>NW_028093210.1:5861415-6608184 GCF_014824575.4 Sturnira hondurensis
TTTCCTTCCATTGTCAGTTGCAGGAAACTCTAATCTCCTAATCGCAGTTTAGTGTCTGGAAGAGTCCAGAGCAATGAGGAAATTATCTTACATGCTTATCCCTTCCCATATAGCACGTTTCTCTGCAGTCAGACAGTTCTTTGTAGTAGTGTTCTCCTGAGCACTGGAGGACTTTTAGCAGGATCTCAAACCACTAAATAACAACAGCATACAATTGTGACAACATTTTTTCTGACATTGGCCAAAGTCCCCTGGGGGAAAATTTGCCTTATTTGAACCCACTGCCATACAGCAACATGGCATAGATAAGTTCTAGGTAGCAGGCATTGTGTTTGATTTTGCTCATTGTTGTTTGTCAACACACAGTAGATTTCCAATACATATTTGTTGAGCGGATGAACTTTCTCCTGGTTAGAGCTGAAAATTATATTTATCCTCAAAGTCAAATGGAAAATCTTTCAAGATTATAATTCATATATAAGGAGGGAAGTCAAGGGCCCCTTTTCATTTCTTCGTTCCACTGTCCTTATCAAACGAGCTCCATAAATATTTGCTGATTGAAAGCCTTAATTACTATGATGACTCTTGTAAGTATCTACCCTATGACAGTTCTAAATAGGTGTCATTTAACTTAATTTTTCTTAGTGACTCATTGATATATATGTAATATCAACCAAATTTTATAGATTGGGAAAGTGGAAACCAGAGATGTTAAATAAATGTTCTAAGGCCACGCTGCTGTAAAGTAGTGACGACTTGCTTCATTCTCAGAATCTTCTTTTCTCCCTGCACCTCATTGTCTCACTCTCTTCTGCCAAAGCTCCATGCAGGATGGCATGAAGAACATTAATCTCAAGGTGAAATGTGCAAGAGGTTAAGTGGATTTGACCGAGTTCCCCATTATATTCATTTGGGGGGGAATATGGATTAAAAACAGAACCTCTTGGTCATAACTTCACATTTACTTGAAAATGAGAAGAGAGTTTTATAGATCCATAGCTTCACATTATATATTACATTATGAGAGAAAAAAGAAGAGGGATGGAGTGGAGCAAAGGAAATAATAATATTGCAAGGCTTTATATGGAAGGGTCAAATGAGGAGAAGAGCCAGAAGATGGAGAACAAAGGCTAAAAATGCAGATACATAAAAGATGTATCTAAACTATTTTAAAACATGGTTAAGGAACTCAAGGAGAAATATAAAGAAGGAAGCACTATTAAAGGTCAGGAAAAGTAGTCAAGTAGAAGCAAGGTAATTTAAACACAAAAAAGAAAAGCCGCAGATGCTCCTTTCATGCTTCAGAAGCCATCAGTCTTAAACCTTGCAGTGTACCAGTAATTCACTGAAATCTTCTGTAAGATATAAAGTTTTTCACAAAGACATGCTTTTTCCCTTAAGCTGATGAGTACCAGTGATGGTCCAAATTTCGTTTAAAAATGAGACCACTAAGTTTTCTTTATATCAGACTTAACAATAATGATGTGTTGGACCTTGCCTTATAATGGACACATGGAGATGGACTGTTTAGTTTCCCTGTCTATGTAGGTAACTCCATCATTCAGATATTGATGTATGAAAGTACTAGTGTCATGGGATGAAAAGAAAGGAAGAAAGGGAAGAAAAAATCTAAAAGAAAAATTCTTCCCTATCTTCATCATTTTCTCCTCCATTTATTTTTCAGTCTACAGTATTTCTAATTGTGCGCGTACGGTATGTCCAGTTACTATGGGAACCACATGAGAAACAGTGGTAAACAAAAACAATCAGGGTACCTGCTCTTATAGGGTGCATGATCTAGTGGGGAAGGCAAAAAAGAATCCAGATATCACTTTCATGTGTGTTGGGGCAGTGTCTGTATTCTTGCATTCATGCCTCATTTGTGGCCTGACATGTCAGCTTCAATAGTTCATTAATCTACCAGCCTGGCACTCAAACCCCACAGATTTGGGGCAGTGGATCATCACATTAAGGAAAGAGCTGACCCAACATGCCATAGCGAAGCACTGTGTGACAGACTCAGCCCCACAATTCATGAAGGAAAGGAAAGATGGTCTGGCTTTACTTCCCAAACTGAGCACTGGTGTTGGGTTATTCCACTGCTCTCTGATATGCTCATTACAGAACTTGACCGTGAAAATGAGTCGAGGCATTAAGTATAGATGGGAGAGCCACTTGGAGTTGAGAATGACCTCAAGACCACCTACGCCAGCCAGTATGAAGTTAAAATGCTGCATTTCTGCTCTTTAAACTTAAACTTCGTCCACACTTTTTATCAGTTTGTTTTTACCCAATAAAATTGCTGTTGCACAGGGCAGGTCATTTTATTTTTAGACAACTGACAGTTCCTCATTTTATGAAAACATGTCTGTTCTCCCCAAAATTACTGGCTATAATTCCACCTTCTGATACCAGGCAACCAATCACTGCACTTTAGAGCTGTGGGGTCCAAAGGCCCAGGCCCGAGTTCCAGCATCATCACTAGTCAGACGTAGAACCTAAGCAAGCACTCAGGCTGCCTGGGCATCGTCGGCCTTTTCTATTAAGTGGATAGTATTCCTCAAAACCTATGTTTCCTGAATTCAGGGTGGACTAAGTGTGTTACCTGGATTACATGGGTTTTCTTCACATGGTAGCAAAGAGGCCACTGTAGCTCAAAACTCCCATCCTGCAAACAGAACTACCCAGGAAGTTAGAGCACACGTATGTTTTCTGATATCTGGGTAAAGGAAGAAGAGTGGACTTAGATCATTTTTACTTGGACATGTATCCACCCTTAAGTCAATCAGAATGTCAGGAATGGACTGCTGTTGTTGATGTGACTGAACTAGAGTGCCAGAGTTTAGTCACGGCAACAGTGGGGGAAGCTATCAATGTCCACTACTACATGGTATCTAAGAGCAAGCAATTTACCCACTTCAGTCATCAGCCTAGCCAAACCTTTAAAAGGCAAGAGGAATTTTCTCAAAAGGCTAAATATAGAATTGCTGTATGACTCAGCAATTCCACTTCTGGGTAAATACACCAAAGAACGGAAAACAGGAATTCAAACAAATGCTGGTACATGAATGTCCATAGCAGCATTATTCACAACAGCCAAAAGGTGAAAAGAACACCAATGTCTACCAATGGATAAATTAAAAAAATTGTGATCTATCCATGTAATGTAATATTATTCAGCCATAAATAATGAAAGACTCATATAGGATATAATGTGGATGAACTTGAAAAATATCATGCTCATTGAAAGAAGCCAGACACAAAATGGCACGCATTGTATAATTAAATTTGTACGAAATACGCAGAAGAGATAAATCCACAGAAACTAAAAGCATATTGGTGTCTCCAGGGTTGTGAGGAAAAATGTGAGTAGTTGCTGATTTAAAGGGTTTTGGATCTTCTTTTGGAATGCTGAAATATCTTGGAACTGGACAAAGTTGGTGGCTTTGTAAATGTACTGAGAGTCATGGAGTAGTTCACTTTAAAATGGTTAATTAATTAAAAGAAAGCAAGGATACCCTGGCCTGGATGGCTCAGTGGGTTGTGATGCTGCCCTATGCACAAGAAGGTTGCAGGTTCAATTTCTGGTCAGGGTACATACCTAGGTTGTGGTTCAATCCCAAGTCAGGTTGTGTATGGGAGGCAACAGATGGATGTTTCTCTCTCATCTCTCTCTCTCTCTCCTTCACTCTCTCCTCCCTCTCCTTCCTTTATCTCTAAAATCAATAAAAACATATCCTCCGGTGAAGATTTTTAAAACAAGTGAAAAAAAAAGGCAAGGAGACCTAGGGTGGTGCAACCGTGCTTGAGCCATGTATTTCTTTCATAAAATGGACAAGAGACGCCTACAACTTTGGGTAATGGTGAGGTTCAAAGAGGCTAATGTTTATAAGGCAACTTCTAGCTGCTCAATAAATAGCACATAAGCAACCCTTCCTCAAACACAGGCACTTGTATGCATGTTAGCACCAAAATGATCCCTACTCAGTAAATTGACTTTGACATTAGAGAAAACAGAGATAAAGGGTTACCTACCACACATTATTATCAGATCCCGTCAAATACACACCACCATAATTCTGCAAAATTGCTATTGCATCTACCTCCAGATCAGTTTGGACTGTTCTCACCCTTTTGTGGTCAGCTGCAGTGGGCTGCCCTCCCTGCTCTATTTCCTTTGCTCTCACTAGATTCTTCCCACAGTAGCCAAAGAACCCATCTCAGAATGCACATAGGATGCTTTTCCTCCCCAGCTAAGAACATCACTGCACTTAGAGTTCCAACCACCTTCATATAAACACCTCAAAGCCTGGCGACTGCCAGCCTCTCTAAATTCACCCCCACCTTTTTTTTTCATTCTGATCCTATTGACTCTGGCTTGTCTGAAGCTGGCTCTATTCCAGCTGAAAAGTCACCTTATCAAAGACCTTCTCTAACCACCCTTTTTACACTAGTATCTCACTTCTTTATTTTTTTGCCATGGCACCCTGGTTACTTCCTTCAAAACCATTATTGCCATTCATGATTTTAAACAATTGACTTGTTTCTTTCACTTTGCCCACCTTATTCATGAAGGCAGCTCCACTCATGAATGCAATGCTTGGTTCATGACAGGCCCTGGATCAGTGCTTGTTTCAATGTATGGAAATGATCATTATGGTCCTAAACATGCTACAAAGTCCACTTTGCCCTAAAGTACAAACTTGTGAAATGGTTAAGGGGACACACGTATAGTTTGCCTTTCAGAGGTCTCACTGTTCTTCTGTTCTCTGCTGTTACAACAAGGAGTGTGACTTTGGTACAAGGTGGCAGCCCATTGAACTTTGATCCCTTCTTTTATTTATGATGTATGTCTCAAGAAAAAAATGACAACATCTGGGAATTCATTAAATGACAGTTTTCTCTTCAACTTCTTTCTCTAGTTTATTTTGCCCAACACAATCCTATTAAGGGAAAAGCTAATTGACCACAAGCTCCATTTCTGCTGAGCTTAGCCGAAAAGTCAATCACTGCTCGGCAGGAGCTCTTCTGACTGTTTAGTTAGTGGACAAATTTCCATCTTGACTGGCTCAGCCAGTCCCAAGGGAATAGATGTGAAAGTGCTTAATTCTGTTTCCATACTTTTTATTTTCAGCAAAACTGAGACAACCCCAAGGAGTCTATTACTATGAAAAGAGAGGGGGGTGTGGAAATGATTTCATGACTATGTGTATGTTGTTTCCATTGCACTCAGCTCTGTTCACAAATGTATTTCCTGCTGCAAGAGAGAAAGGGAGAGAAAGAGAGGGAGAGAGAGAGAGAGAGAGAGAGAGAGATGTGACAAAAAATATCCATTGATTGTCTCCCAAACGCTGCCCAACTAGGAATCAACCACAACCTGGGTATGTGCCCTGACCAGTAATTGAACCCACAGCTTTTTGTACATGAGATGATGCTTCAACCAACTTAGCACCCCAGCCAGGGCTGTATAGCAAGTCATTTTGGGTGAAGAATCTTTATTTCTAAAATGCAGACATCATAAACCAATAAGTAGAAGACAGTAATTTGTGACACTGCATGAGCCCATGGAGATTTATCACTTCCATCCAGTGAATGGAAGCATGTGGAATAGAAGAAAGGCACTGTTTCTCAATCTTTGAGTTAATGGCAAGCCATTTGGCAATGAACAAGACTTTCTGAGGTGACTACGACACTGCCCTCTCTTGTGGCATTAAGAACATCCTGTTGAGAGATGGAGAAAATCCATCTCTTTTCTTTCATGGCTCAATTTTTTAAATGTTCAAATCTAAGTAATATCCTGTGTCAGCTTGCACTAAAAATAATGCTTTATTATTGCCAGTTCTGTTTTTACAGTTAAAGGCTATTAATCAATGAGGCAGCATGGATCCATATGAATATTGATCACTGTCTCATTGCCAGCCTTTGAGTGATCTCTCTTAATGACAGCCAATTTCAATATTCAATACAAAAGGCGTGTTTTCTGGATTGTACCAGAACTGATTATTGACTGGAAGGATTTAGCTAGAATGTGGGCTTCTTGTTTAATAGCCCCTCAGATCACGAAGACTCTAGTGTTAGTCAATCTGGACTTAACTTTTCAGCATCTCAAAAATTCAAGCATTTTCTTGGTTGTTTTGTATAGGACACCTAAACAAAGCTAATAGCAAGCATTAATTTTGTCATATTTAATAGCTCAAACATCAAAGCAAATATTCAAGTGGTGTGTTTTTTACATTTTTACTGCATTTTTCATTGCCATTTAATCTACTTATGCCCCGTCCTGGCCGCAATCACCACACTGATATCCATGTCCATGAGTCCTTTTTTCTTCTTGCTCAATCTCTCCACACCCTACCTATCCTTCCCTTAGCTGTCATCCTGCTCTTTACCTTTGAGTCTGTCTCTATTTTGCTTATTCGTTCAGTTCATTAGATTCCACATATCATTGAAATCATACGATATTTGACTTTCTCTAACTGGCTTACTTCACTTAGCATAATGTTCTCTAGGTTCATGCATACTATCACAAAGGGTAATACTTTATTCCTTTTTATGGCCAAGTAGTATTCCATTGTGTGAATGCCCCATAGTTGTTTTATCCACTCATCTACTGATGGACACTTGGGCTGCTTCCATATGGTGGCAATTACAAATAACGCTGCAAAGAACATAGGGGTACTTATGTTCTTAGAAATGAGTGTTTTGGGTTCCTTCAGATATATTTCCAGAACTGAGATCAGTGGGTTGAAAATCAGATTCACCTTCTTACACCACACACAAGAATGAATTCAAAATGGATTAAAGACTTAAATGTTAGACCTGAAACCGTAAAAATCCTAAAAGAAAAACATAAGCAGCAAAATCTTAGACATTGCTCTTAGCAATATTTTTCATATATCTCTCCAGGCAATGGAAAGGAAAGAAATAATAAACAAATCAGACTATATCAAAATAAAAAGGTTTTGCCCAGCAAAGGAAAACAGCAAAATAAAAAGACAAGGCACACAGTGAGAGAACATATTAGCCAATACATTGGGAAAGGAGTTTATACCCAAAATTTATATATAACTTACAAAACTCAACACCCCCCAAAATTAAATAACCCAATTTTTAAAAATGAGCAAAGGACTCCAACAGACACTTCTCTAAAGAGGACACACAGATGTCTATTGACCAATAGACATGTGAAAAAATGCTCAGCATCACTAATCATCAAGTGATGTATTTTAGATCCTTCAATGGAAGCCCAAACACTCTACAATTCAGGGTAAACCAGGGTAAGATTTATTACCACATTGCTTTAACTCAGTTTAGGAGGGGAAGTATGTTGCATATGCAAAGAGGATAGAAATTCTCCCCTTCCCATGGTATTGGAAGTGCCATGTCTTGTTCTGGAGTGGTGCTGAGATCGCGCAGGTCACAGCTGCCTTTTCTTCTCTCACTTGTAACTCTGGCAGAATCTCTCTCTACTCCATGGCTCCCAGATGCATCCATTCCATTGCCATTAGGATCCTACTTTTGGTTAATTACTAACATGAACTGATATCTCTGACCTGGCAATAGCTTACCCTTTGTGCAGTAGCATATTATAGTCATCCTCCCAGATAATGATATATCTGTGTAACTTTTGGTAGTTATTTGTAAGAGTAATTTAGCAACTTTACATTTTATAATTCTTCAGTCTCTATAAGCATGCCATTTCCTAGCANTTAGGAGGGGAAGTATGTTGCATATGCAAAGAGGATAGAAATTCTCCCCTTCCCATGGTATTGGAAGTGCCATGTCTTGTTCTGGAGTGGTGCTGAGATCGCGCAGGTCACAGCTGCCTTTTCTTCTCTCACTTGTAACTCTGGCAGAATCTCTCTCTACTCCATGGCTCCCAGATGCATCCATTCCATTGCCATTAGGATCCTACTTTTGGTTAATTACTAACATGAACTGATATCTCTGACCTGGAAATAGCTTACCCTTGTGCAGTAGCATATTATAGTCATCCTCCCAGATAATGATATATCTGTGTAACTTTTGGTAGTTATTTGTAAGAGTAATTTAGCAAGTTTACATTTTATAATTCTTCAGTCTCTATAAGCATGCCGTTTCCTAGCAGCCATTGAAGTGCAGTTAGTACTAAGGGATCATCCTGCTTGGGTCGGTCAGCATCTCTGGTTCTTAGCAAACTATAGGTCGATTGGCAGTACACATCAGGTATGAATAGCAGTAAGTCTTGTTTTCTTTCTCTAGAATTTCTGGTATTGGTATAACCTAGAAACATCACTATGCATGAGAAGACTGCCTCTGTGTTGTGGTTTTGACACTAGATGCATGTAGGATAGGCTGGCTTGAGAAGAGGAGAGATGTTGCTTCATTAGAAGAGGTTATTACATCACCTATCAGCCTGATTCAGGAGACGTGGAGAGCAGTGTGGGCTTTGGGGGCAGCTAGCTGCTTTCCAAACTTCCCAGGGACAGCAATGCAGCAGCAAGCACAAATGTCAGTTGGATAGGCCAATGTGCCAGATGCCATCACAGAAAATAACTTCCCCTCTCTGGCATCTGGGGACTTGCCTTGTGATCCAGAAGACTGCACAATGGTCTTCTGTTCCAGCCAGGACCATGAGCCCCTCTGCCCTTTCTTCCTCCATGTCAGCTAAACATTTGGATAGATCACCAGAGAATGCAAAATGGACTTTGGTCATGGCCTAAATTGAGTGTGCTGTACATAACAATGATAACTAATGAAATCAATACAAAAGATCCTTACATAACTGTCTACAGAGGAAGCAGGGCTCTAAATGCTGCACAGATTGTAACTCATTTACATATTTGTTATCCATCTACATGTCTCATTAGCCTAAAGCAGAGTGGAATAAGCAAAGTTAAAAGCAAATCATCCAGACTCTAGAGTTGGACTAACTAGCTTAGTATCCTCACTCTGCCTCTTTCCATATGCGTGACTTTGGAAAATAAATTCTGCTCTCTTTACAAGGCCCAACTCTCCTTCCCTAACTTCTTGAAACAGATCCTGCTCCGTGCTCCCACATGGCATTTGCACAGGCTGTTCTCTCTCCCCAGAAAATTTACTGGCTCTTTTTTCTAAATAAACCCTCATCATCATTCAAACACTGGCCCAATCATCACACAGGTAGGAATCCCCACTTCTGTCTTCCTTTTACCTTCTATATATCCCAAATTCTGAANGCCTCTTTCCATATGCGTGACTTTGGAAAATAAATTCTGCTCTCTTTACAAGGCCCAACTCTCCTTCCCTAACTTCTTGAAACAGATCCTGCTCCGTGCTCCCACATGGCATTTGCACAGGCTGTTCTCTCTCCCCAGAAAATTTACTGGCTCTTTTTTCTAAATAAACCCTCATCATCATTCAAACACTGGCCCAATAATCACGCAGGTAGGAATCCCCACTTCTGTCTTCCTTTTACCTTCTATATATCCCAAATTCTGAATCTCTAATAAGATACACCTGCATTTATTTTCCCTCTTTCTTTCTTTCTTTCTTTCTTCCTAAGACAAACAGATTGATAAAATGTGGGGCTACTTCTAGCATTTATGTGGAGGCTGTGGGTGTTGAGATGTTCTCAGAGAAATGCAGAATTGGCTGAGGTGAAAACTTCCAAAGTACTTTAGTGGTCCTGTGTAGCCCATTTGTGTGTGTGTATATGTGCAAAAGACAAGATAAAATCAGAAAACACAGGATTTGGGGAGGTACTATTGTCCCTTTTAAATCTAATATTATGTTTATCTAATATTTGATTATTATTTTGCTATTCTGGACTCTTGATATAGTTACCCTATTAGAATTTGCTGAGTTTTTTCTGTGTTTCATTGAATCAGCAATAACTCATTTAAGAGGGAAAGTGGGGCATGTGGCTTGTGGGAAGAAAATAAATATCATTTACATTCATTTGACTACTTGAAACCAATACCTGAACTGAGTCCATATAGCTCAATGTGCTCAAAGAAGAAATTTTTCAGTGTTGATGAATATTTCAATTGTCACAGAATTCTAAATCCATCTGCTTCATAGAATTCATATAATAGTTAACAGTAATATTATCTATGAAAATTATACCAGTCACTGTTCTAAATTATGTGCATGTACTAATTCACTAATCTGCATAAAATACTTGTTATTTCTATATATCATCCATATTTTGTAGATTAGGAACTGATACACTAACAGTTTTTTTATAGATCCCCTGTTGATACATTTAATGTATGTTAAAGGCAAAACACAAATATGTTGTTTTTATTATATTTCTATATATGGATATTGTTTTCTTAATTGTTTTTCTTACACTACTGATATTACTTTAGACTTTAAAACAACAGCACAAAAAGTTTCTTTCTTTGATGTGACATTTTTCTTTTTCACACACTTTCTCAAGCCACTGCCTTAGTGTGCAGCAATATCAGCTCTGGCTATGGAAGTTAAGCTACCAGGTTTGGGTTGAGGAAGCAACTTTTTAAAATTATGAAGTAGAGATTTTAGTGTGTATATGAGATTGCCATTTCTGGCTAGGGGAGCCAAGCAAGAAGTACCTCTTGCATTTGCAAAATGAGAAACCCACTGGAGAACTGAATTATTCTGAATCCTGAAACATTTGCCCCCACCTCTCACATAAATCGCAACAGTTTTTGTACTCATTAGCCAAATTCTGGCACTCTCATTTAAATGTTGGTATTTGTTTCAATTCATCCCAGCTTGGGTCATGGATGTGGCCCAAGCAGAGAGCAAGTCACCTCCTGGCCCCTTGAACTGTTTTGGAGAAAGTATGTGATTCCCTATAGTATTATGGGATTTGCAGTTCACTGGGCAAATTTTGCACTCCAACATTTAAGTGGGGTTGTTTAATTAAATCCTTTGGCTTTTTTTGAGATGACTTACATGTTTCTGAGCAGGGCATTTTGAAAGTTTTTAAAATATCACTGGAAAAACTTGTATGGCATGGGCCTTCATGGATTTGGTTTGGGTTTGGACATTGTAAAAGACTTATTTTAAATATTTTACTATTAAAAAAGAGAGAAGAAAGAGAGACAGAGGGGGGGGAAAGGTATGTAAAAACTGCAATGAATAAGTACCTATCAATAATAACCTTAAATATTAATGGATTAAATTCTCTAATCAAAAGACAAAGGGTAGCTGAATGGATAAGAAAACATGACTTGAACATGTGCTGCCTACAAGAGACCCACCTCAGTACAAAAGATCTATACACACTGAAAGTGAAGGGTTGGAAAAAATATTCCAAGGAAATGGATATGAAATAAAAGCTGGGGAAGCAATAATTATGTCAGACAGAACAGAGTCCAAAACAAAAACCATAGGAGAAGACAGAGAGGGATACTTCATAATACTTAAGGGAAGAATACATCAAGTAGATATAACCATTATAAACACATATGCACCCAACATAGGAGCACCCAAATATGTAAGGAAAACCTTAGAGGACTTGAAAAAAGATACTGACAGCAACACACTCATTGTAGGGGATTTTAACACCCTACTGTCAACAATGGACAGATCTTCCAAACAAGGAATCAATGAGGATATTGTGGCTCTGAAGGGCACTCTACATCAAATGGACTTAATTGATATGAACAGAATGTTTCAACCCAAAGAAGCAAATATATATTCTTTTCAAATGCACAGAGGACATTTTAAAAAATAGGCCACAGGGTAGGATGCAAAGGAGGCCTCAAAAACCACTAGAAAACTGAAATCATACAAGCACTTTCTTGGATTATAATGGCTTGAAGCTAGAAACCAACCTCAAGGAAAAAACTCAAAAACATTCAAATTCATGGAGAATGAATAGCATGGTATTAAACGATGAATGAGTAAACAATAATCAAAAGAATGATCAAACAATGATCAAAGAAGAAGTCAAAAAGTTTCTGGAACAAATAAAACTAAACACACAAAAGCCCAAAACTTGTGGGACACAGTAAAGGCAGTCCTGAGAGAACACAGCAATACAGGCCTACCTAAAAAAGATAGAATATCTCAAATAAACAAACTAAGCCTACATCTACAAGAACTAGAGGAACAACAACAAAACCCAAATCAAGTAGAATGAAGAAAATAATTAACATCAGAGAAGAATTAAATGACATAGAGACTAAAAGGACAATTCAAAGGAACAATAAACCCAGAAGCTTGTTCTTTGAAAAGATAAATAAAATTGATAAGCCTTTAACCAGACTCAGCAATAAAAAAAAGAGAGAGGACCCAAATAAATAAAATCAGAAACAGAAGAGGAGAAATTACAACTAATGCCACAGAATTACAAAGAATTGTCAGAAATTACTATGAATAACTATATGCCAAGAAATTTGACAACCTGGGTAAAATGAACACATTTTTAGAAACACATAATCTTTTAAAACTGAATCAAAAAGAAGTAGAAAGCCTGAATAGACTGATAACAGCTAGTGAAATTGAAGAAGTAACCAAAAAACTCCTGGCACACAAAAGTTCTGGATTACAAGTCTTTACTGATGAATTTTACCAAACATTTAGGGAAGAGCTAACTGACCCTTCTCAAATTATTTCAAAAAATTCAAGAAAAGGGAAAGACTCTCAAACTCTTTTTATGAGGCCCAAATCCAGTAATACGTTAAAAATAATATACACCATGATCAACTAGGATTTATCCTAAGGATGCAAGGATGGTACAATATTCACAAATCAATAAACAGAATATACCACCTAACCAAAATGAAAGACAAAAATCACATGATCATATCAATAGATGCTGAAAAAGTATTTGATAGAGTACAGCACCCATTTATGATAAAAAAAACACCCAGCAAAGTGAGAGTAGAGGGGGCATACCTCAACATAATTAAGGCCTTATATGAGAAATCTACAGCCAACATCATACACAATGGGCAAAAACTAAAACTTTCCGATTAAGATCAGGAATAAGACAAGGTGCCTGCATTGGCCACTCTTATTTAAATAGTGTTGGAAATTCTAGCCACAGTGATCAGACAAGAAAAAGAAATACAAAACATGCAAATTAGGAAGTAGAAAGTAAAAATGTCATTGTTAGAAAATGACATTAGAGTGTACATAAAAACCCTCTAGGTGCTACCAAAAAACTACTCAACCTAATAAGTGAATTTTGCAAAACAGTGAGACACAAAGCCAATACTTGGAAATAAAATGTATTTTTGTACACCAACAATTTAATATCAGAAGCTAGGAACAAAATCTCATTTGCTATAGAAACAAGGAAAAAATAAAGTATCTAGGAATAAACTTAACCAAGGAGGTAAAATACCTGTACTCAGAAAACTATGCAACACTGAAGGAAGAAATTAAAGAAGACACAAATAAATGGAAGCATATACCATGTTCATGGATTGGAAGAATTAACATCATTATAATGTCCATACTACTGAAAGTAATGTATAGATTCAATGCAATCCCTATTAAAATACCAATGACATATTTCACAGATATAAAATAAATATTTTAAAAATGTGTATGGAACCATAAATGACCCCAAATAGCCTCAGCAATTCTCAGAAAGAGCAGAGTAGGAGGGATCACTATACTTGGCATCAAATTATATTACAAGGTCACAGTAATCAAAAGAATCACACAGATAAATGGAACAGAATAAGAGGCCAGAAATAAGCCCAAAGCTCTATGGTCAATTAATATTGGACTAAGGGGACAGAAGCATAAAATGGAGTAAAAATAGCCTCTACAACAAATGGTATTTGGAGATATGGACAGCTACATGAAAAAAGAAATGAAACTCAACCACTAACTTACATCATATAAAAAAATAAACTCAAGATGGATAAAAGACTTAAATATAAATCATGACACCATAAAAGTCCTAGAGGAGAACATAGGGAGGAAAATCTCAGATATTCTACATAGCAATATTTTCACTGATGTCCATGTAGCAATATTTTCCTTTATGGCCCCCTAGCACAAGGGGCATAAAGGAAAGAATAAACAAATGGGCTTCATCAAAATGAGAAAAACTGTACAACTAAAGAAAGCATCAGCAAAATGAAAAGGGAACCAACTGTATGGGAAAACATATTTGCCAATGATATCTCAGGCAAGAGTTTGATCTCCAAAATATATAAAGAACTCATATGACTCAACACTGGGAAGACAAATAATCCAATTAAAAATTGGAAAGGACCAAAGCAGACACTTCTCCAAGGAGGACATATAAAGGGCCCATAAACTTATGAAGAAATGCTCAACATCACTAGCCACCAGAGAGAAGCAAATTAAAACTGTAATGAGATATTACTTCACACTGGTCAGAATGGCCATAATTAACAAATCAAGAAACAACAAGTAAGGACCAGGAGGTGGAGAAAAGGGAACTCTAGGGCACTGTTGGTGGAAATACAAACTGGTACAACCACTGTGGAAAACAGTATGGCATTTCCTCAAACAACTAAAAATAGAACTGCCTTTTAACCCAGTGATTCTACTGCTGGGGTTATACCCTAAGAATCGTGAATCAACAATTCAAAATGCTCCCTGCTGTTCATAGCAGCATTATTTACAGTAGCCAAGTGTGGGAAACAGCCTAAGTGCCCGTAAGTAAATGAGTGGATCAAAAACTGTGCTACATTTACACAATGGAATTCTATGCAGCAGAAAGAAAGAAGGAACTCCTACTCTTTGCAACAGAATGGATGGAAATGGAGAATATTATGCTAAGTGAAATAAGCCAGGTGCTAAAATACCAATACCACATTATCTCACCAATAAGTTGAATCTAATGAACAAAATAAACAAATTAGCAAAATAGAAGCTGAGGCATGAAAATAAGGAACAAACTGACAGTGACCAGAGGGGAAGGGTGAGGGTGTTAACGAGGAAAGAAAGAGAAGCGTTTAGTCAAGAAACACATATAAAGGACCCATGGACATGGACAACAGGGTGGGGATTGACTGTGGGAGTCAGGGGTGGATGGGGTGGGGGAGAGCAACAGGAAAAAATTGAAACAACTGTAATTGAATAACAATAAAAAATGCTTTATTTTATCTGGAAATTGTAGTAAAGAAAAAACACATTCCTTTTTTACCTCTAGCATGTTTTCAGTAAGAGTACATTATAAAAAAATGCACACCTGGAAAACAAATATGAGACCAGTGGGTAGATACAATTATACATACACATATAAAAACACATATGTATATATATGTCCATCTCCACATTTCCCTTCTGTTTCTCCTGATATAAATAGATAGAAGTAAATCGACAGATATATGCATATCTTTGTGTGCACACACACATAAGTATATATGACATGTGTACATATAATATGTGCACAAATTGTGGCATGTACATATATGAAAACAAATGTACATGTACAGAAATATGTATATATATATATATATATGTCTATGGATGTGTGTATATATTTAGAATCCCTTAACCTCAGCACTATAGGTAATTTGGATTGAGAATTCTTTGTTGTGAGGTGGATGGCCTGTCTTGTGCATTATAGGGTGTTTAGAAGCACCCCTGGCTTCTACCCACCAGACGCCATTAGCACAGAACACCTCAGTCAAAATATTAAAAACTTTCCCAGTCACTCCCAAATGTTGAGGATGAGAGATTACTCACCTGCTGACAAACACTGTTCACTGTTCTACACACAAACACATACCCATGTGCTCACATATGTGTATATCATAACATACTTATGTGGATATTATACATACACACTCATATTTGTGAATATCATACACAGAGACACACTCATATACAGTATATCATATATGTATATATACTTGCACACTCATATATGTAGATATCATATATATACTCTAACACTTGGAAATCATTATTTCATGAATGGTTTAATGAACAGGCCACCAGAAGCATTGGCCCAAAATTCAAGGACCTAATTGTACATAAGTATCTAAACAAAACAAATGAAAAAATAAACACCTAACAACAGGCATGGCAAATCATGATGGGAAAAGCAGGCCCATTTGATGCAAACACATTGGGCTGAGCAACACAGCAGCTGTGTGACCTTGGGCAAGTAAGCAGACCTCTCTGAGCCTTAGTTTCCTCATTTATGAAATGGTTAGATTGCAAAATTTATTTTTTAAAATGATGCTGAAAAAAGCAGAATGTAGCAAAAAGGTGATTCAAAATGAATACAAGGAGAAGCTACCCCCAGTGTCTAAACATGAGAAGAATGACTGCGTTATTGGAAGGATCCCTAATGTCCTTTTCCTGAGTGCACCTTAGTCCCCCAAGAAGGGTTAAATCCTGTCACATTTCTTCAAAGTCTGCCTAGTGTGGCTGGCTCTGGAACCCACTGTCCATAAAAGGAGAGGTTCTACGTGTAGGTTGAAGGCCTTCTTGGCACAAGGAATGTTAGCTCTTCAAACTTGCCACTCGTTGAATTCATGGATAGAGTGTGCCTCCTCCACCAGTCCCCTCAGTCACACATGTACTAAAGACATAGGATGCTCCATACTGTATCACATCTTGGGCATCCAGAAGTCTCCTGGCCATGAGTAATAAGCTCAACAAACCTTCAGAAGTGACAGCTGCACGAGGCTCAGCACTGAGTCAGGTCAAACATTACCACTTCTTTATTTGCATACATCAGCCACTTGGATTGTGTTTATGACTGGGACTTTGGCCACATGTAGGACTGATATGGTTGGACTGACTACTTGTCTGATAGAACTGATTAAACAACTTTGCCAAAGGATTGATCTGTTTATTAGACCTGATTTTCCTGGCCACATGTGGGCTGTGCCACCAGGATAAGTTGTGAGGTCTGTGTTCAAGTGTGAGGGCTGATCCTTCATATTCTTGTCCTGCATATGAGGCCAGGTCTTCCCTACATCTCTGGCATCTTCATCTACTCCTTCTTTTGTTCTCTTCTATCCTCTTTTACCTTTGTGACTTAATTTTTAGAATGTCAAGCTCTCACATTTTTATATATGAATAGATAGTATAATAATGTATTCTTTTTGTCATAACTTAAAATATTAGGAATGCCAATAAAATACATGTAAAGATTTTTATTAAAAATTTTAACAGCCAGCAAACATTTATCCATCTGTCACCACGGGCCAGCAACTATTTCAGCCCTTGGTATGAATTCAGTTCATTTATCCTCCAAACAAACCCATGATTTATGGGTTGGCAATCTCCTGTTCTAGAGATGAGGAAAATTGAGACTCAGAATTCACACAGGGCATGGCTAAAGCAGAAGCAACCTCAGGCAGTTGCCCCTATACTCCTTGTGCTAAAAGATGATGCTGCATTCTTGGATTTCAAGTGATCAAAGATTTTAATACTAGTGTTGGATCCAGACGATCCGTTAAATCTCTGAAGTCATATAGCAAGCTCTGCACGTGTGTCTGACATACTTTTAGTTCTATAAAGAATGTTCATAGCTTTTGAATCAATGTCTGAAAGTGTTTTTATGTTCTCAACAAGATTAAATAATCACTAAGTGCTAAAGCTTTTTGTTTTCTGTTTCTTAGCTCATTCTCTAGCTCAATTTTAAATAGCAACATTGTTATCAAGTGGTATCTTCATGGGAAAAATGTAAAAGTAAATGAACATTCATGGGAATTTATCTTTCATCTCTTTTTCAGAATGTGTTCCAGGAAAATGCTAAAATATTCAACAACAAATAAAAACCCTAGTGTTGTATTAACTACACTTTAGTCTTTATGATTATCTTGACCTTGAAAGTTGTTGATGCTTGAGGAATTTCCTCAGACCCTGAAGATGCACCCTCATAGGCTACACTGGGCCTTTTCTCTGTGCAAGCAATTTTAGCATGCTCCTTTGTTATTCCTTGTCATATTGAGATCAATTTTGGCCATCCCCTTTGCAAAATCATGTTCAATTTTCTTAAGTGGGAGTGTATTTCTGGCATTTTTCCACTAGTATCAGAGCCAGCAGTCACTTTTGGTTGCGATGCTACTGGAGAACAGACACTTTAATCAGGACACAATGGGACTGGCCTAGGGCTTCAGTTATAGTGAGTATTCAATTGATATCACTGCTGAAACCTGTAAATCTATGGCTTGTTATCTATGGGTTTCTTCCACTTATCACTTACATTCCTCTAATACTGTGCATTGTGGAAAGATCAGGCATATTAACCCAGGAGCTAGGAAGCAATCACACATGAAGGTGGTGGGTGGGCTGGGTCATAAGGAATATGCCCATCTCCACCTACTTTTTATGCTCCCACTTACGATCATGATGGATATAAAGAGACATCTTCCTGCAGCATAAGAAAATACATCACATGGAAAGCTAATTGTCAAATGACCCTTCATGTTAGGAGCACAGGGGGGAGCAATAGGGATGGTGGCAGAGGGGTGCTCAGTCTAAGGATGGGAGATGCCACCTAGTTCTAGGATATTTTTCAACACAAGAATATACAAATTTAATGATTTGTGTTCCAGAAAAAAATTTTAGGGTTCTAGAGTCCTAAAACCTGTTTTTTATTTTATTTTTTGATTGATTTCTCTTTTTTAATTTATTTTTTTATTTAATTCTTATTCAAGTACAGTTTTCTGTTTTATATCCCCTGGCTGGTGTAGCTCAGTGGATTGAGTGCGGGCCCACGAACCAAACAACTGTTTTTTAAATAAAATTTCTCCATTTAAAAATTGGACCTCTAATATAATCCTTTCTAACTTACCTGGACAAGACAAACCATATGGGTAAGGTCAATCTGTTCTTTGGTTTGAAACAGTAGAGAACAATATGATTTGCAAAACATGTTTTCTTGCTCAAGAAAAGAAAGAAAACTATAGAAAAGAAATCTGATCTTTATAACTTTTCTGGGAGGTAGCACATTAATCTTGTAGGAAGCGAGAACAAGGCTGGAGCAGATGAACAAGTGTACATAGTCTAATATTTTTGTTTGTTTTTCAAAGATGTTTGTTTACTGGCTCAAGGATATTTAAGATCAAAGTTAAGTTGTTGTTTTTTTTAAACTTCAAGTTGACTGTCTGCCCATTAATCTTTCATAGTGCCTTAAACAATACTTTAGACACTCACACAACACTTCCCAGTTTCCCAATTACTTTCTTTCTGGGTTTATCTAACTTAATCCCTATAGCCTTGCAAATAGATTCTCAATTATTCCAACCCATAGCAACTTGAAACCATTCAACAAACACAATTAGCCCATCGCTGCAAAGAAAATGTATAGATTTCAGTGTAAATGTAAATTTCCTTTTCAACTACAAGTGTGGCATAAATTATCACCCACCTTAGATGAATGACTAATTCACAACTGCTAAGAGTGTTTTTACTTTGTACTCTAAGCAAATATTTTGAGAGATACTTTTACAATTTAGTTTGGCCCTTAAGCTGATAAATGTTTTGCTCAAGCACGCTGAAGCCAAGTCTATTTTAGAATTATGGAAGTTAGAACTGCTTATGAATTTCAGAAGCAATCTGGAAACAATCCTCAGCCTCTCTACAGCCAGTACTCTATCCAATCCAACCATCTTCCACCTGGGCAGCTCCAACAACCCCCTCCCTAGACTTGTGCCTTTCGCCTCAATCCCTAGAGTCTGCCCACAGCAAGGCATCATCTAAGTATATTGTTCTGAAATGATAAGCAGGACATTTTTCTCTTGTACCAACAAATTTCTGGTGGCTTCCCACTGTAAACAGAATTAACAAAGGACTCCTTGTTATTGTCAAAAGGCTCTATATTACCTGCTATTTAATCTCGCCTTTCTCCACTTTCCCCTGTAACTGCTCTCAATACTGTGGTCTATTTTCTTTTCCACAAACATGCCATGCCCATTCCTATCCAGAGGCCTTTAATCTTGTTCATCTATTGACTGTTAGCTTGTGTGGTCACCTGCTTCTTCACTGAGGTTTAAAGCAATAACCTCTTTCCTGTCCTCCCTTAAAAGTGCTTTTAAATAAATAAATAAATAAATAACCAACCAAGCAAGCAAACCTTGGAAATTCATAGAATTCTGTGGTGCTGGTTGCTATGTTCTCAGCACCGTAGACAGCACCTGGCATGCAGCATGTGCTTATTAAATATAGGGTTCAATGGCTGGCTGACTTACCAAGGTGGGCTTCAGCCAGAAGGTTGCATTTCAGAGTCAAACTAGAGCTCCAGGTCTGTTATCCACTAAATGTGAAGGTTACATAACCTCCCTAAACTTCATTTTCCTAATTTTAAAACAAGAATGAGAACAATGCTTCCCTCATTAGGATATTATACATGTAATTGTGCTATCACTACCTAAAAGCACAAAATCTAATTGTCAGGCAACAGTAAGCATTTATTTAGCTCTTGTATCCAGAGTACGCTGCGGGCATCGGTGTAGGCTTGACTCAGTCATATGATCTAGGAGCTGCTGCTGTCTAGCTTGCACCAGGCTGAGAAGGTTCAGCTTGGGAGGGGCTCTGGTCCATGCATCTCACATTCTCCTCCCAGGAGCAGTAGGCTAGTCCAGGGATGTTATATTTGCATGGTGATAAGAAAAGCACAGGAGAACAAGCCAAATCGTGCAAGCACCTTCAAGCCCTTGGCCACATCACACTGACTACCAGTTGGCATACCTAGGCCAAAGTAAGTCACACAGACACACCCCACAACCAAGGAGTGGGGAAAAACATTCTGTCTGTGGAAGAAATGAACATTTCTACCACACACGGTATGGTTCACAGACCTAACACACACTAAGAAATGAATGATAGAATAACCTGAATAACAGGTTTAAGTACCAGGAACATAATTAATGCTCAATAACTATTTATTGAAATTACAATTAAAATAATAACTTATTATCTATAAGATCAAATGAATGATGCTTTCAATAATATATTAGCTTAGTAAATCATTTTATGTTAAAAACCACCAAAAACTCACAAATTATACCTAAATGAGTTTATACCTGACAAAACAATTTTGTGATTTTAAGAACATACTAGTAACTATCATTACAAATTTTTCAATTCAGTTGTCACGGAACATGATAAACATAGCCTCTTTAAATTTAGGTTATTGTACATTTCATCATAGGAAGCAAGCTTGGGGCTGTCTAGGTTTATTAAATCTTAAATTTTTTTCTATTACAGTTTACATTCAATATTATTTTGTACTAGTTTCAGGTATGCAACATGGTAGTTAGACAATCATATACTTTACACAGTGTTCCCCTGATATTCCCAATACCTGACAGGCACCATACATAGTTATAATATTATTGACTATATCTCCTACACTGCACTTTACACACCCATGATTACTTGGTAATTACCAATCTGTGTATCTCAGCCCCAGTCCTCTAATTCCCCTTACCTCTGGCAACCATCAGTGTTTTCTGTATCTATGAGTCTGTTCCTGTCTAGGTATTTATTTTTTTCATTTTTTATTGTATTTTTTTAGAATTTTATTTTTTAATTTAGTCTTTGTTGTATTTTTACCATTGCCATTAGGCCCCCTTTTCTCCTTCCCCCCACAATCACCACACTGCTGTCTGTGTCCATGAGTCCTTTTTTCTTTTTGCTTAATCCTTCTACCTCCTACCCTGTCCACACCTGTATTATTAACCTGCTCTCTATCCATCAGTCTGTCTCTATTTTTGCATGTTAGTTCAGTTTGTTCATTAGATTCCACACATACATAAAATCATTTGGTATTTGTATTTCTCAGACTGGCTTACCATAATGTCCTCTAGGTCTATCCATACTGTCTCAAATGGTAAAACTTTCTTCCTTTTTTATGGCTGAGTAGAGATGGCTAATAGACATATGAAAACATGTTTGACATCACAAATCATCAGAGAAATGCACATTAAAACCGCAATGAGATACCATCTCACACCTGTCAGAATGTCTTTCATCGGTAAATCAACAAACAAGTGCTGGTGAGGATATGGAGAAAGGGGAACCCTAGTGCATTGTTGGTGGGGGTGCAGAGTGGTGTAGCCACTATGGAAAGCAGTATGGAGATACCTCAAAAAATAAAAATGTATCTTCCTTTTGACTCAGTGATCCAACATCTGGGAATATATCCAAAGGAACCCAAAATACCAGTTCAAAAGAACATAAGCACCCCTATGTTCATTTCAGCATTATTTACAATAGTCAAGATATGGAAGCAGCCCAAGTGCCCATCAGTGGATGTGTGGATAAAATAACTACAGGACATTTACACAATGGAATTCCGTCTAGGTAGTTTAAACTGTGGTTCTGAAAGGAGGAATAGCTTCTGATTTGGGGGTCTAGTTAAAGGCAAACACGTGAGAGAGAGCTGAGCTCTTGGCCTTGAGCCTTTGTTTCTTTATCCATCATCTGGAGCTAATATTAGTGATGTCCTAGGGTCCTTGGAGGGTTCAAGATGAGGCTAACAAAGCATTAACAACGCAGTTCTGGCACATGAATGGCTTCCTAAATCCACATTTTCTTTCCTACCCACTGCTGCTTCCCTTTCTTTCTTGTAAAGTACAACACTGTCTAACAATTCTCAGTTGTTGACGGTTTCTCAGTAGGATGCTATATGTGAACATCGGAATGCATTTGATCAGCATCTTCTGGCTGAGCATCTTCCTGTTCTTTCAGCCTCTGGGGGAAATGGTGGTCTGGATCAACAGGGACTTTCAGGTTTATACTTACTGCTTAGTTGGCTGCATTAGGAACAGCTTCAGTTAATTTCAGCCATCATTGATGTGATGATCTCATCAGTCATCTCACCCGTGAGCCCAACTTCTCTCCAGGACCAAGAATTTCTTTTTTATGGAGAATGGACTTATTTTCAATCTTTTCTTATTACAAAAGCAATATAAGTGTGTTTTAGAAAGTTTGGATACTGCAGATAAGCACAAAGAAGGAATTTATGATAACTTGGCATTCATCATCCAGAGATAATGTGAGTTAACATTATAGTTCATCTATTTTTCTATATATCTAGATATAGATGTACCAGGAAAATGCTATTCATGACAATGGTCTTTGTAACAGCTCAGTTATCATCTATTTATAATGTGTATGTCTCATCTACTTATAAAGAGCAAGGCAAGTGTTGCTATGTATAGCTACTGCCAAAGAGGAGAGATGCCTCTAACTTGTTCAACGCAAGGACCTTTGCAGAATCCTGGAAAGGTCTGTTTTTGTCAGTTTAGGAGTGAGGGCCATGGATTACAGTGCTCAGCATGATAGAAAGAGGTGAAATGTACCAGGACTGACTGGAGAGGGAGAGAAAGGAATCAAAGAGGAAGAGGACAGAACTCTGAGGGTTACCTGGAGCCTCCCCTCTCCTGTGACCCCAAACCTTCAGGAAAGCTGACTATGCTCTCAGATGGTTTGCAGGGCAGATGTTTACATTTCTTTCTTTGCTTTTCTTCCCTCACTTCCTTTTCCTTTGCTTCCTTTCTTTGTTTTTTGACAGACACTGAACATGGTGCACTTAGAGAGATACTAAATATGGTAGGAGGAAACTGGAGGGCAAAGAAGGCAATGAGAACAAAAACCACTTGGGAATGTGAGGAAACCTGGGAGGTCTTTGGACTTTCAAAGGCTGTGGAAATGGGAGCTTTGTGTCAATTTTACCTTTATTCCCAAGGAGAAAGGGTTTTTCCAAGTGACATCTGAGTCTCTGTCCTTCTCTCTCTCTCTCCCTCTCTCTTTCTCTCTCTCCCTCTCTCTCTTTTTCTCTCTCCTCCCTCCTTTCCTTTTGTTCTCCCTCCCTCTCTTTATTCCATTGATGCAACATGTTGTATATCAACTGTACATGTGCATTGCAACTTTTACTTGTAACTATATATTTATAAAGGGGATTTGTGCAAAATTTCCTTTTTCACAAAGCCACTTTCTCTAAAAATAAAGTAAATCATCAAATGGGTACTAGATTATTTTATTTTATTTTATTTTACACAATTCCCAATTGTGGAGCTCTTATGTTTTATCTCTAGTTTTCCACCATAACAAAGATACAGTGATGAGCAACTTCATGTCTCCATCTTAAGCTCACCAGGACTTTCTCTGGAATCAGCCCCTACAAGTATTAGAAATACTTGAATAAAGGTTATGCAAATGTTTAAGCCTTTTGATACACATTGGTAAATTGTCTTTTCAGAAAGGTTAAACCAATTTACACTCTCAACAGTAGGGTTTAAGAGAGACACTTTCCCCAAATATCTTATAATAATAAAGACTAGCATTATAAAAATCCTTTTTTTATTGACAGTCTGGCAAAAAATAGAACCTATCAATTTTATATTTATTTAAAGAATTATCAAAGTTTGCCTTGTGTTTTCATAGCAATTGTGTTTCTTCCTCTGGGAAAATATTCATGTATTTTATCAATTTTTGAGAGTTATATCTTTATTTTTTTATTTTTAAAATTCAAATGCGGTGTTTCTGGATGGTAAACAAAACCATTATTTCACTTAGCAGACATGTGTAGATTAACTATTAGGGCAAAAAGCTTCCTATGGTGATGCGGACCCCCACCCATGGGGTTCGTGTGTTGTGGCTGCAAGGAACAAATTCAGAGGGACTACAGAAGTCATGTGGAGAAAAAGGGACAGCATGGCCACTTCTCTGAGTTAGAGAGAGGGCCAAGACCCCTGCCTGAATAGGCTTTTATTGTTTTTCTGGGCACATTATATTGAGGATGGTCCTCATTTACTATGCACAGGTTCGCTTTAGATGGTTACTTTTTACAGAAAACAAAGGAGAGGATGTTGCTAATTAAATCAGAGAAGAAGAATATTTGCAAATGTGAAGGGAAAAGTGGTTGAGCTGGTTACACTCCATACTTGGGAGGTTTAGCACAGATTTTAAGAAGTTACTTTAGAGATATGCAATAAGCATTTTCTGCCTCAATTCAGGGTGAGGAAGTTTTAGCAAAAGCAAGCCTCATAGCAGCCTAGGTACAATGCAGGCCCGATTTCCCATGGGAGAACCTATCTGTGGGCATGGGTCCTGTGTGTCGGACCTCACTCACCACTCACCTTTCCTAGTGGGGGCTGGGCTACATTTCCTATATGGTGAGGATAGATTCCCTATACTATAGAATTAAAAAGAATGGATTATCTTCCCTAAATGAAAGGAGAGGATGCTTATATTAATAATATACTAGTGGCCACGAATGCCACCTGCACAACGATTAAACAATAGAGCCAACTTGGTAGCATAACATGATTTCTTTGTGTGTGTCATCTCAGTGAAATCCTTCCTAACTGAGCCACTCAAGTTAGCTGTTTTATCATCTATGCTCTGACCCCCACCACTGTGATCATAACTTACACTTTCTTCTGTTTAATTTGTTTTCAGCCCTTTATCCAAGAAAGTAAACTGCCTGAAAGCAGAGACTCAGGTTCCATACATCAGGCCCCTGGATCATAATTCAGCATGATCAGAGTGTGTTTAGATCAGTACATGTTGAAGAACACCACACTGTGTTTCTCGGAATTTGCATGCACCTAGGGCATTTATGTATAAAAGCATTTACCAGGAAGGGTCACACTGGGTGTAACCTCTTATGTTGCTCTGCCAAGGAATCAAGCTTCCTGTGGTTCTCCTGGCTATTCTCCTTCCTTTCAGCAACTAGGGGATTGAAAGATTCTTAAACAGGCTTCTAAAGGTAAAATCTAAAAGCCCTTTAGGCATTGGGGCTGAGAAGGACCGTGAGGAAGGATAGTGAGGTCTAGGATACTGCTGACCTGGCCATTAAAATTAGAATACAGAACAGGAAGAGGAGGAACATATTTCCCACCTCAGAATCACTGCAGAGGGCAGATATGGTGTGTTCCCCTTCATTTTTAAAAATTAAAAAAAATTCCATTACCATTTACATAAAAATTTATATTAATTTCAGATATACAAAATAGTAATTAGACATTTATTTAATTTCAAAGGTGATCATCTTGATAAGGTTATTACCCATACAAACTTATTAGAATGTTATTGACTATATTCTTTATGCTATACTTTATATTCTTATGAGTATTTTTATGCCTGGAAATTTGTACATTTTAATCATTTCCCTAGTTTCATCCTTCTTCCCAGCACCCAGTCCAATCTGGCAATCCTGAATGTTTTCTCTGTATCTATGGATCTGTTCCTCTTTTGTTTATTTGTCTGTCTTTCAGATCCCACATATGAACAAAATCATATAGTATTTATATTTCTCTGTCTGACTTATTTCACTTAATATAATGCTTGCTTGGTCCAGTGTCATTGTTAATGGCAAGATTTCATTCTTTTTATTGCCAAGTAATATTCTATTGCATATAACCCCTTTTAGCATATATTCTTTATCCATGTGTCTATCAGTGGACACTTAGGTTGATACTGTATCTTGGCCATTGTGAATAATGCTGCAATAATAAACATAGGGGCATATATATCTTTTTGAATTAGTGTTTTGGATTTCTTTTGATAAATACCTAGAAGTGGAATTGCCAGATAGTATTATAGTTCTATTTTTAATTTTTTGAGGAACCTCCATGCTATGTTTCCTATAGTGGCAACACCAAAGAAACCATCAAAACAAGTGAAAAGACAACCTACTCAATGACAGAAGATATTTTCCAGTGGTACATTTGATAAGGGGTTAATATCCAAAATACATAAGGAACTCATACAAACTAACACCCAAAATACAAGAGGACCTGAGAAGAGGACCTGAATAGGCATTCCTCCAAAGAGGACATACAGATGGCCAATACCATACATATGAAAAGGTGTTCAACATCACTAATCACAGAGAAATGAAAAATAATACCACCATGAGCTATTGCCTCACTCCTGTCAGAATGAGTATCATCAATCAACAAACAAAAATTGTTGATGAGGGTGTGAGGAAAAGGGAAGCTTTGTGCACTGTTGGTGAAATGTTCCTTTTCTTAAATAACCAAAAAGAAGAAAGGAGCTGGTCTTTCTTTGAATTTTACTAACAGTTTTATTCATTTATTACAAATATTAAATTTCAATCCTTCCCCCTATGGGATTGAAAGTAAGTGGAAGTGTAACTCATGAGCAAACTGGAAAACATGTCTCATTGACTACTCCATGTTTGCTAATTGTGGGAAAAGATTGTACATTTGGATGGAGCAGAGGTCTCAAATTGACCAACCACAGGCCTTTTGTATTTAGTTGGCTTCCAGCTGCTTCAAAGCTGAATTTATCATCCACATTGAAAAATCAGGAATTTTAACTTAGATATTTAGATGTTTGTTTTCTCATTAAAAATCATAAGATCTGGCAAAACAGGGCCACCATCCAATGTAACAACAGTTAAGTTGGGGTTTAGTAATTGTTATACACTTTGGAGGTGGCATGAGCCCCTTAGTTGCCTACTCCACTCATCGATGTCACCAATTTTGTCTCAGAGCTAATATTTTCTATTCGAATCCTTTCTCAAATGTAGTTCCCACAGCAAACATGAGTTGTATTCAGGTTAGCTATTATTAAGTCTATTTTAGGTGAAATGTAGTAATTGTGTGCTAAACTTATGTAGTAGCAATTGTCAAACCTGCTATTTGAACCCAGGTTTCTGACTTTTCAAGTCTAGTGTTCTTTTCATTACTCTACCTACCTTCCCATGCTCACCAGGACCATGATCTCAGCCTCCGTGTGTGTGCTTCTGTCTGTGTCTAAGTACAGACATTTTGTAAGTCTTGTAAATACCCATACACTCTTTTTAAATGAAATTTAACATCTTAACTCCTTATAATTGATAATAACCCCTTCTGGGTAAAGAAGTGTTCTGCATCTTTCCTCTCTTATTCATATTCTTTTGTTGTTGTTGTTCTTTGTACTATTACAGCTGTCCCAATTTTTCCCCTTTGCCCCCTCCCCCATTCCCCTTTCCCAAATTCCATCCCCACATCATTATATCCATATGTTGCTTGTCTAGTCCCTTCACCCCTTTCCAACCAGTCCTAACCTCTCCCCTCTCCTCCTACAGACATCAGTCTGTTCTTTGTTTCTGTGCCCCTGGTTTTACTTTGCTCATGAGTTTATTTTGTTCTTTAGGTTCTAGTTAAAAGTGAGACCATATGGTATTTGTCTTTTACCACCTGGCTTATTTCACTTAGCATAATATTCTCTAGTTTCATCCATGCTGTCTCAAAAGGTAGGAGTTCTTTCTTTCTTTCTTTCATGTAGTATTCTATTGTATAAATGTACTACAGTTTTTTATCCACTCATCTACTCATGGACACTTAGACTGTTTCTACAACTTGGCTATTGTAAATAATGCTGCTATGAACATAGGAGAGCATATATTCTTTTGAATTAGTGTTTGGGAATTCTTTGGATATATTCCCAGCAGTGGAATTGCTGGGTCAAAAGTGAGTTCCATTTTTTATTCTGTGAAGAAATTCTATACTGTTTTCAAGAGTGGTTGCACCAGTCTGCATTCCCACCAACAGTACACTAGGGTTTCTTTTTCTCCACAGCCTCGCTATCACTTGTTGTTTGTTGATTTGTTGTTTTTTAATTTATTGATGATAGCTATTTTGACCTGTGTGAAGTAGTATTTCATTGTGGTTTTAATTTGCATCTATCTGATGATAAGTGATGCTGAGCATCCTTTCATATGTCTATGAGCCCTCTGTATGTCCTCCTTGAAGTATCTATTCATGTCTTTTGCCTGTTTTTTTTTTTTACCTGGATTATTTGTCTTCCTGGTGTTGAGTCATATGAGTTCTTTATATATTTTGGAGATTAAACCCTTATCCAATGTATTGTTGGCAAATATGTTCTCCTATATAGTCAGTTCCCTTTTTATTTTGCAAATGATTTCTTTAACCATGCAGAACATTTTAATTTGATGCGGTCCCATTCATTTATTTTTTCCTTTACTTCCCTTGCCCTAGGAGATATATCAGTAAAAATATTGCTAGGGGAGATACCTGAAGTTTTTGTGTTTGTGTTTTTTTTCTATGACTTTGATGGTATCATAACTTATATTTAAGTCTTTTATCCATTTTGACTTTATTTGGGTATATGGTATAAGATGGTGGTCTAGTTTTATTTATTTATTTATTTGCATGTACCACTCCAGTTTTCTCATCACCATTTATTGAAGAGGTTGTCTCTACTCCATTATATGCTCTTGCCTCCTCAAGTATTAATTGGCCATAAAGACATGGGTTTATTTCTGGGCTTTTTATTCTGTTCTATTGATTCAAGTGTCTGTTCTTGTACCAGTACCAGACTGTTTTGATTACAGTGATCTTGTAGTATAATTTAATACCAGGTATTGTGATCCCTCCTATTTTGTTCTTTTTTAAGAGAACTGAGGCTTTTGAGGGTATTTTTTGGTTCCATATAAATTTTTGGAATATTTGTTCAAGATATGTGAAGTATGCCACTGGTATTTTAATAGGAATTGCATTGAATTTATAGATTGCTTTCGGTAGTATGGACATTTTAATGATGTTAATTATTTACCTCATCAACACAATGTAGCTGGACTCAGTAAGCATAACCAAGTCTATCTGTCTGCACTGTGATAGCTCTGTTGCATGAAGTCTCTTCTCCACCTCTCTATGCGGCTGTGGGTCACACTTGCTTCTCCATTCACAAATGTGTTCCTGGGGATGAAACAAATAAATCATTCAGTCAATTCTGTTACATGGAGCTGTTCAAGAAATTCATGTTGATGGTAGTGGCATCAGGCTGAAAATTGAAAATGCCAGGCTCTGGCTCATTCTTTTCTTCTAACTGCTGTGAGTAGTATTCTCTGGCTTAACAATCTAATAATCAAAGCAAGGATATTTGTTGCCTTCGGGACAGAGTCTGAGCTCTAAGAAGCAGACTTCTATCTACCTCTACAAACTTGACTCTCACCATCACTTCTCTTCTACCACCTGCAAAACCTTTTTGTTTTCTTTTGGAATGCTCTTACCTCCTACCTCCTTTACTACCTAGCCAATTTCTATTTGTCCATCTTTCATAAGCTTAACATTGCCCTCCACAACCTGCTTCTCAAGCAGCTTGGATACCTTTATCCATCACTGAATAATGATGGGTGTCAAATCTCTCGTGACCCACAAGCTGCTGAGTTATGGCTGTGAGTTCCTGGTAGGGGTGGGAGGGGCAGAGATCTTGTTTTGTTGTCTCTTCATCACTGAGCCCAGACTCTGTGCACGAAAGCACTTGAGAAATGAGAGTCAAGAAATTTAAGATTTTTTATGTTCAGTACCTAATTCTGGAAGTTCTCTATAGAAGAGCTCTGCTGTATCAGGAGTGGGCCATAACAGAATCTGATACAGCAAATGAAGAGTTGTCTTTTAAAAGATTTCACAAGATTTAGAAGTAGTGGAAGCTACAGAGGGGCCTAGCATTTTTAAGAGCTTGCTATTCTACCTTGGGTGTTGTGCTTGATTTCCCTTGGTTTCAATTAGTTATTTTATTCCTTGTATCAACCCTATGACCCTATTGTTTGGCAATGAGGAGACTGATGAGCAAAGAGGTTAAATAGTTTGCCTAAAGTTGCACAGTTAATTGCTGGAGCATAAAGGTCCCACAGAAACTGCCTGGCTGCCAGGACTCAAGGTTAATCACTATGTAAAGAAGTTCTTGACTTATCTGCCTTTAGCCACTTGATTGTTTCTTGGATGGCTCATCTATTGGCAGGACCAACTCTGGGTATCCTTAGGTTAATTGAGTTTATTGAATTATCTATCACACTGCTTTGGTCTCCCAAGCCAGTCCATTGCCAAAGTATCAATAGCTTGGTCAAGCCCCAGAAGGCGCCAGCAAGTTATGTCTCCTTCTTTGGTGTCAATTTACACTTATTCCAGGTGCCATTTTGACATTTATCTGATTGTGTCGGGATGCCATTTGTCTGCCTCCCAAGTTATAATTCTCTGTGCTACATCTTGAAAAAGGAGAGGTGCTGCTATTCAACCCTGTCTTCCAACTAGAGGTGAGAGTCATTCAAATCTAGGTTAAAAAGACATCCACAGGCAAGTGTTGCAACCATCACTATCCTAAAACTGAATCATAAGCATTGTATCTCTGAAACATTATTCCTCCTACCTAAAATGGTACCTTGGGTTGTATGCCACTCAAGGCTGAACAAGCAGAAAAGGGCTGGAAGTCTGCAATGAGTGATTTTTGTCTGAGGTAGGTAAAATCTTCTCAACAAAAACATAATCGGTGTATACTGTTAATCTCTCTAGACTTTTTGAATTTTAACTCAGAAATGCATTGATGACTCAGTCTTTCATAAGCCATTTTCTATCATTTTATTTGTTATGGTAGTATGAGTGTTCATCGTTCTGAAACTTCCTGACAATAGTGTTTTCAATGTTTTATTTACAATGTTAAAAAGTGTTAGCTGTTATATAGTGAGTGTCTCATGTGCCCCAAATACGGCCATTCCTGATTCTTCCAACAGCACTGGAAAATAAAGAAGCTGTCCCTACTTTGGACCATGAACCTGCAGGTGGAGATACAATTTGCCTAACTTTAAACAGATGAAGTCTGAGACTTGATTTGAATCAAGAATTGTCTGGCTTTAAACACTGCACCTTCCACTCTACCACGCTGCTGTGAAGCTTTAACTTGTGCCCAGATATAGTTACAAGGCTGTTCACTGCAGAGTTGCAAAACTAGCGCACAATCAGTAACAATCTAAGGTATCTACTGATACTACTCACTATATAACAGCTAACACTTTTAACATTGTAAATAAAACATTGAAAACACTATTGTCAGGAAGTTGCAGAACGATGAACACTCACTCATACTACCACAACAAATAAAATGATAGAAAATGGCTTATGAAAGGCTGAGTCATCAATGCATTTCTGAGTTAAAATTCGAAAAGTCTAGAGAGATTTACAATATGCACCGACTATGTTTTTGTTGAGAAGATTTTACCTACCTCAGACAATCAGTAACAATCAGTATCTACTGATAATGGACTGGTTTAACATAGTTAGTGACATCCGTACAGCACAATGTTACTTAGCATTTAAACATTTTCTTTAAACATAAGTACCAACGTATAGCTCTGACAGATGTCCAGCTTATACTTAGTGGAAAAAAGACTTCAGAAGAATATACACTCTTGTCTATTATCTTAAGCATATGTATGTATGTATGTATGTATACATATACATATACATATACACATATATTTGCATTCATAGGCAAAGTCTACACCAGCATTGTGTAATGGAAATGAAATACAAGACACACATATAAATGTTAAATTTTCTGATAGCCACATTTATTTTTATTTCTTTTTTAAGTGAAACAAAGAAGAAGCAGCAACTTTATTTAAAATTAACATTTTCATTGCGTATGTTGTTCTTGCACACTGTCTGAAAATTAGGGAAAAGTGATATTCACCTTATTATTTCCCTCTATTTCAGGAGCAGATCAAGCCTCCTAGGATACAGAGAGTGTGGTTCACCAAGTCTTTAGTGTGTTCTCAGTGCAATCCTGTAGGACCATGAGCAGCCAACTGATATCCACATGCTTCCCTCTTCTTTTTTCTATAATCAGGTTGTTTGACTCGCATTTTTTCTTTTTTCTTCTTTTTTAAAAATGTATTTAATTATTTTTCAAGTACAGTTTTCTATTACTCCCGTCCCAACCCACCTTCCCATGCTCCCCCCTCCCTACCACATTTAAAGAAGTAAAAAGAAACAGGTGAGATCATTTTAATAATATGTTTTCCTTAAAATAGCATATTTAATATATTTTAGATCTACCTAGATATGCATCCACACCCACCATAAGACCCCTCCTCTCACCCATACCAAACCACTGTTCTAGCATACATCAACATGTGGTCAATATAAGAAATATTAATGGCATATGATATCTTCTTTTCTACCAAGTTTTTAAAACCCAGTGTGCATTCTACACTGACAGCACATCTCAGTGTGGACCAAGCGCAGTTCAAGTGTTCGGTAGCCACATGTTCCCAGAGACCCTGTTGGGTCTCACTGGTCTGGCGGAGATCTAGTGAGTTCATAGTGTGTCTGCTCCGGGACGGGGGTGTCAGTGTGTGTTGGTGTTAGTTTATTGTCTCCTTTGGTTTTATCTGTATTTTCCAAATTTCCATAATAGACACACACTGCCTTTGTATTTGGAATGAAAATGAACTATTAAAGACATCGTTCATTTTTAATAAGGAATGGTGAGCTTCTAAAACACACTTAAAAATAAACACATGAAATGTAAGTACATGACCTATTTTCAGTGGAGAGAAGAACAGGAACGGTATGGTCTCTGTACCCGCTCCACTCCCTAGCCTTGCTCAGTCATCCCTTCTCCTAAATGTACTATCTTTAGGGCCATGAAGAGGGCAGAGGTCAGGCCCTGTCTCCATGCTCAGGAAATAGGTTCCTTGTCTTCCAGAAGGCTGATGTTTTTGCCCTGAGTCACTTTTAGTCCCTTTGACAGACAAAGCAGTCATGAAAAGGCACTCCCAGTGTTTCTCAATCTTCTGTGTTGTTACTGCTGCCCCTCCACCAACGAACCCCTTTAGACAATTTTTGTCCTAGTCATCTTCCCCGCCCCCCATTGTATTTTAAACAGATATACAAATAGACTGTATATCTGTTTGTGTATACTGACTCTCTGGAGAGTCACAAACCATTGCGCTAGCTAAGGATTTTTGCTTTCCCTCCCACCACGAGCCAATTTTCACCCCCTGGAGGGACAATGGCATGCTCCCCCATGGAGCAGGCATGGCTATGCTCAGTCCTGGTTAACGTCCATGCCAAGTGCCGCTCTGTGACCTATGTTTACCTTGGCGTGCTGGGCCAGGGTCACCCACCTCCTTAAACTCCTGACTCACAGGTGTTTTCCCTCATAGGTCCTGTCACTTCTGTATTCCCAGGGCATCTGGGAAACCTTAACAGATGTCTCCCCTTCTCCCTGACCACCTGGGGCCCCTGCCATGGCCAGCCTTGCCCTGCTACTGGTTCTGTTCCTCCCCTCCACCCCCGCCCCCCCCCCCCAGCGATCTGACCCTCCTTGAGGTCAGGCCACTGTTCAGAACTGTGTTCCCCATGGTGTCCAGAGCTCGGGTGTGGCTCCAGCTCTGCAGACCACAGTCCCTCAGTGAAGAGCTGTGTGACCGAGCAAAATTATCTTCAGAAAACCCTGTTTCTCTCTCAAGAAAATCTCATTAAGGCTTAACAGGTAACATCTTCCTACTCCAGAGGTCAGGCTGCAGTTCCCTGACTGAGAGGAAGTGACAGCATCCTCTTGCATGGCCGGGCCCACACATTTCCTGCCTGTTTCACAGCACCCGAAGGTGACCACCTGGGGGTAAAATTACATGGCAACCACGGGAGACTTGCTTCCCCTCTCCATCACTCTTTTATTCCTTAAATCACCGGATTCAACATTTACTGATTGGAAACTGTGAAATAGCAGCCACTGAGTGCTGGTTGTGGATGCTCTGTCAGAAAGCTCTGCCCTGGGTTTATCTGCCGAATCAGATAGCTCCCTCTGTGTGCTCCACTCCAAGCCTCCCCCTCTCTCTCCCCGCCTCCCACCAGAACCTTGGTCCACCCTTGTCCATCTGCCCCCCCACAAGACCCCTCCTCTCATCTATACCTAAACTTTCATTTCTTGGGAATCACATTTATTTCTCTACAGTCAAGAAATCAAATCCCCTTTTGGCTCTGTTCTGCATCCATGTCACTGCTCTTTCCAAGTTTCAGTAGAACTCTGCAGATGGGAATGGAAGACTGAGGGCCGGGAGGCTATCACTGCTGATAGCAAGCATCTAGCTAAGGAAATTCAATCTGAAGAGCCTGCATTCTGGCTGGATTCTGTTACTCCTCTGTCACTATTTGGTTACAAGGAGATTCCATCTCTGTTTCTCCCACCTTCAAGGGAGCAGGGAGGAGAGAAAGCGGAGCATGCCTAATGAAAGAATTCCATATTGGCAAAACCCTGACATTTGAAATGTTCAGTGTAATCAGCAACACTGGTAGCTTTAGGCAAAGACCGCTGCACTGAACAATAAAATGCAGTTGGCCGTATTCTGTTCATGAAAATATCCTTTTATAATTCACAGCTTTCAGAGGTGCCCGCCATAATTCCTTAACTATTTTCTTCTGGAGGGCTATGTGTGGTTAAAAATGTACAACAAATAGAACATAGAGTGTACACATAACATAGAAACCATAATTGAATTTTTAATTCATTACATGTCATTAATTAATCTAGTCATTTTAATTTATAGCGTCTTCCTATTTCAGATGTTAAAGTGAGCAAGAAGTGATAAGAAGAAATGTTAATGCTTATACTTATTGACTGGATATTTGAGATTCATATCCAACTACCCTCAGCTTGGGGAGATCTGAAATGCTATTTCACTTGTACACATTGTTTGCCTTTCTCATCCTCCACTTTGCCTCTTTCAAGTGTGGGGGGATTACTGCTAGTAGATTATGAAATATTGTAGTACAGGTACATAAAAATATATCAGAGCTGGCACATTTGTAATTTACTCCAAAGTATGAGATTCATATTAGAGATCTATAAATCATATTAGCAAACCACTATCCATCCTGTACTGTATTATTTTACTAACATGATGGCTAAATTTCAAATGAAATGCAAAGGTCATGGTTGCTGTTCTATTAGGGCCGTATAATCTCATTCATCTCTCCATTACTGACCTCAACTTCATTAGTGGCTGCAACTACCACTGATTTTAAATTTCACTGAGAAAGGGTTCTTCCAACAGATGCCATCCGGCCTTCAAATTTATAAAATACCTCAGCCCCTGTGAAAGGAGTATGTTACCAGTTTGTGACTATGCTCCAGCTCCCCCTAAGGAGAGGTTTTTAGATGGAAGAAAAATGGGTCCTCTTTTCCCTGTGACATACTGCACACCTTTCCACGTAAGGGTATCCCTTTACCTCTTGCCCCTTTTCAGACTAGTGATCACTTCTACCTTTGAACAAACTAGTAGCTAAGCTGAAGCTACCCTACTTTATGAAAAGTCCCCGAGAAGCAATTTCACCTGGTCGACCATATCTATCAATCTGTCACCTGGAGAGTGGTTGTTGACACCAGGTGACCTTTCTCCCACCATCACACTGCCAAGTTGTCAGTGGAACAAGAGCTTTCTCTTTGATGCTGTACAATGAAAGAGAAGGTTGGATGCCGCTTTCTGGAAAGAAACAAACTGTAAAGAGAGGCTGAAGCCCGACTAAAACACCTCCACCTTCCTGGCACACACATGTAAACGACCTTTCAATTGTTCGGGTCACACAGCAAAGGTAATGGGGTCGTATGGCGAGACTTTGTTGATTTTTATTTTGTTTTGTTTTGTTTTTTAATGAATCAGACCCCTGTAGCAGACTTGCCATTGCACAAGATGCTGAAGTCATTTGTCTTTAATGGCGATAAAAACACTGCTTTGAACATCGGGAACGTCCTTTACTGAGAGTAACAGGGAGTAGTCATGTAAATCTACAATACAGGAATAAAGCAACGATGAGAAGCAATTTAAATTCCAACAGTTTCTCTCCTCGTGTTTTCTCTTCCTAATACGCAAGCCTTCGGTGGCTAGAATTTTATTGCTTGCTTGATAGGTGACTATTTTCTGCTGTTTATAAATCACTCCTGTAGCTACAGGGCCAGACTGTGGTAACAATGCCACAGACTTTACCAAGAGCTGCTGAGTTGGTGGAGAGGGAGGGACCCTTCTAAAAAACAATCTTTTCTGAAGAAGGATCATTGAATGTGTTTGTGATAAAAATCAAGTATCCCTAGTGTGTTAAATGTATTAGGCACTGGGTAAACAATTCAGAATAAATGAATGCCTGCCAATTTACCCTGGCATTGTCCATTCATTCCCTTGTTTACCCATGTCAGGCTCTCAACTGGTCTCCAGTGCAATGCTTATAAGCTCCACAAGCACGGAGGCTCCGTTCATTATTTTATTTCTGCAAGAACCTAACCATACACCATGCATATAGGTCATTCAACATCATGGCTTGAGAGATAATGAATAATATTCTTTTCCAAAAGTCCAACCAATACTCTTATGGAGTTACAATGAAATGACATGCTATTAGTTTAATTAGAGTTGTTATATTTAGGAGAAATAAAACTGCGTTTCACTTTAGCTTCTAATTCAAACTTCTCAGTAACCTGGACAGTGTCAGCCTTGATCTTAATGGACAGGTGAAATACTGCAGTGTGAATTTTATTTAAATTCCATTTACCAGTCCTCTAAACAACAACAACAAAATAAAGGAAAGAGACAAAATCAACAACCCCCATCTCACTCAGGAAGCTCCAAAATAGTTTTGGCTTCTGAGATCAGATGATCTTTGATTCTTTATCATGTATATTGATATGCTCCCTGCCCCCCATAACTGCTCCTCATCTCCCTGGATGGCTCAGGCTGCTCCTTCAGGGAATAACTCATTCTCTCCATTATGCGTCATCCAGAGGCTTTCTGAGGGTAAAACAATTGACTCTGGCTGAAGGCTCCCGTTTGGTATTATATCCCATTACTTCATTGATTTTTTTTAAGTTTCTCTAATGTTATAACGGGAATATTTTCCACTCAATCCTGAAGGATTCTAAAGCTTTTTATTGACCTCAGGGTATGCCACACACATGGGCTGCTTCCCTGGGCTGGCGAAAGAACAGAGTCCTCAGAGAGACCAAATGGAAAAATTGCTTTTCTATCGACCCCATGAGCAAGACTTATGGAACCTCCATCTAATTAAGGCCCAGGGGGAATTCTGATGCAGTCATTGGGGTTGGTCCCATGATTAGGGTAAGTGCTAGGCTCTGGTTAAGTGTCTCGATGTCCCTTCAAGGGTCAACAAAGTTCATGGCCAAGGATTTTGAGTCTCATTGTGGGGGGGGGGGCAAACTTCCCAAAGACTAGCTGGGCCTGTACTACTCAGCATGTGTGGGCTATGTGAGTTTGGGTGAGTTGCTCAGCTTCTCTCAGTGTTACCTGTCTGCTTTTCAGAAGAGTTCTGAGTATTAAAGGAGATGGTACATGGTGTATAAAGTGGAATAATACAGGGTGGGCCCTCAGTAAATGTTGGCTCGTGGTTGTACCATTATCATCTCTATCAACATGATGATGCTTAGACTTTAGGGCAGCAAACTGTATTCCCTGTAGCCTGATGTACAGTCTAGACTATATATTTGGTACTCAATAATTAGAAGCCAGATTCTTGTGGAAAAGTGACTGAATGCCTGCATTGTTATCTCCAAGGGAAAGCTTGATCAGTGTAAGAGATAACTCATTGGGTAGGTTGGCTAGGAGCTCCTACTCCTTCATAAAGTCACATTAAGGTTAAAGACACCTCAGAGGAGATGCAGTATAGCATGATGCCTAGGAGCCCTAGCTCCAGAGTTACTGTCCACTCTGCTGATCACTAGTTATCTAACAGGATGCCAGTCTGCACACCATTTTCCTTATTGATAAAAATGAACATAAGAAGAGTAATAGTACATACCTCATAGGATGGTTGAGAGAACAAAGTAAGATCATGTGAGCCTGACACTAGAATCCCCTTGGACAGCTTTCAAAGCACAGCTAATAACGCCAGTCCCCAAAGTTGTGCATTAATTTGGGCATGAGCAGTGCAAAAAGCCTTCCAGGTGATTCAAATGTGTAGACAGGATTGAAGACTGTGGCAAGCCATAGATCAAGGGGTGGAGCAGTGGCTGTCACTGAGTCATCCTTGAGTCCTGTTTTTATCTCATCTTTCTCCCTGTGGGCTCCTTTTTCATATTAATGAGGAAAACAATTGAGTTTTCTTTTAAAGGTTTTAGATAATTTTCCTGCCTTTTGGGGACCATTTGGGGGAAATATGTCAAGAAAAAAGTGTGTGATAAGTGTTAGGCTATGTGGATACATATATGAGTTAACATTTAGAATATCAGAATTATCTCTATTACAATCCAATACGTTTATTTTAATCAAAGGCACCCCAGCATAAGGCACCTCATCCTGGGTCCAGCTTTTATCCCTGGAGGCTGCTGCTACCTCTGGCTACTATTTCTTCCTTGGTAGCTGTCTCCAGGCACCATATGCCATCTCTCAGGGAGGGGTGTGGCAGTGGCTGGGGCCGTCAGCATAGGTGCCTTGGATATCACTGAAGGCAGAACACCATGCCTGACACGCACTGAGGGCAGAAGTATTACACAGGCAATCGTGGACTTGTGAATGCAATTTCTTGTCTAAATTGGCACTAAAAACTAGAGTGAAAGGGTATTCAGTATCAGAGATGGGGCAAGAGCGAGAAGCTGGGTTTTTATTTGAAAATCAGAGCCTACTTAGAAGTAACTGCATTTTGGTAACATTGGACTAAAGTTTAAAGTCCATGGAGCCTCAGTTTACCCTGGTGCTAAAAGCAGGGTGAGCAATGAAAAAGAAGTCTGTGAAGCCTCAGACAGCCTTTGAAGGTGGAGTGATGGTTCTCTCCACTAAGCTCTCCTGACATCTGTCCACGGCATCTGAATCGCCCTCCTTGCTTTGTAAGGCATTTAGTAAATGAGAAATTGAAAACACTTGTGCATGCTTCTTTACAAGTGACTTTCTCTGTTGGATTTAGAACCAGTTGACGGCAGGAGCTTGGTATATCCAGCATAAGAAAGGTACCTGGCCTCTATCCTTAGCACTCAGTAAACACATGGGAGCTGAAAACACTTTGTTTGGCCCTCTTGTTAAGCCAAATAAATCTCCCAGAATTGTGATGCTTATAGGAACAACATATGCAGAGATGAAAAGACATTGATTCTCAGCTGTGGCTAGGTAGAAGGACCACTTGGAGAGTTCTCTTGGAACAGACCAGTGTAAATCAGAGTCTCTGGAGATAGAATCAAGTATTACAGTTTCTTGGGTGATTTGGGTCTAGGGAGGGCTGGGCACCACTCCTCTGGATCTACAGAGGATGGCTGAACTCAAAACAGGAATGAGCAGACAGGAGAAGGAATGATAAAAGAGACACAGACAGAATTTGAGGGTCTGGTTGGGTCCTTGTCACCATCAAAGTGAAAATCTGCTGAGCCAGACATTGTGCTCGGCTGTTTGTGATCTTTCCTTCTTTTCTTAGAGTAATCCTAAACAAAAATGGTCATCCTCTTTTAGACAAAGCAAACTTAGAAACTGAAAGGGTAGGCTGCTGGACTCCAATCCCCAAGCTCTTTTTCACTGGGCTGTGTCCCTTTGAAAAGACAAGGTAGATGGGCAGGAAGATGAGAGTGGACTGGGTTGGAGGAAAAACAAGATCGATAAACCCAAGGAGACCTAGTGGGTATCAAAGTAAAAACAAATGACACAGCAAATAAGAAGCAGAATTCATATTTCTTGAGGACTTTTAAAGCCCCAGGATAAACTCACAATAGCTACTTAAGACAAACCCAACTATTCCCAATTTACACTGGGAGATCTAAGGCTCAGAGTAGTCTAGCGTCTTACCCAAACTCACACAACTATTGTGTCTGAGCTGAGTTAGTTTAGTTTTGTTTTTTTAAACAAAAGGGTTGTTTAAAACCTTTTTTAAACCCTTTTTTAAAAGGGTTCAGAAGTGAGTATTATAGGTGTTTCCAACTGCCACAATTATTCAGATCTGCTTTTACCGCACAAAAGCAGCCATAGAGAACGTATTTACAAAGAAATGTGGATGTATTCCAATAAAACTTGATGCATGGACACTGAAATTTGCATTATGTGCAACTTTTATGGGACATAAACTATTTTTTCTTCTGATTTTTCTCGACTACTTAAAAACATATATTAAAAAAAAAATCATCCTTAGCTCATTGACTATACAGAAACAGACACAGGACAGATATGGCCTGTGGACTATAATTTGCCAACCATGGTTAGAATTCTAAAGTATGTGGGTAAAAAGTTGATAAAAGAGTGTAGAAGAAAATTAATATATGTTCACTTGAGACTTAGATATCCTCCGTTTAACTTCGCTGGGGGTGAGCCATCAAGCCAGGAAGCATTCAATTCTTCTCTCTTGCCTAAACCCCATCAAACAATTTTCTGTAGAATGCACTTATTCTTCCAAACCAGAGCCCCCAGACCTCGAAGTGGGCCACTCCTATTTTGTTTGCTTGGACAAAGGCATTATAAACCTTAATCTTTTCTTCTATCAATACTTATAGAACATCTAGTAGATTACAGGTTCCATCATAGGCACTAAGGGTATACTGCTTGTCTAATTCAGTCGAGGCTTTCATAATACAACACAGTGAACTGGGTGACTTACACAACAGACCTCCATTTCTGCAAGCAGAAAGTCCCAGAACAGGGTGCCGCCATGGTTGGGTTTTGGTGAGAGCATTCTTGGAGCTATAGACTGCTGAATTCTTGTATCGTCAAATAGTGGAGAAAGGGAAGGAGGGAAGGAGGGCAAGAGACAGAAGTATAGGCAGAGAGAGACAGAGACAGAGAAAAGGCCCTGCAAGTTCAAAAGGGCCTTCAAGACAAGAAAAACAGTGAGCCAGGGAACAGAGAGAAGGCCATTGTGCCTGGAAACAGGTGATCACAATAGAGAATGGTGGCCCACAATAAGGGGTTTAGAGTATATTTTAAATGGAATTTTACCCCAAATGAAATTTGGTGAGTCAAAAGCACTAATTTGCATTTTCACCACATTATGGGTGCTATGTGGGGAATGGACGGTAGGGGCCGCTGTCTCTCTCTTGAGCTCTCTCTGAAGGCTGTTGTCTAGGCAACAAGGGGCTGGGAGTTACCTGCAGTCTGCAGAGACCTGCAGGTCTTCTGCAAGCACTCCTAAATTGCCCCCTTCTTAGGAGTGTCCTTTAGCCCCTTCCAAAGATCCTCTGGGGTAATATGTTCTAATGAAGGGTTGGAATTGCCAATTGCCTCATGCTTTACAGCTAATAAGGAGCAGATTATGCTCGGAATGGTTTGAGTTATCTTGTGACCACAGCAAGTTCTTTTGCTCGAGCCTGTATACTATAATTTAGTCCTGTCTACATTTTGTTTGGGAGAAGACACCCCAGTGTCAAGCCTAGCCTTTTTCTTACTCACACTTAAATTGTTTCAAAATATACAGAGTTTTGATTCTTTATTCTACATTTTCTCCTTTTAGTTTTCAGTGTTTCACACTTTATATATACACACACCTTTTAAATCCATTTTAATGCTCAATTTAGAAAAGCAACATATGATCATTTGAAGAACATTTATAAACACATGAAAAAGCAAAAGTCATTTTTAAGCTGCTCATCGCCTCAAAAATTAAAATTAAATTTAAAAAAGCAAAGACGTTTTTCTTAGGCAATTTTAGATTAATAGGAAAACTGAGGAAAAGGTACAGAAGTTTTTCAAAAACCTTGCCCTGCCCTTGTCCTTTGTGTGTGGCTTCCTTGATTATCAACGTCCTCAACCAGAGTGGTAAGTTTGATAAAACTAATGAACTCACATGAAAATGTGAGTCAGTCACCCATAGTCCGTAGTCTGCTTCAGGATCCAACCTTGGTATTGTAAATTCTGTGGGTCAGTTGTACATTCTGTTAGGAAAGAAATGTGTAATGGCTGTGTTCACCATTACAGTGTCATTCAGAGCATTTTCACTGCCCTAAAAATCCCCTGTGCTCCACCTATTATTCTTTCCTCGCCCCCTAAATCCTGGCAACCGCTGATCTTTTTATTGTCTCCATAGTTTTGCCTTTTCCAAAATGTCGTATAGTTGGAATCACACTTACAATTTTTAGTATTTCTCTTGTTGGTCTGTTTAGTGTATGTGTGCATACATTCACAGTATTAGACTCGTAATGTATTTTCAGAATTTATCCTATATTTTTACCATGGTATTAAAACATAAATAGCTTACTATTTGTTAATCATTTTTCAAAATTATATTTAATGATTCCATAATTCTCCACTGTACTAGAATTTGTTAGCACTGTTGATATATAAGAATGTTTTTGTCTCTCTCCCTTACTCATTACTCATTATTATGAGTAATGCCACAGAAAAATATCCTTATAGCCAAGCCTTTGTTTACATTCTTGCATGCTTCCTTGAACTAAATGATAAGTATTTCAGGATCAAAAGATATGGGCATCTTTATGCCTGTTGAATAGGTTTCATCTAATTGCTCATTAAAGGGATCATGATCATGTATAGCTCATAATGGCCATCTCACCTCATCACAAACAATGTTTCGATATTACTATACACTTTTATCAACTTGACAGGCAAAACTCATCTCCCTGTTTAACTCCCTGCTTTTTAACTTGTATGTTTAGTGATACGAGCGAGAGGCAGGTACAGAGCCCTTAGCATGCACGCCAGATGTAGGAGAAGGGAGGCACTGTTATCTTTATCCTGCAAATGGAGAAACTGATGCTCACTAGTGAGAGGTGGGTCTGTTATTGGGATTCAGCCCAAGTACTGGGACCCCTGAGTCCAAGCCTTGGCTCCAGCTCTCTTCGGCCTCCAAAGGAAAAGACCCACTCACCTGGGTATGAGTCAGGAAAACTATCTGCCTAAAATAATTCTCACTAATATGTGAGTGGCCAACAAAAGCATCTATCTGGTTAATACTAATAAATGACATTAATAATAAAACCTAGTCATTTTAAATAAATCTCTCCCTTGTGGAAAGACTTTCAGAAATTTAATAGAAGTAAAACATGTGGGCAGAATAAGGAAAGATAGATGTGGGCAAAATCAGATTTCCCTTCAACTCAGTGTGTGCTTGCTCACTGCTGGCCCACAGTTTTGCTTTATATGTATAATGCTTGAGATACTGAATGTCTTGCTAATCACAGAAAAACTAAGTTCCACTTTCTCTTTAACAACGGGAGCTCTGGGAACATCCACTACTGCTCATTTCAATAAATTACATTGTCTGTTTGATCCCAGTGGGTATTTGAGATTGCGTCTCTTTCTGCTTTGCTCTTCTCTTGTGTGTCAACCACCCCACCTTCTCCCTTCTGAACCAACTCTCTAAAATCTTCCTTTCAGCATCACTGTTATTTTTTTAAACCAAAATGCTTCCCTCGAATGGAACCCCCTTTTCTAGCCTGTTAGGTAGAAGTTGGAGGGTCACTGTAGGGTGACCCTGGAAGGTAGAAGTTAGAAGTGGAACTGTGCCCCTAGCCATTTGGAAAACACAGAAGTTTGTATGTTGAGGCCTGTGTCTTTATTAGCCCTGCTTAAATCGCAGGGTAATTTAAGCTTCTCTTACTTCACTGCGTTGCATCATAGTTCTAGAGAAGACCTGAAATAGAACGTATCACATTGTGCACATTTTTGAAGGATCATGAGAGGAGGCTAAATATAAGATTCAAGTCCACATTCTAAGCGTCTTTTTTCTCTAAATGGAGATGGGATATACTTGAACATTCTATCTCATGACCACCCCTCTTAACTGCGTGTGCTTCTTAATGTTTGATTTCCATCCGTTTGGTGTGTGAGGACATTGGCAAGCATCTTCTCAACTTCAAAGAGATAGACTTGAGTTGCCACCACTGGAATTTCCCTATTTGATAAGAGGAACAATATTAAGCCCCTCCCCCATCTCATTCTTATCCATAAAGTGCTTTTCTTTCCCATTTAAAAAACTTTGATTCTTTAAAGCAGGCTACTGAGATTTAGTCACCCACATTCCACTGTTACAATTTTTGCCATTTCTTAATATCACTTGTTTTATTACTTACTAAATGGTTAATTGACTTGCTTTATTTGCATGTATTTATGTCACTACAGTCAACAGAAACTTGATGCTATCAGTTGAAGCATAACTACATTAGTAAATTAATACTTAAAATGAGCATGGGACTACCAGCTGACACATGTGATGACCCACTCATGGCTCCAATACCAGATGTTAAGAAGCACTGAAAAGAAAGTATTTCATAGGGAAGGGGTAAAATAGCCATGTTTCTAGAGAGGCATAGTTTCCCACAGCCAACTAGCTCCTAGGATCATATAAATATCTAGGTATTTGTATTCAGGAAAGTTACTCTTGGGAGCTATTCCTCTCACCCCCATCTCCTGTGCACAGAAATCAACTGGCTCTCCCTGAGGTGCTCCAGTCCTCCAGGAAAACGCCTCCTCCTCTGTTATAACACTTTTGCTGCTTTTGCTTCCTTGGAGTCATAGTCCTCTTCTTGTGCAGAGAGAAGGCTGCTGTGCAGAGACAGTGATGGGGCCTTGTGGTCGCAGCCTATGCATTCCTCCACGTTCTGGGTTTACAACTCCCCATATGCTCTGTGAAACTTCTCAGGAGTGTTTTCTTGCCTTATACTTCTCTCATAGAAGGTTCGACTCTCATTTTCCTTCCCTGCTTCCTTCTTCCCTCTCTTTTTCCCTCCTTTCCTTTCCTTGTCTCACCCTGCATCCACATTAGTGGTCTCAGACTGTGGTACTGATCTGATGGAAACACCACTCTATGCAGTGTCTTTGGGTTACTGGTTCCATCCACCCCAACAACATCTCAGGTTGGACTACTGGTCTGGGTGATGGCTTAGGGGTTTATAATCTCTAAGAGTGTTATTTTTACTTTCTAAGCCGACATGGGCCCACTGGAATTTAGCCTTGACTGAGTACAAATCCCAGCCCCATACCTGTATGGCCCATGCCTTAAAGCAAGTTGTTTTACTTCCCTTTACCTTGGGTTCCTCACCTGAAAAATGGAAAAGGAGACACCTGCCTTCCAAGATTTTTAGGAAGGTGAATAAGAAAATATAAGAGGAATTGCTTTCCAAAATGTGAGGCTTTGTTCTAATCAAAGTAGGGCAGTAATTTTAAGTATAGAATATTCAGTACTCTTATCTAAATCCTCCATCACTGGGAACACAGTTCAGAAGGCTTTGCCACATCTGCTTCATTGTGCTGTGCACAAAACTGTTTATTTTCCCAATGTCACATTTGTTTTCTCTCTCCTTCTCTTTGCTACTGCGTAACTTCGTTATCGGCCTACATAAATGTATTATGTAATTGCCTCAATATGTCATCGATTGTTTCAGTTTTTCTGTAGTATTACTTAAGTCCATAATTCTTTTTATTAAATCTCCAAGAAATGCTACTGAACAATGGTTGAAGGCTCCTTCTTTCCACTAACTAACACTCAGCACTTAGATATTTGAAAAGACACAAAGGACTAGAAAGAAAAGAAAGTTTGGAATTTTCCCTCTGGCTTCATGAAATCCAGGAAACCAACTGAGGTACTTTTTATATTTTTGTCTCTCTGAGAGATCCATACAGTCTTTCAGACAGTAATTACAGCATTAATAAATATTATAAAATTAGCTAATGCTTATTGAGGGCTTACTATGTTCTAGGTGATATTATAAACTCTACTTGTATTAAGCCATTTCATCTTTACAGCAACTTTATAAAGTAGGTATGATTTTTATCCCCATTTATGGTTGACAAAACAAATTCAGAGAGGTTAACTGCCTTGCTCAGGGACACACAATAAGGAAGCAGTCCAACTGTAAATACATGAACAAACACACATATGTGTTTATGCTTAGGAAGCTCAGTCACTTCCTAAGCTTAGATGATCTATACATATGTTGAATGCCTGAGAGTTTGAATCTTTTTGTTTTGAATTTGTTTCTGACATGAACATTAACCTAATCATGTTTTCTCTCTAGAATTAAATTTTCTTATGAACCAGATTTGGAGGGTTGGATGAGATCGTTAGTTTTTAACCTACTCCCTAAAGCTCAAGAATCTGAGTGCATGATCCAGGGGGTATGGTAGGGCATAGAAGACAATGATAATCAGGGACCTACATTAATCTATGCACTTAAGCTTATATCTGGTATTTATGAAAAAAGGAATGAATCAGTGGATGGGTGGGTGGAAGGAAGGAAGGAAGGAAGGAAGGAAGGAAGGAAGGAGAGAAGGAAACAGGCATACAATTGAAATCAGACAATCTAATATTAACCCATCCAAAAATAGCATTGTGTCATGGTTATTTTCCATGTGTGTCATTAAATATTCCTTGAACACTTGATTTCAAATGGTTGTATAATATTCAAATATATAAACAGATTAGCCTTTTCTTAATCATTCCCCTGCTTTTGACATGCATGTTGTTTCTGATTCTTTATCACTCATTCATCATTCATTCATTCATCATTTATTTATTTATCCATCAAATTTTTGTTTAGAACCATAATTTGCCAGGCATCAATGTAAACCGGTATAGCACAGAAATTCTTATACATATGTTTTAGACATAGTCATGTATATTTGCTTCCATAATTATGTGAAATTATTATTTTTTTATTTTTAATTGTTGGCTTTCTTCAGTGAAGAAGAACCTGTTCTGGAAAGCCTTCTGAATTTGGATAAAACATTGAGATGAAACCTGTGCAAATGCTGAGCTTAGATCACAAAGAGAATACATTTGAAGTTCTGGATACACTGTTTCCCAAGATCATGGTTATAAAATTAATAGACATTGCCTTAATTGTGTATGCCACCAGCGTCCAATTCTACTTTGCAGTCTGCAACCTCAAAGGGACCATCTTGAAGCAGTAGCTTTCCATGTTGCCCAGTTTAGAGAATACTTAGTTCAATTTGTCAAGGAGCTGAGAAACTGAGCTGCAGCCCAGGGATTACTGTAAGACTTGCTTTTGGTGATTCCCTGGTAAATAATCTGGGGAGGAAAAAAACCCACAATTGTGTCATGTTATCAACTGAATATAGCTGAGGTTACAAGCTGCTTAAATTTCATCCATAAAAGGCTGATACAGACCCTCTCTGGTTGAAAAAAGTAATAAAGAAGAACCAAAACATAATTTCTTGCACATAAATGGAAACCAGACAACTCAGCTTTGTAGATTCAAGGGGACCATACAAGGTGGCACATTTGAAATACCCATTGGAGGCACAGTGCCAAGTCTAAACTGAAGCATCAGAGTGATGCAGTATCGAGAGACCGAGCTATTTCTAGCTTTGGTCTTTGTGACATGAAGTGGTGACACTTTTCCCCACAACCTCTAATGTTCCTCTTCTCCCTGATGACTCTATATATTTGAGTGATGGTCAGCCAGGATGGAGACGGCTGGTTTGGTTTTCCCTACCAAGGATTTTTGTGTGTGTCTTAGGGCAGAAGATGTCTGTAAAAGACAAGACTAGACCCCAAAGAGTTAGACATCTGTGAAAACTGAGACTCGGTGGATAGAAAATACCATTAGCTTTCCTCTTTATCTCTGTATTCCATCTTCTTATCTCCTTCCCTGGTAGCAAGCAAAGGAGAGGGAAGTCTAGGTGGGAGACTTCTCTTCTTGGTTGATTTCTGTTTTATTTTTCTGCTTCCGGAGGGATCACTGAATTCATTTTATGCCTCTGAAAAAGACCAGAATTTCCTAATTCCCTCAAAAACCTGGGCAGGTTCCTTCTTCCAACCTTAACTCATCATTATTCTGCAATGAGTTATGTAATGATTTGATCATGGTGAGGAGTAATTCACCTTTGTTCCCACCTACGTTAAAACTGATTACAAATCCTCGTAAAATGCTCATTATGCCACCAAAAATGTTCTTAAGAATAGTCTGTTAGAGAGGAGGTAATGCTGCTGCTAGGAAGTCTGGGCTTCTGTCTAATTATGTGTAAATTATCTGAGTGGAATCTCAGATGTTTAGTGATAAACAGTTTTATGCTTCCCAGCAAAGTATCTAGTTTGTGAGGCAATATAATCAAAAGCAGCTTGTGTGCAGTGAATTGTCGATTGTATAACTTTGCATCCCTTTCAAGTTATTCTTATGGAAAGAAACGGGAATGTCTGCAGCCCTTTAAGGAAAGCAAATGTTGTATTCTGCAATTTTTTTTGAAAAAAAGAAAGATAATTGATCCTTTGACTATACTGCTGCTCTGCTCTCAGAAGGAACATTAAAAAGTCGGATTTCTTAAGAAATGCAATTAACTGACTTTTATTTAATGATTTTTTTCCTCAAGTTATTCATCCTGGAGGAATGGTATCTGTTGGTTATTAACAAAGATGAGGATGGATTATTAAGAAGCAAAATATAATGATATTCAACTGCAATGCATTTATAGTTACTCCGAGAAAAATCATAGGTGGTTTGGTCTCAGTACCCTCTCCTCAGAGACTTCTCCAACTCTCACCTCATCTTTAGGTAGGATGGTTAATCTTCCTTTGAACCACCAAACTGCTGCTATGCCCAAAATAAAGGCAAACTGAACACCAAAGAGTTAGGATTATTACACTACGCAATGGAACTAGTGGTCAGCATTACTGACACAATCTGGAGGGTCATATAAATACAAAATGTTTAAATCTGGAAGGTCATTAGTTTTTGGCCTCAACAGCAGGGTATCTAAAACACCCAGGAAGCTTGGGAAGGGTCTGTCAGGGCATGTACCCACCCAAAAACCACAATCTTAAGACTTCACTAGGCAAAGAAAGGCCAAGATATTTAATTAACAAAGCACAGGGAAGCTGAGTCCACTATAGAAGACATGGGAATACTAGTTGAGATGAAATGGGTATAGCAGTTAAAATAAAAATTGCCACCTCTTAGAGTCTGAGAATTCTTTCCTATTGTTCTCCTTCCAGAAACATTCTTATTTCAAAAGAAGATGGCCAACTTGGGGGGAAAGAATGTGAAGTGCTAGGAGGAGAAAATGGTAGCAAAGAACCAAGATTAAGGCAGATGAAGGCTCCAATGACAAGAGGCAAGAATTCTTGCCTCTCACTAGTGGTCAACACAGATTAATGTTAACATCACCCATCATACAATTCACTGCACAGGTAGCTAAAGGGATGGCTTAGTGCATCATAGGGTTTGGTTCTACTTAATTTCTGAAGTAAATTCCATGGATGTGGTTTTAAGTTATAAATGGTTGATGTGGTGATACTTGTTATATGGATTCAACTAATTGCCCAGTTGCTCATGTACACCTGTTTCACACACATTTTAATTGGATTTGCAGATACACCAGCTAAATAGATGAGTGTTCCACAATGAATGCTAAGGGATTGAAGCTGTGTCGATATCCCTAGATGGCTGAGCCCAAGAACAAAATATCTGCACAACGACTCACTTATATTTGACATTTACAAACCATGGGATCTTGGACACTTTGAAGACAAACCATTTAGATGATTAATTAAATAAATTTCTTTGAATCATGTAGATTTGTCCTGTATCATTAGCATATCCTTTTAAGGACGGTCATTCATACGTGTGCAGTTCCTAAAGAGTTTATCACACTGTCTTGAATATATTTGTTTCATGTTCACTTCTGGTTTGTCTGACTTCCTATCCTACATGCTCTATAGTCAGTTCATTTTTAAGTCTTTGATTCACATCTGAGGGTGTAAAGGAATTTTATTTTGATTTCTGTCTTTTAGTGAAAACATATTTCAAATTGCCAACTCATGATCTATTCACTTTGATCTTAAAACACCATTTGTTTAAAAAAATGCAATAAAACCTGAAATGTTCACTAATAGTTATTCTGAAGATTAAAGCTGCCAATGAATTATGCAGCAGGGCCAAGGCTGTCTTGTTCTCAGACTAAATTTATCTCATGGAAATGGAATTATTCTGACTGGGGTTAGAGAGCAGAGATACTTAAAGTTTGATTGTTCAATTGCTACCTGCTTGTTTTTGTTTATTGTGTGTTTGTTTCTTTCTTTTTAAAACTTGGTTATGGTTTTCTTATGAGCTAGATTTTAAAATGTAGCTATTGATAAGGGGTTAATAAAAATCCTATTTTCTCTGATTATAAATGTGACATAGGTTTCCAGAGACTCTCTTTTTTACATATTTTTCATTTGTTTCCTTTGTTTATATTTTTTAAACATGGATCTTTGGCCATGGGGGACCCAGTGCTGAGTGTCTAACCTCTCTGACTTACACAGAGTAAGCCTCAGTGTAATAGAAATAAATGCAGCATTTTCTCTGTATATAACATGTCACTTGGGTGAAGGGCTTACAATGTCTCTTTGGTAAAACTGAAATGTGAATTTCTCAAAAATGTCTTGTTTTCAGTTAATGATATTTTCTGCTTTTCACCAAGTAGTCTCTTTGGGGGTTTGTTCTTGAATTCATTTCTCAGTGCATGCACCGGGCTGTCTATTATTTGTTTATTCAGCAGGCATTTACTGAGCTCTTGTCACACCCAGGCCCAAGCCAAGTGTTCGGGTTGCAGTAGCCAAGGAGCCCAGTGCTACCCCACATTGTTTGCCATCTTTGGGGTGAATGGGGTTTTAAGAAACAGATGTAGGAAGGCATGATGGAAATACATTCTAATAAAAGTAACACTAGAGATAAAAATAAATCCTTTTGGGAAGAGAGGAGAGGGGTGGTCCAGTCTGGGCCTGGGGTGAGATGCAGGCCGACTTTGATCACATCCATTTGCTGAGCCAGCAGGTTAGGCATGATGTAAGATGCCAGCTCATATTGCCTGGCCTGCACCAGCTGCTCCCCAGAGATGGCTCAGAGTTCATCTTTCTCGAATGTGAAACCCCACCCGGAAAGACAACTTCCGGAAATGGCCGAGCATTCCATCATCGCTTCAAAACTAGCCCCCAGTGACTCACAAAGCTGAAAGGGAAATTGATCATAGGCTCATTATGATGCCCGTGGGGAAGAGCTTGAGAAACCCATGCACCTGGTGAGAGAATATCCATGGCTTCAAATGGGGCCATGTGCACAGAGGTGGGTGCATTTGTCAGCCCTAGAGTGGACCCTGTGTGAGCTGTTGTGCATGTGTTTACTTCCCTCCACATTTGGACCTCCCTTTGGAGCAAGACACATCTACCACAGAAGGAGAACTTACTGAAACCCAGCCCTGGGTGACTTTTATGACCCCAGAGCTCACAGTTTTGGCCCTCTAGAAAGACAAGAAAAACAATGCGTACCTTAACTTTATTTAGGTGTTCTCCTATTCCATCCACTCTCATCTCCCATATCAAATGAGTATATCCCTATTTCAGAGAACTTAGGTCACCTCCCCAGCTGGGCCACAGTAGTGGCTACTTAGATTCAGTTGTACTGTCTTCCAGAACAGGGTCCTTTTGCTCCATCTATGGATCCTGAGAATAGTAAGGGTGGGTCACCCCTCTCTCACCCTCCATGGAAGCTGTATCCTCGTTCAGTTCTTTTCCCTTGTATTTTCTGTCAATTAGACTGTTACTAATTTTGCTGTCTCCTCAAGCTCTATAGAACTTTTCAATAGTGAGATCTATTGGTCTTCTCTGACTGTAATGTATATCTGCTCATTCCACAAGATCATTTTATCACAGCCAGGTTTATCAGCTTGCCCTTTTTAGTGTACAGTTCTTCAACTTTTCACAAATGCGTACAGTGATGTAATGATCAGGAGATGGAACATATCCGCCATTCCAAAGGGCCCCGAGGTCAATTTGTCCTCAGTCCCAGCCTCAGTCCCCAGCAATCACCAATCCCTTTTCTGTTTTTCTAGTTTTGCCTTTTCCAGAATGTCACATTAATGAAATGACAAGTAGGTAGCTTTTGAGTCCAACTTCTTTTTCTCAGTGTAATGAATTTAAGATTCATTTATGCAGTTGTGCCTATCAATAGTTCATTCTTCCCTTTTGTTGCTAAGTAGCATTCTGTTGTATGAATGCACCGTGGTTCATCTATTCAACAATTGGAGGATCTTTAGCTTGTTTCTAGGTTTAACTGATTATGAAAAAGTTGCTATAAAACATTAGTGTACAGGCACTTCCGGGGATACAGAATTTTAATTTTCTTGGGTAAATACCTATGGCTAAAGATGGTGTTTTAGGAGAGACAGTGGACATAATTATAGCTTAGATGTTGAATTGCAGGCCTGAAACTTCCTAGATGCATGGCCCTACGTAGTTTGTCTGAGCCTCACTTTCCTGGAACAGAAGAGTGGTAGGATGATAGCTCCTGCACAGGATTTAGAGCTGTCACTCACTCATAGCCCCTCCTCCTCTAGGTGCTGCCTCATTGCACTAGACACCCCCTTTCCCTGGTGCTTCTGTTCTATTTCCCCAGCACACACACCCTTTTCTACATCCCTGCCACACACTGTTTCCTTTCCTGGAACACTTTGCCACCCACTTTTCTCCTCACCAACTCCTCATCTTCAGTTGCCCAATTAAATGCCACCTTTTCAAAAAAGTGTTCCCTCATCCTATCTAAATCCAGCCCCCTCTATATATAGTACCATTTAAAAAAGTGTTTAAACACTGTTCTTTTCCTTTACAGCATTTATCACAACTGGCCTATAAAATTAACTGTATAATTTGTTTTTTAATGGAAATTTCACTGAGATCATTGTAGAGTCACATACAGTTATGAAAAATGATATCAAGAGAGCCCATTTAACTTTCCCCAACTTTCCCCAGTGATAATATCTGGCAAAATTATAACATATGACAACCAGCACATTGATATTGACATAATCCACTGATGCTATTCAGACCTTCCCAGTTTTACTTGCAGTAATTTGTGTGTGGGATGGGGATATACTGTCACATGTGCAGATTTGTGGGTTCACCACCACAGTCAAGCTCCTCAGCAAGTCCATCACTATAGGATTCTTTCCGTTGTCCTTTTATAACCACTCACATCTCCTTCCCCAATTCCTCCACTTCCTACATCCCAGCAAGAACTAATCTGTTCTCATCTTTAAAAATTAGATACTTCAAAAATAGAACCATATAGTATATAATCTTTCAGTGTTGACTATGTTTGTTTTTTTTTCTCAGCATAATTTTCTGGATATTCCTTGTTGAGTGTTTAAATAGTTGCTTTTTATTCCAGAGTAGTATTCCATGGTACAGAGTACCACCATTTATTTAACCATTTACCTATTGAAGGACATCTTGGCTGATTCCTGTTTTAGCTATCATAAATAAAACTTGATAGGCAGATTTTTGCGTGAACATAATTTCCATTTTTCTGGGATGAATGCTCAAGAGTGAAATTGTGGGGACATTAGTTTTATGAGAAACTGTTTGAACTGATTTTTAAAATCTGTCTCTGACAGTAAATGTTAAGTTCCACCAGAGAAAATAGGCTGAAGTTTTGTTTGTTTGTCTGTTGTCCTGTTTGTATGTCTAATCACTGTGTACTGGGGACATTTCATAATACTTAGAATATAATTTACTACTCTAAAAATATTTATATATGAATTAAATAAGGACTGAATGAATGAATGCATGAATAAAAATTTGGCATGGGAGTAAGTAAAATAACACACTTGAAATATTTTTAGACTGCTTAGCATAGAGAAACCTCTAATAGTAGCAACATGTTTCCTCACCATTAACATCATCAGATGGGACTGAGGGTGACATGACATGATTTTCACACCTTCTACCTTCACCATCACATGAGCATTGTGTAGCTTTATAGGATTCCTAGGGTCTGAGTTCTTGCTTCACTTCATTTCCTTAAAGAAAACCCCATCTCAGGAATATGCTCAAAAGTAGCAGGATGGGAATTTGGGCTTTATACTTTACACAAGGTCCTGCTTCCGTGGTGAGGCTGCATGGCTACTTTCTCTGTTGAAAATGAGCCTTTAGAGCGTGAAGATGAATCGCACTTCACAGGTTAGCCTTATTCCAGCATCTTCACTGTCTTAGTGTATGAAGTGAATATAGGGGAAGCTGATGGAGGATTAGTAATTCTCATTTGCCTGGGGAAAGCCCAGGTCTTCATAATGTCTTGATCTATGTACTAAGAGCTAGTAAAGACAAGCAGACTTCATAATAAAAATAGAAATGAGGTTTTCTTGACAAAAGTGCCACTGGAATGATGAGCTGTCACACAGGACCCAGAGAAACAAGAAAGAAACTTCTTTGGTGACTCTAATTAGGCTTACATGGAGAGTGGCAATGCTCAAGAACTATGCAAGAGGCAAGTTCTTTGCCTGTTTCTAGAATCACCACTAAACTATTTCCAGAGAGCTGGCATGCTAAGGAGGTCAGAGGTCGTTTTCAGTAGACCATTCTCCTTCCCCCTCCGTGAGAGTCTGATCTACCTATGGCAGTGGAATGGTGTTACCCCATGATTTGGGAAACTAAAAAAAAAAAAAGGAAGAATAAGAGGAAACCTTTTTTATTATTAAAAAATAGCATGGTTATTGTAGAAAATTGGCTAATACAGATTAGCAGTAAAAAAGTAATAAAAGTCACCAGTAATCTCAACAGGACTATTAATGTTGGGTGTCGAATCTTTAACTGTATCTAGGTAGACGCAAAAATTTAGATCTAGAAGAAGATAAATTTATAAGTGCAGAGTGTAAATTATAGATACAGACTGATCTTATGTACATTGGATTATGCCAAGGGAACAGGGACTTATATCTTACCCTATGTTCTATGTCATATGCATCTATCTGCTTTATAAACTGTTCTTCACTATTGTACTTCCAAAACTGGGGAATGTGGGAATGTAGTCCCAATGGAACTGGGCAGTAAAATAGTTGTTCATGTGCCTGTGTGTATGTGTATTTATTTATTTATTATCATAAATCAAAATCGTATCCCATGAGTGTTTGCTAGCTGAAATCATTTTATTGATGCTCTGAGGAAGAAAACGGGAAGTACAGTCACCCAGATTCCCTTCAGGCATTAGGTCAAGGCCTGAGCTTTCTCTACCTTGGCCTATGTTTCCATGGCAACAGAGAGAACCTGTGGTGGTATCACATATCGATGGAATTCTGGGGGAAACAGCATTTACCTGAACCATAGTTTGGTATTTTGTAATTCATCTTAATTTTGCAGGAAAGGACCAAGTCTCAGAGAACGCTTAATTCAATCATTCAACTTTCAGATATTCTGCTTTAATCTATTTTCAGGAATATATTATGCAGCAAAGTAGATCAGAGGCAAGGAAATCATACTGACCTGAGTTAGGGCTTGAGTATACATATTTGAATGTTATCTTCTCCTACCCTCAGTTTTCTCATCTATAAAATGGGATGTGGTCAGATTGCATTACTTATTTGGTTTCTGGGGAAAAGGAGTGGGATAATGAATGTAAAATATTTGGTATGCCACCTTGTCCAGAGTAAATGCTCAATAACTCTTAACTTTGCTATTGTTTTTATGACTTTATTGAAATTATATGGATCTTGATAGGACAAGGGCAAAAAATATCAGAATGGCTTGGCTGGTGAGAAGCAGGAATTGGAGAAAGGGAGGGTAGAAACCTGCTGAGAAGCTGAGTGATATTAGAGAAAGTATCAGCACCCTGGTGTTTGGTGTTCCACTAAAAAGGTCATGAAATATTAACATCCCCTAGAGGAACCTCAAAGAACAGTGGTATCAGCTCCTTCTTGCTGTACAAAAGAGGCTCCTTAGAGACATCTGTGGCCCAGTTATGAGGAGGGAAAGAAGGGGGAGTTAAGGTGCTGACAGAATTCCAATTGCTTCCTTAGCTAGAAATACTGGAGTTACGAGACAAGGGCAGAATAGTCAGCTAGCAATGGGCTTCCCTGGAAAAGGTAAAAAGAATGACTACCTAACTTTCCAGCTAGGGAGGAAGGAGCTTGTTTTGCCCACAGAGGCCAGTTTATATTGACTTACCCTTGAGTTCACAACCAACAACAACCATAACACTATCATTGCCACCAGCAACATCATCATTATCATCACCATCATCACCAATACCACCACTGACAGTGTCATCATCATCATTGTCCTCACCATGAAGCAATGCAGCTTACAGGCATAGTGTACTTACTAGGTGCCAGGGTCTACACTAAGCAATTGGCACATATTATTCCATGCTATCCAAATTGTGAAAAAAGATACTCATGCTCTTTCCCTTTATAAAGGAGGACCTCATGACCCAGGAAATTTAAATGTTGCAAAAGTCACCCAAGTAGATCCAAGATTCAGAACCAGGCAATCTGCCTTCCAGTTCTCATTGCCATCCACTTCCTCATCAGGAAGGGGCAACAGAAGGTTAGAGTAAACTCTGTTGCCCCATAACATTCCTTTTTAATTTTTTCCATAATAGGGTAGACCTACAATCTGAGCCTCACAGTGTCACACAGCAAACCAGTGGCTCTCAAGTATATGCCATATGTACATTTACACCAGTAGAAAACCTTTTCCAAATCCACACAAAACTCTACTTATAAAGGAGCTAAATTATATAAATTCAAATATGAGACACTTATTATAAAGCCAGTCTGTGAGAAATATAAGGCAATTTTGATGAATATCATTTTGAAATTGAGAGTGTAAATAACTAATATTGTTTTTTATTTGCTTCATAATCTAATTCATTTCAGGACTTTAATTGTTACATAATATCAAGAAAATGTCAATTCACATATTGATACAGAGTTGCAAAAATAATTTTTAAAGCCAGATGACCTAAAAATGTCTGGTTAACATAGAATGCAAGCTTTGTCTCCGGGGTCAGCACTGGGCTTGACAGGCAGTACATTAAAGACATAGCTGCTGAATGAATGAATGAATGAATGAATGAATGAATGAGTCAGTTTATGAGGAGGAAATGAATATCATAAGCATGGAGGTAGAGGAGGGCTTTTGCTGTCATTTCCCAGTTTTTTTTTTTCATTTATTTGACCAATATTTAACAAGCATCTGCTACTATAAGCCAGATGCTGTTCTCAGGTGATGGGGGTGAAACGCTGAAAGGAAAAAGTTCTCGTGGTGTGTGAAGGATGGGGTGACAGGAGATAAACAGTTAACGGGGAACTTGCTGTCAACCCTGGCAGTCCCATTTTTAGGTAGGATGCTTACATAACCCCTCTGGGTTTCAGCATCCTTGTGGGTGACACAGGGCTATCAGTGTGTACCCAGCACTGCCCCTGGGAAGAATAAGGGGAAACATACGTAGGTGCAGTCGTCTTCATCTCAATCTCAACCTTGCAAACACAGAAAAGTACTTGTTTCATTCTGGGATTATTTATTTAATTCTGCACTTGGTATTCTGGGATTTGTGTCTGCATATCATTAAAGCGGCTTCAGTCCAAGAACATATACTTGGAGATGTATTAATATACACTGGGCATAAGCAATTACAAGCCTGGGTATGAGGTGACTAGAATCTGGAGAGAGAGAGGTACATTATAGAAAGCGCTGGTTATGTTGCAAGATAAGACGTACAGTACCAGGTTAAAGCTTCGAATGTCAGGTCCTCGTCAGTGGGAGGTTCAGTGGTGTTTCTGGAGCGGAAGATTGACATGTCTGGTTTTGTTTGTTTAAAATCCCCCTATGGAATCAACATAGAGTGTGAGCTGGGAAGAACTGAGATGGAGAGCAAAGGAACCAATTAGGGAAGCATAGCTTTTAAAAATGTTTTATTTTATGCTAGGCTGCAGAGATAAATGTGATGCACTGGAACAGTAGCATTGGAAAATGGGGAGGCTTCACCATTGGGAGACTAAGGAGTTAAAAATGATGTGATTTGGGAATCAATTGGCTATTCATAGCAGCAAAGGGAGGTGTGAAGGGCAAATATTGGTTTCAAGGTTAAGTAAATGGAAGGGAGGTGCTTTCATTAACAAACACCAAGTCCACCAAGGAAGAGAACCATGTGCAAACATTTTGTTTGGGGGCATGATAAAACAGCAGTGGGAATAAGGCCTTCGTACTGAGACATGCAGGAGCCTATTTGGGGTACTGTCATGCCTGAGGGGAAGCCCATGAGCAGTAGTCAGGGCTGCAGGCGTGTTGAGGATTCCTTAGAGAGTTGATTCAGTGGTTTCCAGTCATTGCTTCAAATCCTTCACAGGTGTGCAAACAGTATCATAGCACATGGTCTTACAGAGAGATGACAACTGGTATACAAGAGTTAAGAGACCTGACAAAGCACAGGTGCCACCAAGCAAGATCCCATGTTTATGATGCACTCAAGAATTCTGCCACACGTGTGCATAAGAAGGTCCAGCCGGGGCAAAATACAGTGTTTCTTTTACATGCCATTGTGCTGGAAGAGTGTCAAATCATTCTAAAACCAAGTGAAGAAAATGCTCTTTTTTTTAACAGTGACGCAATAAATCATCTTCTGCAGAGTACTGTTTTGGTTTGGGAAAATGGCTTTATGCAAACTTGGGTGAGAAGGTAACCCCTCAAGGGTAGAGGGATCACTGGTGTCAAACTCTCAAGGAGAAGGAGACATGAAACAAAAGGATGGAGATGAAAGTTTGCTCATTGGCTCCCAATGGGGGTAGGGGTAGGAGAAGTAGAAATATGGCAGACTGTCTGGGACCAGAGTCTACACAAAGTTGGTGGTGGTAGACTAGCCAAATGACATTTGCAAAGATGGGATGTGCACAGATCCTTCTAGAATTATGTTTTTAAGATGGGGATCACTTTTCGTATTCTCTTCCTTACACTTCCCCTATTCTTTCTCTTTTTTGCACTTCCCCAGTCTTCATGCCTACTAAACTCAGACATGCCTTATATGAGTAGATATGTTGCAGGACATAGTACAGGGCTGAGCTGCATGTGTGCATCTCGTGATGTTGCCCAGACACAGGGAAAATAAAAGCCTGAGTTAACAGGTCAGATGAAGTTGTAGAGTATGTGGTGCCCATAACTGGGAATTGCAATATGGGGACTAAGACCTGGAATTCCAAATTTGTGTGTTTGAAGCATTTAAGGTGAGGTTTTGAGAACCAGGAAGGTTTTCCACCCAGTATCCAATCCATTTGCTATGTAACATTCTAATTTTTGCAGACTAAGCTAGTTTTGTTTTGAGTCCTTGCACATTTTGGCTCACCACCAACAATCACCAGCCTCTGAAGATGTGTCAATATCGCCAGGGGCTGAGAACCTCTGTGGTGACTCTTGCCTAAGAGCCCAAATAGGACCTTGGGAAGGTTAAGGTCTAAAGGGATTGAGATATTAGAACATGAGATGTTAGAGGTGAAGTCATTTTCTAGTAAGAGAGGCTGGAGGGGGACTCATATTGCATAAAGACATATATTTCTAAGCATTTATGGGGTCAAAGAACTCTGCAGCTAAGCTTGTTACAGAGAAAAAAATAGAATCGTCTGCAGACTTTGTTTGCCTTCAGATCTGCTCAAGTTCTAGAAAAACACAACGCACAGTGGGTGGGGTGTGGAGGCTTCCCAAAGTAGACCTCTCCACCCACTCACTTCTTCATTAGGAGAATCACCACTTAGCTGTTTTTGTCTCTGCCACCTACCGTCCCCTGTCCCACGCTCTAACATTCTGTCCTGTGCACTGGAAACAGACTCCCACTCTCCCAAGTGCCAAACATTGCACTCTCCCTTACTGTCACCTCCTGCAACCTATTGTTTCAGGGGAAGCTCCTCTGGGAACTTAAGTTACTTGCTTACTCTAGGTGTTTTAAAATTTGGAGTTCTGCCTGGTGTATTGTGGGTCTCTCCTGAAAGGGCTCTGCTCAGACAGAAATTGTCTCTGTACCTTGTCATTTTTAAGGGGTGGTTATAATGGGGTGTTAGCAAATGAGAATAGAGTCAGGGGCTTTACTTTAGAAGAATTTAAGATAGACTGGGTAAGGTGGGACTTACTCCTCCTGTGAAGAATTGGGGACTGGAAAGTGAGGAAAACTTCATACTATAAAATTAGGTGGCCAGCAAAGAAAAGGAATTATTACAGCTGAGTTGACATTGAGCAATGCTTCAGAAAAGTGCTTGATATCGTAAATGATGAAAAAGTGATGATGATTTTGTAGTCAGCATCCTCTGCTGCAGCTGGGATAGCATGGTGATAGAAAAAACACTTCCTGGGTTTTTTGATTGACAGACCCGATTGAAAACACTGTCATCATCTCTTATCAGCAAAACAGTATATGATTCTCCCAGCCTCAGTTTCTTCTTCTGTAAGTTGGGGCTATAAAAAACATACCTTAGAGAGTTTTGTGAAAATATACAAGGTCTGTCCAGAAAGTATCAGCCATGTAATATGAAAAAAATAGAAACATTTATTGAAGAAGATACAAGAAACATTGTACATAAAATAATAACACCTCAGTCCCCTTCAGAGTAGGTACCTTGGGACCTTACACAGTTCTCCCCATCATCAGCAGCAGCTGCCTTGTGGTACTTTCCTGAAGCTCACTGACAGTCTGAAATTTCTTCCCTTTCAAGATGATTTTAGTTTTGGATAAAGCCAGAAGTCTCAGGGCACATAATCTGGGCTATAGCAGGGGCTGAGTCTGCAGGGTGATTTGAGGTTTCACCAAAAAACTCTGCACAAGGTGTGATACATGAGCGGGTTCATTGTCATAATGAAGCTGCCAATCACCAGTTACCCATAGCTGCAGCCTTCTGAATCATCTGAATAGTTTTCATGGAGGAATGTTCAAGCTTAAAGTAAAATTTGATGTAGATTCATTGCTCTACTCACTCTGTCACCTTGAATGTGATGACCACACAGTGCACATGCTCACTCAATCTACTGCCCCCACTGACTAGTACAGTGAAGTCATCATTGTTCATGCATACACAGTCCACTCTCCTTGGCTGCCAGGTTACATTAACAATGGTTGGACTTTTTCTGGACAGGCCTTGTGTATATAACATGCTGGCCAGAAGGAATCTCTTTACACGTGTTGCCCTTGTCAGTCTCCAAAAAGTAGTTAGAGACTTGACCTGACATTTTGTGAGATCCAGCTGGGAAGAATTTAGTTGATAAGGATTAATGTGAGAGTTTGTGTTCATTTGACTCATTAGCAAGATTGAATAAATTGTGTGTACTCAGAAGACTGGGTGGTGTCTACACATTTTTGTATAAATGCCACGTTGCTTGAAAAAATCCCCCCCCCAAAAAAAATTACATTTAGAGTTAGTTGGTCTTGTTTGTGTCATTTTTAGAAAGTTAAATTAAATTTTTAAAAATGAAGAATGTTTATGCCATCAACTGGTCAGGGACTGAGAATCAAAATAATTCATAATAATACTTGCTAATATGCATTGAATGGTTACTAGATGGCAGACACCAGTCTCCGAATTTACATGTATTGCCTTATTTTATCTCTTAACAACTTAATTTAGGAAGCAAAATTATACTTGTTTACTCTTAGAGACAATGGAACTGGGGCTTTATGAGCTTATAACTCCATAGACACTTAATAGCAGCTCCAGAAAGTACTCAGCAGAGCCTTCAGCCAAAGTACCGAGACTCCCAAAGATGTGTTCCCAACTCTGCAGAAAGCTGCATGCCCTTCTAGGAGGAGCCAAGAGTTCCCAGACCTTTCGTCATGGTCCTCATTTGTCAGGTGGCCTTGAATGAGCAGGGCTGCAACTGACTCTCATTAAGGAAAGTGAATAAACTCTGGTGATCCCGCAAATTTAGTTAATCTGAACTTTACTTAATCTCTCCCATGTGAACCGCATGCCTCTTGGTGGTGTAGGACACTCAGAAATGAGAAAGCTGCTTGATTAATTTTGTAGCAGTGAGCCTGTGGGAGTAAAGAGGGTAGTTATTAGTGAGGGTAAGTATTCATGGTGTTCAAGCATCCCCATAGCTGTGAACGTGTATTGCTGGTCCTTGTCATGCCCATGCCTGTGCTGAGAAGCATATTGCATTCGTCATCTCAGTAGTTCCCAAATGCTGATCTAGAGATTCATCTGATTCTGTAGTGATATTTTCAACAGACTACAGCTAAATGAGAGAACTAAGGGCAATTTAGTGAAAAAAAAAATTTTTATTGCTGTTCAAGTACAGTTGTCTCCCTTTTCCTTCCATCACTCCCCCCTCCCCATGCATCCTCACCTCCCACCCTTGACCCTCCCCTCTTTGGCTTTGTCCACGTGTCCTTTATACATGTTCCATGGCAACCCTTCCCCCTTTTTCCTCCTTTATCCCCTCCCACCTCCCCTCTGGTCACTGCCAGTTTGTTCTTAATTTCAATGTCTCTGGTTATATTTTGCTTGCTAGAAAATTTTAATAGACCTAAATTTAATCAATTCAAAGGGCTGCCTTTTATTTTGAGATTATGTCCTTCTTGCTTTTTGGTACAAAATGCCCTTTCTGTCATGAAATGATGATGATACCACATGGTGTGTGTGTGTGTGAATATACTAACTTGGCCAAAAATGTCATTAATTTCATACAATACTTCTGTTGTTTTAAGCATTTATTGCAATAGCTCGTGAGTTGGAGAAAAATTTGAAAATCATTGCGATTCCATGAGGAAGCTATTATTAGCCCCATTTTACAGATTAAAAAACAGAGGCCCTGAGTTTTTAATTCACATGTCCACCTTCGCATGTCTTATAGTGATCAAACCTTGGCTGCAAGCCCAGGCTTTGTGTTTCTGTAGACCTGGGACACCTCCACCATGGGCATGCTGGCACTCTTGTTGGTGTGTGTGTCTATATGGACACATATGGGTAAGGAGAGTGTAGTTTTTGTTATTTTGGGTTGGTTTTGTTTGGTTTTCACATGCAAACCGTTATAATGTATGCTCTGAAACATTGGAAAGATCTTTCCTAGAGAAGTTTTTTCGCGAGGGAAGACATTCAGACACAGCTCTCCCTTTCTGACAGCTGCACTGTGCACCCGTGCCGGGATGTGCTGTACTATTGCCCTATCGCTTTTGTAAGCAAAGCTGAAGGCACCATCCTGGTACATGCACATCTCTGTCCATCGCAGGTTTTCTGCAGGCAGATACCGAAAATTGTAATAATTAGGGAGAGAAAAATTTGCATATTTCAAATTTTGAACATGGGTGCTGAACTGTCATCTCCGGGACCTTACCAGTTCTAGGTCTCGCTGTCTGTATCTGAGATCACCCATTTCTCCACCACATCAATTCTAGATAGTACTGGTAGCACTTATATTTGTTTAATTAGTTGATTTTATTTATTGATTGATGCCACTCGATTGCATGCAGCAAACTGTTCTAAACAACCAATGTCATTTTGAAAAGAGCTGTTGTAGTGAGAGATAGTTGTGAGCTGGGCATTGTTCGTATACTTGGATTTCTGTTCGTTTAGTCTTGGTCTCACAGACACCCCACATCCAGGGAGCTAGTGGTGTCTGAGGATCCTTGACACAGACGTAGCCTCTAATCTCCAGCTGCAATCCTGTTATTATATGCAAAGCGATTATCTGGAACCTATGGAATCGGTTTTGCCTGAGCCGCAGCTCTGTCTTCTGAAAGAGGAGAACCGTGCTCATCAGAGCAGCTGAACTGTCAGCCCTTCAACTCTGTGCCCTGGAGTGAGCATGTCTTTGCCAGGAAAACCATATCTGAGAAATGGAGCTTCTGCAGGGCAGCTCAGAGGACCATCAGGAGCCGAGACCTCATTCCGGAGGTCCAGGGGCCAGTTTAACATACAGAGAGCTAAAATAAAATAAAAATGTTTAAAATGCTGATGTAGAAATTCAGAATTCTTGAATTTCTTGAGCAGAAAAAAAAAAAACAATAGGTCAATATCATTTCAGTCCTAATTCCTGTTGTATTCATCCACTTATCCACCAACTCAGTATTTTCTCAGTGCCTGCTGTATGTCAGACAGTATATTACATCCTGCATTTTAAACAGTTAAACCTGCAGGTGAAAACATTTTCAATTTTTGTCATTAGAAGTGCCAGACTTCCCACCACCACTCTCAGTAGACTGACCCAAAAGAGCTCCAGAATTAATATACTAGAAGAATCTGGGGCCTGGCCACCAGATTGAAAGGGGTGAGGATGCAAGAGGCTTTTCTGGAAGTTGAAGCTGCGTTTGCAAAGCAAGCACCCTTTTTACATGGTGCTACTTCTGCCTGCCCTACCCGTCTAACCTCGGATATCCCTCATCTCCTGATCCTGTTCTTCTTTTGTTTTTTTTCTATAGCACTCAGCACTTTCTATATTCTATACAATCTAATTTTTCTTATCTTTATTTTTTATTATCTGCACCCTTGCCTTAGATCATAAGCTCTGTAATCTTAGGGGTCTTTGTCCTTCTACATGGATGTAGCCCTAGGGACAAGAATGGTGCCTGGAAGTATAATCGACACTAACCAAATATAGTGTAAGTGTTTCAACAAGTAGGTGACTCAAAGTGCTCGTGATAGAGACAATAAATAACAACATTTCTGTAGATACTTTCATTCTCATTTTACTGAAGGTTGAGACTATGTGGCTGCCTGTGTTTGGAAGTAAGAATAACATCTGAGACACTCTGACACTGTCGCAAGCTAACCCCAGGTTGGATAATTACGTTTAAGACCAAGAAGTCCTTCCTTCAGTCTAACTGGAGTTTTGTTGTTCTGATGCACAGCAACTTCCATAGAAGATCTTCCTTAGGCTAAATGTCTAGCTTTTTGACAGCCTTAGGAAATTATTATAATAAGGAATTATGAAAGAGAAAAAAGACAACAATTTCCTGCTTTCGTTTAAACAGCTGGCAAATTTGAGTGAAGGTAAAGTTACAAATACTGTTCTGTGGATTGAATTAAAATGTGAGCTGTGACCTTCTGTCTAAGGAAGTATCACTGGGAGGTGGCATTGCCATTGCAGGTTTTCCAGCACTCTCTCTGCCCCCGGACAGGATGTGTACAGCTGCTCAGTTAAGGATACTTGTGGCTGAAAGTAATGAGAGTGGCCCTTGCATGTGCATGCAATATATATTCCCTAATGATACGGAGTGCCCAGGGATTCTTTGTAGGCAAAGAAGGCTATTCCCCACACCACCACTTCTCTCGTTTATTGATGTAGTTGAGTTGTTTCAGAGATAGTAGCATCAGTGTGGCTTTTTCTCAGTTTTTGTTGAGATGAAATTCAAATTCCATCTTAGATGCTGCTTAAAAGTCTGGCCGAGTTTTGTCATGAGTAGGCAACAGTGACAACTGTGGTGTCACCATTTCATCTGGGGTCGTCAAGTGTTTTGTTCCTGATTGACGTGCACCAGTAGTCATCCCTGTAAAAGTGTTCCCGCCAATCCTGTAAGCAGGTGCCTTCAGATGGGTGTGTACTTGCCTCTGTGCATAACTGCTTGTGTGGGGATGTGGCTGTCGGGAGGACGGAGTCTAGCCCCAAATCATTGTGACATGCATTTAGAAGGTCTGGATCCCATTGTCTCACTTTTCAGACTCCCAATGTGCCTGACTGTGAAGACCCCAGTTTAAGGGGAAGTCTGAGCCATTATGCATAATGAGTCTGTAGGAATTCAATCACCACTGAGCACTTTTGACTTTGGGGAGAAAAGGGACCGGAAAACCAGAGTTGGCTCAAGGCAGCTGAGAGCAGTTATTGGTTCCTTATGTAATGTATTTGTTTTTCATTAAACCATTCAGATAAGGTCTTATTAAAGTGCCATGTATTATTTATCATGTTTCTTATGAAAATGAGCTGAAGGGAAAAGTCTGTCCTCTTTGGGGGGCATTCTCAGGCTTTGGCAATCCCACTGAGAAAAAAATGAAGGAAAGTAGGGTGAACCCCTGTCAGCACAGCGGTGTTGGAGGCAAAAGGAAGGAGGAGGACAGGGACAGTCAGGATCGGACAGGCGGGATCTCTGACCCTGTATTCCATCTACATTTTGCAGAGTGGCTTTTCTTTTGATTTTATGAATTGCAAAATTTAGAGAAAAATAAGAAGACAGAAAAGAGGGGAACATTTTGTCTGGGAATCACACCTTATCTGATGAATATGATTTTTCAGTATATACAGTGACAATTTTTCAAACTAACCACTGCCACCCCCTTCCAAAAAATACATAAAATACCAGCCTGTACAACCCTGATTGCCCATATCAATTCACTTAGGCTGACCCATGCTCCTGTATTCCTTCTAAACTGATGGGATGTGTGAGTCGCAGGATGTCGGAGGGTGAGGAGTAGAAAGAAACAGCCTGGTTGGGGCCTAGTGTTAGGCATAGGAAAGACTTTATAGTTATTGATGGCATTTCAGAACAGAACAACAAAAAATGGAGCTGCGGTATCATTAATTTGCTTTTCTTCAGAAAGCATTTTGATTAGCCAGCAAAGGGAACTGTGTCTTGCGAGCTAATGGATCAGTTCGAAAGCTGTCATTTGGCCAAGAGTGTTCCTGTGAGCCCCACGGAGAGGTCGAGGGCATCCCAGTGGCCAGTCCTGAGTCCTGGCCAGTCCTGGGTCCTGCCCAAAGGGCTTCTTCCTGAGGGTCCCCAGCGCTTTCCTAGCACGTCTGTCTTACAGGACACTTGCGAGCCTGAAGCAAGGTGTCTTGCAGGGAACCCAAACAATCAAAAAAGATGCTGTTCAGACAGCCTCCTGCTCTGAAAAAGAAAAAGGAAATCCATTCACTGGGTCATAATCTGTATCACACAATGTAGCAGGATTCCTGATCACAAACTAACCATGCCAAAAGCGTGCTTTTCCTTTTCTGTGAGGACCAAGGGTGTGTGAGAGTCTTAAAATTGTCTTTTCATTTGCAGATCACATCCTATTTTATTGTATAAAGACTAACAAAATCTACTAATGAATAATTATTACTTCATAAAATAAAAGGGAGAGGGAAGCCCCTTCTGCAAGAGCAGAATGCTAATTTGGCCAAGGAGGGCTGGTGAGTCAGGAAAAAAATAAAATAAATAAACCGTTGTCATTTGCCCACTGTAGCCCACAGAGTAATCTCTTATCAGACATAGACTTCCCCACCCTGTGCATTTATAATTTGAGAAGAGTGGGGATTCTAAGCTGGAAGGAGCCCCCCACCCCTTGCATTCACAAGGGGCTGTCGTTACTTAGTCCAACAGGCTTCATTTCCATGCCAGCCAGGGCGGTTTCTCCCACTCAGCGGCTTGGGGCTTATTGGTGTGCCGGCTGCTTCCTGACCAGCCTAGGCAAGGCGCCCAGGGAAAGCGGCGCCCCAAACGCCTGGGGGTGCGTCGCTGCCTCTGCAGCCCTTCCAGGGGGTGGGGGTCCCAGACACTGCCCTGCCTCTGGTGCCTGCAGCCCCTGCTCCGCCTACCCCCAGCCTCTAGAGTCGTCCCAGCGCTTTAGGAAGGGGAATACCGTTTTCCTGTTTATTTGTCAACGAGTCGGGCAAACGAACGGAACCACCACCCAAATCTAAGGCTCTAGGTCCCAGCTGGACAATCGCGTGAATTGCCCAGCTTTCCTGGGTGCTGGCGATGTAGGGCGCTCGCTCGCTCGCTCGCTCGCTGCCTCACCCGCCCCGTGGAGATTTTTAGCAGACACAATTTGAATTTTGGTGAGTCGTTTAAAAAAAAAAAAGGCAAAGGGGAGGGAAAAAGAAACACACTCATACACACATACACACACACACACACACACTCCCAACCTTTCCCTGGACCCATTTGACAAATGAGGAGGCACGCAGCATCAGATCAGGACCAACTGGAGTGAACCTCAGTGTGAGTCAAATTCTCTCTCTCTCCCTCTCCTTTCCCCCCTCCCTCTCTCTCACCCTTAGCTCTAACCCCCCCCCCCACCCACTCAGCACCTACAGGAGGACAGCTACCCCTTCTACCTTTCATAAAAGTTGCCTTTGCTTGTTCTTTCATCTTCGCGGGGGGAAGGGGGCGGGGGCCGTGGGGCTGCGGGGGCACCTGCCACATTGAGGGACTTGAGAAAGCAGGGCCCAATAACCACACACACACAAAGATATAGCCATGAAGGAAGCAAAATAGTTTCCTGACCTTCTCAAGTGTCTTAGTTGGAGGCAGATGAACGCAGGGTTCTAGCAAACCCAAAGGAAAGAAAAAAAGAGAGGGAGGAGGGACCCACGCGGTGCGGCGTGGGGGGGGAGGGGGAGAAAGAGAGAGAGAGAGAGAGAGAGAGAGAGAGAGAGAGAGAGAGAGAGAGAAGGAAGAAGAGAGCTGCAGCCGCTGGGGTTTGACTTAGATAATCAGCAAAATTAAAAAGAAAAAAAAAAAACTGTAGCGTCCAGGCAAAAGAACGGCGTGATTGCATGAAAGCGTCCCCACTCGTGCTCGGCGGGCGCCAGAGAGACAAAATGCAGCATCCTCTGACGGGGGCCACCTGCGTGGCGCTCCCCAACGTGGGCATGTGTCCCCAGCTCTCGTGTGCCTTGACTTTTATGTACTTACAGCAGGTAAGGCGCGCGGCTTCCCTCGGTGGCTGCTTCCCGGGCTCATGGACTCGGGCCCGCGTCGCTGGGCTGTGCTTTGGTACCTTGGAGGGGATTGGGAGGGGGCTTGCGCTTTTGGACAGGCGGGCTGCGTCGGAGCCCCTCATTTTCCATGGACCTCGGCTACCCAGTGCCCAGCTGTCTGTGCCCTTCTGTGCATACTTTGAAAGCCTGTTTCCGAGCCTGGGTAACAGGAGTTGAAATTGCAAACTGCCTTCTCCTTACTCGCATCTTTCTCCTGCCAGTGCGTCGGTGGTGATCTGAGTCTACCCCCTCTGAGGCTAAGAGTTTGGATCTTTCTGGAGGCATTTGGTGCTTGCAGTTTCAATTCAGCGGCTTTAATAGGGAGTGAGAAAACATATATGGAAGTGTGTGTATGCTCACTATTTTTGTTTTCTTAAGTTTGTCTGGGTGGTGCTATCTTCAGTTGCTTTTGGAATCAGAGCCTTCGGGTTTGTGGAGCGAGTCAGCCCCAGAATCTGCCTCCAAACTCCCTGGCAGTGCTGTGATGAAGGCGAGCTGTTTGGGATGCTGTCTTTGTTACTACGTGTAAAGGCTTTAGATTTTTTTCTTCCTCCACTCTCTCTTAATGGTCTTGCTGTGAGATTTTGTGTTTACTTTCCATTCTGTGTACATTTCAGAATCTTTCATTGTGTTTCTTTCTCTGGGTGTTTCCACTGGACCTTCTCTGTCTCTCTCTCCTTCTTTAATTGTAGAGCTGCGCCTAAGTTGGTTTCTGGGTTTGGGGAACAGCTCAGTGTGGCCTAGAGAGGGAGGGGGTGACAAACTCAGCTTTCTCTCACTGGGCAGGAGCTGTGGATGTGACTGGATGAGAGAGAAGTATTTTTTCATCCAGATGGGAATCCTTTTCCCTGTCCCATTCTGCTGTAGGAAGAGTTAACAGTGATTGCAGTCATTTCATCTGTTTTTTTTCCCCCCCGCGATGGACTCCCTTCCATAGTACCATTTGTCAACTCCTTGTGGTTGTGGTCCTACTAAAGTTCCTTCCCAAGTGTTCAGATAGGGGGTTTCCTCTCCAAAGACTCTCAATGTCAGGCTGTTAAAGGAATATATATATCATAAAATGTCAAGATTCTGTTTTGAACATTCAGATAATTTGTGATCAAGTTGGTTGCCTCCAGAAAATATGTTTAGGCGTATTTTCTACTGTAAGTCTTTTTGAGAACAGCCTTTTTATATCATTTTAATATCTTGGGAAGAAATTGGTTTAGCCTTTTAAATATTATTTTATTCCATTTCTCATTAAGGAAATTGTGCCAGGAAACATTTCATCTGCTTCTTCCATTTCTGTGTCTTTTCTGTGTGTGTGTGTGTGTGTGTGTGTGTGTTTAACACTAGTTACCAGTATCCTAATGAGCATTTCTACAGATGCTCAGTCTTCGTTGAATTTAATCTAATTATTAATATGAATTGATCTTTTGCCTCCTAGATTCACTTCTTTCATAGTATTTATTAATCAATTTGAACAGCGTTGCCTAACAAGTAGAATGCTCTAGCCATTCAGTGTTCTCACGGTCTCTTTGTGCATTATTCTTTTTTAGTAAATTGGTCTTTCTTCCTTCTAGATTGTTAAATTGGTCTGCCCATGCAGGCGCAACTTAGGAAGGAAGAGAGTGACTTTGAGTGGGAGGTTAGTCTTGCCATGAAAAGGACAAGTATTTAGGATAAATGCAGGGGTTCTCAGCAGCTGTCTGGCAGTCTCTTCCAGGAGGGAAAAGACTCCTGCTCGGGAAAGGGGAGGCTCAAAGGGAATGTTGACAGCCATGGCAGTCATTTAGAAGTGACTAAATCAGCACCGTTGTCCCATATGAAGACAGGCAGAGGTGGGTTTTGAAATGTGCTACGGCACACACCTCCCTCTCAGAAGAGCAGGGAGTGCTTTGAGTGGAACTGGTGATGGGCTGATGCTGTGACAGCCCATTCTCAGTGTCAGAATGTGGTATGTGTGTGTGAATGTATGTATGTTTTCTGAGTTCCACTAACTGCCTGAAGTACAGGGCAAGCAGACATTTATTTTTGCCTGCCTCGTGGAGAGTCAGCTTTTCTATCGGCACCTCCCACCATTCCTAAAGGTGCACTTTCAGGATTACAGAGCCATTCCTTCAGGTCATCCCTTCCAGCCATTGCTGTCATCACAGTGTGTACAGAAGTCTCACACCGTAGCTTTTATTCAGCAGCCCAGGCAATTGGCTGATTAAGGGTAAGAAACAGTTCACTTCAATTACTACAACCACTTATGCGTACAATCTATACATCTTCTATCTATACATGGCCACTGTATTTTCTATCTACTATGAATCTTTAGCTATTATTGTATCTCTATTTAATTGTGATGATCTATACTCACAGAGTCAGTTGATAAAATGGATGAATCAAGCTGCATCTATGATAAATAGCATCTGTATTGAAAGCCTTTTATTGTATTATTATTTATGAGTAAACATATTTCAAGGATGTTTGTCATTCAGATCACCAATTACATAAGAGAATAGTTAAGACCAACTATCTTATTTTGGAACCTTTATTTTGTTTTATAAAATTGCGAACTCTCATTAGGGGCCACAGAATCTTCAGTGAAATATAGTTTCCGGGAATGAAGTTTCATATGGTGCTTATTTCTCATCCAATATCAAAGGAAAATTACTTCATCATTTGCTTTCTTCGCCTCACTCCTGACATCCAACCTTTCTTCCTAAAGCCTCCCGGATTTATTCCTAAGACAACTCATAAAAAATAAAAATCAATTGGGATACCTCAGGATCCAAGTCTCCTCTGAAAGACCACATGTAAACAATATAACCCTTTTGCCACAAAAAACTTATTTATTTAGCCCAACTTGGGTGTTTAAATTGCTTAGGATAATCCATTTCATTTATTTATCCTAGTAACTCTACCTTGAGTAGGCATTTTGCTGTAGTTATATATATATATATATATATATATATATATATATTAATTTTCTCTTTCTTCTTTCTTTTAACACTGGAGATGTTGCTACAGTTTGTAATTGCAAGGTGGTGTAGTGTTGCACAGTCCTCTTGGCACCGCGGTACCGAGTGCAATGATGTACACGTACGCATACACACACACCTTCGTCCCTCTAGTATATAGCGCGTGTCTTGCAGAGCATTCTCAGATGGGACAGGCGAGCACTGGAGCGGCCGGCTTTCATCTTGCTGTCCTGGCAAAGTCTCGGCTTCTGCTTCCATTCTTAGTACACTGCAGAGGTTTTTTTGTGTGTCTTCTTTGCTGGTGAATCTTTTTCTCAGGTGAACTTCAAACTCACATAGGTACCCAACACAGCATCTCCCCAGAGTTTCAAAGTGAGTACACATGTAAACATTTTTTGTTTTGAGGGAAAATTCTGAATACAAGTTCCAAATTTGAGGCTTCGCAATGAGTGGATTCAAAAGAGAATATGTTCTGTTTTCCTCACAGAGAAAAATAGAAAACAGCCCCACACATACAACGCAAAAAGTAAAGGTGAAGGACATACATTCTAAGTCACAGGGAATACAGCAAAGAACATCTATCACGTGGAAAGCACGGCGAGGCTACGGCAGAGCAGATGAGGTTTGTTCTGCGATGCTCACATCTTGCTGGGCTGCCCCCAGAGCTACAGTTCCCACTGACTTCCACTCCCCGCCCCCTGGAAAAGGAATAGGTAGCATACGAATTTAGTTTTCCCTGTCCCTGAACCCCTATCTGGGTCTCCCAGTACGCTTCTCAGAAAGTGTCTCATCTGTCTGATCCTGTTCGCCCAGAACATTTTTATCAGCCTGAATTTAAAAACAAGTGAAATGCTTAAAATCCACATCAAACAGTGGGGGAAAGGGGCCTCCAAAGTGGGCCATGCCACTGTCGATATCTGAAGATTGGTAATTTTTCCCACTTAATGATGATCCATGTGGTTTGTTTTAAATAGTGAAGTGGTTTGTACAAAGGGTAATTCCTGGTAAATGAAGCCATTGCTCACTGTGGACATCTTCAGATCGAAAGCAATTGAACTGAAACCTGCGTATCAACCCTTTCTGTCTTTAATTAGAAAGTGGTGCTCAGTACAGAGTCACTGGGAAGATGGGCTCTCACACGAAGGCTGTAGGAGGGGGATCACCCCCTGCACCTGCCGCAGTTATAAATTTGGGAACGTTCGGTAGACCATAACAATCATGGCTGCGTGGACAAGTTCAATTCTCATTCCAGTTACTTACCTTGTGCTGCTCAGCCTGATGATTTATAGGGCACCAAATGGCATTTTATCACCTTCTTTCTTCTTGGCTTAATCTCATGTTGATTTATTAGATAGTGCTGTGGATTGGAGGTAGTCAATAGTGTCAATAATGCAGAAAAGAATTAGAATAGATTATCTTCATGTCTGAATTGTTTAAGGAATGTAAGTGGCCGGAATAAACACATTCCTAGGCTGAGTGACTGTACGGTACAACATGCTTCCCTCAGTTTCCTCCTAGAAAGACCCTGTTATGAACTGGTTCATTAACCAATCACCCTGGTTGCTCTGATTTTTCCAGTTCAGGGGAGAAGGCATGACATGCTGGGCTCTCCTTGGCCAGATAAGGCCCCTATCTCCGATGGGCTGGGATTCCCCGTTTCTCCCATTTTAGGAACCTGTGGAAGAAGGTGGGTATTGCCTGCAGGGTCACTTGGCATGCTTGTGCCTTACGATTACTTCATTGTAAATATCCGTTAGTCCACAGAGCAAGTCCTGCCCCAGTCAGCAGCTCTACCTGCCATTTTGGGCGGTTTCTGTGACCGAACGTACAAGGGCTGTTCCTGCCACTGCCCAGCAGAGACAGCCCACGTTCTTAGTGCTCACGCGCCATCTGTTTTCCTTACAGCTGGCCCTTGAGTAATTGTCCAGTAGCTGATGGACTGAGGGTAGACAATCTTTTTTAGGGTTTTCTGATCCATTTAACTGGCCTCTCTGCCCCAAGAGAAAAAACATAATGCTTGTTTATTCATATTGGCCGGGTAAAAACAGTGTAGTTTGTCAGGCAAATAATAGTCTTCTGGAAGAGAAAGAGATTGCAGCATTGTAAACAAAATCAGGTTGGTGCATATGTGCCTCAGGGGGCTGGGAGATGCGGGAGATGTCATCCTGTGAATGAGGCAGAGCTGACAAAGTGTGGGCGTAATTGCCCCATCTGCAGAGACCTTCCTAATGGACAGGAGAGGTGTCCCAGTGTGCTGTTTAATTCAATTAAGAAAAGCCAACAAAGTTCCATTCATCAATAAAGTTTCCTATTTCCGGGAGCTGCTCGAGAGAACTTTGCAGGGCTGAGTCTTGGCCTGTGGCTGTCTGCATGATGTGGCTTGTCCCATTGAGAGGGGCTGTGTCAAATAAGGTCAGCTCTCAGGCACAATAGCTCAGGAGGGCCCTGGCCTTGGCCTTTCAACCACGCTGAGTACAAGCCAGCTGGGGAAATGAGCAGTGACCCTGCAGGCTGCTCCCACAGAGAGAAACGGTTGCAGAGGAGGCTTTCAGAAGGATTCCCCAAATGCAACCCCAGGTTGGGGTTGGGGAAAAGCTTATATGGTTGGAACTTTCTGGCAACTGAAAACATTTGGGGAAGGGGAATTTTGATGCTATTTCTGATCCTGGCATATTGTGGCCCCCGATTGATTGGTCCTGGCTGAAAAAGAGCAGAAGGACCGCTTTCCATTGCCCAGGTTCTCACTCCCGATTCCTCTCTGAATTTGCATTTCTTGTTTGTTAAGCACCAGGCAGTTCACAGAACATTTTTGCTACGTCTTTTTTGACCTGCTAGACTATAAGGTGGCAGAGGCTTTTTCTTTCTGTCTCTTACTCTGCCCACAACTCCTCGAATAAAGTCTAATATGTAGTAGTTGTTCAAAAAAGTTTAAGGCATGAATGAGTGAATGAGTGCGTTCGGACTTTCTAGAACCTTAGGAGCAAGGGGAGGCAGTGATTGCTACCCATTTTATAGACTTATATGATAATATATTCACTCATTTATTTTTCTTTCACTTGGCCATGCAAAAAAGTTGTTTCCAGGCATTAAGAATATTGGACCAAATCAATTAGGAAAGGTCCTTGCCATCATGGAGCCAGCATTCCAGTAAAAGAAGCATAGATGATGCAAATGTGAATTGAGAAGGTGTTTTCAGATTTGAGAGAGTGCTATTCAGGCAATAAACAGGATGATGGGCTGAAGGATTAGTGGACTCTCATTGTTTGTTGGGGTTTATTTGACAGGTGGGTCAGTGTGGGTCTCACTAAGGAGGCGATGATCTTTCTGACCTGAGGAAAAGGGAGCGTTAGGCATGTGAAGAGTTGAGAAAGGTGGTCTGAGAGTGGGGAAGGGAAGTTCACCTGCCTTGACTGCAAAAGAGAGTGCATGCAGCCAAGAGCAGAAGGACACAGTGAGTGGTAGAATTGGCTCACGTGTCGAGTGGGAGTCTTTGCAGGAGCTTCTGTTGTCCTCTGGGGCCGTATTGGGAACATGAAAAGATGGAAATGAATGCTCCTTGATCAGATGAGGGAAGACCACTTCTGAGTTCTGGAGAAACTCAGGGGCTTTTGGAAACAGGTTTTAGGGTCAGAGGTAGAGAGAAGGCTCTAATGGGAGCCTTAAGAAAGATGTTAATGTGGAACATCAAGAGTCTTCTTTTAAAACCTCATCATGGTGCTTAGACAATGAGCTTGTTACTTTGAAAGCAGTGAATGGGGTGCACTGATTCTGAAATTTCAGGCATTCAAGCATCCCCTTTCTAATTACTAATTTTTACTAACTCACTCATCATTGCAGTTGATATCTACTTAATAGTTTTAGAATCAACTTATATTTTGAACTTCAAAGTAGATTTTCTCAAAACAAAGTAGCCTAAGAATCTGTGATATTTTTTCTAATGTACATTCAAGTAAATATTCATTCAGTCATTCCATGTTTGTTGAACTATTAGGTGCCAGCTGCCCTTTGAGACTTTCTCAGTAAGCAGTGGCTTCCGCCCTCATGGACAGTCTATTAAATTGTTCATCCTTGTGCTGTCTTGTGAGATGCCAGTGTAGCACCACACCTTGGAATACATCGGCTGGGTCCATTGGATTTCCCAGGAATCCTTGTTTGTGTCTGGCATGGAATCATTCATTTCTCCCCTGACCCATTTTGCAAAGAGGAAGACTCTAGTTCTCTGCTTCGCATCACCTTCCTCCCCTCTGGCAGAGCAGCAGTCAGAGTACACGGCAAAGGAAAGCAGGCACAGACTCAACACCTACAGTGCGCAGGGGCTTCGAGAAAATGGGGCTGGGTGGCGGGGTGCGGTGCCGTGGTTTCTGACACAGGACCAGGCTCTAGGTGAGGAGCAGTCTCTCGCCATTTTGCTTCTGTTCTTTATGTTGTGTTTAAACACACACAGAATCAAAATTAGGAATTGGAGCCAGACTGGAAAGCATTCAGAAGGTTAGTATGTGTTCCCAGAGAGATGTAATGACTTTTTTTCCTCCATTGCAGCTATGGAACAAAGTACAGGCAGCCGTAGGATTTAAGTGCCTCAGATTCCCCAGCCCTGATGAGTAAATGCACAAAAGGTTTTGTCTTAATGAGACTTTTCTTTTTTGGCGTTTGATGTTTGCCGAGGCTTCACCTCAAGGACTAGATCCTCCTTATCAAAGCAACAGCAAATATCTCACTCTTCTCCATCGTTCCGATTGCTATTGCTCTACCTGAATCCAGGCATGAGGCGAGCTTCTCTCTTATGCAAGGCTGAGAGCTGGGAGATTTCCCCCTTTCCCATGAGTCTTTCCTTAACGGTGAACAATATTGATATTTAAAAGTGGAATGAGCAGTGAGGTCCACACTTTGCAGTAGTCAACTGTCCATCTCCAGGATCTTACAAGATTCAGGTGAAAAACCTACATCATTTTAGAACCAGGTGGTGTCAGCCTCCCCCACCCACAAAGCATAGTTTAACAAAATATTGCTATCTCTGGAGTCCTATCAGGACAGAAGTCATGAACTAAAGGCTTAAGCCAAACTCTGTTATTCAGTTAACTGACCCGACTAGATCAAGCAAGTGACTTTACTTGATTCAGAGCTTTAATTGCTTCTTCGGGAAAATGGGGTTAAGAACAACCATTTTATAACTGTTCTTTGTATGATTTGTACAATACAGATAGAAACACTTAACAGTGCCTGGAACACAGTGAGCAGCCAATAGTCTTTTATTAAAGAAATAAAAGAATGAATGGAAGAATGAATGAGCAAATGCTTGTGTTAAAGAAAAGCTGCACCTGTTTACTGAAGCTGAACGTGATGTTTTATTTCTCCCAAATCGATGTGGTATCTACATTGGCCCCAGGGTCTGCCAAAGACACAGACCCAAAGCACATGGGTGTCTCTCCCAGGTTCCTTGGCTTCTTCTCCCTCTTCTGTGTTTCTCTCCTGTCAACTGTCAGTCCTGCTGGTGGTGTTGGTTGTAATGTGGCTGCACATCTCAATTAATGCTCTGTGACAGGAGGAGGGAAAATAAAAATTGTCTTGCTCTTGTCAGTAGCAAAGTTATTTACTTTCAAAAGCTGACAGAATCACACTGCAGGGGCTTCATTTATTTCTATTCAGAATGTCATTATTCTGTGATACAGGGGTCTGGGCCACATGTTGAAGTATATTCCCACAAACTTGAACGTGGCAGGTGCCTGCTAATGTGTGGATTGTCACCTGGGAGAGTCCAGGGGAATTTTTCTAGGGTCTGGTGGTGTTTAGGTGCTTGGCACTGATGCCTGGGCAAATGCCCCTGTTTGAGGATAGACTGTTCAACTGACACGAGTGTTTTCAGATCCTGGTTCTGTCCTATGAGAGGGAGCGTGTGTCCTGCTGCTGCCTGATCATTTGTCCTCTCTATCCTGAAGGAAAAGAGTGAGGAGTGGCTCTCCTAGTTTCACATCTCTCTTCATCTGGGCCGCTCCTGAGTTTCTGGAAACACAGAAGCCCTCCTGCAAATGAGGAGGAACCCATGTATTGCTTTGAACCCATGTATTGTCTGTACTTAAATTGGCTGACAGATGCTCTCATCCAAACAATATGCACAAAACTACGGATTTTTTTTTGCTTGCTTGCTTTCTTGCTTTCTCCCCCACCCCCTCTTTTTTTCTATTTGCAATGAACAGTTAAAATAGGGGAGTGGAGAAATTCCTTCTTCTCGGTGCAATGGCGTAACTTTCCACTGGGGGTCTCCATTCAGAGCATATGACTCAGGATTCTTGAGAACTCTTTTTCTTTTCTTCTTCTTCTTTTTTTTTTGTTAGCCTCCTTTTGGTTCCATTCAAGAAGTCAGCCCGTTCTGTAAGCAGTAAGAGATGCCGCTTGTGAGATCCCTTAGGTAGCGTGAGAATCCAGCCAGCCTCAGCAACAATGATGATAACAATAAAATAATTAAAATAATGAAATAATCAATAACTTTTATAGAGTGCTATGTGACAAGCACACTACGAAGCACTTTCACACGGATTACCTCATTTAATCCCCTACAAAAGGTCTCCAGGGACCTGTGAGGACTCATTCCCTTCTTCTGGATGCTGATCTGAGTCAGGTAGGAGGAAGAGGCGATATGGGAAACCAGACCGCCCTGCTCCAGAACCCGCACTGCCATCCCGTTCAGTCTGCTGGTTCTGCAAGATTCACCCAGGCCCCTGCTAGCCCATCATTATGGAAAAACAGCTCCTCTCAACCAAGAGTCCTCATTTCTCTTTTCTTTCAAAGGCAAAACTTGTCAGAAAGGGAGTCAGTGGGGAGAGCTTTCAACTTTGAAGCTTTCTCGTGATTTTATTTTTAAGTCATTATGATTACTGTTGAATAAATTACAACACAGTGTGAGGCTGTCAGACTGAAGGAGGGTGGGGAAGAGAGAGAGCAAGGCTGATGGGAAGCATATCTGCTCCGAGGATGATGGAGTGCATTTCTCCGCAGCCAATTCCAATCCCCAAATCCCCATTGTGCTGAGGAGCTCTCCAACTAACACAGGAAATGCAGTCACTGCCGGGCACCGTATTAATGATTTATACACCCTGCACCACTGCTCTTGTTCACTCGCGGGGGCTGGTCGTGTTCATGAAGGAATTTCTGGGAGCGGGGCCCCAGATTGCCATGCTGTTTTGCTCAATGCAGTGCAGGCTGCTCCATAAATCAAGAGAATTTGATGGTTTGCAGCCTCCCTGAGCTTCTGAGATCCTGTATGCATTTACACATGGGTGTGCATGCATGTGTGTGTGTGTGTGTTTAATCAGATTCACCTAGGGGCATTAAAGAGTGAGTGAAGGAGGGAATGTGGTCTGTCATAGGTGTGTCAGGGTTGATTGTTTCACGGTGGCATCCCAACCCCATTTGTTCCCCATTTGGTGTGTGTGCTTGACGGTATCGTCTGGGAAAGTGGGCTGGCACGATTTCATTAACATAAAGAGATGCAGATCACATTAGGATCCCCCTTCCCTCCAAATCATCGAAAACGACAGACAAGGGAGATGGGCGAGTGTACTGTAGACAGCATCACTCTTCCCTGCACGTCCCTGGGAACATCATGTCACCTTTCAAACAATGGGGTTTTGGAGGCTGTAAAAAAATTCAGTTGTTTACACAAAAAGAGTTCTACAAATTCTACATAATTCTACGAAATCTTTTTCTTTTGAAAATGAGTGAGGACATTTACTTTCTGAATTGAGAATTCTGGATTTAAGAAAATTTCTCCTGTACAGGAAACCACAGGAAGCTGATTTTTAACTTCAGCTTTTTTTTTCCTAATCAGAAGGGGAAAAGTGATATAATCAAATGATATATTTGGAACCCTCAGTTACTTTTTCAAAATATCAACAGAGATATTTTTCTTTTCTTTTTTGATTACACTTGCATTATGTCATGCGTTCCATTTTCTGTGGTTATATTTCTTCCACTATAGAACTGAAAACTTAAAACTAACAAATCTCCGAGCAGGAATTTGAGGGGAAAAACAAAATCATCAGAAAATTAGAACGATACTTTACATATTCTGTCTAGCAGGATTGTTTTTGAATAAGGTGAACTCTTCATTTTAGGAAATATGCCTGACAAAGATTTGTTAGATTTTTAGGAAGTAAACATCTGAATTTAGTAGAGTTTCTAAAAAATACATGAACAGATGAGGTCAAAGAAAAGTGAATAAAGCCCCAACCTCCTCCCACCCAACCGGGTCTTGAATTTCTTTTATAAATGTGAAAGTTTGGGCTAACTGGTTTTTATGAACGCTTATGCTCATGGGAACATTAAAAATGTTCTTTGAAGCTATCCAGGGTCATAGTCAGTGGTTATGAAATTGAAACAAATACTCCATTGAAAAGACTAGGCTTTTTTCAGCTTTGTGTTCCTGAGAAGTGGAGGGCAAAATGTACACAATTACATAAGTAAATAATGGTTATTAGAAACGTTTTTCATCATGGGAAATATGATACAACATCTTGGACTGAGAAAGCAGGTGCCCAGCAAACGCAGTTCACATTCGTATTGTGCTGATTTTTGTGTTTGCATTTGTCCTCTGTTATATGAATGTGTGTCTCATTGTCTTTAATTATGTCTACGAGGCACAAGACAGCAGTCAACATCTGCTCTGTTGTTTACTTGGTTTACATATAGCTTTGATGGGTTATTAAACAATCTATTTTTCAAACTGAAAACAGAGAAACCAGCCGAACCCATATTATGGCATTTTGTAAAGACCCATTATGCAATTAGCGCTTGGGATTTGTGCAAAGCCGGCGATTCACCCAAATAAACATCCCTTTATTCTGATAGTGTCTCTTGACTTTGTGAAAATATCAATTTCCCACAAAATAAAATCACATTTCCTCCTTAATCATGTAGCATGCCAAGAAGATGATGTGTTAATATGAGGAATGGATCCTTCACTTTTTATATCAGAAAAAGAGCAACTCTTTCCAAAATAATGTCTTTAATTCAAGCCAACAATTATTTTATTACATAAGACAACTGTCGGCTTATACCTAAGGTAGATTTTGGGAGTTTATCTGATACTATCAGAGAACAGAAATGCCATATTTTTAACCATTTGTAGAACATCCCTAATACTTTATGATCTATTTATGAAAGACTTATCAAGTCGTCTATAGCAAAGCATGTGACATCCATAATGATTAAATCAGACCTCATCCTCTCATGTAAGTAATTGATTAATAATGAATCCACTCACTTATCCATTCAACAAATATTCATTTAGTCTCTGCTCTGCCTCCAAAATTGGCTTAGTCACCAAGGATACATAGACAGGGAAACCAACTTCATTTTCCTTCATGGACATTGTAAGTTTGTGGGGATTACAGGTAATAAGGAACTGATCACAACAGAAATCTGTATTGTAAGTTGTGATAAATGTTCTGAAAGAAAAGAAGCAGGTCCACAGGAAACAGTAGGGTTGGCTTCAGGACAGAAGTATGCTCCCTCTGAGGAAGTGATGTTGATGCTCAGACGAAGCAGGAGGTGGATAAAGAGGTGGGGCTTGGGGTGGAGAAGACCGTTTGTGCTGAGGCAGAGAGTATATGCCTAGGTGATCTCAGGGGACTGAGAAAAGACCAGGGAGCCTGGAGTAAAGTGAAAGAGGAGAAAAGAGGCAAAGAGGGGCCAGAATCCATAGGTTTTGAAAGCACTTATATGGGGGGGATAAGTTTAATTCCAAGAGAAATAAAAAAGAGGAGAAAAAAACCTAAGGGGCTTTAAGCAGGGGGGATATCTGATTGAACTTAGCCTTTAAAAGGACCAGTTTGGACGTTCTATAGAAAACAGAGTAGAAGGAGGCAAGGCTGAAAAAAGAGGCTCAGGTAAGGGGCCACAGCAGTAACTCAAGTGTGAGATGATGCTTGCCTGGACTAGGAGTTGACAGAGGGATGGGCAGGAGTGAGAGTTTTATAAAACAACCCTGCTATTCTTTGTGACACCTTTCCATCCCTCAAAGACAATGTTCAGCCAAAAAGAACAAATGTAACACGCTGGAGAGAGACATATGAGGGCATTCCCGAGGAGGGTAGTGTCTCAGGAGGCACTGGCCAGCAGTGTGTGGGGCTTCACCAGAGAGAATTACAAGCCAGGTTTAGCATATTTTAGGCCAAAGCTCCCTGGATGTTATTTCAGCAGAGCCGTGAATCTCAGCAGTTGGTCTTATATGTTGTTTGGTAGCAGAGTTGCCACACAAAGTTATACCCCAGCTCAGTGGGGTGATCTCTCACATCTTAGCAATTGACTTCTAATATGGTGGGTTGAGGAGTGGGGAGCCAGCTTGATGAAATGTCTACTGGGCAAGGCCTCCATCTCCCACCTCTGGTCAAAGAAGCATAAGGGGCAAATGCATTCTCATCAGTGTGGGGCAAAACTGGCTTTGAATCTGAAAAATATCAGTAGTTTTACAGACCTCTGGTGAGCTCCATGGGCATGTCTTGTAAACTCTCTGAAGTGTAGTTTTTACATTTGTGAAACACAGGTAAGAGCAGCACCAGGAGCTGGGGTTGCTGTGAGTATGGCATGAAGTTGTTTGTATGACAGCCAGCACAGCCCCCAGCACATACATAGAAAAAGCCCAATAGAGGCCTTTAGCCTTGGTTGTGGTGGTAGTGGTAATGGAGGTTGAGGTAGTGGTGGTGGTGGTAGTGATTATGGTGGTGTGGATGGTGGTGGAGTTAGTGGTGGTGCTGATGAGAGTGTGGCAGTGGTGATGGTAGAAATGGTGGAGGTGTGGTGGTGGAGGTAATGTTTGGTAATGATGGGGATGCCAATTAGAATGCATTGCTAGAACAGTTTCAAACTCAGTACCTGGTGTTAAATTTGTTTTAAATCTGCCACTTGTCATCTTGTGTGCCCATTGGCAGGTTACTTAAACTTTCTTTGTTTCGGTTTTCTCATCAGTAAAATGAAAATGATGATACTCATTGTCAGTCATTATGATGACTAAATGAATTACTATGTGTAAAGAAATAATACAGCCTTTGTTCTAATAAGGTGGCACAGAATGTAGTCTTTAAAAAATGTGTCTAGTGGTTTATGCTCTTGTTCTTCTTGATATTGCTTTTCATAGTGGGCAGGAAGGCAGGCCCCTTCTCTTCATTGCAGACCCACCCCCATCTTTCCATGTGTTCTGAGTATAACAGGGTGAACTGGAGTTCTGGCACACTGCAACATGAGAAAGACTCCCAGTAATTACAAAAATAACAACGAGGGCTGCTTGGCGAGGTAGGCAGATGAGCACACCACTAGCCAGAATGATAAATAGCGCCTGCAAATGTTAGGTCCCAGTGGGAGTGTGGAAACATATGGGGATAAACTACACTGAAAGTTGGGTATCACTGGTAAGTTTTAGCAGTTAAGGGAGGCCATTCTAGTGCCAAGTTTTTTTTCTTTTTATCCTAATTTTAAATCCTTCAATTCCCTTGTGTCCCTTTGTTCTATTTTGGTCCTAAAAGGAGCCTTCATTTTTGAGGCCGGCCACCAGTTTCCAAGGAAGTGAGGTCTTGGTGGTAATCCTAAAACAAACAGCCACCTGGAATCTGTGAATTTCAGCAATGGGCTCTATTCAATATAGTTTGGGGAGATGCAAGGGAACACAGTGAGTATTTTGGGGACTGCTGATTAGTTGAGTTCAGATCTGTAATAGGTAAACATGCAGAAAAATGAGTCCCTAAACAGCAGCCAGCCTGATAAGTTTACAAGTATTTGTAGAGGGGCAAATGGCTCTCTCTGCCAAACATTATTTGAAAAGAAAGTGTGGGCTGTGGTAGGTTGGTTTCAGGATGGTGTTGCTGTGTCTGGGTCTGAATGTCATGAGACATTGGCTCTGAATCAGTAGGGTTTCTCTGAAAGGAGAGTTTAGAAATCTTGTTGGTCACCCAGGCAGTTTTTCCTAGGGGTCACCTAGAAGAGGTTTCAGCATAGAGGCAAAGTTTACAATGGGGGCACCTGAGTGTTGGTCCAAGCTCTTGAGGAGGTTTCCAGGATTCCTTACTTAGTTAAAACATCAACATCCTTGGTGATGCAAAGTGTGCAGAGGAAAGGGATGTTTGAAATCATACAACCATGGCTTTGATTAAGGTCTATCCTCTCAACTAGCCAGGCACGATGCAAACTCTCATCTGCAGAGTGGGCTATTAAGAGTACAAATACCAGAAAATTGTTAAAAGATTAAATGAGTTAGTTCTCAAAGAGTCAAGACTGGTGTTTGAGACTTAGAAGTTTTCATAGAAGTGTTTGTTTAAAAAAATAAGAAAAAGTCCTGGCTGTGTAGCTCAATTGGTTGGAGCATCATCCCACACACTAAAAGGTTGCTGGTTCAATCCCTGTCAAGGCACAAAGCTAGGTGCCAGTTTAATCCCCAGTCAGGGTGTACACAGGAGGAGGCCAATCAATTAATGTTTCTCTCTCACTATGATGTCTCTCTTTCTCTCTCTTTCTCTCTCTTTCCCTCTCAGATCAATTAGCATATCACTGGGTGAGGACTTAAAAAGAAAAATAAGCAAAAGTTATGTTTAATGACTTCCTTCTATGCACGTGTATATGCATATCTACTATTCTTACCATCACTATTAAATTAGTCCAGAATCTATTAGTTGCAAGGGACAAACACCCAACTCAAACTAGCTCAAACAAACATGAAGATTTTTTAATTCATGAAACTGGGATGTCTGGGATCAATGAATGATAAATGATTAGCCACTTAAAAACCTGACATTTATATATTTGGAGATGGTCATGCTAAGACCTAACCACCTTGAATAAAGCTTACACGTGTACAAGTGGACTAAAGCCTAAGGAATATTTTAAGTGCATTGCTGTATTATTTAGAGTACTCCCCATAACAATCCTGTGAGGAAAGTCTTATTACCTCCACATATATAAGTAAATTGAGATTCAGAGAGGCTAAGTAACTTGCCCAGGACAACAGAGCCAGAATTTGTACCTCAGTTTAGAATGGTTTCAATATCTGAGTTCTTAGTTGATATGATACATTGTTATTGTAATGAAAATTAAAATATTGTTTAATTAAGTCAATTAGAAGCCAGTAGAACTATATTTTAAAAAAAAACAAACATCTTTTCTGGAGAACGCCTGACCCTGGAGTCATATTCACCACTCGCAAGCTTCGTGATTGGGCAAATTACTTATCCTCTCTGCACTTCAGGTTCCCTGTCTGTACTACAGGGATAGTTACAGGACTTGCCTTGGAGTGTGGTGATGAAGATTAACTGAGTTGATACATAAAGGGGTTAGAAGGTGTCTGGCCAATAGTAAATGGTATACATGGTTTATTTTTAAAAAACATTTAAAAATAGATTGTAATGTAACAATCAGAAAGGAAATGAGGTCACTCAGAGTGGTTCCTCTTTTGATGTCCCCAGAGTGTCCCAGAAGGGTACTGCTAATCTGGGAAGTTGAAAAACCCACCTGTCAGACGCTCTGTGTCGCCACCAGCTGCCTGGTCATGACATCGTGGTGAAACCATTTGCAGGGGTCAGCTCCTTGGCTTGTCCTCTCACATGCTCAGCGGCACAGCTCATCCCAGCTAGCCCCTTGGTCCCGCCTAGCTCTGTATTATCCGAAACACCAGACTGCAAAGGCTCTGAAAAACCCATGTGTATATTTCCTACCTCCCTTCTCCCCAGTGCTCTTCGGTGGGTGCCCTAATATACCTGCACCCACCCACTGGTTTGATGGCATCTTTTCTCTGGCCTGAATTGGAGGTGAAGCTTCAGCAGAGAGAAGCCACACCCTGTCTTAGGATGATTACTCACTTTTGGACAAGAAGGCTAAGGCTGTATGTTTGGATTTCTTAGAGTCTGACTTGGTTTGACAATATGGAATGTCATAGTACCTCCTTGCCTTCTTGGAAACCTCACCCCTATCAAGTTATGGTGAGAGTCCTTTGCACGGCAGCTACATGTTCTCAAAGTCGTGGTGCAGGTAAGCATGTCAATGTGACTCCACATGAGAACCATCATGTGAACAGTCAACATGAGGCTGACTTAAGGGATTCTGACTCTATCCATCTTAGCTACATACTTCAAAATCTGATAGCGATTCAGAGGCCCCTCAAAGGTCCACAGATGGATTTCAGAGGGGCCATGAACTCCCTGCAGTGATATGGAATATTTTATGAGTTACACGCAGTTTTCTGGGATGAGGGCAAGATTCTTGGAGTGGTCCATGCATCAATTATAAGAGTTAAGAATCACCACTTTGTCCCCAAAAGAGGCCTTGGTGTGAGAAATGACCAAGGACAACACAGTCCAGGAGGTTGAGGTGGAGCTCCAGAATCGCAAAGAAAGGTCACAGGATAATCTCACTAGCACCCTTTCTCCAGATCACCCCTCTCCTGTTTTCTCTTCCCATGGTTACTCTGTGCTGGTGTTCCCGTGTGGCCAGCCTATTTTCATGTGCCTTTCCTTGCTTGAGAGGTGCTCCCCACTTTCTGAAGACACAGTTGGGGGTGGTGAAAGCCAGCCCTTCCCTAGGCCTTAAATTCTTGTCTAGCTGTTTTTACTAGCTTCGCTTTTTTGTCTTCCTTTGGCTCCAGTGGCTATTAGAATGATTGAGGCTGGAGGGGTTGAGGGTACAGGAGATAAGGAGGCCCTGAAGGAAAAAACTCAACTTGAGTTTTATTCAGGCTAGCATTTGTCAGAGAATGTTCATGATTGTCACATGCCAAACAAGGACTTCTCATAGTAGTTAAAAACCAGGGCTCTGCAGCCCTCATTCAGGGCATATAATAAATGACATAGCTTTGTCATTTATTAGCTATATTTTCTTGACCAATTTGTTTCACCTTTCAGTGTTCCTATCTGTAATGCAATGAAGTAAACAGAATCTACTTCGCAGGAATGTATAGGGGATAGGGTGACAAAATTAAAACAGTGCCTTACACAAAGTAAGCATTGAATAAGTGGCAGCAACCACAATGGTGATAATGATGATAGTGATATGGTTGTTGATGATGATGCCCATGAAGATTCTAATGGGGATGAAGAAGCAAGAAAATGAGAACAAGGAGAAGGGGTAAAGCACTTTGCATGGGAGCTAAAACATAATTAATTCTCAATAGCCAGACATTCAAATAGATAGCAAGATGGACAGATGATGGATGGATGGATGGATGGATGGATGGATGGATGGATAGATGACCAACTGGCATCCAATAAGTCTGGGAATGGCTGGATCAGACAAACAGGTTTCTTTTTTTTTCTTGCTGGGCTTCTCAGGAGCTTTACTATATTAATAGGTATCATGAATCCCCAAGAAGGAGAGAGAGAAAGCTGAAACTCTCTCCTGTCTTTTGTCTGTGGGATTTTACAGTGAGCACCTCATTGTGCAGAGCATGCTTTGGAGATGCCAGTCTAGGTACGTAGTCTCTCAGGGGAAAAGGATGTGTGTAGAGCTCAGGTAGTTTGGCCAGCTGACAAGGAGTAGAGTGTGCATGGTGTTTGGGCATAAAGGCCCAGTTACAAGTCCTGGAGACCATGGCTGTCTGGCATGGTCTCTCTGTAGCCAGCTCCTGCAGGGACCTGCAGCACAAAAGGAAGAAGACAGTGGGGAGGTCACGGCAATATCGAGGTGGGCAACTGATTATTCATCCCCCATTCTCAGAGTCCCCAGGGAGGATCTGTTTGCCTCTAGCAAGGTCAACAAATCCTCAAACCTAGTCGCCATTCATCCACAGACAGGTCAGGGGTCGGTTGCTGAAGCATTGTTGATCTCAGCAGAGATGATGCGCCGGGTTGATATTCTTAGATTTGCTCATTCAGCCAGCCAGTCTGGCTTTCAGAGGAGAATCAGGTCAAGAAGCGCTTAATGAACTGAGAGGAGCACAGAGCTGCCTCGACCACTGGGGGTTCAAGTTCCTAATGGCAATCAGCAGCCTCCTCACAAGACTTACTGGAATTTTCTTTGTGCATCCTCATAACTGTTTTTGGAGGCGGGTCAATACTACTGGGTAGCGTGACCCAGTGTCCCAGTTTTGGGGGTACCCTTCATAAACCCTCATTTGAATGTGACATTCTTAGGTTTTACTTTCAAAACTGTATCATTCGTGCACGGAAGCCACAGACACATCCTGGTTAAACTTGGTGTCTCAGTGTTTGATTAGGAACATGGAAGAAGGAGGTGTGCTCTTACTCAAGAAGGCACAGCACGGGTCGCATTAGCAAGCGCTATGTTATTTGACCAATTAGCCATTGAAGGGAGGACGAATCTTGATACTCCTGGTTTGGGAAAGGTCTGACTTGAGCTGGCTCAGTCCTCCCAATCAGCTGCTGCTAATGCTGTTGTCACAACGACAACCACCAGCATGCATTTACTCAGAGGCCACTGTGAGCCCGTCCCTCAGCTAAACACGTCTTCCTGTTATTCTTATTTAAACCTCATGATTACTAATAATATTGTTATTTTACAGATAGTAATATGAGACACAGAGAGGTTAAGTAATTCACACAAGAACACACAGTTAGCAATCAGGTGGAGACTGGGATTTTGGTAGGAGCAGTGTGGCTCATGGAGAGCTCTTAACTACTATGCTATGGTGCTTTTGCAAGGAGGGAACAAGGGGTGGCAAGTAATGTCATAGTGAGAACTAAAGCCTACTAGGCACTTGGTATTCTTGTAAGATCTTTGCCTACATCAACTCATTGACACATATTAACTGACCCAGTCCATAAAAGAGGTTGGGGGCATGGCATCTCTTCCCAGGATGTAAATTTTCTGACTGGATTGGTCCTCCGCTGAGGATACATGAGGTGGCTAAAACTTGCAAAGCAGGTAACCAGTGGCCCAGTACATCATACCCACAATCTATGGAAGCTTTTCCTGTGGAAGATCTTGCCTCCCTGGTAATGGACAAGTCTCCCCTCTTCCAGAAACTCATCTGTCAGTCCTGGGCATATAGGACCATCAGCATCAAGTAGCATCTCAGGGAATGAGGTCTGAGCTAGGTAAAGCCTTTCCATGCTGTATTCTCACCTGTATCGGGTTAAGTTGGAGTGAATGCCTGGTGGTGAGTGGGTTTCATCAATTTTGGTTCAAGTCATTGCCTTACAGTGGTCACTGATCTAGCACAGCGGTCCCCAATGCCCCCCTACCCCACCCACTAGTCGCTGACCTGTACAAGTTTGCAGACTGTTAACAACAGGCTGTCAGGGAAGCTCACCTGAGTTTGGCCTCCTGTTTCTGCCCTGCCCTCCTGGTCCACAGCAGGAGGTGAGGTGGATGAGAGCCTGAGTTCTGCCAGTGTTGTCCCCTGACTCCGTGCTGGTCTGAGCTCCATTCCCCAACCTCCCCCCTCTTTCTTGGGTCCTGAAAAAAAATTGTCCTTCATGAAACTGGTCCCTGGTGCAGGAAAGTTTGGGGACAGCTGATCTAGCAGATATCAGGGGCATGGAGAAAGCTTTTGGTAACTGACAAAGTACACATTGTTCTGTTTAGCCTCAAATGTGTCACAATCTCTGGGAACCTCCATCTCATCCCACAGACACCACAAGTGATTCACAAGTGATTCTCAAGTGCTTGCTGAGCATCTATTCTATGCCCAGTTTTTTGAGAAAGACAGGAAAACAAAATGGTCGAGGAGGAGGTGTTGGAGATAAAATGGGAGCACACCTGACTGTCATCACCAAGCAGGTCTTTCCCTAGCCTGGTACAAATCACCGCTGGTCTTTCAGAGGCCTAGATGAGTAGGCTGTGAGTGCTGGGGAAGGTGGAGAGGCTGCTTGGAGGCCCCAGCGTGTGGCTGCCAGTCCAAGGGCAGAGCATTCACCTAAGCGACCATAGAAAGGGAACAGAAAGACAGAAGGCTCCGACTGAGACATCAGTGTCAGGTACCGGTGGGGCATTCAGGAGACAGACACAGCTTGAGAACAAGGGTGATTAGAAAATAAGTTTTAAATGGGTACATTGAAGACATGCTGAAGAAAAAATAAAAATAAACTAGCACTTTGTGTTCCAAGTTCCAGGACCAGCCTTATACATCCTGTCATTTCCTGGTGGCAGCATGCCTGGGAGAAGGTACAGGTGTTGTCCTATTTTACCACTGAGAAGACCAGGCCCTGGGCTGAGCATCTCATTCTGGAATAACTGCAGGGAAGGGTGACAGAGCCAAGATCCCAACCCAGCCTCCCCAGATACAAAACCCCTGCTTTTTCTACTGTGCCAAGATGCGCCCAGGTCACTAGAAATGAAACTCTTAATTATCTGGAGACCCTTGCAGCCTCTTAGCTTTACTCACCCTCTTCCAAAGCAGTCATGCATTCTGCCATTCCCTCAGGAAACATTTTGGTAAACTTCATTTGTCTGGTCACCATTTTACTCGTTGGATGGGCAAGAGTGAATGGCACTTCTTTAGTTGAGACAATCTACCTTCCACTAGAAGTCATCACATTCGGTGCTAAATGATTCCAGAACATAGGTAATGGTACAGTTGCTTCTGCCTGGGGTAAGGAGGAAGGCTTTGTAGAAAATGTGACATTTGACTTAATCTAGCAAGTGTGAACTAGAAGAACAGAAGAAAAGAAGGAGGGAAGGAAGGACGCAGGGAGAGAGAGAGGGTAGTTCTACGCAGCAGGCAAGTTTGTACAGTCACTTGGATTCATAAAATTATTGGCAAAGGCAATTTGTCCCATGTGTTTTGCAGAAAAGATGATTTGTAGAAAGAAGGATGGTGTGTATTGGAGGATGAATCTGGAGAAGTAAAGCTGAGGAATATTGTAAAATGCCTTGAATGTTGTAAGAAATTCTGTCAATCACCCAGGCCTGGTTATAGGTAGTATGAGTCACTAAATAATCTATACATGTCCACTGTCAACATCCAAAAGATAAACAATACAATTAATACTGTCAAAGAAACACCCTGTTCTATGTTTTTTTTTAAGATTTTATCTATTTATCTTTAGAGGGGAAGGGAAGCAGAGAAGGAGAGAAATATCAATGTATGGTTGCCTCTCATGAGTCCCCTGCTGGGAACTGGCCTGCAACCCAGGCATGTGTCCTGGCTGGGAATCGAACCTATGTTTTGTTTGTTTGTTTGTTTTGATGGTCAACAAGTGGCAACTGACCTATGGCATCTTTTCAGGGAGTAGGGGAAAACGGTGGAACCTGTCTCACAGAGCCCACTTTTCCTCATCTGTGGACAAGGCAGACCCTTCCCAGACTTCTGCAATTGTTGGTACAAGCAAACAGGGAAGGTTTATAGGTCTTCTAGTCTTTTGAGACATAAAATAGATCTAAATTTTATACAAGATGATGCCATTTTAAAATGTGAGCTCTTTTTTATACAATGCACAGTCATCATGATCATCATCATTATCATTCTTGTCTGTACACTAGATTTGGTCAATGGGGCTGCAGCTGGTCGATAGCCAACAGAATCCACAGGCAGCACTTGGTCTTCCCTGAATGCTCCCTTCTCCCCACCTCCAGCCAACACCTGTGTTTCTGTCCTCTGCCCTTCTCATGCAAGGGGTGTTTGAACCTTGGGTGGCTGCCATTCATAAGGGTTGGTGGTAGACAGAGTTAACCTCACGGTAGCTCCTAGGATCTGGGGAGTAAGTTACAACATATGGCAGTGAGAGAGGACCCACTCTAATCTATGAAAGGAAAAGAGAAGTTAATAACTAAGAAGGCAGTGTTAGCATGGAAGGTGAAGAAAGATGGGGGGATTTTCTTTTTTCCTTTGGGAGAAGGTATGAGATTGAACTATCAAAGGCTGGGTAAGAAAAAAATAAATCTCTTGATGAAAATCCTTAACACAGGGAAGATCGACAAAACCAACACCAAGAAAGTGATAGGAAAGATCTTGACAAGAAGCAAGTGAAAAAGTACAAAAGAACAAAAAACTTATACAGGGTCTGGCAGAAGTAAGACCTGGTTAAGTGTAGTTGGTAGGGTAATTATATGGGTGGGATAGGTAGGGTAATTATATGGGTGTGATAATTTATAGGTTTAATTCGAACATTTCACCTAAAATATCATATGGTGTGCTTGAGTGTTATACTGTTATGTTAGAGAATTCTATGCTTATGATTTTGTAAATAAAAGATTTTGTAATAAAAAAGGGGTGTTATTTACTCTGGACCCTGTATACATATATATTTGCCATTGTATTACAGTCTGACTTCCAGAGGTTTGGATGAAATCTAATGCTCTCAATTAGGGGTCAGCAAGCTGTGGTCTGTGAACCAAACCTGGCCTGTTGCCTGTTGTTTAAACCTCAAGATAACAACGGATTCTGCACTTTTCAGTCATTGAGACAAATCAAAAGAAGATTATTTTATGACAGATCAAAATGATAGACAATTCAAATTTAAGTATTCATTTACATATTGTCTGTGGCCACTTTCACACAACAATTACAGAGTTTGGGGTCCACCCATTTTCCATTTACAGAAAAAGGTTTGTCATTCTGTTTGTTATGGTCAGAATGGTAAGAATGCCAGGCCTCTTGATTGAAATCGGTCCTTTTCAGAAGCTTACCTCTATTTCCTAGCCATTACCAGAACTGTCTTGCCTGTTCTTTACCTCATTTTTTCATTCTTCTTCTTTTATTAAGTCCCTGCAATACACCAGGAACTTAATACTGCATTTTAGACGTTGGGTGGCCAACCATTTTTCATGAGCCTTCTGCACTGATCGCTGGGGAGCAGAGATGCAGAGAACCTGCTTGCTACCTGACTTTTGGCCTAGAAAATAGATGCCAGGAAAAAATTGCAGATAAAGTCAGAATCATAGAAAACGTAAATAACAGAAATTAGGACTGGAGATGCTGAGGATAAGAAGACAAGAATACAAATATGCAGTCAGTAAAGGCCAACAAAATGGAGAGAGTTGCATTTCTCTATTTCTTTTTCTTTCTTTCTTTCTTTCTTTCTTTCTTTCTTTCTTTCTTTCTTTCTTTCTTTCTTTCAAGAGGGGAAAGAAGGGAGAAAGAGAGGGAAAGAAACATCAATGTGTGGTTGCCTTTTGCACACCCCCAACCGGAGACTGGGCACACAACCCAGGCATGTGCCGACTGGAAATCAAACTGGTAACCCTTTGGTTCACAAATTGGCACTCAATTCCCTGAGCCAAACCAGCCAGGGCTAGAGTTGAATTTCTTATTTGACTCTGAGCTTCCTGATCGTCAGAATAAAAAGGGTCACAAAAACAATTAGCCTTTATTTCCAGAGGGAGGAAAAATAATACTCATTACTTAGGAGTAGCAAAATCTCTTCATATTTATGGAGTTCTTAGAAAGACATAAGAAAATATCCTCTGCAAAAAATGTGTATCTACTATACATCTACATATGTCCCATATGTATTACTCATTTCTCTCTGGTTAAAATCATCAGGTTCTTTAATAAAAGCAATATAGAGTAATAAAGGTAATAATCTTTTGAATTTGTGTAACTCCATAGTTTCCAAAACATCCCCACAATTTTGTTCATTGGCCCATTCTTGGTGAAGGGTAAGTGGATATTCTTACCTCTATTCTTTATTCAGGAAACCAAGAGTCTAATTGTGTAAATTTTTGGCCTTTGTGACAGAACTATGTTTCCTACTCCTGGTCCAGTGGTCTTTCCACTTTACAACATCAAAGAGACATCATTCAATCTGACCCAGTCCTCACCAAAGTAACAAATAGCTTTCTCCTCTCCTGGGAAGTGGTCTCATGGCAATGCCGCTGTTCTTCCCGGTAACTTCTCAGAAGAGCAGTGTTGAAAGTCAGAGTCAAAAGCTAAAGTTAGAAACAGTATCAGGCTGTTAAGTAAGAGGGGTCAGCCCGCAGCTGTCATTGGAGCTTTCCGGGTTGTAGCAACGTGACCACTTGGACACATGAGAATCCGTTACAGAGGAACCATGTTAAGATGGCCGGAATTCAACTATTTCAGGCAGAATTCTGAATTCAGCCTGAAATCGTTGAATTCCCTGCCAAACACTGTCCACTGTTGTTATCTAAAAATGCAATTATGCAGCTAAATCAAACAACTAAAATTAGTGTTGTGTAAAAACACCTTGGCTATTTAAAGTGGAGCAATCGACATTTGGATTTAGAAAAAGCCAATAGTTGAATATGTTTTTGCGTTGAATATGTCTGAAGTTCTTCCAGTTTGGACAAAATCTGTGTCCTGCATTTTGTTTAGGGTGGGAGGTGAATTACGGCAGGCAGAGAGAGGTGTTCGATTTAAAGGCGATTTTCAGTGATCCCTGGGCCTTGAGCTTAAGTCCAGTGAACTCACATTGTCAGTTTCACATCATTGTTCTCAAAACTGTGGAACTCCAAAAACACCTGCTTGCTATCCTGGAATGAAGAACAGAAGAGTGACAATGTGAATGTTACCTGTGCCTTCATTCTGAAGCCACAGATGTGATTAGACCAACCATCAGGAGAACAGGAAACATATGATCAGAAAGGCTAATAGCCTATTGTACTGTAAATGCCCAGATACCAAGGACTTTTTGTGCCACAGAAGCTTGGGTCTACTATCTCAATTTTCCAAATGAAGAAACTGAGGTTCAGAGACACTAAGTAACTTGTTGAAGATCACACAGCTGGTATGCAGACACTCAAGACAGTACAATTCCAATTCATGCAATCCCATAGGAATTTATCTGTACCATGTAAAATACCCTAAACAATCATTAGGTATCATCACACACTAAAAATATTTCAAATATTGGCTCAAATGCATTTCTCGTGAATAGTTTGGTACACATTAACTATGCCTTTAAATTCTCAGGACAGGGAGATATCTCTTATTAATATACTGCACATACATATATAACAATTGAAAGCTCAAAGACAAAGAATGTGTTTTTTAAATACACACACACACACACACACGCACACAAAGCACATGATGTTCTATTACAGAGTGAAGTACTGTAATGAATGTGGTGGCCTGGTTAGAAATTGTAACCTGGCACTGCCTCTTCCAAGTACATGACCATGAACAAACTGTTCAACTAGCGTGAGACTATTTCCCACTTGTTACCCGGAAATGATAATAGTGCCCACTTAGGGGAGTTGTGAGAATCAAATTACATAACGCATGTAAATAATTAAGCTCATTCTCTGTGCATGGCACATACTGCAAATATTGGCTAGTAGTATTATATTATTTGCCCAAATTGTCTCTTTAAAATTAAAACCAGAAGGAGAGAGATAAAACAGTAACCTAGACTATCTTCTTAGTTTTTTTATTAGTATCAAAGCAGGGACACGTTAATCTACTCAGGTTTTAAGTGGCAACTGATAATTACATCGATTTACATTTTTCAGTTTTTTTCTCACTAAAAGTCCCATGTAGACTGTGTCCCTTGTCTTTTCAGCTGAGATTCATTAGGAATTGCCCAAATCTCATAGCCTGACTATGTTTCTCTCGAACTCTTTGTCTCTCTGTCTGCCTCTCCGAGAACTAAATTAATGGAGTATTTGGTTAGTCATGTTAGGCAAGCCATTCCCAAAATAGCACCTTCCATTTTTGTAGCTTCAACCCTGCAGCTGCTGTGTCTCTTCGTCGTCTGGGAAGAAAACTTTCACATCGAGAGTTGCTGATTCGGATTTTCTTTCTTTTCCCTCTCCGCGGTGATGAGCACTTGGCTCCTGACAGAAGCGATTTGGCTCTCAGCTTTGTAGTTCGGAAGAAGTTGGGTTTTATAGATTTTCCCCTAACTCTCCATTGATGTGGTGAGCTTCAGAGGGAATAATACCTCCACGTAAAGCATGTTGCCTTCTCAAGGAGTCCTCCTGCATCCCTATGGAGTGCCTATGATTGTTCCAGCAGCCCCCTACTTCCCCGGACTGATCCAGGTAATTCAAGGCCACTGCCAGCAAGCAACTTAACTCCAGAGCGCTCAGAGTAATAATTGGAATTTTTATGGTTGAGAAAGCAAACACTTTTAATACAGGAAAAAGCCCTCGTGTAGTCAGTGAGAAGACAGTAGGAAATCAAAAAGATGGATCACCCTAATCTGGCTATTGACATCTCTCATGGCTGAATAAATGGTGTAGTTGAGCTATATTTGCTTGTATTGATCTGGCTGCTGTTTAACATTCATGCCTTTGCTTCAGGAGGTTGACCATGGGGCAAAGGATTTGCTCTCCTTCTCAGTTTTCTGAGGGACTCAGTCTCCCAGAGTAGATCATGAGGCAGAGTAACTTATCAGGAGGTGACTTGGTTAAGAGCTTCAATCTGAAAATAGAAAGAACATAAAATATGCGTTAATTCGTGTGTTCTTCTTCCCTCGGGTTGTCCATGCTCACAGAAGGTGCCCCCCCCACCCCGGGCTGAATGGTGGCACTGAAGCAAAACAGAACATGTGCTTGATGGTTAATTTATGAAGTTCAGAGATTATTCTAGGAAACCCTTACCGGCTCTTTATGTGTTAGCGGTGGCAAGAGAGGGGAGGATTGAAATGTGTATGCTGGTTTCACTTTTAATGCTAGTATTTCTGTGCAGGGAGAATCATCTAGGAATGAAATATTTGTGACCTTTTTTTCCCTCCTATCTCAAGTTTGTTTCTTTAAACAAGCAGTGGATTCCCAGTGCATGCCTGAAGTTCTCTATGGAAAGCTAACATCTACTAGGGTCTAAACATCATAGAAAACCCAGCTGGCTACTGTTGTTTTGTTTTTGTTTGCTTGTTTTAGAACAAGCATCTCTTTGTAATACATTCTGGGCCTTGTTTCCACAGGTAAGGAAAACTAAATGTGTTTAGTACATCCTTTTACCTTCAGCCTTGTGGTATTTAATTTTTTTACAGTATCCTAGCTCATTAATTAAAATTTCTGGGGAGGGTTCTGGTCAAACACCTTTTTCCTTCTTTTCTGCGTGTTGTTTTTAACTGTAAGAATCTTGGTGATTTGAGACGTTCACGGGTGGTTCTAAATAATAACAAAACATTTTATTATCTCAGATGTGTGGCTGTTGCTGAATCGGAGGCTCCATACTGTATGTGAGAAATAAATGGACCTCCTAGAGAAGGAACAGCCCGCAACAACGTGGGCACTGCTCTCTGTTTCCTGGCGTGGGCAGGCCTGTGTGGTCTGCATGGAGTCTGAAGCAGACTGAATGGCAAATTGCATGGCCATTGCTTCCACTGAAACTTGGGGTGAAGGTCGGCCACTGGAGTTTTGTCAGACCCTCTGCTACCCCGTGTGATAAATAATTACAGGCAAATAGTGCCCTTCACTCTATGCTGATTGATGCTGAAATTGCTTTTGAAAGTTCTCATAAGTTCCTGTTATAGATTAAGTGCCGGTGTAGGAAAAATAACGGCACCCCCTGAAATGGGTGAATGTAATCAGGCTTAATGGACTCGAGAGCTTGTTGGGAATTAAATAACTATCGATTTGCTGGAATGTTGCTGTCATTACCAAATGCCACTCTGGACGTATTACCCCAGTGATAGATGAAAAGATGCACAGGCCAGCTGAGAAATTGGGGGGACCCTATTTCTTCCTCCTTTGCAGAGTGTTTCAGAAACATATCCAGTTATTTTTGGAAGAAACAAGTGATTTTACTTGCAAGTCAGCCTGCTCATAGTTTGTTTACCCACCGACACCTTTGGTTACCAGCTGCAGTGGGTCGGGAAAGCTGAGGAGCGGGAGCCTCTGGACCAGCCACTGGGACAGGCCTCCTCCCCTTCTTCCCCCACCCCCACAGGACACACTGAAATGCTGTGAACAGGGAGAGACTGGATTTATTTCTGGCATTTGCTCATTGGCACCACAAAACCCATATCACCCCATTGCAGTAATCTGTGCAAGGGGAAGAAATGCAACTCAGAGAGAGAACAATTGTAACACTCACACGCAGTCACCTCTCCGCTCATGCTCTGGTAGCCGCTGCCCAGCATTCCGGCAGACTGTATCAGCTCGCCTCCCAGTTTCTTAACTTTGTGATTTCTTCTCAACTTTTCAAGATGCAAGGCCTTTCCTATAATTAAGGAGCAACCCACACTTCACAACGTCATCATCAAGACATTAAAATGATCCAAAAGAGACAGGGCACGCCGTCATTGGTAGCCCGCTCCCTTCGACTAGAGAGGTGCAAACAGCCATAGCGGCCACTTGGCAGGGTCGTTACCGCAGAGCCTTTCCAACCTCAACAGCAGACGGACTTCCTTTTCATAAATCTTTCAAGTGCCACTTTTTAAAGTTCAAATCAGCACTGTCCTGTTTTTATCTCCTCAGTTAGAGAAAAAATAATTAATATACCAGAGATTGTGAGAAGCTTTGGGAGAGTACCCCCTTATCCTGCACAGACAGTAAATGGAGGTGTTCCCTACTTAGATCTGAGGAAGTCACTCACCTGCTCCTGTATTCCAGGGGTAGATGCAATAGTCACCACTGACCCCAGCCATCATCTCCTAGGAAAAATTGAATCTTTACCACAGTGGATTCCTGGAATCCATCATCTAGTGTCTAAACTTGTTGAATGTATATCAAAGTAGATAGTGTTTCCCCAAAATGCCTATGGTGTGTTGAGCTAAACCTATTTGGACTCTTTCACGGATGGTAATAAGCAGAAGAGAAGAGGAGAAGAGCAATATTAGCAAGTGCGTTGTCTGAACATTGCTCCTTTTGCCTTGTCAAAGACCTCAATATTGGTGTCTTTGGATAAGAAGAGCCTATGTATGTTCTTACTGGACCTCTTTACTTACTTCTAAATTTCCAGTAGCACCTCGAATGATCAATGACTTGTCTGACCTGAGAACAAAGGAGGGTCTGACAAGTCAGTTGTCAGAGGCAGACTACCCAGAGGACTTACCCAAGCCATGGGCCATGCCTGCATAATGCCAAGTGATATCATCAAAACACTGCCATTGTCACTGATTAATCCATTTGATTAGTGTTTGGGTAAAATAAACAGTGGGCTCTGGGGTCCAAGTTCATGATTACACCCCTCACTCCAGATACCTGTCTGACAGAGAAGCCCTCTGACCATCCATGTCTAGAATATTCTTCACACTGGGTCAGGCAATTCCCATCTCATTCAGGTATTGTAGACCAGGAGTCAGAAGACATACTCCCAGATGGAGGACAGCGTAAACAGAGCCACATCCACCCTGCCACCATTTGCTCCTTTCGTTCTTCATTCGCTGCACACGGGATCTGACCAGGCACTGTTCTGGGCTCAGGAAAGCAGAGTGACAGCCCCAGCTGCTGCCCTGTGGGTTCATAGCCTAGTGGAAGAGAGCACTACATAAACACCATGCTGCATTTGTATAGTGAAAGCATGGGAAGCGTGGGAAGTAACAGTTATTGAACACTTGCTGTGTGCTAGGCCCTGTGCTAAATACTTAACATGTGCTATGGATTTATTCCCATAATAACTCTAAAGTTGGGTACTATTGGTTCACCTTATCTGTAATTTTCAAAGAGCTCTGGAAATCAGGGGCTTTGGGGGGAGGTTTGGCCCCCAAACTAACTAATTTGGGGACTAAAATCATGTGTGGCTACTTATAGACTTTCTTTATCCCACTTGGTGTGAATTTTTCTATATTTTGCTGCAGGAGTATTATTAATGTGTTTGATTTCAAGGTGTTGTCCCAGACCCTGCTAAGGGTGTTACATAATCAGTGTTTCCACTGACATACCTATATGAAGAACAAAATTTTTAAAAATTTTGAATTGCAAAACACAAGCCCAAGGGTCCCAGATAAGGAATCACAGCCCTACAGTATGACATCCCTTTTGTATGTGGGGAAACTAAACCTGACACTTGGACAAAGGGAACTCACCCAAAGTCACAAGGAATGTCAGTGACAGAGCTGAGGTTCAGACCGACTCTGTTGGAGCAGAGCCCTCCCTCTGGGTCACCAACCCATTGATGAAGTGCACCTACAGCAGTGCAGGGTGAAAACAGGTCAGGGAGTAGGTGGGTGTCTCTTAGGGTATCGGGGGAGGGGCTCAAAGGGAAAGGCGGCATTTGAGTTAGGCTGTAGAACAACCTCAGACATTCACTAGGCAAGCAACGGAGAAAGCCCTCCCTGCCAGAGCAGAGAATTTGGGTGAACTCATGGTGCTGGGCTGACACAGGAACATAGACCTTCGGTATCTTCCCCAACCCATTGGCACTGTAGGAGTCGACGTTGTTGAAACATAGGTCTCAAAAGTCGAAAGACACAGGGCAAAAGGAAGGAATCCTGGAACGGGAGCTGAATCTCTGTGTGCCCCACATAGGAACGGGCTCCGTAGTGAATATGAAATTCCCTAGATCTGAGTCCTGACACCATTTGCCATCCTTTCCCTCTGAGACAGTAAGCTCTCTGGCAGGGAAATGTTGATTAGTTCCTCTCTGGTGTGGACGTGGACAGCAGTGGTATAAACAAACCCCGCCACCTGGGTTGTGAAGCAGAGCTCAGCATCCTTGAATCTGGCCATGTATGTCATGGAAGATCTGCCTACACATGTGTGGCTGTGCCGGGAGTTAGACAAGTGCCGGTTTCAACGATGGACTGAGAGTAACCACCCTACAGAAAGATGGGGAAACATACAGGGAACTTGCTGGTCATTTGGATACACTTCCTGGAAAACTTACAAGAAATAAACTTGTTTGGCTCTGTGGCTGGGGGAGCCCTTTTCAGATGTCGGTGTTGCTGCCCTGCAGTGTTATCTCTGTGTTCTGAAGGTCTGCTGATTGGGAAAGAAATAGAATGTACACCCACTGCAAACACTGGTGGTGTCATTTACTCTGAGGCAGCTCCATCTTAGTCACTAAGTGACTTTTCTGTACTGCCAAAGACACCGTGTCAACAGCGGACTAAATTAAAGAGTCAGGGAGGTGGCAAATTCTCCAAAGAGAATTTGGAGTCAAATAGGTCCCGGTTGATATATTGGCTCTGGCATGTACTAAGCGTGTGGCCTTGGGCTTGTCAATTAACCTCTCCAAGGCTGTTTTCACAGCAACCAAATGAAAGCAGGAATACCTGTCTTGCAAAGTGGTTGTGAGCTTTAAATATGATTCATCTCTTCACTCGGCAATTATTTATTAAGCACCTTCTTTGTGCTAGGCTGTGACCTAGGAGAGGCTCATGAAGCAGTACCAACATGTATCTTATATCCTGCTGTATAGAAAAGGTCTGGCATATATATATATATATATATATGAATGACATTCATTCATACCATATGAATGATATGAATAAGTCATTGGAGAGAAAGTGAGAGAAAATAAGTGTTTATTTAGGGTTCTTTTGTCTGTAAGTGACAAAAGTCTAATTCATATTGCTTAGAGGGGAAAAAGAAAATGTCCAGTTTTAGGCACAGTTTAATTCTGAAGTTCCAACAACCTAACCCTGAAGTGGCTGTCCATACTTGATCTTTGTTTATAAGTATACCATGTCCGAGTGGTGTCACAGATGTCCCCTGCCATTCCAGGCTTACATCCATTGCCATCTTATCAAGTCTCTTTCCCAACTGCTTCTGCAAAATTCCAGAAAGCAGTCCCCCTGGCCCATCTTGACAGCCATACCCATCTCCAAACTAATCACCTTGACTCTGACTGCCCACAATAGAGCTGGAAGGTAGGGTCAGCCCTAACTGAGCTTTATGGGCTGTGAGTGGAGAAAAAAAAATGAGTCCTATTTAAAATTAAAGGATGCTGGACAGGTAGAAACTAGGTTCTCATTATCAACAATAACAGCTGAAACTATTATAAACATCCATACATGTTTTTACTTCCCCAAATTCTGTACATACCCTCCCCAAGGAAGAAAGCAGTAGGTTTCTGATCTTACTTATCCTGATGGCTTTTTGTCAGTGGTCATAATCACCAGGCAATTGACCGTCATTTAGTATATCTTACATCACTACTCGTGATCAGAGGTATCAGAGGCAGATGTGGCAGTTGTACTCAGCATCTTCCCACCTAAATCTATCACATTTGGGTCTCCCACCAGGTTATGTGTGGAACATTTCCACTGATTTACAAGTGAGAACACTGTGATCTAGGGAAGGAAGTACAGACATTCTGAGGACATCCAGTAATTGAGGCTAGAATGTTTTTTTCAGATCATGCAACCATATCACTTTTCCTTCTATTGGCAATACCTGCATGACTAAATATATAAATAAAGTCTGTTCTGTTTTATAGAAATGCATTTCTTTTAATTAAAAAATTAAAGGGATACTGTCAGTCTCTTCTGATGAATATCAGTCCTATAAAAAGGATGTGTTTCTGGAGCTGCCATCTGTCATTTTGACCATTTTAATGGCAGGCTATATCAGCAAGTATGCTTTTTATAATATGTTGGCATGGGCCAAGCTGGGCTGGAGAGACTTGTGGATTTCACACTCCTCTTTGCTGCTTTAGTGTTCAGCAATCTGAGCCTCTAGTGCTCAAGCAGAGCCCCCTCCCTATCTTTTAAAGGTTGTTTTGGGTAAATGCTTCCCCCAGTTGATTTATTATGGAGATACTCAGCCCTATTTATGTTTCTTTCCTGTCTAAAGATAGACCCATCACATATGTGTCCCACCAGTATGTAAGCATCCAGCCACTTGATTAACTGCTGAACCCAAAGAGATGGCCAGAAACATTGAACTCAATACTCCAAAGGGGTTTTCCTCTGGGCAACTAGGACCATTGTTTTGTTTGTTTGTTTGGTTGTTCTTTTTTTGTTTTGTTTTGTTTTTTTTTTGTTTTTGTTTTTTTGTGTTGCACAGATTCTAATTCTTCAGGCTTATAAAAGTAGGAGGCAAGGAAATTGTGAAATTAATTTATTCAGCAAAATAATTATTTATTGATCATGGGTTCCACGCTGAGTTCTCTTCTAAACTCTGATGACACTGAGATGCCTAGACCCGGTCTCTCTGTTCCAGGGTTAGATAGTCAGACTTTGGCAGCAGAATCAGAAGTTAAGCACAACTACTGAGGGTAAAAATCTGTAGAACCTCAGCCCCACACATCTCACCCAATAGGAGATCTTAACCAAGACAATTTTGCTACAATCCCAGGAAGATGGCCTCCTGTAGACAGGGTGTCCAGCTTTCCCAAATGATAGAGTTTCTGGGCATTTTCCAAGGGACAAAGGGTGTTTCTGCTTTGTTTTATTTTGGGACAGGGGAAGAATCACAGCAAGAGCTCTGTCCCCTGTGGTGGTGGCAGGCTCTGCCCTGCCCTTCCCCGCATCTGGCTCAGAGTAAGGCAGTTGAGTCCAGCACATTGCTGCTACGGACTAAGGTGTCCTCCCCCGCCTGTCACCTTTTGTTCCACTCTCTAATCCTCATTGGCTCCTGGAAATAGAGAGGGTTTGGAGACTGGAGAGGCAGTCAGCATGTGCATTCCAGTGTTCTCAGAAACTACTCTCCAAAAAGGCATTTCTTCTTATTTCATGAGGCAGCACAGTTAAGGATTTAGACCAGATAATTTAGTGCATAGGATTTAGACCAGGGAAACCTGAGTCTGGATGTGACTCCCCCTTGATGACTTTTCAAAAGTTGCTTGACCTCTCTGAGCCCCTGATTTCTAATCTATAACATGGGAGTGATATCCCATATGTTCTGCCTCCCAAAGTCTATGTCAGGAATAACAGAACTCAAACATGAGCACATGCAAGGCCTTTGTAGTATAGTCATGACATTATTCAGGGAGCATGACTTAAAGGCAAGGTCAATATGAGTCATCATCTTGACCCCTGTGTGAAATGGGGCATCATCTCTCTGAGATTCCATTCGGTGTGACCATCCCTCTTATACCGACTTGACAGCAGGGACAATCACTCTCACTCCCAAAAGGGATTTGATGAGATGATGTTTGTGAAGCACTGAAAGCAGCACCTGCTCACGGTGGGAACTCCGTAATGGGTGGCCAACTTTGCTGTTGGCATGGTTTTCCCGTGATATTCTGAATTGCTTCACTTTCATTTCCATATGAAGATGCTCAAGGTCTGGGGGTGGATGGGCATGTTTGCAGCTCTGTTCCCACTCTCGATGGAGATTGCTACTAATCACTAGATACATATGTTTAGTGCAGCTGGACAGAATAGGGTGCAACCAGAAAATGTGGTGGAAGAGAGAAGGATGGGGTTTGACATTCTTAGCACCTGCCCTTGGGTGGTGTGAAACCCACATTTCTCCCACTTCTTAAGTCTGTAGCCTGGGGAGCTGGAAATGCTAGATAAGCACGAAGGAGGATGTACAGGTCTCAGTCCTGTGAAATCCTTACCCAAATCTTTGTCCACGTGCTTCATCAGAATATCTGGGGCTGGAACTAGAGCTGGATAGAATGGGGGAGGATGGGCTTTGATGAGGGAAAAAGGCACCCATCTCCTCCCCTCCATGTGGCCACAGCCTTCTGGGGACAGACTCTTTGGGACCACCCACACCTCTGTTCCATGCAGCTCCTGGGACACTGTGAGAGCTTAATAAATGTTAAATAATAAGAAGAATAGCTTCCATCTGTCGAGGCTGTGTGAGCACAAGACTGCCGACTGGCACTGGGCAGCTTGTGGAGAACCTTTAGGAAAACACACAGATCCCAGAGTTGACTCCAGAGCCTCCTGCATTGAGTTTACCAGTCCTGCTACTGATCAGAATGCAGGCAAATTCGCTAACAATGCAGGTGTCCATCTTGAGCCCCAGATCACCTACATCAAAACTGCAGGGAGCAGGGCCCAGCGCACTGCATGCTTCACTGGCAATCCCAGGTTTCTGATGAGCAAGTGGGTGTGGAAACTGGTGTTGACCAATAGTGCAGGGACTTTGTTGACGTTTAAAAGGGATGAAGGAGATGCCCTCTAAACAGACGGTCTCATAAATTCATACGTCCATCATTTTCTTAGGAGAAAATACCTACTGGGCCTTTTGCATTTAGTTATAATAAAAACAAGAACAGCTGCTTCTTTTCAGACATTTACTCTGTACCAGGCTCTGTGCAAGGCATTTCACCTCCAGTATATAATTGAAGTGTTATATTTTAGAAATGAAAAAAGCAGGTGAACAGAATGGTGTAGGGGAGTGGGTTCTGGAGCACACTACTGGGTTCATCTCCTGGCTCCACCTCTGTAGCCTTGGGCATAATTCTTGCCCTCTCTGGACAGCATTCACCTTGTTAGCTGGTAGTTAAAGGAATCAAAGCATATAAAGTCCATAGCACAGTGCCTGGCACATGGAAACTACAAAGTAAACATATTAACAAGTTTATTTCTAAGCACACTGCAACACCAACACAGCTGACATTAAAACCAAACAAATAATAGAGGCAGTATGGAGTGTTTGTGACATATGGAGCCAACATTGAATATTTTCCAAGAATGCGAGCTCTTGGGTGAGACTGCAAGGTGAAAATCTCAGCTTTGTCTCCTTGGGGAAATTCCTAAACCATTCTGTGCTGCAGGTTCCTTACCTGCAAAATGGACGTATTAGAAGTAGCTAAGTCCATGCTCTAGTGTTCTCCTCCTTTGGATGGGGACAATACAGAGTCGCTTTTGAGGATCAGAGGGGTTAACACTCGTAAGACACTTATGTTGGCACTTGGTATGTAGTAGAGGCTAAACAAAGGATAGAAATAATAATATAATAAGGATCACATTATTATTATCATGTATTATGTATTATGTATGCATCATAATATGCATTATAGAAGGATACATATTATATATAATTATATATTACATACTATATTATTGATTCTATAATGATACATAAAATAAAACAATTCTATTTTATATCATTTAATAATAATACATATTATGTATCATTATGCAACAGTTATGCCTAACATTATATATAATATAATAATTAATGCATTATATGTTATAATATGTATCACATAATACATTTTACTATTATTATATCATGACAGTATTGTTATTTACATAATATATGATAGTATAATACTATGTAAGAATAGTTATATAATAACCATATGATTATATAATTATTTAACTATGTGATAATAGTGTATTATTATTATTTCTATTGCTACTGTTGCTAGTCACTCCATTGGGTACTTTCCATAGAATATTTCTACTACCCAAACCATTCTAGGCAGACTTATTTTACAAGGAAGCAAAGTAACATACCTGCCCTAACTCTCAAGGCTAAGAAATAGCAGACCTGTGGTCCTAACCAGGTGTTCAGGCTCTAGAGCCCATGCTTGTGGGGACTGTGGGGTTCTGTATGGCGTTGGTGCCATCTCCCTGTTCTCTGGGGTGGGCATCCTTGACTCTTACCCATACAACCTCTTCTGAGCAGAAAGCTAACAACCCAGCTTCATGCCTCTTGCCATTTCTGATCAGCTTTCTACCTTGCAGCTCTCTTCTGGGAGGTCTTGCTCCCCCTGGAGCCTGGTTCCTGGGCGGGGGGGGGGAGATTGCAACTGGAGGTGGGGCAGGACAAAGAGTGAGAGGGTGACTGCTGGGACATGGTCCATGTGGCTTTGTTTACAAGAGCTTCTTTTTGGCTATTGACATCTAAACCTCCTGGAAATGCACTTTTGTTTTCTCTTTAAACACAAATCAAGCAACATTACCAACACACATTCTCTGTCAAATATGTCAGTTACTCCAGGGGCTGCAGACAGCTTGCAAGTGATGCCTTCTACTGTTACTATGGTGGTGTGTTATTTCTCCCTTCAACAGCTCTGTGTTTGTTCTGTCGAGAGGTATAAACACACAGGTGCCTGCTGTCTGAGGTTTTGACAGACTATGTGAAACTGACATGGACTGTCCAATGGCCATCTTAATAAGGCAGGCCCCTCAGGCCTGATAGAGACTGACTGTGTGGGCAGCCCTGTATTTGCCCAAAGCTTTTTCCAGGAACTTGGGTGGGGGCTTATAGACTCTAATGAGCTAGTGCTTGTTTCACACCTGGTGTTTTGGCAGGTGGCTCCCATTGTGATTTAGCTGAGGGACTTGGTACTGCCTGCCAGAGGGCCTAAGATTTGTGCAGGGCCTGAGCAGATGTTGGACTCATTCACCCATCATACAGAATGCCAGTCATCAGCTGCCGAGTCCTGTCCCTGTCTGTGCCATAAGAGACCAGTGATCCCACTTGCTGCATGATGATGGGGTCGCCTGAGGATGCATAAAAAGCCTTCCATTGCTATGGGTAATGAAGAGCATATGGGATTCTTATCTATCCAAATGGTTGTGGAGTTTTGTGTGAAATGCTGTCTGGATGTGTATTTCTCTGGTGTTTGGTTCCACAGAGTCAAGGTCTCAATAAGGAACACTTGGCGGTTTCCTCCAGAGTTGGACAGGGCATGTGTGTGTGTGACACCTGCGCTTCCTGGCCTCCCCGCTTCCTTACATGCTGGCATGGCTTCTTTTTGTTCTAATATAGCTATGTAAAATTTTTATGTTTTACAGTTGTTCCCGTTATTCTCACTTTGCCCTCCTCCAGCTAGCCTAATCCCCACTTCCTGTTGGGAGCATTCCTGCCTGGTTTCAGAAACTAACACCTCCATGGCTAAGGCTGAAGGAGCAACCTTTGAACCATAAGCTACTAAGGAGACAAAGCTTATCTCCCTGGCAGGAGCGCTGCTTCTGCTCCTGTTACTTCATCCATAACTGGCCCCTAATGCTTGATCGGTTAGCCAATGACAAGTAAGATTCCCCAAGAGGGGAATGACCTAAGACAGGCACAATCATGGGGAGGCCCCAGGGAAGGACTTGGGGGGCTATAACAAACGTGGGTGATAGACCCTTGCCCTTCATCTTTGACATAGCATGAGTCCTCATTCTGTCTGCAAGAAGTCTCCTAATCTCTTGGCTGCCTTACTTTTCTTGCCTGACTTAAGCCTGAAACTATGACAGAGGACAGCACAGCCCCATGCTGGAAAGGGTGGGTTCCCAGGGTGATTGGGCCTAGGAAAGAATACATAAAATCCTGTGAAACCTGCTTTGTTTAGAATGCTCTCAATTAAATAATAAGGGTCGGAGCAGGAAATGGGTTTGTTTCCCAAAGTTTTGTGGCCCCTTACCTAATAGACCCTGACTCAGAATAAACCCTTATAATTCTTTGTATGTTATCTATTGTTTGATCCTTACTGCCTAACCACTGTTAATAGGCTTTACCAGTATTCCTGTGCAAAATGAACCCAATAAAAGCCCATGAGGGAAAGGCTCTGGGTCCTTCTCCTTTGAGAGATTGGCCACCTTTCCTTCCCAAGCAGATCATGTCTTGGTAGACTTGTTCTCATTCGTGGCGGACTGGGGGGCTCTGTGGGCAAAGCTCCCTCACAACTTCCATAGTCAGTCCCCACCCTGTTATCCATGTCTATGGGCATGGGTTCTGATTGCCCACTCACTAATGTAACAAAGCCCCCTGCCCACCCTGTTAGGTGCATGTAACCCTGCCATCCTGGTTTATTTTGTAGGGGCCTTGTTGCTGACATATCTGGGTGTTATTCTAGTGGCCATTCTATGGCCCAGGTGTGCCTGCTTTATTCATTTGTGCCTTTGCGTTCAGAGGTGCTCAGATGTGCTCAGACATCAGAAATAAGTGGAACTGAAGATGGTTTGGCTTATTGGGGATTAAAAGAGGGCAGATGACTTCCACCATTTTGAATGTCAAGAAAACAAAGATAAGCAGGAATACTAATGCTCAGGGGCCTGGTGGTGATGGTGACAGTCAAAAAACAAAGAAGAAAAAGAAAAAGAAACTGAAGATGATACTTCAGTGTGGATGTTTTTGTTAAGATCCCTTTGGTTGAAGAAATAGAACCAAATCCTGCCTAGCTTAACAGAAATAAGAAGGGAAATTGTTTAAATTTTTACTTTTTCTTTGAGTTTTAATTCATAAACAATTGCATGCACAGAAACTCTAAGATTCAAAAGAGGAAAAAAATAAGCCAAAGGAAGTTCAGGAGGTAGGGCAGGCCTAGAGACCTTGGCAGGCAGAATTTATAGACATTCTCTCCAGGTGAGTGGTTCTCAACCAGGGTGATTTTGCCCTCTAGGGACATTTTGGCCATGTCTACAGACATTTTTAGTTGTCATAATTGGAAGGGGGTTGCTACTGGCAATCTACAATGCATGGGACAATCAGAATTATCTGGTTCAAAGTGTTAATAGTACCAAGATTGGATCTGCGATGCCTCGGCTACAAAGACCACCAGCTTCTCTATGTGTCTCCATTCAAGCTCCAGATTCCCAGGAAAGGATCTGATGGATCTTGCCTGGGGTATCTCTCAGGCTTTGAATCAGAACTGTATTTCAGACTCCCATGGACTTGGAGCCCATTTGGAATATTGCTAACCAGTCCTGGAGAGAGAGTGTTGGGTGAGGATTGACAGGAGCCAGAAGTCTTTCCAACAGATGTGTCTTGCAGGCTTTATTGATAATCTTGGTGGACCTCACCTGTGGCTGAGGTCCAGTCCAGCCAGCACATTTCACACACAGCTCTCTGCCTGCAGGAAGGATGTCTCACCTTGGTGCCAATCTCAGCAAGCAGCCAATTTGTTTGGTCTTTGATTTAAGCTTATAGTCTCCTTCTCAGGCCACTTTCCAACAGAAATTCATTAAAAATAAGTCTCACCTATTTATCTAATTATAAAATTAATTCAGGATGAATGCTAAATTAGTTGGGGCAATAAGAAAAAGCACAAACAAATATAATCAGGCACACACATATACCCCACATACACACAGAAATCATAATCTACCACCTGAAATAACCACTTTCAAACCACTATATGTATCACTAATTTTTTTGCTGTATTTGCTTACAAGAACTCAAAAAAGTTCTTGTACTATCATCCTATGCATAAAATTTATATCACTTGCAGCCAACATTTTCCAATAAAAGCCTTAAAAATAGAATTAATGATTATTTAAGACTTATGAATATTCTTTTGTTTAGGTACACAAACACTAAGGCGGTATCTTAAAACAGACTCATGACCTATGTTTGTTCCCCTTCAATCAGCCTTGCTAAGGTAGTAGCTACACTTCTAAGTAATCATTGGATCATTGGGAAATTATAGTATTTAAGTCACATGGGAAACGGAGGATTGGGGTAAAGGCAAGGAACCCACCAAATAATTTCGGGGATTAGAGAACCACATAAGAAAGAGGAAGAGTTTGGCTGATTCCAACCCACCAGGTGGGTGGTTCTGCTCCCCACTTTCCCCCTAAGGTCTGTGAACCAGGGCACTGAAAGATCGGCTTCCCTTTGAGAAAAGAAAAACTCAGGGAGTGCCCGTGTAATTTTTGGGACACAGAATTATATCTTAGAGACCTATCCAAAGTCCATGCTCATTTCAGGACTACAACTTGGGTTATAAAGCCAAGATGCTCAAGAGAACAAGACCTCTTGTGGGCCTTTAGTAAGCAGCAAAATCTGGGAGGCAGAACAGACTTGACTTGTCAGCTTTCATCACCCCTGCCTGAGTATTTCTCTTGCAAATGAAATGCATGTCTAAGGCTCAAGATCAGTTTTCAATTTAAATGACTTCACCTTCTCTCTTAAAAAACTAAATCCTTCTCCTAATTCCCTTAAATCCTAAAAGTATAACATCTTCCCTTTATAGGTTGGAGAAAGGAGGCATGGAATGGGTTTTCCAGTGGCATTAGGATGAAGTGAGGCAGGTGGCCCTTGGTGGAATGTGCACAGAAAATTCAAAAGACTTTTGATCAATCAGTAGCTTACCAGTCAATGTTCTTCTCTTCCAGTCCAAACCTCAAAATCAAAATGAGGGTGATGAGATGTCGTGTGCATTTCAGAGGCCAGGGACGGGTTGTTTTGGAAATTCAGATGGCTGTAGTTTGATTTCCATATGTATTCATTAATTTATTAAATATTTATTGACTTTTCAGTGTATGCTAGACAGTGGAGCTTCAGGGCTGAGAAAGACCACTTAGATTTAATAGGAAATGCAGTCAATAAGCAGGATAACATTCAATGACTTTAACTGCTTTAAAAAATATAAAACAAGTTATATGATTATGACCAACTAAGAGGGTTATTTTGGATAGTGGAAGGAGGGAATGTGTGGAATTTGAATTCAGACCTGATTTACAATAGAAGCCAGCTGTGTAATGAAGAGAATGCCAGCAAAGGGCACATGCAAAAGTTCTAAGGTAGAATGAGTTGGACTCCTTTTGGGACTAACAAGGTTGGTCAGTCTGACTGGGATATTGTGGATGAGGGATGAGGAGTTAGGCATTAAAGTCAGATGTATGTTTAGCAACCGGATCACATTCAGTCTTTTAGGACATTGCAGGAAGTGTAGTTTTTGGTCTAAGAGAGATAGAAAACTGCTGGAGTATTCCCCACAGGGAAGCACCATGGTTTGATTTAACATTATGGGAAGATTCCTCTGGAAGCTAGATGAGGGGTGGACAAACGGCTTTAGTGGGACAAAATAAGTAACAAGGAGGGCAATTAGGGTGTATTCAGATAAGAGGAATACAGAGGAATGAGTGGTTGTTATCACCAAGATGCCACGGTTGGCAAATGAATGTATATTCTTCATGCTGCCATTCCTTTGATTTTCATTGGCTAGACCACTTTTCCCGGAAAGGAGGGCCAGTTTCTGGGAGCCAGGGTAGAACACAAAATCAAATGTTTATGGACAGAGAGATGGGGGGATGGGAATTATAGAACTGTGTCTGTCTGAGGATCTGGTAACTTGCGTTGCTTCAGGAGGAGTGCAACATGTGTGTTTAATTGTTAATGATCCAAAAATGCATCCAATGGCTACTGGCAAACCTTTGGAAGCTTTGGGGATCAGTCTTAGGTGTTTTATTAAGTCTTGCAGTACCAAGGCTGTGAGCAACATCTGGTGAGCCATGTGCTCATAGACTGGATTTTTCATCACAGGACAGTTCTGTCTTAGGGCTGGCTGATTATCCCTTTATTTTATTTTAGCAGAAGTAGGGTGGGCCTTTGGGGGCTAGATGTCTCACTTTTATAATCTGTGAGAACAGGAACAACTTAGAAGACAGACCTGAGTTCCAGAACCAGCCTTGCAACCTTGATCTTGAATAAATTACCCCTCTGAGCCTCAGTTTACTCATGCACAAAATAGAAGGAAATGTTTGCATGTCAAAGAGTAGCAGAAAAGATCATTATGCCTGACTCGTTAATTTATTCCTTCTATAATTTTATAAGACTTTTATCGAGCACCTGCTGCATATAAGAAACAGTGCTCGACATTAGCAGAACAATGCTCAAGAAGTCAGATATGATCCCTTTCTTAGTGGAGTTTATGATCTTGTGGGGCAAAGAGTCAAAACAAAGAATGAAACCACTACAAGCAACCCATGCATTAATTGATTACAGTTGCAATAAGTGCTAGGAAGAAAATAGTGTAGGAAGGAAGAAAGAGTTAGTGATAGTGAGAGTGATCACATTACTACTCTGTCACTGAGCTACCATCTCACAGTGTCTTGAAAGCCTCCTTCCATTGATCACTCCTCCACTTTTCTGAGCTTTCTGAGTTCATCTTGGAGATACCTGATACTCCATTCTTTTATGCCTGAAGAACACATGTCCATGGAGAACAGCTGATTTACTGTGGAGCAGGGGAATGTGCTTTTCCTGAGTTTGGGAGCCACCTGTTTCTGGGAGTGCCATGGAAACGCACATTCTGTCACTCGATCTTGAGGTCCAGGCAGGAAATTTTCAGCTGTCAGCAGCTGTCTTTTCTGATTCGCTGCCCAGGAGTTTCCAAGCACAGGAAAAGCCCATTGTAACCCTCACCAGTGACTTTGAGCCCACTCTCCAGAGTTGAGAAGAAAAGGGGGGCTCCTGCAGAGTGATCTGTGGGTGTGGGTTCTTAACTGAGGTGGCCGAGAATTTTCCCTCAATGTATGTGTCAAACGGCGAGTATTTGGTCTTGCAGCAGAAGGGTTTTTCACTTCCAGTTGATTATCAAACAACCTCACAGCAGAAACATACTTAAGAATCTCTGCTCTAGAAACTGCCATGGCTTTGTGGCTTCTGGGTGGAGAAACTCTTGTAGCCTTTCAGAAGAGGTCAACTGGACATGGCAGTATAGTGTAACCCAACTCTTGGCACTCGTCCCAAAACAAGGCAGAAAAAACTGGCCTTCTCCTCTACTCTGGTCCAGACAACCAAATAAAAGGGAAGTTAAGTTTGCTTATCCAGTTCTCAGAAGTTGCATCACCCCACCCTGGATGCAGAGATGTACCATCCTGGGACATCCAGTTCTTCCTTTTCACATGTGGACATCAGCTAGGGAGTAGTAGAATTCATAGCAATCTATCTGCCACCAAATTTTTGCTTCAGGATCCCCTCTCTGCTGTTTGGTCAGCCCTGTTCTTTCAGTGCCCTTTGTACCCAGATCCCAAAGAGGAGTAAGATGGGAATAGATTGATAAAGAAAGGCAGAAGTTGTGGCCATTCTCCAGGAAGAGATTGATGGTGGCCTCCTCTGCACAAACTGGCTGAACAAAACTTCTAAATCTTCCATGCAATTCTGGACAGACACTGGTGTAGGAGTTTGGAAGACCGCATGCACTCTTACTCTAGATCTGCCCCTGGTTGTCTGTGTATCAGTGACCACATCTCCTAGTTTCTGTCCTTCATTTGTGTACACAGAGCAGAAGTTTTCAAACATGGACGTGAAGATGATGCACACACACCACTTTTGCATATGACTTCAGGTTTTAGTTCTCTATGCCTGGACCCTACAAGGGAAGCCCAAAGCATGGCTTTGACCATATTTTCCTAAATTTTAGACACTCAAATGCTTTGTAGCACCTGTAGACTATATGTTTTTATTTAAAATTATTTAAATTGATTTAGTTTCTATAACTAGTGCAAATTAATTCACAAAGGGAAACTTTTCATCTCTGCTTCAACTGGACATGTACCATTACAAGATATGATGAAATGGTATCACTAAAAATACATTGATCACACCAACTAAAATGGCTCTGATAAAAAGATAGATAATAGCACATGGGAAAATACATTGCTGATAGGAATGTAACTTTTGCAGCTACTATGGAAAATAATTTAGTAGTTTCTCAAAAAATTACATGTTGAGTTACCATATGACCTAGCAATTTCTCTGTATGTATATACCCCAGAGAATTGAAAATAACATATGCCCACACCAAAAGTTATGCATAGATGTTCAAAGCAACATTATTCATAACAGTCAAATAATAGAAACAACCTAAATGTCCATCTGCTAATAAGTGGATAAAAAGCACACTATATCATATGCTGGGGAATTATTCAGCCATAAAATAGAACAGAGTACTAATACTTGCTACAACAGGGATGAACTTTGAAAATATTATGCTAAATAAGAGAAGCCAGACACAAAAGACCATATATTACATGATTCAATTTATATGAAATGTCTAGAGTAAGCCAATCTATAGGGACAGAGTGTAGATGACTGATTGCCGAGGGCTGGGGAGGAGGAGTGAGGATTGACTGCTAGCGGGTATGGGGTTTCTTTTTTGGGTGATGAAAATATTCTGGAATTAGATGGTGGTGGTAATTACAAAGCTTTGTGGGTATATTTTAAAACACTGAATTGCACATTTTAAAAGAGTAAATTTATAGTATATCTTACTAAGAAATGCACTGAAAACAAAGCAGTGTTTTTAAATTCTCCATTCCTTGTGTTTGCTAAAGGTGTTTGCTATGTCCCAGGCCTGTACCCTCTCAGAAGAAGGGAGAGATTTGAAAGTTCTAAAGACGGTGCTCGAGGCAGCCGATAGTACCAGCTGAGACTCTCCTTCAATAATCAGAAAGACAAAATGAGTCTTGAAAAAGGAACTGCTTCCTAAAACTTTCTAGAACCATGAAATGCTTAGGATTTCATATCACTTTAAGTACTACAACTTACTCATGCTAATCTTTGATGCTGATGACCATCAGCACAGAAATGAGGATATTTTAACCTGGGGAAAATAATCTTCTCTAGAAGCGTGCTATACCATAGGGGAGCCACTGGCCACATGTACCTGTTTAAATTTAAAGTTACACTGTTGACATTTACATTGCTCAATAGCCATGTGCTTTGTTTTTATGACAGTGGACAATACAGACCATTTTTTCATTGGTTAAAGTTCTATGGGACAGCACTATTCTACGTGAGTGGATTAATCATATTGCTATGCTGTGGTCTCTTTCTTTCTCTTTTCTTTTCCCCTCATTTAAGCAAATATGAATGCTGAAACCTGACAAATAGTGTAGTCAAATTAATAGTTAGTATTTACATTTGCTTTGTGCCAGGTGGTGTGCCAAACATTTAACATGCATCATATCAGGTAATCCTTACAAAAAATCTAACAGGCATGTATGGTAATTATCTCTGCTGTAGAGATGAAAAAAAGTGAGCACCAGAGATATTAGGTCAGCTAATCAAGTTCACAAAACCAGTGAATGGAGAAGCCTGGGATTTGAATCTGAGTCAACTGACTTTGTCTATTCCATCTTTTTACTCTCAATCTTCTACATCTTGGAGCTTCTGAAATAGGCAAAAATTCCCTCTCTGGTCCCAGATAGGATTCTTTCAAGACCTCTCAGCCCTCTTCCCTTTAGTTTTAAAGTTATAATGTAATGGCTATGTTTTCCCTAAAATACTTTCAAGAAATAAATAAGAAAGCAGAGTAAAACTTGTGAGCCTGCTTATCACATCCTCCTTCTGCTCCTATCTCCCCACACAGGCATATGGCATGCCAACAAAAAGGAGTGTACATTAGTCTGAAATCTTCCCATACCTGCTACATGTAGTTACATGTGTAGGCATGTGTATGTGGACACAAGGCACATGTTTAGGTAAATGGGATCTCATCACCCTCATTGTTCTGCAACTTGCTTTATTCATTTAACATGTTTTGTCCATCTTCCATGTCAGTGCATATAGGTGTACCTCATTATTCTTGACAGGCTGCACAAAATTCCTTATATGGTCATAGTGAAATTTATTTGTTCATTATCTCTTTCATACCCATTTAGGTAGCTTTCAGCTTTCTTTTCTTCTTACAGCAATGCTGCTACATGAATGCCTTTGCAACTTGTGTCTGTGAAGATGTCTAATATATTTTGAGGGTAAAATCTCAGAATTCAGTTTGCTGGCTCCTAGAATATGTATGTTTTACATTCTGATAGATATTACCAAATGCCCTCCAAAAAATGGCTTTGCCAATTCTTACTCCCTCAGAGAAGGTGTGAGAAATCAGTTTCTTCACATCCATGCCAAAAGTGAACCTCATCAATCTTTCAAATTTTGCCAATCTGTTGGGTGATTTTTTTTTTTTTTTACCTTTCAACCTTCAGGGTCATATACTCTTTCCTCCACCTGCTTCACTCAGGCTTTTAGCTGCTGACAGCCAAAGGCAATCTGCTGGAGGCAAAATGAGGTCAAGGCCAAAAAGCATATTTTTTTTCAGTGGGAAGGGTGTTTACTTGGGTAAATATGGCACATACAATGTGTCTCTTTTGTTTAAAAGGTAAAGAAACAAGGTCCATTGTTGTGTCTTAGGCCTGGTGCTCCAATGCATTGAGTGATGCATTATAATCTATAATATTGTGTAATGTGTTTGTCCAGTGACTTATTCATCCAGTAGCTATTGGACATTGATTCAATGTCAGGCACAGTATTAGGGATGGAAAATATAGCACCTAACAGAGCCAAGGCCCCTATTCTTATAGGACTTAGGTTCTGATGAGCAGGATGCAAAGAAATATATGCTCTTTATGGAGAGAAGAAAGAAGACATTGAAATGAGGGGTATGCTCCATGACTCAGTGCCATGGGTGTAAGGGTTTATCACAAACAGTCAAGAAAAGTTTTCTGAGAAATGACAATGAATTCAAGAAGGGACATCTCACCAGAGGGTCCAACAATTACAGAGTGTTCAGAGGAAGCCATTATGGTTGGAGCTCTGTGATAAAGGGAAAGAATGGTAATAACTGATGTTAGAGACGTGGGCAGAGGCCAAAATGAGGCAGAGTCCTGCATAGCATGGTGATAAGTTTAGAGTTTTAGAAAGTTGTGGTAAGAAGACACTGGAAAGTTCTAAACAAGGCAACAGCACAATCTGGTTTATTCTGAGAGTTCTAAGTTAATAACACTTAAAATTCTGAAGTTTATAAATGCTTTAGTTTTCAAATAATACACATGTAAAATACATTAGAAAAGACTTAAAGGTTGTCCTACGACAGGGCAGATGGCAAATGTGTTTGCAGTGCCTTCTTGAGTGATGGAGGAAAGGGATTGGAGCCAGCTTTAGTAGACTTAGAATTATGCATAGTCTTCTGTCTGCAGTATCTGAATCAAAGCTCATACTCAAAGCAGCAAGAACCACTGGCAAGGATGATGCAGAAGAACATTGGGACTAACTCCCCAAGACTCTAGTTTCCCTTCTCTACATCAGTGCCAAGGGCACTTACATGCACAACTATTTCATACCAGCAGGAATTTTTGGGGGGTTTAGATGTCCAGAGGCTTGCCTTGGAACATCTTATATCCAAGTAAATGACCTCACTTCTAACAGCAGTATAAGGGGGATGGGGGAGGAAAACCTGTACCCGATGATCTGGCATCAGCATTTAGGAGAACAAGTATTAGAGTCTACAGGCATAGACATTGCTTTGAAATCGCCCTGAGTGGAGCAGGCAGGAGGAATGGGTGTATCCCTTTGGCTAATATCAGCCCAGTGAGTAAAAATACTTATGCTTATTGTCATTATACTCCCAGTTTTTATTCCAAACCATATTTTAAATATAGGAACTGCTGATTTAAAAAAACAATTTCCAATGAGTTAGCATCATGGATTGAGCCTAATACATAGAGAATAGAGTGATAGTGGGTCAGAGGTGTTTACAGATGGAACTGGTTTTTCTCACTCTCGTTTCACCTACAGATCTCCTGATTGTCACTGATTGAAGGAGGAAACCACCAACTACCCTCTCTTTTCACAATGCTCCACCTTATTTTAACTCCAAAATACACATTGGTGGTGTCTTTGACCCATGTTCCTGGATTCTGAACCAAGCTTGGCAGCCTATTTCTAAGCCATGTTCTATCTCTTACACAGGACTTTTACACAGTACAGGGGTTGCTAATGTCCCTCTTATCGCCCTGGCCAGGATGCCTTAGAGGAGAACAGGCCAGTAGAGATAAATCCCATGGAAAAGTGATGCTTTAACCATCTCAAAATGGTAAGATGAGTTCAGGAGTGCCTGACCAAGTCACTTCTCCCCCAGTAAGGTTCTTGCTCTCCTCTAAGCCTTCTGTTCAATTCATGGAGAGATTTCCTTAGCAACTTTTGAGCATATTTATTTATTTATTTTTGCCTGGCAATCACAGGAGCAGAATGTGCTATGGTAGCAAAATATGTTTCATTTTTATTTTTACTGTCTCTTTCTTAATAGCAAGGCCCGCCACCATCCGCTTGAGAATCCCATTATCTTACATGTGGACTGATAAATAGTGCAGTCTGAGATCTCAACTAAAACCAGCCCTGAAGAAGTAGAACATTTCACAGGCTGCGCTTCGATAGATAATTTACAAGACTTCCACTTCTCATCGATTAACTTTCATAACTCACTCCAGGAAATAAATTATGTATCTGTTGTCATCACATTGCCTATGCACAAATTGTCCTGAGTGGCTTCATAAACCTTTGTAAGAATTCATAGCCAAGTCAGCTTCTTCTACAAATAAGCCCTGAAAGAACGAAAGGGAGGCCATGCTACTGAAGGAGGCAGCGTAGTGACAAATAGTTCTATAATTAGCAATTGGATTTTTCCAAGGAAGAGCTGAGCTGTCCCTCAGTACTTTTAGTAGACTTAGTAGACTTTGGGTACTGAGGAAGAGAATCACCAATCGAAGCAAGTAGTACAGTGACGTTAAGTTGGCAAAATCCAGATAGAAGGAAGGTTATGTATGTGTCACGTTGTGTATCTGTGTGACCAGAGAGAACAGAATTTCAGATCCACAGAGCAAAAACAAAAGTAATAGAAAACTAGATTGAATGTGTTTGGGGGTTAAGCTCTTTGTTGCCTCCACTTTTCTTCAACCTTGATTCACGTGGAAGTTGCAATCTACAGCATAGCCATCCAAGGAAGGACAGAAAAATAGGTTAGTTAAACTCATGGTCTTTGGGTCCAACCCCAAGCCATTCGTGTACATGCTGTGTGACCTTTGGCAAGTCGCAGAATCTCTCTGAGCCTCACTAGTCTTGACCTGACAGGGTTGTTGTGAGAATTAAATGAGGTGGTATATATAAAGTACTTACCACATAGTAATCAGCTGATAGATGCCAGCTCATTGTGTGTGTATGTTACCGGGGAAATAATTTGCCTTCATTAAATAACTGGATTCTTGCTATACTCCCCATGGAACTTGGCACATATAGCTGCCTGCAAAAAGACCAGTAACCTGATGGAGAATGGTCACCTGCATCTTGAAGTGTCTGTCCCCATGTCTTCTTTCAGGGCTCAGGTGTGAAACAGATACTTCTGTGTTCACGATGCCATGCTGCATGCATCGTGTCTTCCTAGCACCAGTCTAAAGGACTTTGTGGTGAACCTCAACTTCAACCCTTCTGGAAAATCTATTTTTTTCATATGCTGCATAGCCTTTGTGTACTTGGGCCATCTTAAATATTCCCACCAAATATGATGACAATATAATACAACTGACAGATAATGGAACTTTCACTTAATTTATATAGTATTTAACATTATATGTATTCTATATACTAGAGGTTACACACTATATAATATGGTGTTATGTGTAATAAACATGGAGCCCTGGCTGGTGTAGCTCAGTGGATTGAGTGTGGGCCTGTGAACCAGAGGATTGTGGTTCAATTCCCAGTCAGGGCATATGTCTGGGTTGCAGGCCACTTCCTGGAAGGGGATGCATGAGAGGCAAACATACATTGATATTTCTCTCCCTCTCTCCTTCCCTTCCCCTCTAAAGATAAATAAATAATAATAAAAGAGTCTTTTAAAAAATCAAAATACTAGCTTATTTTTTATTGCTGTTCAGTTGCAGTTGTCCCCATTTTCCCCACACTACCTTCCCCCTCCCCACCTGCCACCCCTCACCTTTCACATTCAATACTCCCTCCACACCATTATCTCTGTCCGTGGGTCGTTTATACATATTCCCTGACCTGACCCTTTCCCTTCTTCCCCCTGTTATTCCCCTCCCTGTCAGTTTGTTCTTTATTTCCCTGTCTCACTGGTTCTGCTCTGCTTGCTTGTTTGTTTTGTTGATTAGGTTCCACTTAGGTGAGATCATATGGTATTTGTCTTTCACTGCCTGGCTTATTTCATTTAGCTCATTTTTATGGTTGAAGATTTCTGTGGTTGATGGGGTTAAATAAAAAGTCAGGGACTTGTTAGAAGAGAGTCAAAATGCATCAGATATCACCAAGACTACAGTCAACAGTGTCTCTGAGAAGATCTGAAATGGTGGCTCTGTTGCCTCCCATGTGGTTAAAACAAATGAAGTGATCTACTGTGTGTGTTAGTGTGTGTGTGTGTGTGTGTGTGTGTGTGTGTGTCTTTCTGAAGGAAACCCTGCTAGAGGAGCAAGTATAGGGCTGTGCACAGGGAAGAGGGTTGTTTTGAAGGACTTTTCATGTGGGCCCCAGTGAAGCCAGAGGATTTAGCCTCCCCACAATGCAGCGTGCCTCTCCAGTGTTTGGAATGCTCCAGTCCCCAGGATTCATTGTAAATCTTTTTTGGATGATGCTGTGGACACACTGCCAACGTCCGACATTCTGGGCTTCCTTTCTCCCTGCCCATGTTGGTTAAGTCCCTCTTTCCACATTCCCTTTCTTCAGATGGTGCCATTAATTATCCTTCCACATTCTAGCATCCCCTCCCAGAGATTTCATGCAGGTCACCTTGAAGTCTTTGAGTATATATTTATGGTTTCTCAATTTATCTTTGTCCATGAAGAGTCACATCCACTGGGTGTGAATTTTTCTTCTTTCCTTCCAAGGGCAACCTCAGTCCCTAGTCTCTGTGAGCCATCAGTGAAAAAAAAATAAACTGAAACCAACCAACCAAAGAAACTGACTCTGTGCCTAGATGAACATTTTCAAACTGTCCACCTGCTGGGGTTTTCTGGACCAGGTGGAAAAAGGCCACACACCCAAGGACGGAAAGAGCTTACATTCCTTCCCAAGAAGGCTACCCTCCAGGCGTTGGCTTCTAATCTGCATTTGAGGCTGTGCGGGAGGCTAGTTTAGTTCTGGGCAGGTTTGGGGCTACAAAGACCTATTTGTGTCGTTGCACATTTTACAGCAGTTCCATCTCGCTGGGCCTGCCCGTAATAGCCGCTGAGCTTCTAGGCAGCACTTATAGGAGGACTAAATTGACTTAGAAAGCTTTGCATTAAGCAGATGTTTACTCTTGGGGAAGATTAAAACCATTTTGCATCAAAAAGGCAGTGGCACTTCCCCAACGCATGAAAAAAATTGTTTATTTTGCTTGATTGAGACTCACTCCATTCTCTGTTTGACATCCTCATGGTCCTTGAAATACAGTAAGTCCAAGTTAGACCAGATGAGTCCAAGGGGAGCAGGTGACAAAGGGTAGCGTTTCCTCTGCAGCTGCTCTGGCCTTGCTTCTACTCGTAAAGATAACTACTTACTCGTAAGGATGACTAGAGCAACCAAAACAATTCGGATCACCTTCACACACCCAAAGGAGGTGGGAGGCAGAAGGGAGGGTTAGGTGGATTTGATCATGCCCCCTTTTTGCCTGACAATGTATGAAAATACAAACAAGTTTGAAATATGCTCATGAAAGTAGGACAAAACACAGACACATTCTAGAGGCTGAATTGGAAGGCAGATTGTGTGTATGTATATGTGCATGCATGCACATGCCTGCTCTTGCATTTTAACTGTTTATTGCCATATGAGGTGGCTTCAATTGAGGCAGAAAATAGTTATGTGAGAGTGTGTGTGTTTCGTAAAATACAAATTCAGAGTCTAGATGTGGGGAGCAAATGCAATTGAGTTAATATTTAACTCAGCTATGTACTGGCTGTGTGACCTTTGGCAAGTCACTTAGTCTCTCTGAACCTTAGTTATCTAATCTGTTAAAAAAGAGAGAGGGGGAGAGACATATTTCTTGAGGCTTAAACAAGATGCCTTGTAAATCACCCAGCATGGAGTCTCACAGACAGTTAAGATGATTTGTTCATTCTAGTGAATAAAGCTGCTATTATTGTTGTTGATACTGTTATTAGAGACTTCGGCAGATAGAACCACCGAGACAATTGCAGTAAGCCTGGATCCTGATTTTTGCCTGGTCTGGACCCTTTGTGTGCTATGTGATGTTGGAAGGGGACCTTCAGATGAATACATTAAGCAGCTGAGAAATCCTGCCTGCAATCTAATTACCTTCGTGTTAGTTATAATTAGTAAGCGTCTTGACTTTTTCAGTAGAAGTGTAAAACAAATCTGGTTCTGTACTGCTACCATGTGAAGCAATGAAATGTCAAGCACAGAGCACTTAGAACAGTGGCTGGCCCGGACTGAATTCTTAATAAGGAGATCAATATGATAACAGTAAAAATAAAATGAAAAAGACAGATCTTTTAGGGTTCTTATCCAGGCAAAACACTTGGCATAAAATGGGTCACATGGCTTTTAAGGCAATATGCCAAGCAACTGGCAAAACGTCGCCACAAGTTCCTAGAACCTTTAAACACACAGGATCCGACGTAGGTCATCGGATCCTTTCTGCTGGCACCAAGGGAGTTGTTTTGTTGGAGGACAGCATTTCTTGCTTCAGGCAAAATACATTTTATGGAGCATTTCATGACTGTTCCATAGAAGCTGGAGTAGCTGTGCCTCTGTTTCAAGGTCCGAATCCGTGCCCAGAAGTTCCCTGTCCTTGCTACTTATCTGGATGGAGGGGGAGAGACACGGCCAGTTAGCATATGTTGGCTTCTGCATTTCATTGTTGACACTTCAGCAGAAGTGGGAGGAGGCATATGGCCTTCCTGGAATCTCGTGGGGAGGGAAAGAGGACATTTGAGGGGAAATATTTTGGAACTGGAAGACAGAACAAGATCATACTTGTAGGTGTGATGAAACAGGAGAACAGCCAGTCAGCTTTGGAACTCCTAAGTCCTGTGTGAAGGCTACATCTTTTCAAAGCCTTTCAAAGATTAGGAACCGGTATTTCACTGCCTGTTAGTAATTCTGTGGTCCAGGAGTCTACAACAGCTCACATTTGACAAGCTGTTGTCTGTTGCATTAGTCGCAAGCTGGGTTCTCATCTTCCAAGGCCTTGGCTACCAGGAAAGAAAGCCCCTTTTAAGTGTGAGATCAGTTTATCTTGTACTTGCTATGGAGATGAGACTTTGGAATTAAAGGTAGGTTATTAAACAGAACATTTTGAGTAAAAAATAAAATTGACTATATTCTGGTGCTAATCCGTAGCTTGAGGTGCCCAGGTTTTTGTTTTTGTTTTTGTTTGTATTTATGGTTTCAGTTGGGTTTTCTTGGTAATATCAGGTGAGTTCATTGGTTTCAAGACTAGCAATGTGTTATGACTATCTTAGGCAACGTTTTGGGTGGGCATCACAGAGTTGGCAGGAAGGCTGGAGTAAGAGGCTTTGATCTAGGGCAGATCCAGGAGAACTGCTCAACTGCAGGCACAAGTGCCCTTTCTTTTCTCCACATGACCCTCCCTGTAGCCACTTCTTCTGTCATTACATCCCCATAGTTGAAATTCCAAGTCCTAGAAGAATGAATACTTGCTGGGTGTGTTCTTGCTCTGAGAGAATTTCCTGGAGGAAGTCTGAAGAAACCTTTAGGGCTCCCATAACAAGAATACCATGTTTGTTATTCTGCACATAAACAAGGAAGAAGCAACTTATATAGAAGCGTATCAAGGTGCTGTTAAGAAGGTGCAATGGTTACTACTAAATGTGCCCATTAGATGATGAATATTTTGAGTGTCAATATACTTGAATAGACCTGCAATGATCAGAATGACTCCTGTGGGATATATGGCGTATCTACCTATAAATATATCATCTCTCCATCCTAGTATGGTACATATACAATTTTATGGTGGACTATGTTTCAAGACCAGTGTTTTGAGTGCAAGGAAACTTTCTTCCCCTTTGTAACCATAAACACCTTTGGAGATATGTATGTCACTAGAAACCACAGAAACAAATGAAACACTCAACAGGGTAATGAATATGTGAAGGGCCTTGCCAGATATTCTGTAGCAGGGAAGAATTTAGAGTATATCCAAGACTGGGAGGCTAAATTGGGACTCACCCTTTTTATAGTCTCAGTTCACCTACCAAACTTTAGTTGTCATAAATAGGTAGGACCAGATAATCTTGTTGGTTATTAATGTTGAATTACTTCATTACATTATTTTAGTGCAGTGCTTCTCAACTGGGAGCAGTTTTCCCCAAAGGAGACATTTGACAGTGTCTGGATACATTTTTGGTTGTCATTACTTGAGACAGGGGTGCTACTGGCATCGGGTGGGTGGAGATCAGTGATGTTGCTAAACATCCTGTGCTGAGCAGGACAACCACCCACCACAAAGAATAATAGTCCTAAAAATATCAAGACTGCAAGGATGAGAAACCCTGTTTTCATATGAGATGTCAGTGCTGCTCAGATTAACTTATGTAAAGTAATGAGTCTGTTAGGAGGATACAGTTATCTGATACAATTGTGACCAGGGCTGCTGGGACTCAAAGCAAGTGTCAGACCTATAAGACTCTCCTTCCATGTCTGGTTTGTGTCCCTTTCACTTCCATAAACCACTTTCTACATGTGGTGGGAAATCAGACTGCTCATAGCTACTGAGCTTCTCTGTTCTGACATCAGAAGATGGTTGATGCTTTCCCCTGGCTTTGTGCCAATAACTCATCAGGAAATTTTTGACTGGCCTGGCACAGGTTAAGTGCTCACCATTGAACCAATCAACCCCTGCCTAGGCTCAGGGTTGGGTCATGTGACACTAACATGCCCACTGATGCTCTTCTCAGGTGCATTGGGGCCTTTTCCAAAGAAATCTAGATTGTTTGGAGCTGGGCTGCCACCCCCATTGATGTCTGCTTCAATTGCATGGTCCCTTATTGCCAGGACATTTGTAAATCTGATGTTGTTTCCAGCAGAGCTGTGTCAGAGAATGTCTCTTAGACATTGCCAGATTGCTGAGCACCTTGGCTGAAAATCACAAAGGCACAGGCACCTGGAGAGGAAATGATGTCTGTGTGTGTTTCCAGGGAGGCCGGGCCCTGACATTTATTGTGAGATTGCTGAACCACATTGGGCCATGAAAAATTGTCTGGCCCAGCTTTGTGCCTCCTGACTTGTGAATCTGTCAACCTCTAAGACAGACAGTCTGTAGTAGTACAGTCTTAGATGGTTTCTGTTATCTCTTCCTGCTCTGACCATGGAGGCTGACTTCCTTGGCTTAGCTTTGTCCTACTTGATATGTTTATTGCAGTGCACTTGAAACTCTGGTCAGTTTCTCAGATGATATTGATATATTTTTTCCACTTAAATGAAATTTGTCAAGCCTGCATTGTGCTAAGCCCTATTAAAATGGTGCCAGAGACACAATTATGGCAGCTACAAAGGCATTCAAGAGTAAGCGCAGAAAAACACATAAAGGGATTAAAGATCAAAAATCGGATTCTAGTGAAAGTACATTAGGAGGCATCAGGCAGAAAAACATGAAAGAATTAGAATATGAAGAACAAAGCTACAGAGAGCATTTTTGGGTGTCCTTACTTCTCACCCCCGCCCCAAACATTTAATTTTGAGCATGTTTACTCTTTTAAAAATGAAATGAGATGATCGATTGTACTTTTGTCAGGTGGACGTGTTTTTAAAGTCTGGTGTGAAATGAATTGCAGATGGGTTTTCTGGCATGATCCTGTTTTTCTCCTCCTGGTCTTGGGCAATCTGGTGTCAGTGAATCATGAAATCGCTGCTGGTGAGCAGATTTACTGAGTTTGTGGAGCTACTCCTAGGCTGGGTAGTATTGGCAGCTACACCCTGGGTAGTGGTTGAGACCCAGGGCTCCCATTATACTATTTGCAAAGATGAGGCTGTGTGTGTGTGTGTGTGTCAGGGGGAACATTTGGGATTTGCCACTTTGAGATATGGAGTTGTCATTCAGTGTGGAGCCGTCACCTCATCATCCTGAAAGAAGACTTGTCAGGGCAGAGCTACTTCGAACCAGGTACAAAGCAGAGTCATTGTAGTACATTTTTCCTCTGGTCTCTCTCCCTTCAGGAAATTCTCTGACAAGTTCTTATCCAAATGTTTGACTTGCCCTCATTGCTTGCAAAGAAAATACGTATGTGACCTCGTACAAAAAAGATTATTCTACCTGTATCAACATGAAGTATCTTTTGCAGTTTTGTGCAGTGGGGTTGATGAAAGAAATGGAAATCTGCCTAGCTTGCAATAATCTCCCACTCCAGACTAAGATGCTCACAAATTCCATAGAAGTACATTAGCAGGATGACAGAGATAGTAGAGAGCCAGAGAACAAATGTCCCACGATGTACGTTCCATCAAAAAGAGGCAGCTTCTACTCAACTACAGACGTTTTTTCCCATGCAGTAAGGCAGACTCTGTATTACCAGGTTTTCTCATAGACTTCAAAAGAATTAAAAAGCAACACAAAACAAAACAAAATTTTCTGGGAATAGCCATCATGATTTCTAAATAATAGAAATTAACATATATATTTAAATGTGCAGTTACCATATATGTACACACATGTCATATATGTACATGTGTGTATGCACATATTTATGATATAGGGTGTCTGTTTAGAAGGTATCCAGCCATGTAATATGAAAAATAGAGACATTTATTAAAGAAGATACAAAAACACTGTACGTAGGACAATGACGTCTTGGTCCCCTTCAAAGTAGGCATCTTGGGACCTCACACAGTCCTCCCTATCACTACCAGCTGCCCCATCATATTTTCCTGAATCTCATCAATGGTCTGAAACCTCTTCCCTTGCAACAGTGATTTTAGTCTTAGGAAAAGGTAGAAGTCTCAGGGTGCCAAATCTGGGCTGTAGAGGGGTTCAGTCACCTGGGTGATTTGATGTTTTGCCAAAAAACTCTGCATGAGACATGATGTATGAGTGGGCGCTTGGTTGTGAGAAGGCTGCCAGTCACCAGTTGCCCTTAGCTGTAGCATTCCGAGTCATCCAAATAGTTTCCACAGAGGAATGTTCAAGCTTAATGCAAAATTTGATGCAGATCCATTGCTGCACTTGTTCAGTCATTTTGAACGTGATAGCCACACAGTACACATGCTCACTCAACAGCATCTACCACCTCTACTGACTAGTACAGTGAAGTTGTCATTGTTTACACATGAGCATCCCAGTCCACTCTCCTTATCTGCCAGGTTACATCAATTTCATGCGAACCATTCTTTTTATACTGACAATGGTTGGACTTTTCCCAGACAGAACTTGTATGCTTTTTATATACGTATATCTCATATAACTAAGCACACCATTAGCCCAGGCATCATGGGTTTGTAATCTCTGTTCCAAAGAGAGAAGAAAGGCCATAAGTATTTTTCAAACTAGTGTTTCATATTCCATCAGTTTTTCCTCCATTTATCTTGAAAAGTCCCACTTTGAAAGGCTTAAGTGTTACCAAGAGACCAGTATCATTAATCAAAAATCTTTGTATACTTAAAAAGGTTTCATGAAGTTGTCAAAACGCCATCAATTTTAATTCTCTTTACTTTAAAATGGAACAGATGTCCTAGTAGAGTTTGGAGGATTGATGGTGAAAGGAGAAGTAATGTCTTGGATCATTATGCTCAGATTAAACCAACAAAGAAAGGCCATTGCATTGACCCAAGAAATGTCACCCATTATTTGTAGAGTGAGGAGTGAATCTTTCTACTTTCCAACACACAGAGATTGGCCTTGAGGAGGAAGTGCCAGGTAATCTTTCTGGCTCAGGCATTACTAACCTGTGCAGCCTTCCACCTGCCTACTTAATAGAGCAGTCCTCCTAGTCCTCATCTTTGAAAGGCTTTTCTAACACATGTGAGAACTTGTGAGCATTCAATGATGTGGCAGCATTTGTGAAAATCTACTGCTATGCTGTTCACAATGACAACCACTAGTCATGTGAGCTAACTGCATTCAAATTAATTGAAGTTAAATAAAAAGTTTTAAAAATCCGTTCCTTAATCACATTCACTATACTTCCAGTATTCAGTAGCCACACATGGCTACCATACTGCATGTCACAGATATAGAACATTTTTGTCATTCTGTAAACTTCTATTGGACAGTACTTACTATACCAGCATGTAGAATATGATGAAGACTCAAGAATTGTCTTACCCTCAGAAGAGTAAGAAAAACAGCGTGGGCCAAAAAAATTCAGGTTCAAATTCAGAACACCATGTTGACATCATACTTCTCTGAGTAATGGTTTTTCATTGACATCAGGAGATGTTTTAATTTCTTCTTCATCATAATGCATATAGGAGAAGTTGTGAGCTTTGGAGTCAGATCCAAGTTCAAATCCTTGTTCTGCCTCTAATTTGCCTTATGACCTTGTCAGTTTTGCTTCAAGCTGAGTTTTCTATCTTCATAAAATGGGGATAATAAGCCAGATCATGAAAATTTGGGGGGGAATCAAATGAGTCAATATGAAGGCCACGTAGAGCCCATGCCTTCAATGGCCACCTGATATGCCAATTAGGGACACTCAAGGAATGCTATATAATTCCTCCTTTTCAAAGTTCGAAAATAAACTTCTACTAGAAGCATCTAATTAGCCAATAAACTTAAATGGACATACCTACTATGAAAGCAGGGCATAATACTGCTTAGTACCCTTGAGTCCATCAACCTTGGTTGGCAGCTCTCCTCTGCCCATTACTAGTTTTACAACTTTAGGGAACTCATTTTTACCTCTCTATGACTCAGGTTATAAAAATCAAATGAAAGAAAATTTAACATGGAGCTGCACAGATGAGCTCTAGGTAATAATAATAACATAATATAATAATCAAGTATTAATGATAGTAATATAGCCCTGACCAGCATGGCTCAGTTGCTAGAGCATCATTCGACAAAAGGGAATGGGCACTGGCTCAGCTGTGGGTCAGGTCACATGCCTGGGTTGCAGCCAGCCCCCCAGTTGGGCCCCGTGTGAGAAGCAACAAATTGACATTTCTCTTGCAAGTTGAATTTTCTCTCCTTCTCTTTCTCCCTCCCTTTCCTTCTCTCTAAAAATAAATAAATAAAATTAAAAAATAACAGTAATATAATAATAGAATACTAATAAATTCTCTTTTTTAAGAATCATTTTTCTTTTTTAATACTTTTTAAATTACATTATTATTTTAATATAATGTAAAACAAATCTCTAAAGTAGAGAATCCCATTTTATAAAAAAGAAAATTCAGGATTAAAGAATGTCAAGTCACTTTCCACAAGATAGATAGTATAATCACAAAATTAATTTTAAACTATAATAGAATACTAATAAATTCTCTTGATGAGGAGGAATAGGATGTGGTGGTGGTGGAAACTTTAATGAAGGTGGGGGAATGTTTTCATAACTCAAGAATGAATTGGAAATCTGATCTGTTTAGATGTACCAGTCTGCTTAACATAACAGAGTGGCTTCATTTCCACGCACCCAACCTTGAGAAGCAAACACCCCGATGAACAGAAACCACAATGTCCCTCCAGCTCTGAAATGCTAACCAGGCCATCCAGAGGAAGCCCAAAGCACCCTTCTCCAGTGCCTGTTGCAGTTTTTCTGCAAAGTGCAGGCCTGAGCAGGAAGCAAAGGCGGACAGATGGTGTCCCGCAGACTCTCCCTCTAGCCTTTCATCTCCCCTCTCACTATTAATTCATCTGTCTGGACGGATACATTCACGCACAGGAACCTAGATGAATAATAATGAGGTTTTTAATAACTCCTAGCATTTGCATTCCTAGTTACTCTTTACATGGTTCTAGCTGATGAAAATGAATCATTTACATAATTAACATATGGTTATAGTGTTCGCTTTAATATGCTGATTATCTCAATACTTTTGTCTGGAGTCAATTGGATTCAAACTGTAACAATTGTTTGAAGTGAAACTAGTTGATTCCTGGGAGGATGGGGTATGTTTGCAATGGTGCCCGATTAGCAAGAGCACAACTCTTCAAGAAGTCTGTTTTGTTTTTTCTGGCTGATGATGTGATTGAAAAAATACATAAATAAGAAAAATAATTGCAATGGTCATGGTAGCTCTGGTTTATTCCGTGTCAGGTGCTTTCACTGCCATTGTCTCAAATTCTTGCAGCCATCCTACAAAGTGCAAAGTATTACCTCCACTTTACAGAGGTAGAAACTGAGGCTCTCGGATATTAAGGGACTTGGCTGGAGCCACAGTGCTTTTATGTGTGAGAGTCACCAACTAACCTACATCTTCTTTAATCGCAGAATCCAGACTTTTTAATAACTCTAAATCTCAGTCTTGGCACTATTGATGTATCAGCCAGAAAATTATTTGTTGAGGGAAAGGAACTGCCCTGTGCATTGCAAGGTCTTTTAGAAGCATTTCTGGTCTCCACTCACCAGACACCAGCAGAAATCCTACCCCCACTTGTGACAACCAAAATATCTCCAGACATTGTTCCCCAGGATGTAGAACTGCCCGCGGCAGGCACAGAATTGCCATTGGTTGAGAGCTACTGCTCTAGGTCACCTTCTTTCCTTACAGTAGTACAAAATACTAATGAACAAATATGTTGCCTAGGATGGCCTACCAGTATTGAGAAACTAGCTGCCTGTAACTATGGTAATAGCCCTGCAACTATATTTGGTTATCTGGAGGTGAATTGTGTTATACATGACCCTTGCACCTGATTCGGAGTCCTCCAATTAGGTAAGGCATCTTTATTTTTACCAACTTCAATAAGTCTGTCTCTCTCTCTCTGTCCTCTTCTTTCTAACTTCTGTGAAGGGCACACTTGGTATTTTCAGATGTATGGTTTTGCTGAGCTCATGGCATGGATTTCAGGATACTATCTTCTCATTAGCAGACTCTAGGCATGGAGACCATCAGCTATGATCTGATTATCTTGCTAGTTCACAATGAATTTGAAAGAGATTTGTGACAGGGTGGCCAATTTGTCTGTTTAGGTACCCAAGGATTTGGAATGTGTGCTCTCTGAACATTCATGCATATTTGAAACACATTTTGGCTAATTACATGACTGTTGTCCACAATTAGTCTGTGGTAGGCATGATTAATTGCAAGGAACACTGACATTTATGCATAAAACGCTTGTGGCCAAAAAAATGGAGAGAAATGGTGACTGTAGCAGTGGTGAGTAGAATACTAATGCACAGTGACCCCAGAAGCAAACCCCCAAAAGGGGAATTTCTGCGTCAGCGGAATAGGTGTTTTATTTGGACAGATGTCTCTGTATTTTTCACTTGCCTGTATTTTGTTCTCTTCTCGTCCCCAAGCCTTCAGTTTTATGCAGGTTTTCAGAAGCTTTTCTGATGCTTTAATAGATGCTAAGGCCGACCTTATCCTTCTCCCTCTGTCCTGCTCCCACTCAGATCACACTCCATGTGAAGCTCATAATTTACTTTTTTACAATGACATTTATGTATTTCATGTTTTTCATGAGGAATCAAAAGCAAATAGATGGGCCACAATCCTGCCATCCAGACCAACTGGTAACATTTTTTTAATTTAAAGGGCTATATGACCACAATTTATAATTCAAATGACACCAATGCTAGTGGAAGAAAGGGAAAGATAAAGCCCTTTTCTGAATTTCAACTCTAACTAAATCTAATCATCATCAATGGCTTGTTATACTCATGGGGAGTAGGGGAGGGGAAGGACACAACATGCATAAATATGGACGCACACAACAGATGAGGTCTGTCCAGCAAAAGTCCAACCCTTGTGAATATAATGAGGACAGTGTGTGCTACATGGATGTAACCAAGGAGAGTGGACAGGAATGTGCATGAGTGAACAATGACAACTTCACTGTACTGGCCAGTGGAGGCAGTGCATTCTGTTGAGTGAGCATGTGTACGGTATGGTTGTTGCAGTCAAGATGACTGAGTGAGCAGAGCAACAAATATGCATCAAATTTTTTGTTAACCTTGAACATTCCTCTGGGAAAAGTATTCAGATGATTCAGAAGCCCCCATCTATGGGCAACTGGTGACCGGCAGCTTCCTCACAACCAAGCACCCACTCATGCATCATGTCTTAAACAGAGTTTTTTGGCAAAACATCAAATTACCCAGGGGGTTAGACCGCCCTATGGCCCAGATTTGGCACCCTGTGACTTCTGCCTTTTCCTAAAACTAGAATCACCTTTGTAAGGGAACATATTTCAGATCATTGATGAGATTCAGGAAAAATATGAAGGGGTAGCTGGTGGTGATTGGGAGAACTGGGCAAGGTCCCAAGGTGTCTACTTTGAAGGTGACCAAGGTGTCATTGTCCTATGTACAATGTTTCTTATATTTTGTATCTTCTTCAGTGAATGTCTCTATTTGTCATATTACATGGCTGGATACCTCTGGGCAGACTTCTCATGTATGTGTGTGTGTGTGTGTGTGTGTGTATTTTATTTTCACAAAAACTTCAGATTATAGACTCTGTTTTCCTTTTATCTTGCTTTAGTTTACTTATCAATGTGCCACATAGAGTTTATCACATTATACATGCTGGTTGCCCTCACTCTTTCAATTGCCCTCCATTATATGCTTGTGACATACCTTATTTAATTGGTCTCCTTAATGATCTCTTTAATTGCTTATTATTCTGTTATATACATCAACACCAAGTATGTGTACACTGAATTATCTGTGTACCTAGACATATATAAATAAAACATGCATATATACCTGAGGTAGATTTTATAGGCATGTTAATTTTTTAGCAGTGTGAGTACTGGGTCAAAAGTTGGTATCCCTTAACTTACTTTTTAAAGATGTGATTCTAAACTTAAAATCTTTTTTAAAAAGAAAAAAAGACCACACTGAGTATTATAATAAAACAAAATAAAGATGGTCTGAAAGCAAAGCCACTGCATAGAATTAAGAGGCACAGAGATCCTAGGACAGGAGGTGGAAGGCAGTTCTACATTGTTCTCTATTTTTGCAGTTTTGTAGGACCACTAAGAGCTGTGCCTCTGTGGCATACCCTGCAGAATGGATGGCACTCATCTCCAGTCCCTTTGTAATGAATGCTGGACTATGAACAGGAGATGGCCAAAGGAGAGTGCCCAGGAAAACCTTAGTCTTTAATAAGGTGTGTGGCTAGTCTGTAACTGTCCAAGAATGATGGAGGAAGCAGGCCTTCTGCTTTGTTGCTCAGAGTAAGAAATGGGGTTGACCTGCATGGGCTGCAGGAGCCCAGCTCTTTGCTGTTCCAGAGGAAGCCAGGAGGCCCTGTGCTGTGGGGACTTGACATATTCACAGAGCAGTGGATGTCAAGAGAACGGACATATTTGAAAGAGGCTCAGCTTTCTGTGAGATGGAGTTTACGTGCATTCTGATTCCACTCAGAATCAACTCTTGGCTTGCAACTTAGGTCCTCAGTAGCATCCCTTTGCAATGAAACGATATCATTTTTGATGCTTAGCAGATGGGAATTGTCATAAATGATATTTTAGTCACAGATATGAGCCATAAAACTCAAAAGATAAAGTATCTTTCTGAGAAGACACACATGGAGAGACAGATACAGACCCGGACATGGCAGGAGCATTTCTGCAGCTCTAGTGAGTGGAGAGAAGGGCCAGTGCCTGGGCACCTTCTTGCAGCAGTGGGGTCCAGAGATGTCATGAAGCAGTGGACATGGCGTGGAACGTGGGATTTGGGGAGCGGACAGAGCTGAGTTTCAATGGGAGGTTAAACACTTACCATCCTCTGGCATCCTAGTCCTTATCTTTTGGGAACATCAGTGTTTTCTCTGTCAAAGGGAACCGACATCAAGTCCCTCATTAGGTGCTTCCGGGAATTAGCTTGGCACAGTATTTGGCACACTGTAGGTCACCACCATCTATCCCTGTCTGTCTTCCTTGCAACATTCTCCTCAAATGGATGTGTTGTTTATTCCTAGTTATGCTGGATTGTTCTGCTGTGTTGAATAATTCATTAGGGTTTGAGTTCCGAGATATGGCACAAGTGTATCCAGCAGACTCTAGCCTTAAGCCAGTATGTATATTAATGCTTTTTACTCAAGGAATGTAGCTGACTCTTACCGACCCTGATCCCACCTCCACATGACTGTTATAACATTAATCTGACAGAGAGATTTGCATGGGGCAAAAGAGGTGATGTCATGTACAAACTAAAATAAAAATAACAGCAAAAACTATGGGAATCTGCTAGAAATCTGTATAAATTTCACGTTTTTTGTTTCCAATACATACTTAGTCATGCTCTTTTGCTCTCAGCAATCTTTTAATGGCTTTGTTTGTACAACATCAGATATCCTGGAGATCTGTACACGTGATTCCCCAGTCTCAAACAACTGGGTATTTTAAAACAGCAGAATGATTGCATTCTTTTCATTCCATCTAGAATGCATCTAAATGGAATGTGGGGTGATTTAAATTAGCATGTACTACATATGCATTGGTGGAAAGAGATGTATAGGTGTTCACCAAGTATGCCCATTTCATTTTATTAGAGTGAATAGGCACATGTGTGTGCTTGATGAGGCAAAAGACCATTTTTGGTTCTGACCAGGTTTCAGGCATCAAGCCAGATATCTTGCACTCATTATTCTAATTAATCTTTTCAATAACCTCAGGAGAATAATATTATTATTCATACCCTAAGATAAAGACACCGACTCTCAGAGAAATAAAATTGCTTCTACTGCCACATTACTAACTATTAAGGGACTGAGTCAGTGTTCAAAGCCAGCACTGCCTCATTCCAATACTTGAAATCTTTCAACTATCTTATCAGTCTCAGGATGCTCTGAGTCTAAGACAGTTTTAGTTCTGGTAATTAAAGCAATATATTCTTAGGGTAAATTAAAACCCAACATCCAGGAACCCCATTTTAGGGGTAAGAGTACCAAGATGACTTCTGTGGCTACTGAATTTCTGCCCCACAAAAGTGAGACCAGTACTGAGATCCCCTATAGTGGGTGTTTTCTTCAGAGGCAGACACATAGGGTTTATTCATTCTTGCATGCATTCAACCAAGGTGTTTCTGCCCTTCTTGATCTCACAGTTCCTTCTAGAAAGATGTCTAGCATTAGCAGTTACTGAAAATTATCCTGTTTGAAATACTGTACCCTTTGTTGCTCTGATAAAGTTTGTCCTGAGAACACCTGAACTATAAACACATGAAATAACAAGGTGAATGTTCTCTCTCTCTCTGCCTCTTTTACTACATTATTTTTCTCTCCATGCTTTTGTAAATTATTTTAAGCTACTTTTAAAAAAGATTTATTTATTTTTCTTTAGAGGGGAAGGAAAGGAGAGAAGGAGAGAAATATCAATGTATGGTTGCCTCTCATGAGTCTCCTGCTGGGAACTGGCCTGCAACCCAGGCATGTGCCCTGACTGGGAATCGAACCACGATTGTGTGGTTTGCAGGCCCGCGCTCAATCCACTGAGCTACACCAGCCAGGGCAATTTTTAAGCTACTTTTTAATAATGATGCTAGCAACATTTTATTATTATCTAAGACCAGTTTGGACAGATATTCTGTTATAAGTGACTCAGAAAGAGAAAATCTTGTGCAAATGTTCTGGACTTAAAACAAATGGAAGGATAAATGCTCTGTAGGTGGGGCCAAGGCTGGAGCCATTAGCAGGCAGTCCATGCATCCCATAGCCATGGGTTTTGTGCCTTAGATTGAGAAATGAACTTTGGTTTTATTTTTTATTATTGTAAAACAAGGCACTGCAAAAAAAGGGTATATCCATCTTAAGATTCTTTTCTAAAATAATGTAAGTTAATATAAATATTCAGTATGTAAGCCATCACTGCATTTTTAATATATGTGGATATATGCATACATGTATATGTTTACATACATGCACAAACGTGTATTATATATATATAGTCTTACAGTCTAACTTGTTAAGCAATACACCCAGATGATGTGGTACAATAAAAGCTGTTTTAGAAAAATGTTGATAAATAGAACATCATCTGTCATTTACACAGTGGCTCTTCATACTATTACATAGTATTAGCAACTCAGCCTCATTAAAATTCCTCGAATGTGTTCTGTGTGAAATTATTTTACTTGAAATCATTAGCACATGGCTCAACACAGCATCCCCTTTGAGGGGATTGAGGACTTCCATCCCCATTTTACAGATGAGCATGGGAGATAAGAACAGGTTAAGTGATTTTTGCCTGAGGTCAAACATGCTGGGAGAAAGATTAGGAATTGGTGAGTGCTCACCTGGGAGCTGTGTCTGCAATAAGTCTCTAAATCCAAATTTTCCAACCTTAGAATTTTCTGGGTTAGACCTTTAGCTGACTACCATGGGACATAATGTTATGTAATTAATTACAACTATAATTATCTTGGTTTCTGGGTCATTGAAAGATCATCAGTGCATTTTTTTTTCATGGCCCTTGCAGCAAAGGAATTTTTTTTTCTGAAGTACAATATAATTAATCCAGTTTTTAGACTCTTAAATAACATGAAAGTTATACCACCAATGCAGACATCGCATTCATCTTTGTGGGTGTGCCTTGCAGTAGGGAGTATGTAGACCTCAGAATCACTGAAAGCACCAGTCATCTTTCTTGGGACATAAAACTTTCTATCTAGAGTTCAGCTAGCTCCCCTGGCGGGCCAGCACCAGGAGGCCCCCAGCACATGTATGAGTGTTGTATGAAGGACTGGCATAGCCCATGCAATAGACATAGATAGCATTCTTTTACATCCAGAGGCATCATGCGATTTGCTAGAAAAGCAGTGATTTCTGTAGGTCCTTATAAAGCTTCCTACAGAAGTAATGGAAGACATAAAATGTTTCAAGTTAAAGAACTCCCAAATTTCACTTTTTATTTCCATGAAGGCACTCTAATATTCAGGGAATTGCCTGTTTCTACTAGTTTAAATATTAAAAACAATTCTTGGCTATGTTCTACTCAGCTCATGAAGAATCCCTCAATCCGAAGTGTGCTTGTAGATATCGATTACCTCCAGCGGCTCCTGGGCTAATGACATTGGGGCACAAGGGGCCAAATATGACACAAAGGAGGTGACAGAATGCATTTCTGAACTGAATCAATCACCCGACGTCTCTCATTCACAGGAATCAGGCCTGTTTACATTCTATGCATGTCACTGCAGGTGACACACAGGAAGAGTTTCTAAGAATGATTTCATCATTAAGACATATTGAGTATAACAGTTGTGCTTGCAAATCAATCATTTGGGGAAAATACTGTAGTAACAGCCTAAGGAGGATAGAAACCCCTTTGCTCATTTGCAAAGTAGAGAAAATGTTTAGAATTGTCTGTGACATTATTCTTTATCAGTAGAACTTTATAGCATTTTAATACATGAAAGGTGATTCATTATGTATATATTTATTAAGCCATCCTCCACACATTACTGAGAACCTCTCTATGCTCTAGGGACTATTTCAGGCACCAGGGACACCATGACAAATAAAAAATTCCAGGTTCCTGCTCTTGTAGAATTTAAATCTGGGGGAAAGAAAGAGAAAAAGAAACAGAAAATAACAAGGGCAATGCATAGAAATACAACCAGTTGATTAAGGACCCATTAGGGAACTAGTGTTTCTTAGTTTGGAGATTTAGGGGATGTTTAAGAGGGTGACATTTCTGCTGGGACATGAATGTCAAGAAGGAACCAACCAGATGAACATGTAGAGGAAAGCATTCTAGGGAACAGAATCTTCAAAGTCTCTGAAGTTGGAATAAAATTGGCATGTCAGAAAGAGTACAGAGGCTCTGGTGACCAGAGGTTGTGGGTTCAGAAAGAGTTAGCAGGAAAGACAGACTGAGAAGTAGATGGACCAGATCAGGAAGACCATTGTTGGGCAAAATAAGGATATTGAACTTGATGCTCAGTGAGTAGGAAGTTGTCATGCCATGATAAGGTTTGCACAAAACATCTCCTCGGAGAGGTGGGTGAGGGAAATGTACAGGTGATGAGGAGGCCCCCATCTTTCAAGTCCAAAGGTTGGGGGAATGGGACTCTATATTTGCCATACATACCTTGAAGTTCACTGGAGAATCCAGACCAGAATAAGGAAGAAGTGTAGCAGTGATGGCCAAGTCCGGATTCATTCCAGAACTGTTTTACTTTTCCTCCTGAGCTGGCTGGTACTAGTGTAACATTTCTCTTTGGTGATTTTCCAACTGGATACAGCATTTCCACCAAGCCAATAGCATTTCTTACCCAGGGATGCATTCAATCTGGGACAGAGTGGTGAGAAAGCACTGAGCTCATTGTCTTCCCTTTCAGGAGGAAAACTCAGTAGAAGGTCAGTCTGAAGACCTCCCCCGTAGCCTTTTATTTTCCAGGCATTTCCTCTCACCAGCATGCAGTATTTCTCTGGTGAGCTATTTGCAGCTTTTCTCAATGGTTGATTGGTACAGCAGGGCATGGACATTGGTGTTGGGTAAGCTCCTAACTCAGCCTCATTCCTGGCCATTCTTCTTGCTGAGACATGAGAGATCCTTCCAAAGCAGCGGGATGGTGTATTGTTAAGTAGCAGGAGATGTGGGTTAGCATCACCCTGACAGTGACAATAGAATAGCAGAGAAACCTTAGAAAAGTCCCACCAACAGTTACAATCTGGTAGACTGTAAATAGGTATTTACTCTTAACTGAAATGGAAACACTAACAGTATGTATCACATGGAGCTGTCGTGCTGCATTCCTCGTTCATCGCAAGCATTGTTGTTGAGAGCAGTAGCTGTAGTGAGCTCTCCAGGGTTAAGACAAGTGTTTGGAAGACAGAAGTCTGAGACGGAATGAGATTTAGTATTCCTATTTCATCACAAAACTAAAGAGCTTTGATGATAACTGTGTCTTGCCTCTTCCTGTCCAAAATTGTATATTTTAGACAGTTTTTAAATAATAAAAATAATATTTTATTGACCAAAAAAATCAGAAATAGCTTAATTGAAGAGAATAAGAAAATAAAACACTTGTGCACAGCGGATTTCTATAGAGCCATGGAAATTAATGAATTGCAGATATATAAAACAACACATTCATTCTAGCCAATATTAGCTTGCATGAACAATGCAGGTTGGAAAATAATTTATTCAGAAATTCATCTCATGCTATAGTTTTAGCACTCTATGCCATTTAGGAATGCAGGCATGTGTGGTACACATATATATGCAAAAATGAAACCTTAAAACCCAAAATACTGACTGATTGCTTGTAAAGATTAGAGACAGATACACTGGAGGAGGGTTTCAGACTAGGGATATAATGTTACTAGAAGATTTTATTATTTAAGCTGGAGAGTGTTTGCATGGATAGGTTCATGCATTTTTGTATACCACATGTATGTCTGAGCTATAGATATCATAGTACATTTTTAAAATAACACATACTATGATATGAATATATATATGTATGTATATATATATACACATGCACACACACATATAGATATATGTAGATATAATCTGTCCAGAAATTATCTAACCATGTAATACGAAAAATAGAGACATTCACTAAAGAAGATACAATATATAAGAAACATTATACATAGGGCAATGATGCCTCAGTCCCCTTCAAAGTAGGCATCTTGGGACCTCACACACTTCTCCCAATCACCATCAGCTGCCCCATCATATTTTCCTGAATCTCATCATTGGTCTGAAGTCTCTTCCCTTTCAAAGGTGATTTTAGTTTTAGGAAAAGCCATGTGACTCCAAATATGGCCTATAGGGGGGTTGAGTCCCCTGGGTGACTCAAGGTTTCACCAAAAACATTCTGCACCAGATGTGATGTATGAGCAGGCACATTGTCCTGATGAAGCTGCCAATCACCAGTTGCCCATAGCTACGGCCTTCTGAGTCATCCAAATAGTTTCTGCATAGGAATGTTCAAGCTTAACACAAAATTTTATCCAGATTTGTTGTTCTACTTGTTCAGTCATTTTGCAAAAAAAAATTAAAATATTTTATTTACTTATTTTAGAGAGAAGGAGAGAGGAAGAGAGGGAGAAAAACAGCAATGTGCAGTTGCCTCTCATGCACCAGCTACTGGGGGCCTGACCTGGCCTGCAACCCAGGCATGTGCCCTGACTGGGAATTGAACTGGTGACCTTTTGGTTTGCTGGCCAGCACTCCACTGAACCACTCTAGCCAAGGCATCACTCAGTTATTTTGAATGAGGTGGCCACACAGTACACATGCTCACTCAACAGCATCTACCACCTCCACTGACTACTACAGTGAAGTTGTCATTGTTTTCACATGTACATTCCCGTCCACCCTCATTGGTTGCCAGGTTATATCAATGTCATGCAAACCTTTCTTGTTATATTAACAATGGTTAGACTTTTTCCAGACAGACCTTGTATATTCCCCATATTCATAGCATAGAATTGTATAAAGTAAAACCAGAAGTCTCACTCCTTTTCTCCCATCATTCTTCTGTTTCTCCTTCCCTTTATAATTTAATAATTGGCATTACATCTTTTCATGTATTTTCTGTGCACATTCAAAATACACGTGTTTAGAACATACACACTTAATATAATAATCCGCAACTTTCTGCCACCACTTAAAAATAATGTGTAAACCTTTTAATGTCAGTACTATAAATTTTCCAACTCAATCCAATAATACCTGCCTAGTAATCATATTTCTATGTAATTTGTTTGGTTAACCTGTTCTCCTATTGATAGGTAAGTATATTTGGAAAAAAATACTCTTTACAGATCCTGGTTTGCTGAAGTCAAACTTCAGCTTCCATGATATGTCATGATTCGCCGTCCAAATGTTTGGTCTTCACTAGGACAAACAACCAGATGTTTTTTGAGTAGTTTTGGTGTTTATCTGAGTGTTCTTGGAATGTGTAGCTATAGCCAGAAATTTGTTCTCTGGGGGCCTGGGGGAAGAAAAAAACAGCTAAAAATCTCCAATAGGAAACTCAGATTAATGTAAGCCTAGGGTCTCCCCACTCTTGCCAGCCCCCTCTTTCAATAGGTTAGTAATTTCAAGAATCACAGGCTTTATCAATATCATCACTAAAGTATGAAGGGAAATATACAAAAAGCAGTATTTTGAATGTGTGGTTTTGAATTTCCACTTCCCAGAGGAAATAGACAGGTATGTTCAATGGCCTCTCTAGTCTGAAGTGCTTTCTAAATATTTTCTTTATCTGACTATTTAACACTTAGGCCATAGTTCATGGAAACATTCAGGAGGTCATGCTTCATAAACCAACCCCTGTATTTTGACTTCAAATTTGAGTGAATGGAGAATGTTCTAGGAACTTGATCTTTTCACACTTTAAACTCCTTGCACAGAATCCTCATTCAGGGCTCCTTCCAAAGGCACTGAGTTGGACCCCAACTTCCTTATTTTCTCTTCTGCTTCTTTTCCTTTTTATCTTGTATTATTGTTTTATTGTACTAGCAGTATATTTAACTTGTGAGAAAATGGTAAAATACAATAAACAATTTGGGGAAAATTAATTTTTTGAAACAAACAGTCTTGGCACTCACATAAAAGTAATGCCTACTATTGTTTGAGAAATTTTTGTTTTATAATAAGTGTACATATTTGTAAAATATATAGCTACAAATATGATTCCATACATTACACATTGTTTTATAACTTCTGATTTAACCATAAAATGTTATATTAAGCCATATCCTATTTCATTAAACTTATTTTTAAAGGCTTCACAGTATTCCATGATATGCATATTCCCTAATCAGGTGTTGTGGTTTTGAGTATCCCTTTTCTCTCATTGTTATAAAATTTATTATTCAGGGGGTGCTTTTGTTATTTGTTTAAATTTTTATAACATTTAGTAGATAATCTTTTTTCCCCTCATACAGTAACTGCAAATGTAATGCACTGCAAACTTGGGATTGCATTAGAAAGTGTGTACACAGTTCACCAAACAGTGGCATGGACAACCTGAGGCTGAATTTACCATTCACGGGCAGGTTCTTCCCCCTTGGCAGTACTGACACTTTGGAATGGATAATTCTCTGTGTGACTCTGCCTTCACCTACTAGACGCCCATTGTACTACCCCCTCCATTGTGACACCCAAAAATGTCTCGGACCTTACTAAATGTCCCCTGGGAGCAAAGTTGCCCCCACCCAAGAACCTGTGCTTTCAAGGGATCAGTCTGGTTCTCGAGCTGTGTCTGAAGAATGATCTTTTCTTGTAGCATTTAACTAATTGAAAGTTGGTCTTAGATTAGAACCTAAAATAAAATTCAAGCTATTTTGAGAAAACAATATATTTGAGTAGGGACTAATTACCTCTTTTTTATCTCAAGTGACAAAAGCCACTATGTCACACTTAGCCCCTATGAAGACTACATTCCAGTAAACTAATTAAACTAATCCTATCTCAGCTCATTATTCACAGTTCCTCTAAATATTTTACTAGATTTATTTCATTACATAAATTATATCATACTTAAAGCCATACAAGACCCTGTAGAGTTTATTTTGGACTTTTAAAATGTGACTTTAAGCTTTATCTGGAATGTATATTTTTCATATCTTCCCTAGCTAATTATTCACCTTAATTATGACTAATTATTTAAAATGATATATTACTTTAATTAAACGAAAGTGCTTGCCTTCTTGTTAGCACTTATTAAAGACTGAGAATGTTATAAAGATAATGCAGCTCTAGAAACAGCGTAATTCACCAAATTGGTTCCATTTTCCTGTGACAAGCTGATGCAGACACACATTTCAAGAGACTGATGAATGCACAGGAAGGCCAGAAAAGTATTTTTCAGGGTTAAGAGGAATTAAAGTCGATGTCCATCCCAGATTCATTTTTGAACAGAGGATCGCCACATAATTAAAACGTTAATACACATCCCGCTATTTGTACTTATGTTCCAAAGCCAGCATACATTAAATAGAAATTTAGCCCAAGTGCTTCCTGGAGAAGCCAAGAGAAATAATGCCTAAGTACCACTTCAGAGTAAATTGCTCCCTGCTTATAGACATGTAATGCAATTAGATTGAGGAGCTGGAAGCTGCCTAAATCGGGTGAGTTTAGATATTTGTCTTTAGACATCTCCCTGTAAAGGGTTCCATGCTGAGGAGAAAAGAACGGACATCCAGGCAATGAGCTGTTCATTAGAGTTGACATATGGTAAGCAAGGCCAGAAAATGCCTATGGAACAGAGGCTTTCCTTTGGCATCTAAATATTAAAAAATGCAGCATTCCAGTTGATCTTAAGATAAGTGTTTTAGGTAACATGTCCCCTGATTCTTTGATTCTTTCAGGTGTTTTTGGTCCACATTATTGTTCTATGCTTAGTTCAAGAACTAAAAATTGTTATTTAAAAATAATACAACACCAACACGCATTTTTAAGCTTCTCTGCCTACAACAGAAACAGATCTCTCAAGGGAGAAAAAAATGCTGATGCGAATATGTAAGTGGCATCATTTAAAGTGTTTGGGGTTGCAGACCCTTACCACTGAAATCGTCTCTAAGACAATGTGAGTTTTATGCTGGGAAGGGCCAAGCTGCCGTCTGCAATAATGCTTTACCTGCTGTGTTTCCAGTGAGCGCCAGTAAATACTATGCCTGACACATGGGCCTCACTGTGCCCTATTTCTCGATCCCCATGCTGAACACTATTTTGTGTTTGAGGGCTGAGAATATGACATCTTCAAGATAAGGAAATTTGCCATTAATATTTCATCTAATTAATATTTAATATAGTAATCTAGAATTTTGCTGTTTCTACTGTACATGAAATTCTAAATTCAAGGGACATCCTGATCCAAACAGAAGCTTACAAATATGTTATAGGACTCCCAAATAAGGAAAGCTCAGTACAAACAATGAAAATACATATATTAGAAAAGCAGGAAGGGAGGTAGCCAGTCATTTGGGTGTTCCTGATAGAAATTTCAATACCAAAACCAAGAAAAAAACTGGCTCAGGCTCAGAACACACCTGCACATTTGCACCATTGCAAACACATGGCTGTTCTGTTAGTTTGGTTCCTGAATTTGGACTTGGAGATGAAAGTGGAGTTCTGCATGTTGCAATAGGTTTTGGCACCAGAAGTAACAGTTTGAACATCACCCCTGCCACTCCTTGGCTAGGGAACCATGGGGACATCACCTATCTACATGTGTCTTATTTCTCTCAAGGGGAAAGAAAGGAGATGGGGCCAGGGAGTAAATAGCTTGGAAGCTATGCCAAATTTGGAATTGGTGGAAAGAAAATAAGGTGGATGAGACAGTTCCAAACTCACAATCCAGACTTAGGAAGGTTTAGAGCATGTAGAGACTAGAGAAGTGATAATGGTTTTATGGTTCACATAACAAATGTATGTTGAGTGCCCACTCTGCTGTGCCATGGGGGACTTGATGATAAATAAGCAGGAAAAGTAAATGCTGTTTTCATGGAGCTTCCATTCTAGTTGAGAAGAGACAGGTAAAAATAACTGTTTAAATAAATGAGAAAATGCTCAATACTAGGTGCCAATCAGGTCATTAAAACAGAGAGTGATGGGTGCTCAAGGAGGAGGTGATGTTTAGGCAGAGCTCCCAATGATGGGATCATGCCAAAACATAAGAGCACTGTGGGCAAATATCCTCAGAGAGGAAGATTGGGAATGTTTGGGGAACAAAAAGACCCTCAGAAAATGGGACAGTGGCATGAGAGAGCTCTCAGAAATGCACGAAGGCCAGATTTCATACACGAACACAGGGAAATTTGTTTTCTATTTAGTGTGGAGACGTGGGTCCACAAAGACAACTGTTGCCCGAGACACTGACCGTGGGTCCCAGGGGAGGGAGCTGGGATGGCAGGGAGGAGGCTGTCCAGGAGTCCTGGTGGGGGGTGATGGTGTCTTAGTCTGTGGTGATCACAAAATGAAAGGCTATGGAAATGAGAGCACCACTGTAGAAGAGAAGCAGGCCGAGCTTGGAAAACCAGTTGGAGGTGAGAAGAAGAGTAGAAAGTGACTCTTTGGTGGAGGGACGGGGGCCTGGAGGTGCGGCATTGTGAACAAAAATGGAGACATTGCAAATTAAAGGCAGTGGGAAGAGCTAGAATCTCCTCTCAGAAGGTCCAGGAGAAATTTGACAGACGGTGGTTATCAAGTGAGAAGAAAGGCAAATTATAGGGTGGTCATCTCAGGCTTTGAAACCTACTGATTTTCATTCCTAAGGAGAGACACAGCTGGTAGAAAAGACCTCAGCAAGGGGGTTTGTTGTGTTGGATATTAGGTGTCATGCTTTGAGGTTTTAAGCTCTAGCCTCTCGCCAAGCAAGGCATGTGAGAGTGGTTGCTATCCTCCACAAGTGAACACATTAACCAGGGATCTCCCCATGAATTCCACCAACATTCGTGCTAAAAGAGACTTTGAGAGGGGGAACCCAAAGCTCCGAGAGAACACCTGACTTGTCCAAGTTCATGAAGTAGGCTAGGACAAACACAGTTTGGATCTGCTGAGCCCAGGAGCAGAGCTCCTTTCTCCCACGCTGCCCCCTCTCCCAGATGGCCTTTGTTTATGGAGGACAGGTGCCGGCTCTCAAGTTGCAGAGGGGCCAGGTTCCATCCCTCCCCGTCCTCTAAAGCACAAGCTTTCAGAATGTAGATCTTCCACTACCCTTTTCAAGTTTCACCTAGGATGTTCCCTGTCCCACCCCAGATCGACTGAGTCAGCATCGTTTGCCCCTGGGGCTGGGACATCTTCATTTTATTAGGCTCCCCTGGTGACACTGACAGGCCTATATGTGCTAAACTGACTTTCTCATCTTCTCTAGAGTCCTATGAGATACCTAGGAGGATACCTGATATAATCTTAGCTCAAAACATGTTTGTGTTGTTCACTTGCCATTAATTAATTGGTTTATCACTAGGTAACTAATCCATTCATTAAAAATAAACATCCATGACCTCCTACCAGCTCTCCAGTCACCTGTTCTGCTAGGCATGTTAACACACTCCACCAGTTTCCTTTCTGCACCTTTCTGACCTTGCAAGTCTCCCATTGACCAGGGAGCTTTGGGGTATTGACAGAGTGATATGTATTACTGCTAAGTCCACATTGTATCTATCTGTCCCTGCTTGGCATTTGTCTGGGATTTGCCCTGAGTTCTGTGAAGCTGCTGATTGGGAGTGGGCCATGCCTCATAGCGTTATGTTGCAGGACTTTGGTGCTTACACATTCATCTTCATAAGATACTTCAATCAAGGAGCGGTTACTGACTAAAAATTTTTAATCAAACTTACTGGGATAACATGGTTAACAACATTACATAAATTTCTGTTGTACAGCTTTATGACACCACACCTGTATACTCCATTGTGTGCTCACCACCTAGTCATGTCTCCTTCTGTCACCATATATTTGACCCTCTTTACTGTCTTCATCCTCCTTCCACCCCCTCTTCACTTCTGGTAACCACTACACTGTAGTCTGTGTCTAGGGGAGGGGGGGTTGGTTTATTTCTTTTGTTTGTTCATTTGATGCTTTTTGTTTTATATCCCATATATGAGTGAAATTGTATGCTTCTAGTCCTTTTCTGCCTATTTCACTTATCATGATATTCTCAATATCCATCTATGTTGTCACTAATAGCTGCATTTCATCTTTTCCTGGCTGAGTAGTATTCCATCATAAAGGTGGACTATGTCTTTTTAAAAATGACTCTAAATCTGAAGGCAACACAATCAAGCTGGTTATGACTTCTCAGGTCTCCATCCCAAAGTTCAGTGGCTGAGGGCAGGGAATGATAAGTGTAGCGTGGAGAAAAAAAGTAGGGAATTGGTTACAGAGCAGAGAGAAAATGGAGAGCAGAAGAAGGAAGGAGGAATAGGCAGGGATTTTAATGCCCGCCACCCATAAGCCATGCATTATCTTGCTAAATTAATATAGTAATTCCATAATGTATGTTCCATTATTGTTCTTATTTTAAAATGTAAGAAAACTGAAGCCTGAAAGTTAAATAATGTCCCTAATTTTACACAGCAGACCAAGATAGGTGCTGGAGTCTCTAATTCCAAGAGTTGAGGCCTTTAGTCACTGTGCCAAACTGATGTGACAGCCATTCTGGCATTCACGTCTTCTGGATGCATGGCTCTACAATGGCTGTCAAAAGTGTATCTTCCCCGATCTTGTCTCCTATCAAAAGTGCACATTTGCAGGCAAAGAGAGAGTGGCACATTGATCCCAAACTGTGAAATAAATGCATACCTTCAGAGAAGCTCCTGGAATGTATGGTCAAACACTGTGGAAACAGTTAATGTGTTTGGAAGAAAGCTGATACTGCAGAGTCTTCAGCACAGGGTGCCATTAGGAACTGTATCCAAGGCAGCTGTAGGCCTCCACATGACATGCCATGCAGCAGCCTCCCACCATGCTCCCTCCTCCCCACAACCTCACGGATGGCCAAGCTCCTCATCTTCTAAATGCTCAGGAGAACAGAGGGCATGTCGGGCTTCACCATCAGTGTAGGAGGCCTCTGGCATCCCTTGGTTCATTTAATGTGTTAATTTCACACGCTTTGTCTCTGTGCTCTCCCGAGTTCTTATTTTTTGCCATTGTTGCAGTGGTAAAAGCATCCCAGAGCTTAAGAGCATTCTTGTTCTTTAGCTGTCACGAGGGGAAAAGGCAAAACAAACAAAAAACAAAACACCATATCCTTTTTCATCCCAATACTTCATTTTCATTGCCCTTTATCAAGACTGAATAAAGGTAATGAGGGTTTACCTTATGAGAAGGGTGCTATTTTCAATAATTGCAAGGACAGGAGTCTGATCTCAGATTGTATGGCACTGAAAGAGATTAACCCTGTGGTTCCTGACCTGAAAAGTTTCTATAGAACACACAGGTTAGGTGTGACATTGCACTGGGTGTCCAAGGTATGTTGGGGATCATCCTTAGATGTAGGTTTTGCCCCTCTCTGGGGGAGTTCAGACCCTGTGCAGATTCTGAATGCAAATGTAAATGAGATGTCATATGGGAAAGTCATTTTAAACTGACATTGCATCGACTTCATTACTGCTGGGGTGTATAATTCAAAAACTGTAGAGTAAGGTGTGTGAAACATGAGCTTTGGAATCCAACAACTTTGGGTTCAAATTTTAGCACTACTCTTTCCCATCTGCTTGGGATAACTTGTACCACCCCCCTGAGCTTAAGTCCCCTCACTGTAAAAGAAAGATAATAATGGTCCTTACTTCCTGTGATTGTAGGGAGGATAAAATGGAACAATCCATCTAGAGAGCTTAGTTCAGTGCCTGATACAGAGCAAGTACTCTAAAAACAGCTTCTATGCCAGGATGTGAGTTCTTCAGAAAGCACGAATGGAGTAGAGAAACGGCAATATGTGATGTGTGCAGGGCAGCACCATTGTTTGATAAACTGAACGTCAATCAAGCAGTTTAATGAAGTGGTGATTGGTATATTCCCACTTCCCCCTAAAGGCCGGGGCTTGCTGCTCATTCCGGGTTTCAGGGGCTAAGACACTATTGTTTAATCTTGTGAACAACTCTGGAAGATCCTTGGAAAATGACTTGTATTGGCCAAATCTAGGAGCGAGGCAAACCATTGCCTAAAGTAAATAATTGGAAGGACTGTCATCCAAATATGTTTGGACTCTAAAGAAAAATTCAGAGGGTGATCTGGCCAGAATTGTCAACAGCAAGTTTGCTTAGCCATGATGTTAGATTCCAACAACAACAATGACACCTATAGTAATACTGGTGGTTACCATTCCTTAAGTATATAGGATGTACTTAATACTGGGCCAAATGCTTAATATGCATAAAATTGTTATGCCACCCTGTTAGATCCATGATATTACCATCATTTTCCAAATGAGAAAATTGGACCTCAGGTAAGTTAAGTAATTTATCCATAATCATAGAAATAAAAAATTCCCAGGAGCAGAACTTGACCCAAAGCAATGTGACACCCAAACTCATGCTCTTAACTATGAGATGTGGGGACTTGGATTCAAGTCTTAGCTTGCTGAGGCCTTTTTCACAATCCTTAACTTCTCAGAGCCTTGCTTATCTCATCTGCAAACGGGGAATGGAATACCTTCTTCACAGAATTGTAAAAATCTAATAAGAAAATGCACCTAAAATATCTTTGTACCTCATAAAGATTACGCAAGCCTTTGGTGCCACATTTTGCATTATCACCCAACAGTAGATCATTTTTGGATTGTGCTTAGGGTTGGGAATTTACAAGTTTGGCAACTTTTGATGAAGAGAATCAATATGCTGTCTCTTTAAAAAGGAATTAGTGGTTATAAGAACTGACAATCCATTTAGAGATTTGTGTTTCTCAATAGCATGCAATGAGACCATTTTCTTTCCATTTATAAGAATATGTATGTGCTTTCTGGAGGATGAATTCAACAATCAGGTTGTTTGCTATGATTTGTATGCCCTGGGGATATGGGGAACCAGAAATATAAGAAAATGGCAAATATCAAATAAAAAGTCCAAGGAGAAGGTTTGCAGCAGGGACCTTCCCAAGGGTTCCTGGGTCTTGCCCACCCCTGTTTTTTTTTGTTTTGGGGGGGTTTTTTTGCAGGCTTATTGGATCTTCTAGTTATGGCTGATTCTTTGGTTCCTGGCCTTTAATGATATGCCTCCTATCCTCATTTGACCTTTTGAACTAAATTTGTGAAAGTTAATCCACTGTGAGTTCAAGATGGGGCAGCATGCCCAGGCAGTGTTCCTCCTGCAAAGGATCACCCCCACCTCAGTGCCACCACCGTGTTGATCTGGTGGCTTGAATTTTCTAGGTCAGTCCCTTTTTAGAATGAAGTTTGCTGATGTTCTTCTAAGTGTGCTTGTCGGATTGTGTGTCCTGGTTTGTAAGAGAAGGCCCTCATGGAAATGGAGGGGGAAAGTTTCAGGTCCCAATACCTCTGAGAGCCCTAGATGTGGAGCCAGGTGGGTACCTGTCTCCCCCACATAATTTCAGGCACACTGAGGGAGCTCTGGTAGGATTCTATCTCCTCCTGGACTTTCTTTTTGCTCCCTTCTTTTCCAAGCTAGTACTTATGAATGCTTTGAACCCAGTTTTTTTGTCTCTTCTTCAAGGATAACTTTCGTGGCCTCTCTGACTAGGACAACAACTTTCCCAGTTACTAACTTCTTTTGTAGCTGATAATATCATTCCAATTTTGCATCTTTTGATATAATGATATGATTCCTGACTATCTTTTCTGAAAGACTATAAATACTAGGGGGAGGAGGATCATATGTGGTTTTTACATACCTTATATACAGTAGGCTTTTGACAATGGCACACTGAATGAATGAATGAGTGAATGAATGAATGAGTTACAAGGTCAGCCTATCAGGACACCTGTTCTTTCAGGTACTCTGAAACCCATATAAGGGACAATGATGTGAACCTGCATTAACTTATTCACTGCAACTGCATCCCAGCTTAAACCTCTTCATCCAACCTGGGTGCTCTTAGAATACAGGCTCTCAACTTCCCTTTCATCCTGCCCTCTGGAATTTCACTTGATGCCTTCCTCAAGTTCTACCCCCAAACCTCAGCCAGCCTGGAATTATTTTTAGGTTTTGAAATTTGCCCAACTTCTTTCTCCTTGGGGATTTTTGCACATTCTTTCTCTCCATCAAAAATGTTTTTTCTTGCCTCTTCACATTACTTTTTCATAATCATTTTTCAATCTTTGCCTGCATGCCACCTTTTTTCAAAGAAGCTTTATCTGAGACCTGTAGGCTACACTAGGTCATTCTATAATCCTGTGTCATAGCACCTTGCATTTCCTTTCAAAGCACTTCACAAAATTACACTGTTTGCATTTGGACAATGCCTTATGTCTTCCATTGAAGAGTAAGATACACAAAGAAATACATTAGTGTCCAGCCCTTAACATTCTCTACAAGTGGCTGTCACATAAAATTATAAAATACACACACCACATCAGTTATGATCCTATCAGATACAGTGACTTTGATGAGAGGTAGTTATAGTCAAGGAAGAAAGGAGACCATGTGTGTTCATATTCCTCCACTTCCTGTAAATGTGTGAAGACTTTTATCTCTGTCTGGGCTGCGGCCTCTTTCTCCTCATATTTCAGCCATAGATTAAGCTGAATAGGTTATAAAGCCCAACTCATACTAGTATATGCCCAAGGAAGATTGATTATCTGAAGAAACTGAGAAATCCAAGCATAGTTCTGGCTACTACCATCAGCCATTGCTGAATATAAGGGTTTGAACCCTAAAAATAGGGATCTCTCCTTTTGTACTCCCTAGTTCAGCTCTCTTGAGTGTCTTGCTTTTTTATCAAATGTAACTACTTGCAGGTATTTGATGGCTCTTACAACTTCAGATCTGGCAGAAAATGTCTAGGGATGGATGGATGTGGAGCTGCAGCCCATGCTAAATCGCATGCCCGTCCCTAAATCTTAACTTTCTGGCCAGGAAGATGGAGTTTTTTAATAGCAAGACATGCCTCACTTCTTGCCTACCTTTGATGTCAATCAGAATGTTTTTACCAGCATGTTGACTGCATTCAAACCCCAACTGTTATGCTCCAGTATATGTTTATAGGGATAAACATGTAGGATTTGTGTAAATTTGTCCATAATTTCTCTACCCCATCTCTCTTAGGTCAGATCCCCTGGGATGAATGCCTGACATGGGGATTTGTGTGCCAGTGAGTAAGTGAAGGAAAGCTCTCTGGGGACACCTACAGAGGATGTGTTAAAGGGTCAGGGTAGGGTGGGAGGAGACTTGAGAGGGCAAGTGTGCTTTCAAGGGCAAACCTGATCCTCTGGGATATTCGGAAGTATTTATTGCCCCAAAGATGATTTCACCTAGAGTCTTATGTCCACCTTCTTATAGCAGTCTATCTTTGGCCACAGGCTCAGGCTAACCCCCCAGGAAAAGATGATAGCCCCTCCAACCTCTGAATCCCCACCCCACATCCCTCCTAAACCTCAGGGTATCTCTGCCTGGGACAGCTCCTCTCAGTCAAGTTCACCCCTTCACAGAAACAATTGGGTTAGGAGCAGTTAGCAGCCAATCTCCACAGCAACTTGAAAATGTTTCCTCAAGCTCAGAGGACTCATGAGACTCCAGCTTTAAAGACACAGAATAAGAAAGACATCTGACATGAGAAGAGTGGATTTATGGACAAGAATCTCTGTTTTTATTTTCTGATTAGTTTCAATTCTGAAGGATTATTTCTTGGCCTCCTACTTAAGCCACCTATTTACATACCCAAGCCCTGGGGAACTTCCACATTTGAGGAAGATTTTTTTAATTAAAAATGTTGATATAAACATGATTGCAGTTCGATTCCCAGTCAGGGCACATGCCCTGTTTGCAGGCCAGTTCCCAGCAGGGGACTCATGAGAGGCAACCATACATTGATATTTCTCTCCTTCTCTCCTTCCCTTCATCTCTAAAGATAAATAAAACCTTTAAAAAAAAGTGTTGACATACAACCTGAACCACCATACCTTTAGACACACAACAAGAGAGAAGTTGACCTACACACACACACACTTCTGTTCCTCCACCTCTTACAGGTTCCAGGCACATGGCCTCTATACTCTCCTTCAAATGGGGGTGATGTCTAGTCTCTAGGATCTTGACTATGTCCCCTTTTTGTTTACTTTTTGGCAGTTTCAGGGACCACCACCAGGTGTCATGCAGTAAGGTTGAAACAGGAGCACAGGCAAAGAGAATTTCCCCTTGTAATCTCGGGAAGGCAAGTCACCTTTCTCTCCTCCTGGTGAATGTGATCTGATCCCTGCGGCCGACTCACCCGATTCCTCTGCCTCACTGTTCTTCAACACATCTGCCCCTGAAGTTCTCCCTCCCCACCCCAACACGGTCTCCAGCAGCCTTCACGTCTGCACACAGATAAATACATCTGTGTGCACGCACGTGAGAATATACAGCCATCATGGTACTGTGTAGGCATGCGTACGTGCTGAGGAAATGTAATAGAGCGTGGTTGTGTGTTTGCAGGTGTATAGCAAGTTTGCTGCAGACTAGGGGGGAGAAATGGAGCCATTTGTTGATTCAAACCATTTTTCCCCCTTGAGTTAATGCCCAATCTGTAGCTAAAAACTGCTGACTACTGCATTTTTCTGAGTATAGATTTCTCCCCCACCCCGACAGCTAAGACCTAACTCCTGCCTGATCTATGTAGCTGCATTGTTCAAATTACAAAGCTTAGGTGACAGACTGCTCTATTTTCTGGGAGCCCTCAACACACCTGTCATCAGATAGGAACGAGAATGCAGAAGTCATCACTTTACTTAGAAACTCGGCAGATGATTGAAATTATTTCTTACTACTAATTCCCCTTTTAGTGGAGATAAGCCGCTTTGTTCAGCTGTAAATGAAACATTAGGGTATTAACTGTGGAGCCAGAAGTATTGGGGAAGCTAAGATTTTATCTGCAGTAGGAACATTTTGGGCAATAAATTGTTTTGTTGGACAGAATACTAAATCTCTTGAGTTACAAAGAAGCAGAGCTCATTAAGGGGGATGCTTAAAGCAGGGGAAAAAAGCGAGACAAAAGCTTATTACCTTTGTTGTGGGCATTGGGGGGTTTTGCAGGTTCTCATGTATATGTAGCATGGAAGAATTATGAGGTACAGTTATTAAAGAGATGTGTCTATAGACTTGCAAACACTGTATGAATATGTCCAAGGGACAAATACATTTCTGAAATATCAATAGCAATCTGCAATAACTTATGAATTTTGGAGTACATATTTATCCTCAAAGACCGGGTTTTTGTTTCCTGTGGGTGAAATTTTCCCATCTCTTTGCCACATCTTTCAGATTAATCGGCTGGCATGGTTACATAAATGTTTGTAATAGAGAAGAGTAAGTGCCAGGGTTATCCAAAATATTGTCGCAAAATACACACCTAAATTAAGATAATTATGCATTGGGAACATCAATCATCAGGGCTTAGAAGGAAAGGAGCTTCCCCAGGATGGAGAGGAGGATCTTCCTGGGGCACTGGAGTTGTACGTGGGGGTGTATGGGTCCTGTCGTTTGTCTCCAGCCTGTAAGCATCAGGGGACAGACATGACAGCTGTCCCTTTGCCAGTGATCAGAGTGGAAGAAGAAGGAGAGGGAGGAGACAGTGCCATCTCTGTCCTGGAGGTAGCAGCCCTCTGCTTTGTCTCCAGGAGAAAGGCTGAGGCCGTCCAGCCTGTAGTTGATGCTCATCTTAGCCTTTGGCAGGAAGATAGCCCCAAAAGCACTGCACCTGAGAAACTCAGACACTCAGCATAAACCAGCATGCCTTAGTTGCCAACAGATGAGGATTTTGCGAGAGCCGTTTCAGGGCTACACATTTTTCCTCCCTAAGTGAATTCAGAGCATCTTTTCGCATACTCCCGCCCTGAAGACTGCCATTGCCATTTCTGCCTTTCCCTGCATGCCCTGATTCACAGCTGGATCCCAGGACCCAGTCACCAGGAGCAGCAGCTCCTGTGCTCTGGACCTGCCGTTAGTTCCAGTTCCATGCATCCCCTGCCTTGGTTCTTGCTACTGAAACAAGGGCAATGCTTTTCAAAGCAGAATGGGAAGCTGGCCATGGAAAAGAAAGCACAGGAAACATATAACTAGGGACTTCACGTGAGCTTTGGGAAAACACTGAGGCCTAACTTGCTCAGTGAAAACCCAGCCTATGAAAAATTAGAGCTTATTTGTGTTAAAGCAGCAAAGAAACATGAGCTCTATTGTAAGATCTTCCAGAAACAGAGAGAAAGAATGGAAGGAAGGAAGGAAGGGAGAAAAAGAGAGAGAGAGAGAGAGAGAGAGAAAGAAAGAAAGAAAGAAAGAAAGAAAGAAAGAGAGAGAGAGAGAAAGAAGGAAGGAAGGAAGGAAGGAAGGAAGGAAGGAAGGAAGGAAGGAAGGAAAGAAAGAAAGAAAGAAAGAAAGAAAGAAAGAAAGAAAGAAAGAAAGAAAGAAAGAAAGAAAGAAAGAAAGAAAGAAAGAAAAGAAGGAAAGAAGGAAGAAGAATGGCATTCTTTTTGCCGTCCATCTCTGGCATGGAATGCAGTGTCAGAAAGAGAGTCTTGTTCTTGAACTGAAGGCTGCAGTAGGTAGAATTGCCTGCACTGTGTTTCAGTCTAGTTTATATTTAAAAAGTGAGTCTAGTCACAATGTATTTAACCTGCCATTCATTTCATAAGTAACTTTCAGGACCACTTAACCACAGGTTTTAGGACACCAGCCTGACAGCATTGGTATAAGGGAGCCCCAGGCATTGAGTTAATTTCTTATGACTATCAGGGAGACGATATTTGAGTTTTCTTGAGAAGAGTAAAAGCATAGATCTACAGAGAAGTGATGGAACTTGCATCCCCTTACAATCCTTGAAATTGGTACCAAAGAGTGACAATGGCAAACAGAAGGAAATTAAAATCAATATTTTTCAATGTAGCATGCCAATTATTGAGAGTCTATAGATTAACTTTATGGTGAATGATTCAAAGACAAAATGACATTTGTATGGAAAAATTGCCCTGGCACCCTGGAATGAATGTGCCATATACATTTATATATATTTACCCCACTTTTGGCTCTTGTAGTTCAAGTAATAGATGTATGGTGGTGTGAACACAGGTGTCAAGAGTTCTGGATTCAAGTCCTATCTGTGTCACAAGCTACAAAACACTGAATAAGTCTGTTCGTCTACTTGAGCCTCAGTTTTCTCACCTGTAAAATGGCATGATGAAACTATCCAATATAGTAGGGGCCACTTGGTTGTAAAATTTTCCAGCTTAATAAATAATGAAAGATTTATTTTATAAGCATCCAAGCTTCTCTTATGGCCTTCAGTGGATGGATCCACATTCTCAGAGCAACTGTTTAATGATTTTACTCCCCTAGACAGCTCTATTTCTGGCACCATTCCTGAGGATTGGAGAAAGAGTATGCTCCAGCCGAATTCCACATGGAGCAGGGAGATGCCTTTTGTAGCTCCATTTCACAGGATTCAGAGCATTACTGGGAGTGGGGGAAGGGAGGAGAGGGATTCTCAGACATTCCTATTTAAAGCACAGTCATTGTTACCAGCCTATCACAGTGGAGGGAATGTAGGATTGAATCCTGTTTGTTTTCTGTTCCCTCTGGGTGACATTTACAAAATCCTTAAGCTCCATGGGCCTTACTTTCTTCATCTGTAAAATGAAGACACAGAAGTATCTCAATGTTACTGAAGTTTAGAAAGATGATGAGGATGGTGAAGCATTTAATTTATCTTTAGTGCATTAAAGAATCTCAGTATGCAGTGGCTATTATGGTAATTTAGGAATAGAGATCAATGGACAACTTCTCAGGAGAGTCCAGAGCTGAGGGCAGATCTCCAACCATACAGCTTACCCAGATGTCAGCTCTTCGACCCCAGACTGACAGATGACACCTTCAGACCTCTATATATCTGAGGAGCTTTCTGGAGAAGAAATTCCTTATTCTTTCAGGAGGCTGCCAGAGAGCAGAATTTGAGCTTACCATTTACTAAGGAAGTTGGCCGTGGCCAGGAGACTCTTACAGTGAGTGACACGTGTGGAGACAAAAGCACACTCCAAGCTCTGGCCCTGCGTGTTGAGGGGCCAGGGTTTCCCAACCTTCAGTCAGACTCCAATGGACAAGATTGTTCTGAGATTACCCTTTCCAAACATAATCCTTGAACTAAAGTGGAGCCAAAGGTCTCCATTTTAGCTTTTAGAGGTACTGTAAAAAATTGGCTCCAACTCAGTGCTTTTAAACAGAAGAAATTCTGGAATCAGTATGTTAGCAGGCACAGCTCCTTCTGGAGACTAAGGGAGAATGCACTCCATGCCAGCTTCTAGTGGTTTCTGGCAATCCCTGGCATCCACTGAGTTGCCGACATATAACTTCAGTTTCTGCCTCCATCTTCACACGGCCTTCTCTCCTGTGCCTCCTCCCATTCTGTCTCTTATAAAGATTTGTTATTAGAGTTAGGGTTCACCCTAATGCAGGTTGATCTTATCTTGAAATCCTTAATTGCATTTGCAAAGACCCATTTTCCAAATAGCATCACATTTGTGGATACTGGGGCTTAAGACCTAGACAGACTTTTGAGGATCACAATTCAGTCCACTATTCTTTTGAAGCAACCTTTTATGAAGAAACAGTTCAATTTAACTGAGGCTACTCAATAACATTGACAATAAAAGGAGGTAACATTCTTGGGCTCTTACTATATGCCAGGCACTGTGATGATTGATTGTATGCATTATCTTTCTTACTCATCTCAACAATCCTATAAATTAGGTAATATGCTGTTCCTCAATTTATGGATGAGAAAATTGAGCCTTAGGCAGGGAAGGTCATTTTTCTTAGTCACCCAACCACAAAAGCAGCATAGTTGAGTTCCTAATCCAGGTTTTTCTAATTTCGTGCTTTGATCCATCATGCCTGAAGTTCTCAAACTTTGCCATGTATTGGAAGCTTCATTTGCAGAGATTCTGATTCTGTAGGTTTGGGGGCAAGGCAATGATCGACATTTAAAATAACTGCATTACGTAATTCTGCCCCCTCCTTCCTCCCACTGAACCCATTTCTCAGGTGATTCTAACCTCAGCACAGGGTCAAGCCGTGTCTACATTCAGATGATTCTGAAGACAGAAGTCCTCAAAAATAAAAAAACCACTCACAAGAGAGACCAAATTGTTTTTCAGACAAAGAAACCTCGGTTCTCAGCTTTTCTTTCAAGCATGTCCTTTTCCCGGTGGCTCACACACACGTACTGGGTCATTGATCATCTGCAGGACGACATGTAGGCATCAGGAGTGTTGCTCCTAGGCCTTTCCTAAAAGTGAGTCTGCTTACTCCTCAAGCATTTTGAGTTTTTCTCTTGGAAGACACCTACACAACTGGGGGAGGGGTGATAGGAGGACTCGTGCAAAGTACAGCAGAGGAGCCATAGTCTTGCAATAATCCGACCGATTAGAAACTTGCTTCAGTCCCCCAAAGCGTAGTGTCAAGGAGTTGTCCACACTGCCAGTGGGGCACAGGCCTCTAAGTGATATTTAAAACTCTTCTATCATAATGGCAAGCAATGCAGTTGATGATCTTTGCTGCTAAAGAAGCAAACAGAAAGTGTCACATACCACGATTACATTTTATTTCTAATAAGTTGCCCTGCCAGCCTTGGAGCCATGTGTGAAACCCAAGAATGTGAAGGGAAAAGAGGATGAAATCTGGCTCAGTGAAGCTGATTGGAGAGGGTTTATCTGAAAAATAGCCCCAAGACATCCCAGGAGCACGTGCCTGCATAGAGGAAACAGGCAATGGTATTAGAAAATCAAGAAGAGTTAAGCTGCCCGATAAAGTTATTTTTAAAAATTGTATCTTCGGTGCATTTATTTTTAATCACACAGTAGTTGGCACAGATCCATTCTCTCTGTGAAACAATTCAAACTGTACATAAATATGCAAAAGTAGAGAGCAAGAGGTGAAGGTTGCCGATTTTTGACTAGCCTCCAAATCTCATTGCTTTCCTCAAGGAGGTAACCTCTGTGCGTAGTTAGCAGTTATTCTAGACCTTTCTCTGATAAACTCTCAAACTCAGCTTAAAATAATTGAGTGTGCTTTGGTGCAACCATAGACAGGTGGACAGATTAATGAATAGTTACACAGCCAAACCTATTGATAGATAGGCAGACAGATTAGAGAGGCTGAGAAACAGAAAAGTGGATGGATAAAAAAAGTAGTTTAGAATCAAAATGTCTTGCCAGACAAAGTTTTGACTTTGCTGGTTCCTTCCTGTGTGATACTGAGATTACAAAAAAATCATGCTTAACTTTTTTGGTCCTAGCTGTTATTACCTGTAAAGTGGGAGTGCGTAGAGAGTGGTGTTGCTTGCCTCCAGAATTAAAGATGAGAGTGAGGCTTCAGTGAGAAAATGTATTTGAAAATGTAATAGGCTCAACAGACATCTTGGTACAACCGAGAGATGTAACATGCCCCGTTCCTTTCCCATGTGTAACTCAGCCCAGGCCAAAAGAGTTTGTAAGTCACTTAAAGGAAAATAGGTTGTCCTGTAAAAATCACCTGCAAGAAATTTCACATCCAAGTTGATGCCATAGCTCAATGAGGTTAAATCTCAAAGAGAAGAACATCATGTGTTAATAATACATTAGCCCTGGCTGGTGTAGCTCAATGGATTGAGCGCGGGCCTGTGAACCACATGATCACGGTTTGATTCCCAGTCAGGGCACATGCCTGGGTTGCAGGCCAGTTCCCGGCAGGGGACACACCAGAAGCAACCATACATTGATATTTCTCTCCTCCTCTCCTTCCCTTCCCCTCTAAAGATAAATAAATAAAATCTTTAAAAAAATGATACATTAGACATGCAGCAGGTGAGTGTTCTCTCCTTTTAAAAGTTATTTTTATTTTATTTTTCCAGATTTAAAGATACAAGAGTAACATATTGCAAATGGTCATATTATGTTCTAAAGTAAAGGTTTAATTAAAATAGAATAGACTTTTGCCTAATTGAATATAAATATATACATTTTGGGACTCTAGCCGTGACAAGCAAGTCTGTGGAAATATGTTTAAAAATTGACCAGGTTTCCCTGAAGACTCAACTGTGAGGAAAGGTGAGTGGACTTACTCAGTTCCGAACATAGATAAGTGCCCTGTGGTGATGGTTAGTAATTTCCTTTTGAAGTGAAAAGCAGTAAGCATATTCCTGAGCCCTATTATCAATCTTTAATAATTTCATATTAAGGCATTGTCTTTAGCTCCAAATGAATATAATTTTTTAAATGTGGTCTTAAATAAAATTTAGTAAGTAGTAATATCCCATCTTTCCTCACTGAGCATTTCTACTGCGGGATAGGAGCAAACAGAGAGTCCTTGCTGCTCTTAGTGGGTCACAGTGGGGAGCAGACACTGCAAGTCCCTGAACCGTGGTTGTAGAGAGGTGTTGTCCTATGGCTTCTAAGCCCTGATGCATAGTCTGAATGTGACTGGCTTCCAATGCTCAGTATGTAAGGCTCTCCTCTTAATTATTATATTTAAGTTTAATTTGACATACGCTGGCACACAATATGCTAAGTATTTCATATAATATGACTTGAAGAAGGGGATCCCACCTAGCCCTTGAGAGTCTTACTGGATAGGACATTATAACTTAGAATCTCAACAGCAACAGCAGGGTCATCTTAACTGCACAGAAAAAGTGTGTCTTTGATTTGATGCTCCCAAAGGGACAGACCAGGGTCCGTAGAACAGGAAGACTTGGATGCAATTCCAGAAACATTGCAGCTCATTTACAAGTCTGATCTTAAAGGGGATGGTGGGCCTGGAGCTCTACATTCATGATGTAATTTTGCCATGAAATAGGGCTCAATTTCCCTTGAATTATTTTATACCTCCTCCCCATCTTTCCTACTTTACAGTTGAGGGGGAAAAAACCCTCACAGTATGTAAATACCTCATCCTAAATCACACAAGTCAGTGACTAGGACCTAAACCTCTGAGGGTAGCCTGTTTATTACCACTCTTCTGAATATGTGGTGTATCTGTAGATTTTAAAAGAATAATCTTCCATAAACCTGAATGCTCCCCCTTTTTTTACAAATACAAATTATATATACCTAAGCTATACAACTCGATGTTTTGATACATGATGTATCATTGTAAAATAATCCAGTGGGAATGTGAAGGAAAGGGAATCCTTCATCACTGTTGCTGGGAATGTATCCTGGTGCAGCCACCACAGAAAACAGTACAGAGGGCTGTCAAAAATTAAACACAGAACTGCTTTGTGGCCCAGCAATCCCACTTCTGGGTCTGTGTCCACAGGAGAGGAAATCAGCATCGCCAAGAGGTATTTGCACTCCTGTGTTCACTGCAGCATTATTCCCCACAGCCAAGATAAGGAAATGACCCAAATGTCTGTCAGCAGATGAACAGATAAAGAAAACTTAATACACACATGCACACATACACAGTGGAATATTAGTCAGCTATTAAAAAAGGAAGGATTTCCTGCATGCACTCTCTAATTCTCTGATTCTCCCCTGACAGGACTTTCTCAGGTAGAATGCACAACAGGTGAGCCTTCCCACATGCAGCGAGCTCCCCTGGGATGCTGATGTGGGTCAGTGAGGGAGCAGCAGCCAGGGCACAATTAGTTCCTGGGTCAATGCATCTTACAACCAGTGAGCAGATGTTGGGTGTGTGCACCCTTTCTCATCCCTCCTCCTTCCAACAGAGATGACTCTTCTCTGTAGCTGGAAAGACGCCTGCTCTCCACCTGCTGGAAAGAGAGACATGAAGGGCATCATTCAGGACACGGTCCTAACCCTTACAAGTGTGTTTTTAAAGCTGGACAGGCACACTTGCTAGGTTGAAGGGTGATCACTTCTGGAAACATCCTAGAGAAAGACCTCTAATGAGGCTGCAGTTGCAATTTCTTTCCCATTGTAGCAAGAAAGCTCTCGATGACACGGCAGTGTTTGCTTTCTGCTTCGTGAAGTGGAAAGGAACACAGCAGAAATCAGCAGGGCACAGCGTTGATGCCAGCGCAGAGGTGGGGACTCTGATGGTAGCCCCTGCCGCAGACCTTTGTGCCGGGAAGCCTTCAGCTGCCACGAGATTAGCAGACGCAGCAGCTCATGCCAAGGCGCCGTGCAGTTTTTTCCCTGTTCCACCAGGTGTTGCCAGAGAACATTGAGCAGCACCGAGATGCGGGCGAAAGGGGTTCACAGCTGCTCTGGAACACACGGGCTGTGTGGAAGGAAGGCAGCAATTAAATGTTATGCTGACTCCAACGGCCCTCTTTCATTAAAATATGCCTCTGTGTTGGCCTCATGGCTCGCGTTTCAAATCAACACATTTTGTTGCACACTTGGGTCTGCCCACACACTCTCCCACTGGAGGAAGAGGGCCAAGCTAGATTGTGATGATCCAGGTCACCAACCCAAACCCCAGAGGCACCTGTGGTCAGCCTGCATTTTTACCAGGAAGTGGACAGTTGCCTTGGAAGCCCATAAGAGTCGCTCTCTCTGCCAGGCTTGTTGCATTTCTCTGCCAGGGTAATTGCATTTCAGCACCTGTTCTCTGTTCCCTTCCCACTCCGCATCCTCTGCAGCAATCAGGTCACAGCCCTGGGCCAGTGATCCTCAGCCAGGTGTGACTGAGTCCCCAGGGCTCATGCGGCCATGTCCCAGAATACTTCCGGTTGCCGTGACTAAGAAAGGGGAGCTGCAGTGGGCCTCCAGCGAGCAGAGGCCAGGGATGCTGCTACCATGCTACCACCATGCAGAGGAGAACCCCACAACAAAGGGTTATTGAAACTGCCAATAGTGCTGGGGCTGAGAAACCGTGTTCTAGAGACAAGGGTTTTATAGACAAGGGGATTATGTTCTCCAGAACACACACTGAGGTCGATCTCACTTTTTAATTTTATTTTTAATCACAATTTACATTCAATTTGGGTTTTCTTTCAAGTGTACAGCATAGTAGTTAGACAATCACCTACTTTACAAAGTTGTCCCCGCGATGCTATCAGTACCCACCTGGCACCATACACAGTTATTACAATAGTGTTGACTATATTCCCTATAAACACCTGACATCCCTATGGCTATTTTGTGACTACCAATCTGCAGTTCTCAATCCCTTCACTTTTTTCACCCAGCTCGCTCTCTTGACTCCTCTGTGGCAACCATCTGTCTCTTCTCTGCATCTACGAATCTGTTCCTGTTTTATTTGTTCATTTATTTTGTTTTTCAGCTTCCTTGTCTAAGTGAAATCACATGGTATTTGGCTATCTCAGTCTGACTTATTTCACTTAATATAATACCCTTTAGGAGGCCCTGGCTGGTGTAGCTCAGTGGATTGAGCACAGGCCTTCGAACCAGAGGATCACGGTTCAGTGCCCAGTCAGGGCACATGCCTGGGTTGCAGGCCAATTCCCTGCAGGCCAGTTCCCAGCAGGGGATGCACAAAAGGCAACCGTACATTGATGTTTCTCTCCCTCTCTCCTTCACCTCTAAAAATAAATAAATAAAATCTTAAAAAATGCCCTTTAGGAGACTTACCTTTCCCATTGTGACTGCCCCAGAAAATCTTCTTTAAATACAATTACACGTTATGACTTGTCAAGGCAACCCCACCATGAAGAAGTGAAAAACAAAGGTGCCCTATATTGCAAGCCTACTCTGTGTCAAATGCATTGCTCCTGTCACATCTAACTTCACAGAGGTAGCACTGTTCTGCATTACAGAAGAGGAGACAGAGGCTCGGAGAGCTTGCGCTCCTCGCAAAGGCTCGCCCCACTACTAAGCAGGAGGCCCAGTTTTAAACCCAAATCTAGTTCCTTAAGGATCACTGTGTCTTTCCCAGTGACTTGCTGTTCCTCCCTGTGTCCTGGAAGGCTGGTGTCGACTTCAGTGCTTCCTGCACAAATTGGGGGCTAAACATGCCCTGAATTGGCTTCTGGCTTCCTAGGTCTGGGATGTCATTTCTCTTCATTCCCTGGGCCCCAATTACACCGTTTGCCAAACTGGATAAAGAGGACTTGATATTTCATAAAGGGCATTTCTGACTCTTCCAAGACGGTACGCTCAGCTAGTGGCCGAGGAATCTCTTCGGGCCCTGGTTCCCAGGACGAGCACAGCAACTGCACAGCAGCCGCTCAAGCGCTGAGCTGATGGTTCTGCCACCTTGTGAGGCTGGCATTTGTTTAGGTTTTCTCTCATTTGCTTTCCCTGTCAGAGGTCTCCAGATCCTCTAAGGAAGAAAGGTCAGGTGTGCGTGCTTGATATGCACTGATAGAGAAGCCCAGACTCGAAAGGAAAACCTACTTTTGAGTCTTGTTTTTGAGTGAACAGTAAATTAGAGTGATGCAAAATTACTTAGTAAAAAAAAAAATATGAACTTTCTAGAATCCAGAGCTTCCCTTTCCCAAAACTTCCTGCTTTCCAAAGTGACATTCAGCCGTGTAGTGAACGGTTACTCAACACATACCTGCAGCAACAGAGTCCTAAGGCTGCTGCAACAACAAAAAAGCACATGTGCTGGTTTAGAACGATACACATTTACTGCCTTACAGTTCTAGAGGTCAGAAGTGCAAATGGGCCTCACCGAGTTCAAGGCCAGGTAGGTGTTGGCAGGGTGGTGTTCCTTCTGGAGGCTCTAGGGGAGGATCTGCCTCCCGTCCTGTCCAGCTGCCGAAGCCTGTGTTCCTCGGCTCTGGGCCTTCAGAGCCAGCAGGGTAAACAATGTCACAATTTCAAAGCTTTCTCTGACTCTACCTCTATGGTCATATCTCCACCTCTGTTGTTTTAAGAACCCTTGCGATGGACATGGATTTCACCCAAATGATCCAGGATAACCTCCCTATCTCAAGATCCTTCACTTAATCACATCTGCAAAGTCCCTTTTGCAGGATAAGGTGACGTAGTCACAGACCCTGGGGATTGGGACCCGGGCTTTTGTGGAGGGGGAGGACATTGCTCTGCCTACCACTCTTACTTTATGCTGCCACTGATGGAGCTACTGGCAATAAAGTGACCAAAAAAAACATCCATCTTTGCTTCCAGTGACTTGTATGGTAATTGTACATGTGTGTGCATAGTGCAGAGAAGGGCGGTCCAGAAAAGAAAACATGGCCTGCATATAATCCCTTTAGGGCAGATATGATTATTATAGTTATTATTTATCTTTGTATTTTCAGAGGTTACTGTAGTGACTTGTGTATGGCATAGTAGGGGCTCAATTTGTGTTTCATGCATTTGTGTGTTAAAGAAATGGGTAGACAGAGGTCAACAAAAATACAGAAGGAAAATCGCATATTAGAGCAACCCAAATATGACAACCCATTGGTTATATTAATTGCTGTTGAGATTAGTCTTAGTACAATGTTAATTGATACACACAATCATAACCTAGAGACTACACAGTGGGCCCCCATCACTCACAGTTTTTCTTTCCACGAATTTAGGTTCCGCGGTCAACCATAGTCCAAAAACATCAAATAGAAAATTCCAGAAGAAAGCATTCATAAGTTTTAAATTGTGTGATATTCTGATGGAATCTCACACCATCCACTCTATCCCACCAGGGGCTGTGGACCATCCCTTTGTCCAGTGTATCTACACTGTATATGCTGCCTTCCCAACAGTCACTTAGTTGCCTCATCTTGGTTATCAGATCAGCTGTCTTGGTATTGCAGTGCCTGTGTTCAAGCCACCCTTACGGTAGCCTGATGCTGTATCACAAACCTACATCATTTACCTCACTTCATCTCACCATGTAGGCATTGTACCATCTCCCATCATCACAAGAAAGATGAGTACAGTACAATAAGACATTTTGAGAGAAAGACCACATGCATAAAACTTTTATTACAGTATATTATTAAAATAGTTCTATCTTATTATGTCATTTTTGTTAGTCTCTTATTGTCCCTAGTTTATAAATTAAACTTTATCATAGGTATGTATACATAGGCATAAACATAGTATATACAGGGTTTAGTACTCTTTGTGATTTCAGACATCCTCTCAGAGTCCCGGAACATATTCCCCATGGATAAAGGGGGACTCCTGGGCAAGTTTTCAGAGTGTCTTCTACATTCTTGCAAATTCAGTGTCTTCTAGCAAGCTCTAGTGCTATGCAGGCTTTTCTGTTTCACTGGGGGTAAGCAAACTAAGGCCCGAGGGCTAAATCTGGCCTGCACACTGTTTTTGTAGGGCCAGCCATTTCATTGGAACACAGCTAAGCACACATTTGTTTACAATCGATGGCCACTTTTGAGATACAAAGGCAGTGTTGAGTAGATGCAACAGAATGTGTGGCCCACAAAGCCTAAAATATTTACTCTGTGGCCACTTATAGAAAAAGTTTGGAAACCCTTCCTGTAGGGAATCGAACATTGGCAATCTTCCCTAGTTACAACACAAAGTTTGGTTAGCAAGAAAACACCACTCTCTGGCTGCCTTGGATATCAGGCTGCTCTCATTCTCTCAGTTGTAGTATTTGCAGAAAAATGCTATGGATGATCTTACTGCAAATAAGAAAACTCTCAAGTTAATCAAAGCAGGCACTCAGATTGTTTAGATTTTTTTCCCTAGCTATGTTTAGTGAGATAAATTGTGGTTCAGTGTGGTGACTTGTAGATGACAGTGAAGTAAATGAAACTTTAATACAGTGACTATATTCATCTTGAATTTTTTTTAAAAAGTAAAAATATGTCTTCTGCGGGAAGTTGAAGACAGTAAACGACTCAAAACTGTTATTGCATTGAGATGAATAGAAGTAAACAGTGCATCTCCAAAAATATCCCATAAATATCCTTAAATTATAACCATCTGCTTGATCTGCTGAGAAATGACTAATTCTTGACACTTTCCCTCTCTAGACTGCCCGTCGATTATAGAGGATTGAAATAACTAACTTGGTAATCTAATCTAATAAGGCTTTATCTTGATCTAGAGGGGCAATCGAGGCTGCTTGCTACCTTCTAGAGCAGATTCCTCTACCAATGACATTTTGAACTCTATAATTTTCATTTATGGGAGAGCTGTCCTGTGCATTGTAAGATGTGTAGCAGCATTCCTGGCCTCTACCCACTAGATGCCAGTAAAAACCCCTCCCCTGGTGACAAGGAAAAATGCCTCCAACCACTGATAAATGTCTCTGCAGAAGGGTGGTCAAACTGGCCCCCAGTGGAAAGCTGTTGTTCTAGAGGAATGGTTTTTGAAGAGACTTAGAAAGCACATAGCATTCTCTCATGTGAATCACTGCATGTTGTTATTTCAAATGGGCTTTTATTCTTATCCTTTTGCAGCCCTGCCTCGATTCATCACCTCCTTCCTCCTGGGCCGGGCTCTTATTAATGTCTAAATGCACTGCAAAGATGAGATTGCCTTGAATTCCTCCAGCTTCGCCTGATAACCCAGAGCGTGTTGCTGCTCTAAGCCAGATCAGCAGAACCAGGTCTGTGATCAGGTTCTGAGCGCTGGAGCACCTCTCTGTCGCGGCTGCTGTGATCAGAGGGGCTGGAGAATGAGTGTTTCTCTGATGTGGTCTTATCAGGCTGAGCCTAATATCAACCCTGTTAGAAGAGCTTTGTCCGATCTGCCCGTAGCTTTGTTCTGAACCGTTCAGTAACAGTTCACTGGAGCAGAAAGAGCTCTGTGAATTGATATTATAAACCTGCATGCCTGTTTTATTCATTGCAGAAGCAAGTGAATATAACACAAGTATTTATTTTTAGTGATTGGAGAATGGCATTTCTTTCTGCTTCCCCTTTGTCATGGAATGCAGAGAACACAAACAAACAAACAAACAAACAAAACACAAGATTCTTTTTGAACACAATCCCATTGAAAAGATATCGCCTATTGTTTCTTGTTTCAATTATTTTGCCTATCCTAAGTAGTATGTATGTGTGCATTGAATATGTATGTGTGTATAATACATATTACATTCGTTTGGACGGTCATAATAAGGGGCCACAGGCTAGCAAATGTAATCCAATCACCACAGGTCTGGCCTATCTCTCTCTCTGGCTGTTCCCTTGACCCCCACCGCCCCAATTTCATTGAGAGTGAGATTGTCTAGAAAAATTCATGAAACTTCATCATGTTTCATTCATCCCTTGCTCCTGGGCATTCCTTGCTGAGGGTCAGGAGCTGTGAAATTTCTCTTTAGTCCCATTGCTTTGATATGGCACAGGCCAGGCAATGAAGAAAATGAAGTGTGGAAAAATGGAGTCACAGCAATGACTTAAGTGGGAGGAGAGGGTCTGTTCAACGAGACCGGGTTAGAAATGAGGAGGCGTGCTGCCTGTTGTCTGAGCTGAGATTTCCTTAAGGGTGGGGCCTCCAGGAGGACTGGACATAGCTGGATGGCTGCTATGACAGGGTGGGTCACTTCAATTTGTCAAAGCTCCATCTTCAGTGATGGTGATGAAGATAATGATAATAGTAATAGATTGAACCATATGACATTGGTTTTATTTGACAATTGTTTACCTACTTAAATGTCATTTTAGTATGATTCAACTTAATAATAAAATAATAGCTAATCAGTATCGGGTAATTGCTAGGGTCCAGACACAGTGCTATAAGCATCACATAGATCAGCTCATTGGACCCACACAGCAACTCTCCACTGGAGATACTGTTCACACCCCAACTTGACAAATGAGGACAGTGAGGCTATGGGAATAACTTTCCTGAGGTCACTAAATAGCAAAGCAGAGATTTAAACTCAGGAGATTAATATTACAGCCTATGCTCCGCCCCCCTCCCCGCCCACAGTACGCTCTTGGCTGGATAGCAGTTTTAGACGGGTGTTCACGCTTTCCACAGAGGGTCTTGCATTTTCATCAGGCATGGGGAAAGTGCAGTTTGTTATTTGTGTGCAAGTCTCACTGATTATGAAGAGCACCAATAGGCCCAGCCAACTGCTCGCCACCTAGTAATAGGGGCCCTGACATCAACTTGGAATTCTAAGAATGGCCCACACCAAGTTTGCCTGGAGGGTCATGTGTGAAGCAGTAAAATTCAGATTTCACCTTCATCAGCTTTGCCAAACATTCACATTAGTTTTTTTTCTGACAGTTTCTGGGAATTTGGTTGTAAAATCTTCATCTTCTAAATTCCACCTCACCTGTAGGAAAGGGAAAAAAGCCATTAACAGTTTTAGCAAAGATGCCAGACACGTGAGAATCATAAGTACTATAAGAATAAATAAGTAAAAAGAGATAACTGTGGTCTTGTGGTCTTCCTTTAAAAAACCTATATTCTCAGTCTTATCATGAGAAGAACATCAGACACATTCCAATTGAGGAGTGTCCCACAAAATATCTGACCAATACACTGTCAAGATGTTCAAAAATAAGGAGAGTCTGGGAAACAGTCATAGCCAAGAGGAATCTAAGGAGACGTGATGCCTAAACATCACATGCTGTCCTGGATGAAGTCCTGGGGCAAAAAGGGACATGATATGCATACTAAGGAAATCTAAGTAAAGTATGAACTTTACTCAATAATAATGTATTAATACCATTTATTAATTACGAAAGATGTACCAAATTACTGTTAGATATTAATAATAGGGTAATTGAGTATCGAGATAATAGGGAAATTGGGTATTGAGATATGCAAACTCTCCGTACTCTTCGCATTTGTGCAAATCTAAAACTAATCTAAAATATAAAATTTATTTTGAGAAAGGAAAACACCGTAAATACAGAACAAATATTTAAAAACTAATAAATTTCCAGACTTTCCTGTTAATGAGGAGTTCTCAGATAATAATGTAAGATATTCCATTTTAGATTTTTCCTCATGTGCATCAGGCAATTAAAGGCTTTGAAAAGTCCCACCATAAACATCAACATAGTTGTGTGATAAGCTTTAACCCAGCTTTTCTCAAACTGATCTCACTATGGAATCCTTTTACTTGAAAAATAGCTACAAGCCGGGAGACGAAGGGGAGTTGGGTCGCAAGCATCCCTGATTGTGAAGCTCTTCTTAGCACCTGTTTTTCTAGTAACTACCATTGGATCACTTTCTCATTCCTACTCCTTCAGAAAGCCTGCAGTAACTGCTTATTGCCTCAACACCAGTCCTCGCCCCCAAACCACTTCTCTTCCTTGCCAGTCCTACTCCACCTGAAATACCCTCTTGTCTCTCCCCACTCTTTCTCTAAGGAAGTATGCCAGTCTCACACTTCCCAGGTGGGTTTGTGAAACTCAGGTGGCTGGACTCCACCCCCAGAATTTCTGATTCAGTGCATCTGGGTTGGGACTGGAGAACGCGTGTTTCTCAGGAGATACCAGGAGATGTCAGTGCTACCGGCCTGGAGACCACATATTAAAAACACTGAGGTCCCTGCATCCTGGTTCTGAGGTTGCCTTGTACTCCTCCATAGCCTCTAGACTTCATCTTGCTCTCACATGTTGGCTCTTACTGGTCCCCATGCACTGGTTGCCTAGTAACTGAAATAAGTACTAGTGAAGCTAATACATAATAATACTAAGTAACTGAAATAAATACTAATTCCAGTGGGTATGGAATCCAGAAATGGATGAGATTCAAATAAGAAATAGGGAATATTTGTGTTAAACGAAAAGAATATTTTTCTTTTTAACAGGAGGGCTGAGTCCCATGGTCAGTGTCATTATTTACTAGATGAGTGACTCCAGGCATATTTCACAATGTCCAAAAGCTTGGATTCTCTACAATAAAATGGGGATGATTTTCACCTTGTCAGCTTTCATGAGGATTAATTAATGGCACACATATCGAGGTGCACATAGCAAGGAATGTTGCAGCTACTCAAGAACTATCACTTTTCTAACTCCAGAAAAGTTACTCCAAGACATTGGTGTCCACCAGAATTACCTGCAGAGCTTGTGGAAATTCAGAGCCCCAGGTTTGCCTCTCTAGATATTCTGACTCATCAAGTCTGGGGGTGAATGCAAACATTTAATAAGCAGTTGGCATAATCACAATCCAAGTGGTCTACAGGTAATCCATTCATTCATTATTCATTTACTCACCAGCAAGCATTTGTGCTGGGCCTCCATGTGCCAGATGGAATTTCCTGTGTTAAAGATACAGCAAGGGAGAAAATAAAGACCAGACCTTCATAAAGTTGATGTGTAGTAACCACTATGTGAATACGTATATAATGAATGTCCAGGTCATGAGATGTGGCATAAAGTGTGAATCAACGCAATGTAACAAGGTAGAGATGGGATAGTCAGAGTAGGTCTTCCTGAAAAGCGAGAAAACATAGAAGACTCTACAATTCCAAGTTGGTTTTCCCTAATGTGAATTACAATCTAACACAGATGTATTATAGTCATCTTTAGTTTGGGGGTTTTATTATTAGGAAACATTCATTTCCCAAACAATATGGTAGATCTTGTTTTGTTGAGTGTCTACCATATCCTGATCACAATGCTCAGTATTTTGCAAGTATTGTTTCTAGTACTCAAAACAACTCTGCAGGGGAAGCATTTCATTCCCATATTATAGACAAAGGAGCCTTGAAGAAGGTACATGGTCATGGAGTAAATGGCCAATGTCAGTTCTTTCTGCTACACCCTATAGCCTTGAACATATAAAAATCCAAACTTTGTTTTCAAAATCCATAGTGGTGCCAACTGTATAGTCCTAATCCTCTTAAAGAACCAATTATTTTGTTGCCATTGTTCAAATTCATTGTTTTGCCCTTTCCAGTAGTTTATAATCCTTGCTGCACATTCAAATTCCCCAGGGGCAAGAGCTGGGTATCCAGGATTTGAAGTCTTCTTAGCTGAATCTGATGTGCAGCCAATATCAGGTACCACTGGATAGTGTCATCATCCAAGAAGAATAAATATTTCCTGGCCATAGAACCAGTGGAGCTCTGGTTCACAGTGTAAATCAAAAAGGTAGCTATGAGCCAATGCACTTGAGGTTCATGATCACCAGGGGGATAAATCTCTCTGAAACAAGAAACACACCAGCCCTGACTGGTGTGGCTTAGTTGGTTGGGTATTGTCCTGCAAAGCAAAAGATCACTGGTTTGATTCCTGGTCAGAGCACATGCCTGGGTTGCTGGTTCAGCCTCTGGTTGGGGTGCATATCTGAGACAACCAATCGATCTTTCTGTCTCACATCCATGTCTGTCTGTTTCCCTCTCTTTCTCCTTTCCTTCCCTGCTCTCTAAAAATAAATGAATTAAAAAAGAATAAGAAACCACTAGCCCCTGGAGCAGACAGACAGAATAGCATTGTGAAGAAAACACAGGCCTTGTCACCACGCCTGGGTTTCACACCCAGCTCTGCCCTCCTCTGGCTCTGTGATTTGGGATGAGGAACTAAACTTGACTGTACTGACTGTACTATACCTAACACTGTCAAGAGTACAGGGGCTTCCCAACACTGTATTCTCTATTTTCTCTGCCTAATACACCACTCCCAACCAAGGAGTATGAGTTGAGTACAATGAACACAAGGAAGGGGCACCAATTTCCTCCCCACCTGCAATGACTTCCTGACTTTTCCAGCACAGAAAAGTAGAAGAGTCCAGGAAAAAAAATCTTTCCAGGCACTTTTTTCCCCCAAATTATTCAAATCCAAATTTAGCATTCTTTCCTGGGGGGTGAAAAAGGATTGTCTTTTTCATGCATTTGCAGTTATAACTTTGCACCCAATAATGCTTGCTGTGAATCTTGGACTAGTAGTGGTTTGGGCTAACAGGGGTTTAAGGAGGGTGGGGGAGACAACTAGCAATTAAGACTGCTGTCTCCCTTCTCCCCTGAACCGTGTCTCTGCAGGATTGGTCTTCCCTCTGGCATGCAGACCTCTGAGTCTCTTGTTCCTCTCTTGGCCCCTCCTTGCTTATTAAACTTGCAATCTGAAACAATTGCTCCCACTTTGTATTCCATGCAGCTGTAATATTTGCCCAACGATGAGCTCCATTCAGTGGTTTGTTAACTGAAATGGGAAGTGACAGACTCAATAAAAGGAAATCTCTGTGCCAAGGAAACAGATATTATTTCTCCTGCTTGCTTTCTCTTTTTCTCTTCCTCTCAGTTACTCTGTGCCGGGAATCAGCAGACTCTGAGCTCACAGACACGGCGAAGCTTCCTATTGATCCATGTCCAGCTAATTTGATCAGAATAGAGACTTTTATTCCCTGTTGTTCCCCTCAGTGGCCCTCAGCAGATGTGATTGAGTGCCTGGGTGTCACCCCCGACCTCTGCTGATTGGTCTGAGGGAAGAAAGGCTGCGGAAGAACCTGGGTCCACACTGCAGGCCGGGAGGGGCTTTCTGTGAATAAGATGGGAAATTACAAAAGGATGAAAGTTGGAGGAAGTATATGATCCTGTCCTGGGATCAGCCTCCTTGTCTTTTTTGTCAGTGGTGAGTTACAGAAAGCACCCACCATTGCTAATTGAGGAAAATCAGGGGATCTATGGGTCATTTCTGGGTAATGATGACTCAGATGTTAGACATGTTTTTATTTTTCCTATATATTTGGGAATTAATTATAAATAATAAATGTAATGCTGACATTAAAAGTAAACTAACACCTATCAAATCACATGGACATCTCATTTAATCTCCACAACAACCTGTTGGAAGCCACATTATTATTATATACTTTTTCTAGCAGAGAATTGGGTGTTGAAGAAGTAGCTTGTGTAAGGACTGATAGCAGGTAGAAGCCCTGAAAAATTGAAGATAATTGTTGATTCACATACTGTTGTGAGAGTTAACACAAGATGCTCCCATATTCTCCTTGCCCAGTTGCCCCCAATGTTAACACCCAGCATACCTGTACCACAATACAATGGCCAGAAAATTGGCATTGCTACACCCATCCACCTTATTCAGACTTCACCAGCTTCATGTGTACTCAGTTATGTGTGTATGTATTTACTTCTCTGCAGTTCTTTCACCTGTGCAATTTCCTGTGACAGACCACAGTCGCCACACAGAGCTGTTCCATTAGAAGGATCCCTGGCTCTGTCCTTTGTAGGGACTGCTACCTGCCTCCCCCCAAGCCTCAGGCAACCCCAATCTCTTCACCATCTCTATAATTTTGTCATTTCAAAATTGCCATATAAAATGTTTGTGAAGTGCTTTCCTTTTGATTATCTGTCTTTGCACATTTTTGTGGTTACAGAAGCAACTCACAGATACATTTTTTGTCTACTTAGCTTCCTGGTCCCTTCCAGTTCCTCTGCCATCTGCTACCTTCCTTTTGCTCCAGGTCTACTGAGATTAGAGACACTATTGACACAGGCGTAGAGCCCATACACACATCCCCGGTCCACCACTCCCATCCCAAGGGTAGGCTCCTGATGTCATTGTGTGGGAATTCTACAAGATTCTCAGCTCCCATTCAGCCACTGGAGGCCAAGATATTTTCTGTCACTGCCCATCTACATTCCCCGTTCCCTACCCTCACCTGGGCCCCCGGGCCAATGTGATGTTCATTAACTATGCTGAGCCTAGGACTATGAGCACCAACTTTGGTGTCTGATCAGTGAATTCCACCCCAGAAGTCTCCAGGCCCCCTACTGGTTAAATAGTTACAGCAGAAGAAGAGGTTTCCTCAGGTCTAGAGTACACCAGACAGGACTGTGTGTTGTCTATGGTTGGGTAGGGCTTCACCCCCAATTTTTACAGAATACGTACCTTTTGAATCTTGTGTAGCAAACAACCTTGACTCTCACCCATGGCCCAAAGTGTCCTGAAGCTTTCTCATGAAATGAAATAACTACTGCCCCTCTTCCATGTGAGTCAGTCCCCAGAGGTAGAGATTAGCCATCACACACAAGGACTCTTTCATCTTCTCGATTTTTTATCTGATACCATTAAGGAAATGGTCAGTTGCCTGGAAATGGTCAGTATACACTGGGGATGAACAACAGCATGGACTGGACCATTTTTTGCCACAGAGTAATATTAAATTAGATTGGATCTTGGGTTTTAGCTTTAGGGGAGTTTTGCCCCCTTACTCTTGAAAGCCCAGAAAAGGTGAGGTCCATGGATGATAATTGCTCTGCAGAGTTCTCTCTCTCTCTCTCTCCCTCCCTCCCTCCCTCTCTCCTTCCCTGCCCACTCCCTTTTCCTCTTTCTTTCTATTATTTATATTGTATCCTCAGCCTAATTGGACACTGTCTTGTTCCCAAGCTGCTGATGCCCCTCCCCAGACTTGTTTTCACTCAATGGTTGTGCCCTTGTCTGGGCATCCTATACATCCTATACATCCTACACAGACCTGGCAGGTATTTCATTTCAGCACTCTTCCCATCTGAATTTAAGGAAGCCACCCATTTGTGAATGTCAGGGGCAGAACCCCGCTCACTCCTTTGGCTCCTTGCACCCGGCATCTTTGAGCAGACAGACTCCATTGCGCCTTGTCAGGCCTGCGTGGCTTTTGTTTCCCTGCACATTTGAATAATACATCTGATTACCATGGCAAACCTTGCAGCGTATGCAAGCTTGGACCTCCTGCCTAATTAACTGTTGATAACAGGGCCCAGTGCCCTTTCCCCTCTCTGAAGCCATCACGGACATGACAGTTCTTTTATCTTTCTTCCAAATTGACTTGCTCTCCCAACCCTTGCGCAACCCCTGTTTTGTCTGTTTACCTCTCATGTCTGTGCCAGACTGTTAATTTTCTGTGGCACCTCCTATCTGGTTGTAATTAACACATCGAACACGGAAGACATAGCTCTGCTTTTTGCAGATGCCTAATGGAGGTGTTTTCTTCCTCCACTAATTATGACCACTGTATTTTAGCAATCTATGTTGACCTAAAAGGATCTGGGTTTTTTTTTTTTAATTGTTTTGGTTGAAGAACTAGTACAGTTTTGCATCTCAGTTTGGGCCATGGAGAACAAGGTCATTACCAATATATATTATCAGTTTTTCTTTTCCTAGCCTTGAAAGTAACAAATGAGGTACATTTGTTGTCGGCCATCCTGTGCCGCATTGGGCAACTCTTCGCAAGATGTGGGTAATACTTGCTTTGGATATATGCTCTCACTCGAATCTAAATATTTTGCCTTGCTAATTATACAGATGGGGCACATGACCTAGTCTATCGAGTGTGGAAATCCTCAGCAGATTGTACATAGCTTCCCATCCCATTAGATTTTAGAGAAGCTGAGCCCTTACCTCCACCAAACTTGAGACATGGAATCTGTTTATCATCTCATGCTTAAGCTTAAGATTTAATCCGTCATGAATGCAGGTTCGGAGAGATCAAGGCATAAGAAGAAGGTTGGTAGTTATAGCAATAAAAAGAGGAGCAAGAAGAGCAGCTTTAGTGAAGGACTCCGGCTGGAATAATGGTGATAGAATTGTCCAAATCGATGCGTCTCTTGTCAGACCCATGTCTGATGTTTGAATCAACCAGGCCTTTTCTCCAAGAGCTTTCCTTGATAATATTGAATTATTTATTATTTGTGCTTTCCCCCTTCTCTTTCTGATGATTTTTTTCATTCTGACTTAGTAAAATTTGTTTTTCATGCTGCCAGTTTCAATGTTGTCTATACTTCGATAAATAGCAGTAATTGGGCAGAAGTCATATACAAATGTACAACTTCAATTACATCTAGAACATTTTTCTTTATATTGACGTCCCCCCCTTCTTATAAGATCTGTTTCTATAGCCCATAGTGCTGAGTATTTTATTTTTTTATTTAATTCTTGTTCAAGTACAGTTTTCTGTCTTATATTCCCAGCCCTGCGCACCTCCCCCATCAGTGCTCCCCACCTCTCTCCCATTTCCGCCTTGTCCAGCTATTGGTATGCACTTTGGAACCTATGTCATCTTTTTTTTAAAATGTGGTCCTGCCCTTCCATCAGTCTGGACAGACCCGGAAAGGGATACTTGGAGGCCTTTCCCTACCGAGCTCTCCTGGAGTCTTCTCACCCAACTGTTCCTCTGTGTCCAGCAGTGTGTGGTTTCCACAGCCTGGTTTTCCTTGTTAATGGTGGGGCTAAGATAGGGAAGGTGGCTTTGCAGACCAGGGTATAAATTTGTGTGTAATGAAAAGTGTGTAGAGGGCAGTACTTAAGAGAAGGAGAAGAAGGAGGAAGAGGAGGGTGAGAATAAGGAAGAAAGAAAACACAATAAAGAAGAAACAAAGTTGGCGTCAGTGGGGGGGGAGAGAATCTTTATTGTAATTCAAGTTTAAGAAAATATTTTTCTGGGACATTAAATGTTTCTGATTCTAAGCATCCTGATTTATGATTTGAAACCAAGAAGTACTCGTACATGTAGTATATCTGTTAGCCAGCTGAATGTAACTTGCAGTTTCATGTCAAGGTTCAGTACCAGCCCAGTGTTTGGTGGTGATGCTTTGGCAATAGGGACATCTGCTAGGCACAGCCAAGGTTTCTAAGGTGGGCATCTAAGGTCTGACAATTTCTAAGTCACTGCTGTGCATGACCCGAACCTACAAGCTGGAAAAATGAAAGATAGAGTTCAAAGCCTTCCGAGGTGCTAGGTTGGACAGATTCCTGAGAACGCAGGCACACACTGGCCTGACGGAAGATGGCCTTTCCTCTGGAAGGACAGTTGCACAAACCACAGCTGAGCACGTTGTGGGTGGCTCCCTCTGTGGCTCTGAATCCATACCTTTGAATCATGCTTCTGTGAGCACTTTTCTTAGAAGCAAAAGCATGACGGGACCTTGGCATCTGCTGTTTAAGGGCATGTGACTAGACAGTGTTGATTTAAAAAAAAAAACATTTTGTGAGGAGAAGCGATCATTTAAAACACATTTTCAGGTAGGGCGTATGCCCATGTGATTTTATTTCATGCCCACCCCCTAAAGCCATGCTTGGCCCATTTTAGTTAGAGGGAGAAACTAGAATAACCATCTTCAGAGCGTCGGAGTGATAAAGGAATCACACTCTCAGTTAGTGTCTGCAGGTGACGAAGCTGGGGCTTAACTAGACAGAGAGAAATTGAGTTGGCGCCGGCTGTCTGTGACTCTGGACCCCACCAGGTTGCTGTGTGTGTGTGTGTGTGTGTGTGTGTGCATGCGCAGGAGAAGGACTTTGATCAGACTGCCTCTCCCACCAGTAGCTGTTAGGCACGGTGCTCAGAAACAGCCCTATTGTTTTAGATTCTCTTTCATATCATGTAGGTGTCTATACCATGCCACCCACACAGGAGAACAAGTGAGCTGTGAAATATATTCATTGTTAGAGCACCGGGGAAATGGCGGCCAGCAATCGCAGGTAATAATGTCCGACAGGCAAGGGAGGCCGCCAACATTACCTGCATTATTTCGGTTGCCTTTTTCATTATAGGTTTGGGAAATAGGCAGCAATTCGATTATGGCATGATTTCGGGTGGAATTGCTTGCGCTCCCTGACCTCGTCACTGGGGGATCAAATGAGAAGTCAGCTCAAATAAAGTTTATAATGCATTAACAGGACAGAGCAGTGCCTTACCCACAGTTTTTCATCTTCCAGGGGTGTGTAACTAACTGCGGCCCAGATCTATCTGTACCTCGAGGCACTAGGAGGATTGGCCGAGATGTATGGGAGCGAGCAGAGGCAGCCAGTGGTGTCCAAACCCTCCCCTCCCGTGTGGGGTGCTGGTACCTCTGCAGCCTGGGTGCAGCAGTGTGTTTAATAGCGCAGAAGGAACCTGCTTGTTGGATTATTAATTTCCTGTCCCCTTTGCCTTATATTTTCCTTTGCACATATTCCTGATGGTTTTCCTTCTGCCTTTTTGCTTTGTGCCCTTTGCCCACCCCTTCCATCCCTCCTTTTCTTTCCTCTGGGCCACCTTCCTGCCCAAGGAGCTAACCCCTAGCACTTCACACTGACTCCTGGCCATCCAGCTGCATGCTGGCTGGCTTCACACCTGGGTGAGTTTCTCTCTTCCCACTGGGGATTCTGTTTCTAAAAAGAGTAGACAGAGGGAGAGGGGGGTGGAGAGAGAAAGAGAGAGGACTGAATTATGAATTTGAGGGAGTATATTAAGCACAGGCTTGGTCTTTAGTTAGGAGTGACCCAAAAAGCAAGACAAGTTCACTGAGTAACAACACCGCACCCCATCCCAGCTGCTGCGTGGAGAAACGTGGCTTCCCTTAGTACATTAATTAACTCTCCTCTTACTAGTTCTAGACACAAAGAGTGCGCATTGAGGAAAAAAATGGAAATAATGACAGGTCATTGCACTATGGTTGTACTAAAAGATATTTGGGGTGCCAGAGTTTCATCTGACAGCAGAATTGTGGAAGGGAGTAATGAAGAGACTTGGGAGGTTTCTGGGGTGACTTGTGAGTTGGGGGCAGTTGTCATCAAAACTCCTATCACCATCTGTACCCCTACGGTGCCCACCATCCCTTCTGCACACAGTTGGAAAGGAGCGTTTCATGCTGTGAGCACAGGACACTTTGTGGCTGGACAGCTGATCTGAGGACTTTTGGTTTTGATTTGCTGACTAACCTACGTATCCAGTTGGTATGAAAGACACAGAAGAGGCTGGCGAAGCCCCTTCCCACATTCTATGATGCACAGCTCTGTCCCTCATCTCTTCTCCCTGGTCTGGGAGGATTTCTTTCCTCTTCCTCAAATCTGTCCCCACCTAGAAATCAGCAAGATTTGTAAATAGCAGAAGGGTTGGGAAAGTGATAAATATGATTTCCATGAGGTGTCTTTATTGGTGTGCCTGTCTGTCTGATAAAAAACTTGTGTTTTAATCTGAGAAAGTTCACTCTTTGGGGAAATGGCCTTGAAGCCCCCCAGAGCTCATAGTATGGAGAACGAAAGGGAGTTGACATTAGTCATTCTCTTTATTTACATAATTTCAGCAGTAGGCAGGAAAAATCTTCCAACCTTGATTATTCCTTTGGTTTAGTCGGAGTCATTTTTTAAAGCATTTAGAGCTTCTTGAGCAGTAGTAGGTTTTGAGGGAAAAGAACTGTGCAATGATGTAATGACCCCTGTGCCCACAGCAGGGTCAGCCATGGCATTTTACTTTCGGACTTCGCACACGCTCACTGACATTTTATCAAGTGTTGGATCACTGGCAAGGCCTTTGTTTCCCTCACCGACACCCGTAGGGATATGCTAACAATGTATTTCTTTGTTTTTACACAGCACCCAGCACAAGAAATAAATGGAAAGTATGTATGGAAGGGGACAGCATTTCAGCTTGGGCAGTTTGGGGCCATGGTATTATCCTGAAACAAAGTAAAAACCAAACAAGCAAACAAACAAAAATAGTGTCATTCAGAGCAACCAGATTATCACCTTGAGTTTCCAATGAATTTTTCTTCAGTTTCTTGGCCTCCCTCAGGGAATAACAGATAGTCTTTGAACTGAACGTCTGCTAGAGAAGTAAAAATGATGCTCCAATGACAGGATGGTGAGAAGTTTGAGCATTAAGAAGAATGATATTTGTCATAGAGATGGACTTAATTTTTCAATACAAATCTTCCATTACACTATTTTGAAAAATAAAAATGAGTTGTTTTTTTAAAAAATCTTGGGGTATTATCTATCTGTGGCATGTGCTGATTTTTTTTTTCAGGAAAAGGTTTATACTAGTGGAAAATAATCTCTTTGGGACAGAGAAAATTTTGAAAATTATGTTTTAAAGAGCATTTTTGCTGTAGCAGTGTGAAAATCCCAACATTGTTTACTGTTTCACTTAGAACACAAAATAGATTCAATGAGAAAATTTTTAAAAATTTCACTGTGACATTTTATTAACCCACAAGGAAGTAGGTAGTATTTGATAAGCAATATATGAACTGGCTTCTCTCCTCATCTTCATCATTTCCTTCACCTCCCCTCCTTCCTTTTTCTTACAGCTGCCTTCCAAAGAAATCATTTGATAGGAAACTTTCTCTACTTGGGAAATTCCAAAGTACTGCAGCCCTTCTTTAAAAGTCTTAAAGTAACGTTTCTATTTGAATGAATCTCATTTCAGCTTTAACTACCAGCTCACTTCTGGTGATCTTTGTTTCCAGGTTGCAAAATGTTTCTTCTGAGATAATATGGATTCCTCTTCTTCATTCTGTTACCAAACTTCTCTGGATAAATAATAAAGTTGTTAAGCCCTGAGAGTAAACTTTGAAAAGAGTCCCTATCCCACCTGGGAAAAAGCTCCAAACATTTGAAAAAGAAAAGGCACCACTGTTGTGTAACAGTTCTTAAAACACTGCCTTGTTAATTTGTTTCTATTTTACAAGGACATTATGCCAACAGTGATAAATGAAATGTATCTCTCCCCTAACCCCTCCAAAGGCTGCCTTCCAGAGTCTCCTCTGTGTTTACAGAAATGTGCTCTATTCAAAGTTGGGATCAATTGTTCGTTCACACCGGTGTTCATTTGTTCAAGGCAGCATCTGGGCCTCAGATACTAGGAGCGACCCGTGAAAGCAGAGTGCTATTAATAGTGAGGCTTACCTCGTCCAGGGCATAATCATTTTAGCACGCTCCAGAAAAAGCCAGCATGCAGCGCTCTGCCCACCTTTGCTCCGGCAGGGTCCTCACCTTCCAAAGGCAAACAGGGCCAAAAAGAACTCTGAAAGAAGTGATTAGAGTCCTGATTGCTCTACAAATTGAGCCTTTTTCCTGCTTGACAGTGATCTTGGCATAGTCTCCCCACTTAATCCTCACCAGCAATTTGCCTATAGTTACAGCTAACAAGAGGTGATTAGAGGGGAGTTTCCCGTCACTACTTAACACCCAGCTCTAGGTCAACATGGGCACAGGCGACAGAATTGGGCCTGTTTCCCCCTTAGCTCACCACCTCTGGATGCATTCGCCTGGCACTCAGCTAATGATAGTTTTCCAGCACCAGCCAGAGTTCCTGAACAGCATCTGTTAGCAGTTATCCAGCTCTCTATGTATCGAGGAAATCCAGGAAGGATGGAGAGAAAGCCTGTTGTTTTTCAAACCAAAACCAGAGAGCTAAGCCAGCACAGAAGGTCTCTCCCATGAAAGTTAGGTGGACACTGTGCTGAGTGGTCCTCTGGGGGCTCTGTTTTGACACCAAGAAGGGGACAAGACCCACTCATTGCGCAGTTTACCTGTCCTCTGCAAGGACCATACCTCAGGGTAGAAGCTAGCACAAAGTAGAACAGGCAGATACAGTGGGCTGTAGAGCTGTGAGAACAAGCAGCAGGCTGGCTGTGGGGTTAGGTGGGTGGTTCCCATGTGTGAGCCAGCAGTAGCAACCGCTGGAGGGCTTAATAAAACCTCCAGGTTTCTGATTCAGCAGGTCTGGGGTAGAGCTGGAGGATTTGCATTTTAACTAATCCCCAGGAGCAACTGCTGCTGCTGCTGTTGCAGGTCTGAATCCCACTTTGAGAACCTCTGGCGGGCTTTGACAGACTTGGCCTTTGCCACCTATGAAGTGTACCCTGCTGACACCCATGTGTGGCTCCCTGTTATCTCCAGGAAAAAGTCCCAACTCTTTAAGTGACTTTTGAGGCCCTTTGTAAGCTGTCCACCCTATCTCCTCTAGTCTTCCTTCCCCCTGCCCAAGCTATTAATTGTGAACATACCTAGGACCCCTACTAGGAAGATGTTGTTACATTCTGAAAATATTCCTCCCTGGAAAGTTCTTACCTATTAAGTTGGTGCTCAACTATGGCCTCAGCTGGAGGCCCCAGCCGAGCCTGCTGCTTTCTGCAAATCTGAATTCCACAGCTCCTTACATGCACCTGCCTGATGAATGTATCATATCAGATAAGGGTGCTAATGACGTGTCCTTCTCCTCAAAATCGGGGATCCCTTTTATTCATTTTATTTCCCCAACACCTAGCTCTGTACCTAACACACGGTCATTGCACACTAAAGTTTTTGTTGAAGAAATTAGGTCTTGCATGAAACAAAATGTCTAATAGAAATTATTATCAAATAGTAAAGATCAAACTTTGAAGTCAGATCATCCCTATCTGAGTTATCATACAACTGTATTGAGGGTTTTTCTCTTTTTCTTTTTTGCTTTGGGGGCAGCTCACTTCCCCTCTCTGAGACTCAGTTTTATACATCTTTATAATGGGAATATTAATAATGATGATGATGATAGTAATAGTGACAGCAGTAGTAGCAGTAATGGTTGTACCACTACTTCCCTCACACGTAGGTAATAAAATGCACAGCATAATGCCTGACACATAGCAAAACTTCAGTATATGGGGAGGTGTGTCTTATTTTCTTTGTCTTACTGTGGGACATCCACACTGGTGTGATACTGATCAGATATGCAGGAATAAGTGGGTGAAAGTGGAGAGGAAGCCACACAGGACTATAGGGCAATTGAACAGTGCACCTCGCAGCCCCTGGTGTTAACGTTATGAATATAATGCTGTGCATTGAATTAACTGGAGGCGATATTTGCCAGGGGACTGAAGCAAAGCACATCTCTTTCTCTCACCACTCTGCCCTGCTCTCCCATCCCCAGCCACCCCGGTTTTTTTCTCATGCCAGAGTAGGCTGGGATGTTGAAGACTTTGTACAAGCCATCCTGTCCCTCCTTCACTCCCTTCTCATTTACCTGCTATTGATTTAAATACCATCAGTCCTCAGAGAAGTCTTCTTCTCTGGCCTGTTCACCAAAAGTAATCTCTTTTGAGACTGCTTGTATCTTCTCAGCCAGCACCTTGTACCTTTCTTTCACAGCAATGGTGGCAGCCTGCAATTATTTTATGTGCATTCAATGTTTCTTTCTCTTACCCTACAATAAGCTCCATGAAGGTGGGAAGCAACCTATTCTGTCTTTTCTTAAACCCTCTGAACCTAGTATAGTGCCTGACAACTAGTAAGTGAGAAGGAAATTGTCATTAAAGGATGAACAACTGATGAAAGGAAGTGATCAGAGCCACTGTGTAACTATGGTAGGTCAAGGCAAAGGCAATGTACATTTTGCCTTGGGGAACCTGCAATCTCCATTGTTGGAAAAAGCACACAGAGAGTGCACTGGTCAGACCCCTCTCTTCCCTAGACCCTATTCTCACCATAGCCTCATACTTTCTTTCTGTCTTTCCCTCCTTAATCCAGTTAATAATTACCAGAATCTACTATACGTTAGACACACTTCTAGAAATAAACAAATGAACAAAAATTCCTGTCCTTGGGAAACTTAGATTATACCTTGTATTTACCTAGTTACTTTATTGTCATATTTTATCCCAACTCCTAACTTAATTCATTACAAAAAGTAGATGCTCAATAGAAATTGGCTGAATGAATAGATTTATTTTTTTACTTTCTTTCCCCTACCATAATACAGCCAAATTAACTTATCATTAACCCAGCATGCTTAAATACTTTGAATAAAGACTACTCCATAGGCTCACTGTGTACATTCCAGCCTTATGTCTTTGCCCACAACTATTCTCTGTTTGCATCCATGTTTACCATTTTGTCATCGTGTTGATCTAGTCCCCCCAAATGAAGATGTTGAGAACAATTCCAAACAACTTCCTCCTTGGATTAAAAATAGCACCCAACCATTTCTGTCCCTATAATAATTGATAGCATGTCATGGTACAGGACACTGGTCTTCAAGTTCAGTGAGCTGAGTTCACATTTGAACTCTGCCCCCTTGTTAGCTAGATGCTCATGTAAAAGGAGGTGGTAATGGGACTGAGCTGTTATGAGCATCGAACAGAGTAACTCATGTGTGCGATATGACTGGAAAGAACCTGGCATAAGTACATGCCAAAGGACCTCAGCTTGCTTGTTTATTGGACTCAGATAACGAGAAGCACAGGTGCTTGAATCTATATTGGGTGGAGGGTCTGCTTTCACCATTATCACAAGGAATCCAGCCCATTCATGGCGCCCCAGTGGGCTCAGACTCTTCAAAACAACCCCGATCATAAATGCACATAGAGATTATCTGCTGTGTGTCATGTACTGGTATTCTAAATAAATTAAATTAATCATGTAGAAGACCATGTACTGGTCTTCTACATGATTATCTCAACAAATCCCTTCCGTTAACTAACAAGAGACCCTCTATTTTATGTCTCTTTAAACTTATTCTGGTAAAATATACATAACATAAAATTTACCATTGGTGACATTTAGTAAATTCACAATGGTGTGTAATCATCATCACTATCTAGTTCCAGGTTATTTCTATTTCTGCCAGGTCATGTCACACCCAGCAGAAATCCATACCCATTCATCAGCCTGTCTGTGTCACCCCTCTCTTTAGCCCGTAACAAAATCTATAGAACAAAGATATAGAGAAGTTCATTGATCTGCGTTAAACCCACATTAGTAAGTGGAAGAGTTGGCATTTAAGGCCAGGAAGCCTTCCATCCCTGTGCAGCACACTTATTTTGCTAAGTGAATTAGCTCCCCATTAGAGAGAACTTTCCCCAAAACCCAATTCACACTGTCTATGCAAGGGTTGTTTCTAGTTGACCCAAAGGTAACTTTCTCTGAGGCTTCATTAGGGGATTTGTACCATTCCCACCAATGGGAAGCCCGTGCCTCCCGGAGCCCTTCCTCCTACCCTCTCTCCATCTGCTTTTCCTACATCAGCCCAGAAGGAGGGAAGTTGTCACACTGGTCGGTGGGGGAAGATGTGTCCTCAGGCACTGGTCCCCACAGGTGGTCCTCAAGGAAACTACTGGAAGGGATGTTTGAGGCCAATCCAGGTCTTCACCTTGGACAGGAATGGGTTCTAAGACAACATGTCCACTTTTCTTAATTTGGATCCTTATCTCAAAGATGGGGTATGATTCCCGGGGTGGGAGAGAATTCTGGGAGAGAGGTAAACTTGGAGATTCTGCTAAAAAATCTCTTCATGAATGATTTTCAGGGAAAGGTCTAATCTGTTGGCCCTTTTGTCTTTAATTTTCAGAAATATTTGGAATCCTTGTTTCAGAGGAGAGATTTTAGGGGAATTCAACTAATGCTTCTGAATGTCTACTGAGGCTATTAGGAAAAAATATCACCCGGGGCACATTTCTCCTTAAAGATATAGTATTCTTCATCTCATACCAGGATCTACAAACCTTTTTTGTAAAGGGTCAGATAGTAATTATTTTAGGTTTTGTGGGCCATCTGGTCCCTGTCACAACTACTCGACTCTGTCATTCTAGTGTGAAAGCAGTCATAGACGATCTATAAACCAATGGGTGTTACTATGTTCTAAAACAACTTTATTTATGAAAACGGGTAGTAGGCTAAATTTGACCCATTGACCTAGACACTAGCTAACTCCCTGTTCTATGAAGTGTGGAATCTCCCCCAGATTTCTGCTGATTCCCAGAAATGACTGCTCTCCTTCCTTCTCTATCTCTCTCTTATCCCTAAATTTGCATTTATGGTCACCTCTATTTTCTGGCCATATCAATGGAACCAACAGCTTGTGGAGTTTCACCTAGAGAATCTGTTCTTTCAAGAAGCATTTGTGAATAGTGTAGACTTCTTTGCAACTTCTGTGGAAGGCAGCGGGGTCCTGTATCCCTCAGCAAATAAGATGTAAACGTCCCAAGTAGTTATGCTTGTTATCCTAAAATTCCTTCTCAGGTAGCCATGGAGGTTGGGTGGAGGGGGAGTGGGAGAGCAATGCCTCTAGCCTTTCCCCAACAAATTATGCAACTTTGCTTGTTCCTTGCTCTTTCCTCCTGAGACTTCATTGGGAATCGTAGATTTCTGCGTCTTTAGAATTCAGAAGAATTTCTAGCCTCTTGTAAGTCAGGTATGGATCAACATAGAGGTCTTTGAACAGGGTGGGAGTAGTGATAGGGGAACATCCAATCCTACTTCAAGCACTCAGCTGTTACCCAGGCATTCTCCACTGTAAAGGCAATATTCTCCACAAAGGAATTCTGACTAATACTTTCTTTCCTATCTCTATCTCATTATACAAAGATGGCACGGTCTTTGTTCTTAGGATCTTAAAGTCTAATAGGAAAGATACACCATTTAGGTCACTTATAAAGCAGTGGAACAAATGCACAGTGCTCTGTGGGATCCAAACTAAAAGGTGATCTCACTAAAAGATTGCCCAAAGGAAGTAGCATCTGAATTTGGTCTTCTGAGGTTCATGTGATGTATGTGAAACCTATCTAACTTCAAATATTTAGAGAGTTGTTTGAGAGAAAGACCATCAATTCATTTTCTGTAAGAGCAGAAATAGAATGATTCATCCATCTATCTTCCTTCTTCTTTCCTTCCTTCTCTCCTTCCTTCTTTCCTTCCTTCCTTCCTTCCTTCCTTCCTTCCTTCCTTCCTTCATCTATCCATTTATCCATCCATTCATCCTAAAAATATTTAACACCTACTATGACTCATTTGCTGAGCAAAGTAGCAACGAGAAAAATAAAAAGGTGAAGAATGCCAATTCTGAAGGATTTTAGAAAAGTGTGGTAGACAGGTAATGCTACACAATTAATTATAGACTGAATAAGTAAGTGGAATTTTGGACAGGATATTAATGAGAGAGTTGAAGATGAACAATCAATCCTGTTGAATGATCTTGAAGACATTAAAAGACATTAATCAGGTAAAAAGGAAGAAAGATCAGGAATGCTTTTGGTAGAGGAGAGCACAGAAAAAGTTCATAAACAAGGTAACAGTGCAGGCTACTCTGTGTTGTGGGAGACGATACAAGAGAGCAACCTGGGAAGTAAGGCAGGGGCCAACATGCAAGGGTAAGCATGAAGGACTGCATCCTTCCAGGTTTTAGGGACCCCCTTCAGTTCAATACTTTAAAGAGATGTTTTATTTTAGAATAGTTTTAGATTTACAGAAAAGTTGCTAAGATAGTACAGTGTGTTCCCTTGTACCCTGAACCCAGTTTTTCTTATCATTAACATCTTACAGTGCTATGGTACATTTATCACAACTAATGAACCAATATTGATACATTGTTGTTAACTAAAGTCCCCATTTTATTCAGATTTCCTTAATTTTTATCTAATTTCCCTTTCCTGTTCCTGGATCCCATTCAGGATCCCACATTACATTTAGTTATCATGTCTCCTTAATCCACTGTAGTATGTGGCGATTTTTAATATAGTCCTTGTTTTTGGTACCTTGATGAATTAGAGTCACATTGGTCAGGTATTTTGTAGTGTGTCCTTCTACTTAGATGTTTCTGATGTGTTTCTCACAGTTAGACTGAAGTTACAGGGTTGAAAAGAAAGGCCACAGAGGAAAAGCATCATGTTCATCATGCCTTGTCAAGGGTACATGCTGTCAGACCCATCACTGTTGATGTTCACCTTGATCACCTGGCTGAGGTAGCATTTGTCAGGTTTCTCCATTATAACATGCATTACTCTTTTTTCTTTCCTGTTCATACTGTGCTCTTTGGAAAGAAGTTACCACATGTAGCCTATGCTTAAGAATTGGACAGCAATACTCTACCTTGGAAAGCGAGAAGCACTTGTGCTCTTGGGAGATTTAAGCAGAAAAGGGGCCTGTTTGAAGGGTCATGGGTGGAAAAATGCAAGGAGAACTATTACAAGCCAACATAAAGCAGATTTGGCTCACTACCAGGAAAAGTACCGACCCCTTAAAACTATTTGGTTGTGGGTGTTAGCACTCAAGAGGGTTCAGTGCAAGGATAAATAAGATTCTTTAAAGGTCTTTATCAGTCAGGCAGAAATCATAGCCACAACGACTTCAGATCTTGTCAGAAAAAGAGCCAGAGTTTCATGCTTCTGTTCAGAAGGTTGTACTTCAACCTCTGGGTTGCCCTGCTGTGGCATGTGTGTGCACATGTTTCCCCATGGATATGACCAAAGAAGGCAACACTTGTTCACTTCCCAAAGTCCTTCGACATCACTGGAACAAACCATTTTGTCTCTCGCACAGCAACTGCTTTTCTCCTCTCTCAATGTTGATCTTCAGTTGCAACATTTTCTTCTTTCTTCTCTGGCATACTTTTCTAAGGAGGGTTTGACCTGAACCCTCCTATACCATGGAACCTTCTCTCCTCATGTACTAATGACTCTGTTGATGACAGTGTAATTTGAGACAGACTTTTCAGAGGGCAAATCAGCAGTTCCTTTCCACCTTAAAATGCTTCTATCTTCTGACCAAACACTACATATTTTTTTCTGGTGGAATTATTCTATTTTTTTTCACTTAAGAATAGATCATGGACTTTTTTTCTACTCACAGATGTTTATGTTATTTCCAGTTTGTTGTTTTTTTTTTTGCTCTTTATTTGTATCTCAAATTATCTTGGTAGGCAAACTTGAGTGAATGTGTTTGAACTTATGTGTATGGCTTCATGTGAGATATTTTACAAGAAGTAGAATTTCCTGTTCAAAAGTTAGGGACATTTGAAATTTTTACAGAGTCTATCAGATCCAAAATAGCTGGATGAAGGTATATTCACAACACAGTCCCAAGAGTATTGCATTCTGTTTCAACCTTACTCTACCCCTGGCAAGGCAGGTACACTTACTCCCATTTCAAATATGAAGAAACTGAGGCTCGCTGAGGTTAAAGAACTAGCCCTGAGTTTCCTCCAGTCTAAGTGAGATATCTAGAAAATTATTTGGTGGCCTTTCTGAGACCCTTCCAATGTATAAAACCTCCTGAGACTAAAAGAAGTCCCAGCACAGATGCATCACCATAGGACACATTTAGTCTGCTTTATGACACTGTTCTAGAATTTTCCAAGTTCATATTCATGAAACAAATGGATAACCCTATACTAGGCTGAAATTTAATTATCTTTTCCCCCTCACTTTTCTATTATGTTAAATTAGTATCTTTCTCCACAGAGGCAGTTCCTACTTTGGGGGTGTAAGAGGAATCCTGTGCATCAAATCTGGGACAAATGAGTGTTACTTCTGTAGCAGAGTGGATCCCAGGCTCTCAGGTGTCAGCCTTTGTGAGAAGAGTATTAAGAGAGACTATAGGACACTGTCGGGGCATTATTAATGTTAAAAATTGTTGACATTCCATGCAGTGTGTTTTTCTAATTAGAGCCAAGCTGCAGAGTACCATTTCCATAATCAACATGGGAACAGAAACTCAGCAAAATTTCATGTATTTGCAATGAAACTGCTCCCCGGCAACATAAAAATGGCTTTTATAACATAAAGGCTGTAATTAGAATAAGTCAAATCAGTTGGAAACGATTAAGGCCAGAGTAGGCAAAGCTGCCTTCTAAATATTTGTCTGGAGATTAGCTGACTCCTGCAGCCCCGAGAAGCATCTTTGATTTACTTATACTGCTCAACATGGCTAACATAATCCTGCAGAAGGCAAATGAACACAGATTTAGATGTGCTAGTTGGCCCATTCTACAATTTGACAGGAGGCAAGCCAATTGGAAGCCAAGTCAGAAAAAAATGGATATAGGGTCACATTAGACAAATTACTTTTTAAAAAAGCACCCTGTTATCATAAATTTAAATTCTTTTAAAACGTGCTGGGTCTTTGAAGCTTTTAGGATGCACTTTAGAAGTCCACATGGAATAATTCCCTGCCTGTCAATGCGACAGTTGATGCGCATCTCATTGTATTTAAAATTATAGCTCTGAGGTGGGACTTGCTCCACGCTGCTTGTCTGACATCAGCTATTAAAATACAAGTAAATCTTGGCAGGTGGAAATTTAAAGAAGAAAAGAGATTATAGAATAAAAATCAGAATTGTTAACTTTACGTTGCTAACCAGGGGATACTGGCGACGGATAGTTCTCCAAGTCCTCTAATAGGATGCTGAGATGAAGAATTCCTTATTCTAGCCAGGGATGGGATGGAGGTTATGAACGGGACTGGAGAGGGTAAAAAGTTCACGGTTTGCATCTTTTGAGGCCAAAGTGACCAGGATTACATGGCAAGCTCCTTCAATGACATCTGGACCAGCAGTTTAGCCCTATGCTAGGATGGCAGAAGGAGGCAGTGAGGAGAGAGGGCAGAAATAATTGCTCTTGAGACCAGGCTGGAACATGCACGGACTCTTGCTTTCATTGAGAAGGGCATAATTCATCCTGACAGGCTCCCCATTCATTTGTAAGCCCTTCAGAATCCCAAACTTGTGTGCGTGCCTGCATTTATCCATTGAAAATATAATCAGCCTAATGCATTCTCTTACTGAATTTTAAACCAGCCCATTAAAACTCCTTTAACGTGCTAAAGTCGGCTTCAGAGAGGGTTTCCATTTCATCTTTATTGAGCTGAGGCTATGGTTCGCTCTCCCCTTGCACCACAGTGAGTGCCTGTCAATAATTCAATAGCATAGCCTTGAAGGGCCCAAGCCCAGCCTCGACTTTCAACCAAGCCAAGCAGCTTGTCAAAGCCTGATGCGCTGTCAATGGCCGACTGATCTATACTGCATGAATCTCCCCTCAGCTCTTGATGTGTCCCTGGGAATAAAAGAAAGCCATTTCAGAAGTCAGCCCAGTGAGAAGCACCTGTTTGTAGAGAATCTTTAATGAAGGCAGGTCGTATGGTGGTGGGGTATAGTTCCAGCCACTGTTGGGTTTTGTTTTCCTTGAGCCAATGTGGGGTATCTCCATGAGCACAGAGCCCACAGAGGGCCACATTCATGGCACTGGGGAGATGTCTATCCTTCTGGCTGACTCTCCTTTAAGCACATCTTTGCATTGCATTTGTCTTCACTGTCACAGGAGACCTTGAACTCAAAGATCTAGTTCAGGGAACAAAAGATCATGATCATGCCATAGCCAATGCTCTAGTCTCATGATCATGCCACAGCCTGGCATTTTCCACGTATCCAGTGGCAGCAATTTGGAGCTTCCTGGCCCATCCCCTCATAGAACATCATGAGTCTTTGTTGGCTGAAGGAGTCCACAAAAGGCAGATGAGAACTACAGCCTCTTCTCCTTCAATGATAAAACGCACCTATTTGTTCTTTTAAAAAAAAAGGAAGGAAGAAAGAAAATTTGTATTTTTCCAACCTGGGCACAATTTTTAACCCATTATTACCCACCTAACCCTTGATGCCACCAAGCCCTGAAGGTTGGCATAATGAGATTTGCAGATATCTCCTCAAAAAAGGCCACAAGGAGAGAACCCGATCCATGTTTTAAATGCAAAATGTCTTGAGTCCCAGTGCTGCTCAGTTTTTCCTGAAGATAAATTTTTGCTGGATTAAATAACTGTTTTAAAGGCACTAGTCATGCAAGTGCTGTCTCATTTGTGACTGTATTTGCATTGCTAATGGATATGTCTCTTCCTCATGCATAGTCTTTCCCAAGCAGCCACCCCCAAATTTACAGATTTCTTGCTTGTCAAATTGTAGTCTGCGAAGAGGTGGCAATAATGTAGATGGAAAAGAGAAGCGGCGATGTGTTAAAAGCTAATAGAAAACTGTTACACTGGAATAGATTCCTGGTGTAGACTCCTGCTTCCTTTAACCACAAAACAATCGAATCATTTCTGATAAGGTAAATCCAGCCACCATGGCCTTGTGGTCTTCCCAAACAAATAGCACAGTCTGTTTTACCCCAGCCACAGGGCACGCAAAGGTGGAGAATTAAGAGTAGGTAGAAGCAAGATTGTTTCTGCAGGTGAAGGAAAGGGAAAATTAATATGATGATTTTAGGGAAGGAAATCCCTCCCAAGTGCATGTCCCCTTGTGTGCCCCCAACCCCACAGATGAGGGTGGGGTGGTGGCACAGGGAGCTGGAGTGATTCGGCGGCTTAGGCAGTAAGTGGCTGCAGTGAGTCAGCAAATCTCCAGGCTTCCAGAAAATCAGGCCTTTGAGATCTTGTTGTAATATTCACACTTTTTTATTTGGAGAGTTTTTTTTTAATTCATTCATTAATTGATTGCTTGTTTCATACATGTTTCTCAAAGTCTCAGGTGAACACACAAAATGATATACATCAAGTAAAACATATATGTTTGTGGCTTGGTAAGAAAACAGACAGAAAAGAAATGAAACCCACACCTTTGCTTCCTCAACTCTACCTCTTTCTCACTATTCCCTACCTATAGCAGCCCCCCCTAGGGGGTTGCAAAGAATCCTCAGGGACTAGCCTGGCCCATGTGACAACTGCTAATCAAATTCAACTACATGCTCTTATGGGACAGGTAGATGAAATGCCATTTCTGGCACGTGGTGAGATGGGACTTAGACCAAGACTCTTGTGTTCCACCAGGGGTCCCAGAACAAACTGCTCTTGTTTTATTGAAGCACAAGGCAGTTATGGAATCCATGCTGCATACACATGACTTAGTGATTCTGGAAGCTCTATTAGGCTGATAATCTATGTTTTAAGAACAATCATCACCAACGGCTTTGGCACTAGTGGAGCTATTAGCATATTAGTTCCATTTGAGATGGTTAAATGCTTTTGGAAACTGTAAGCCCTACCTAATAAAGTTTCATTTAAAACAATTAGTGTCATAGAACTTTAGTCTGAGAGATGTAAATCCACGAGCCCCTCCCTTTACAGAAGAGCAGAGAAGGAAGGGTCTATAGGGTTTCAATTTGCATTGGTGTGTTGATGTCACCACGTGGTGGTAAAACTAATTTCCCTACTAATTCAGTTTCTTTCTCAGATCAGGTGTTATAAACTGAAATCTAGACTTTTCTTCCATCCATATGTTGAAAGCAGAGAGAATGGCACCAGATGTTTGCAGGTAGCCTCAGACAGGACCTTGATTCAGCAATCTCAGTACTTGAGTTCTGGCTAAGAAAGAATTCAGATTCAAGACTCATAAAACTATAAGGGAAAGTGTATTTAGAAAGTCACAGAGGGAGAAGAATGAGTGGTAGAGGAAATGGGCTCAGGAAACAAGTTACAGAGGTGAAAGAAGGGTCTTCAGAGCTTCTAAAGGAGAAGGAGAGAATGGTAACACACCTGGGCAGGGGAAGAAAAGTAGGAAGGGAGCCATGACTGGTGTGGCTCAGTAGATTGGACATGGTCCTGCAGACTGAAAGGTTGCTGTTTGATTCCCAGTCAGAGCACATGCCTGGGTTACAGGCCAGGTCCCTGGTTGGGGGCATGCCAGAGGTAACCCATCAATGTTTCTCTTGCACATAGATGCTTCCCTCCCTCTTTCTCCTTCCCTTCCCCTTTCTCTAAAAATAAATAAATAGAATGTTGAAAGAAGAAAGAAAGAAAGAAAGAAAGAAAGAAAGAAAGAAAGAAAGAAAGAAAGAAAGAAGGAAGGAAGGAAGGAAGGAAGGAAGGAAGGAAGGAAGGAAGGAAGGAAGGAAGGAAGGACGAGCAGGACATGCTCTTGGAAAGGAGAGTCACTCTATCCTTTGCCTAAGGGCTTTTAAGGGCAGGGATTTTAGGGGAGATCCCAGGGGAGGATCCCAATAAAATATTCATCAGCTTTCCAGGTGCGTCCTTTCAGGGTCATTAGTCATTGCAGCTGGTCCTAAGGTCAGCTGTGCTGTTGCTTGTCTGATTTTGCTGCTTTTCTAAATCTGGAGTTGAAACACAACGGAGGCCTAGATGTATTTAATGCAGGTCAGAACATTGTTTGTCCTGAAGGCTTAATGCTTAAGGGCTATTCTCTGGCCCCTTTGTTAGTTCCCCCTCTAAGTGTGTCTAGCCCTCAAGACCAGCAGCATGCCAGGGGCGGAAAGGTCCTGGAGGGTCCAAACCCCATGACCAATGATATGAAAGGTCAGGGGGACTAATCCATATGACCAGAGGTATGCTAGGGGAGGAAAGGTTATCCTGGGGGTGAGGTCCTTATTTTCCCAGTTTTGCCCCTTGCTAGGCACCCAGGGCTTTCCACTCCAGTGACCTTTTGTACCTAGCCCATTGTCCTTGCTCTGCTCGTGTCTAACTGTCTGCCACGCATATAGTTGTTGTTTTTCTTTATTTCTGTTACTAGCTGCCAACATTTAAGTGCCTAAAGATCTCACTTAAAATCTGGATCCTGGCTCCTTGTGAAAAATCAGACTTTTGGCACATTGAGCAAGTTCCCCATATTTCAACTATCAGCTGGAGATCTGCAGCATCTGCCTGCTTGAGTGGGATGTGAGGTTACCAGTTTAATGCAGTCCCCGTTACCCACTAGTGACATTGACTCTGCTTGCTTAACTATTCGCTGGCCACTGCAAGCATTTGCATATCCCCCACCCCTCCAAAAATACATTTGCCCAGGGAAATTGGAAACAGGAAAGCTTTGCATCTGCATGTGGGCTGCCTGTTCTTTGCAGCCATGCCTGGAGAATTCAACAGCTCTGTCTCAGCACAAATCAGCTTCTTCCTGAGTTCATGTAGGGAATGGCATCCCTGGCACAGAGCAGAAAACATCTGGTAAGGAATCCATTAGCCAGACTGTTGCTCAGGTTCCGGGTGCCCAGGAGTCTGAGTGCTGGGCTGAACAGGATGCATGAATGGGACCCAGAAGATTTTACCTTTTAGCCCTGGTTCCGCCAGAGCCCTGGTTTGGCCCTTAGGGTTCCTGCGACTGCTCCAATGCCAGGTGTTAGTCCCAATCAGCACCAGGTGAGAAGCTGGCCAGCTTTCAGGAATCTCTCCTCCCTTTCTCTACAGCACCTCCCTCTCCCACACAGCTTTCCAGATCTGCACAAAGGAGAAGATGCAGATTATCTTTGGCAGATGTAAGGAGCAGCATTTGTTGAACCCTGAGCCCTACAACTCTGTGAACAGACCTGCACACTGTACAAAATCATTAGAAGCCCTGTGTCTGAGGGCTCACGGAGGTTGAGCAGGGAGGTGAAAGTGAATAAAAATGAGCAGGCCCGCAAACTGCTTTTGCCCAAGGGCTGGTTTTAATGAGCCTGTCCCTAATGAGTTGTCCCTGCAACTAGCTTCAGGCCTAAACAGATGAGGCAGGGATTCTGCTAAATTTTTGATAGGATTTTCACTGGTTTTATGAGAAAGCAAGCAGTGGAGAGTGCAAAGTTGGGTCATGAATCTTTTACGAGGGTGTGGATGGTTGTCCATCTTGTCAACCAGAAAGAGAAAGACCTGGTTGCCAATAGAAACCCTGCCCTCAGCCCTGCATAGTCACCCACCAGATTAGCCGATTTGGTCAGGGTGGCTGGATCATTTGTGTTTTTCTGATTCAGGACCTGGCCCATGGCCTCCAAGAAGAATACATCTTCAGACTCTATCAAGGAGATGACTTGAGTCATTGCCTGTTCCCCACTAATGATCTTTTGTGAACTCAAGTCATCTCAGGGATTCTCAGACTTCTACCTTGGTACACTGGGAAGAAAGCTCCATCAAACACTTTAATTAGCATCCTTTTTCCTTCTGGGCTGTCTCATTTCTATCAAAATCACAAACCTTATCCTTCTGTTGAATGAGAAAACTCTGACCAAGGATACATGTCATTCTTGATTTATATGGAAATGTTGCTAATGTTTCTAATATTTGTCAACTCTGGGATTGAGTGGTCCAGGAGATTTCATATTCTACCACCTTATTTTTTTGTAATATGAAAGGCTGCCAACAAATATATATCTCCAGTTTGATTCATCCACCAAGAGGCTATTTTCTTAGTGGCTTAGAAGGTTACCAAAAGATGCCTAATCAGCAGTCTTTTCTGTACTGAGTGAGTGACTGCTCCCTCTTTCCTCCAGCTCACACACTCTTTCACATTAATCATGTAATTGATGTAATAAGCTCTAGCTTCAAGAGCTTTTTTCCCTCCCACTTTCTCTTCTCTCTGTAAGGTTGCAGTTCAGAATTTGCCTGGTAGGCAAAGGCCCTTACATTTTGCCAGCCATGAAATCCAACAACTGGGTTTGTGTGATAAACACTTTCATCTTATATTTGTGTGGTTCTCTTACACTTATTTTTAAGCCACTTCACTAATAAAATTTAAGTGTTATAAAGTATGCATTCTATCCCTGGATATGTCCCATGTGGTATCTCATTTGAACCTCTCTAAAACTAAAAACTGAGAATTAGCCAGGAGAGATCTATTGCCCATATTTTATGAATAAGAAACCTGATGTAAAGAGAGGTGAATGGACTTGTGTAAACCTGTAATAGTGGTGTGTTGGGGGTGAAAATGCTGGTTTCCAAATCCCTTGCAATAAGATCCTGCTGTTTTCGTATTCTTTTGTTGCCCAAGGCACCCTTTCCCTGGGTTGAAACAAAAACTATACATATTTATCCTCAAGAAAATACTTCTAGTTTGTCTACCAGAGAATAGAGTTGTTTTCTGTGGTTGCATTAACTTAAATGCATTAATAGATACTTAAGTCGAAGAAGACCAGACATGTGCAAAACACTTGATGAATCACATAATATTAAACCAACATTGGTCAGGGTGATTATTTCATATTATACTTACAAAGGTCTTCAGTGCTAAGTCTCATAGAAATGTTCCACCCTCTCCAGGGGCTCACATGTTCAGTTCTTGCTGAACCACACTGGGGAGGTTAATCCAATCAGCAGACTTTACTGAGTCTGCTGATTCAAATGCTAATCTCATTCAGTAACACCCACCACAGGCAGACATACCCCAAATTAATGTTTAATCTGGGAACCCAATGGCCAGTCAAGTTGATGCATAAAATTAACCATCACACTATCCATAAATGTTTACCATGACTTCTGAGTCTCAACAAATTCATAATCATGGTGTGTCCTATGAAGAAGTTTTCAAACTCTATTACTGAGGCTGACTTTGAATTTTTCTTTTGGGAATATGAACAAGTGAAGTTCTTTACTATCTAGAGAAATATTGTCTTGTCAGTTGGGGATGCTAGTGCTAGACTTGAGGAATGTGCAGGGAATAAAATGGATAGGTCTTTGCAAAGGGTTAAGCATTATACCTGGCAGTTGACAAGGATTAAACAAAGGAACTCATTAGTGTTACTACCAATATTAGTATGAGCATTGTAAACTGTGGAAGGAAAATTGATAATGGGGGGAAAAGAGAGACAGCATGTGCTTCAGTGTGAATTGGGTCTCTGTAACATCATCCTAATTGCAACAAAATTTCCCACATCTCTCACTAAGCTGGAGGCCCACAGGTCCTCGGTGTCCCCATGTAGCAGCTCCATTAGGGGGAAAAAGGCAGGAATCACAATATTTGCCCCAGATCTGCATAATTAGGACAAGCTTTTGAAAATTTGAAAGGCTCATCAAATGAACTTCTCAAAATGCGTTTGATATAACATCAAATAAGAGTGACAGGCCCATAAAGCAAGTGAGACTGGCCATCTGATTCAGCATGTTAATCATCTTCTCCCCAGCAACCTCACCCCCAGGAAGCCCTTCACAGTATAGGGAAGATATTTCTTTCTGGTCCCTTAGGAATTCAAACTACAAGACCTCTTAATATGGTTCTTTTCCCTGTCCTGTCACATGGGTGACTTTTGAAGATGCCCAAAGAGTGATAGCCCCAAAGTGCCTAGTCTACAACCACAAACATCCGTGAAGCAGTTACCATAGTCCTCAGTCATAAAAGTGGTTTAATAGCCATTAGTTGAGTGAATACTCTCCATTGGGTAGTGGGTATTTTCCATTTAAATTTACTCTCTTATTCAGCTGCTGAGCTTAATTTTCCTTCCTACATCTTTTCTTTTCTTGCCTAACCAAGACCATCCCAGGAGTCTAGAATCATCTGGTTCTAAAGTCAGCTCCACCAACAATTTGTAGTGTGGTCTTACTAAAGCCGCTTTCCTCCTTTGCTACTCCATCTTGTCCATGATCTGGGTTAACTGGGACTTAACTCCTTGTCAGAGATGCTCTGTGAAATGAGTAATTAGCAACAAAGAGGAAGACAGAATTGTCATTGACAAATGGGGCTTTTAGTAACCAGCAGTTCTCCTGGAAGTGTTTGTCCAGCACTTGATTCTTCCTAGACACATGTGAATTTGGAGAAAGGAGGACCTTTGCCACCTGCTCTGGGAATAAGCTGCTTATTACTTGAGTTTGTAAACTTGGGATTCACTTTATCCAAGTTGTCCTGGGTTGGACAATTACATGATTCTAATTTCAGTAATTCAAAACGAGTAGAACAAATGAACCCATGTTTTACTAGTATAACCAAAGGTTTTCAGTAAAACCTTTCAGTAGGTTTTCCCTGAATGACCTGAGCTAACTACCCACATTTGCCCATAGTCATAATTGAGTTGAAAGAGAAGATTGATATTTATTGCACTTGAAACATACTCTAAGCAGTGCGCAGACATCATGTAAGCAGGTCTTCCAGAGGAGTCTTTTCTCAGGCCATTGAACTCCGCCCCATTTCATGAAAGCAAGCCTCCCAAAGTGCACAGCTGTGTGTGCCTTCCCTTACACCTGAAGCTCCCTGCTGGGCAATCCCACAGAATCAACTCCAGAAATTTCAGAATTCCTTTTCTAGTAGTCAAGACCCTCCCCTAGTAATCTAAAAATCACCTTTTTGTATTTCCCTAGTAGAAATGGATCTATATTTTAGTGAAATGTGAAACTTAGACAATGTGGGAGCTCCCTTTAAGAAAAAACTACAAAATTCCTAGTGCAAAGTGAAGTGTGGCCATGAAACATAGTGTTGTGAGTGATGATCTCTGCAGCACAAGCTCCATCACCTTCCCATTATCCACCTCTGTTCCCAAGTGAAATTTTGTTGTGATGAGGTTAATTTTATGAAGTGGTCATAAACCGTGCTCCAAACTCCACCTTGGATCTCCTACTTTTCCTCTCTATAACCCTCTGCCTCAGTTGGACTAATCACTGCCCTCCTCTCATATTAAAAAAAAAATTAAGTATTGATTAGGAGTCAAGTGTAATGAGAGCTAAACACATTGGTTTAAGATTCTAATGCTTCTTAGGGAGAAGCAACAGTAGAATGTACTTGAATTAACCTAGTTTACAACAGATTTCTCAATGTGTGCTCTATTTTTTACCTGTATTAGCATCACTTGGGCTGATTGGCAGCTTATTAAGCCTGTATGTTCCTGGGTCCTTTATAATTACCGAATCAGCATCTTTAAGGCCGGGAGGCAGGGATTTCCACTTTTAAAAACCTCCCTTCTCATGATTTTGAAGCACAAAGTTAGGAAACTATTGCTTTCATGGCCACCAAAGTCTGCTCTTAGGATGGAACATTTACCTGAGAATTAAATGAAGAAGGGAGGTGGCCAAGGGTATGCATTTCTCAGGCCTGCCATACAAATCACTACAAATAGAGTGTCTTGGAATGGGACACATTTATTCCCTGTCAGTTCTGAAAGCTAGGAGTCTGAAATCAAGGTGTAAACAGGGTTGGCTCCTTCCGATGGGCCTTGAGGGAAAATCTATTCTGTGCCTCTCCCCCAGCTTCTGGTGGTTGACGTCAACCCTTGGTGTTCCTGGCTTGTAGCTGCCTCTCCCCAACCTCTTCCTCCATCATTACTTGGTTTGCTTCCTTCTCTTTATGTCTGTATCTTTACATGACCTTCTAATAAGAACACAATCATTGGATTTAGAGCCCACTCTAATCCTATATGATCTCATCTTAATTACAACTACAAAGACCCTACTTTCAAATAAGGTCACATGCCAAGGTTCTGGATAAATATGAAGTTTTGGGAGTATAGTCTTCAACCCAGTACTCCAAAGTGATAAATGGGGGGGGGGGAGGGCTGTGAAACGAGATGGATGAACTTAGAACCATTAAAAGCTTAAGGAATTGACTAAAAGGATAGAAGCATTGTTTCCTTAGATATTCTAAGACTCCAGAATGCTTTCCTGCATCAATTCCCTGGCTGAAGAAAGGGAACTGAAGTTGTGTAGAAAAGATGTTTCCATGGCTCGGAGGGGCAGGCTGTGCTTATGCCATGTGGAAACAATTCTAAGGAAGGGATGCATGAACCATTGATCAGAAGACAAAGGGGGCATATGCCAGTGAGAGGGAGATTCATTTGCCAATCCTCAGGGCTTCCATACAGTTGGGGGGCATGCCCTGAGCCAGGAGAGTCCTGAGCCAAATATTTGGAAAGATATCCAAGATGAAACTGAAGGAGAAAATATTTGCAGATTTAAAAAAGAAAAGTCATCCTAAAATTTGGAGAGGGACTCACCCTTCTGTCTTCCTTTGCCCGTTCAGTGCTCAGAAAAGGCTGCCTGTCTTATGGAAGTCATGTAACTCTACATGTGGGAAAAATGCTTACTTTCATCAGTTCAGTGTTTCTGGATCAGATACAGATATAGACCCTCTCCACTTTCTCTGATCCACCTGCCTGTGGGTCTTGGTACTACTTAAGCTGTTTTCTCTGCCCGGAGTGCTTACCACTCGGGCAGAGACAACTAAGAAAGGACTGAATCCTTTCTTAGTTGTCATCAACTGACAGCTTAGTTATCAGGTCAGGTTTCACTAAAATGCCCCTGTCAAGAGGACACAGCTCCCTGAGTCATGACCTCTTCCATTACACTATGTTGTAATATTGCTGTGTTCCTAAATTTCCGTTTATTTATTTACTTGTTGATCATCATTTCTTCACCTCACCCTCATGAGACTTTAAATCCCTGTTAGATTCAGGTCTGTGTTTCCCCTCCATGCCCAGGGGCTGGGATATAGTAGGTTCTCAGTGATCATTTGTTGAACGGATGCTTTTAGCTAGTGAGAAAGAAATGTGTTTTTTACATCCAGCAAGTGGAAACACTGCCTCTGTGCCATAAAGAGAAATGCTTCGGGAGGTTTGTTCTGATGACTTCTAAGCTGTTAAGTTTGAAATGTAAGGGTTTTTAAGGCATTTGAGGAGGAAAGCTATTAAAATATGAGAGCAGGGAGAAATGGAGAATTGTAGCCCTGGCTCTGACACCAGAATGGGAAGGCACTGCAGGAGAGATACTCAGAACCTGGGTCTCCCTGAGGCATCCCAGATGTGGACTTCAGACCCTGTAGCTCTAGTCACTGATGTGGGATTGGATGAAAGGTGGAAGAGGGAACACTGATAGCAGAGATTTATTATGTCTGGAGGACCCTGCGGGAACTGGCAAAAATTATGTAGGGGGGAAGAAAGAAAGAAAGATAGAAATAGAAGGAAGGAAGGAAGGAAGGGAGGGAGGGAGGGAGGAAGACACCCAGTTCAAATCATAAATAAAAGCAGAGAATTATTGAGAGTGAGTTGAAACAGATGGAGCTGTAGGGAATAAACCCTGCACCACTGAGAACGTTTATTCTATAAGGACTTGAACATAATCCCCCTTAGGTTACAGATGAAGAAACTATGGCCCAGGGAGACTGTCTTAGTCTGTTTGGACTTCTAAAACAGGATACCATGAAGTAAATGGCTTACAAATTTATTTCTCACAGTTTCGGAAGCTGGGAAGCCCAAGATCATGGTGCCAGCTGATTCAATGTCTGATGAGGACCTGCTTCCTGGTCCTAGCTGGGATACTTCTCACTCATAATTTCCTGGCATGGAGGAAGGGTCAAGAGAGGTCTGTGAGGTCCCTTTTATAAGGACACTAATCCTACCCCTGAGGGCTCTATCCTTATGACCTAATCACCTTCCAAAATCCCCACATCCTAATACTGTCACATTGGGGTTAGGTTTCAATATATGCATTTGATGTGGGGGAAGGAGACACAAATGTTCAGTCCATAGCAAAGCCTAGGTGAGTTTCTTATGATGAAAATGGACTTGTGGGATATCTGGGGCTGGAAGGCTCATCCCAGAGCCCTTCCCCTTTTCACTTCTTCTCATGCATTTCAAGTGAGAAGAAGAGCACTGACATGTATTAATTGCTCACAGGTGGCAAACATGGATGCTAACGATTAAGTCTTCAGGCTGTTGGTGTGGGTTTTGATGGGAGATGCAATGATCCAACTTGATAATGACAGGCTCAGAGATAACAGAGATCTGGTCTGAGTGGTGGTGACATCTGATGGAGTCCAGTGTGAGAACAGGAGAGCAAGTGGGTTTCAGGGCAAGAACCTAGAGTGTAGAACCTGAGGTGGTTCGAAATCAGCCTGCGAAGAGTCCTCTCCCTGTGAAATACAGGCAGTTGCCTCCCTCAATTACTGCTCTGATGAGGTAAGGCCTGGGCTTGGCTCTTGAGTAGAACCAAACACAGAGGTAGCTGAGAGTCCCTGGGTGATAAGGAGAACACTGGCTGGCCAGAAAGGACAGGTTGAGGGGGTAAGGCACTGGAGGGGAGGGAATCTTGCAAAGAGAGCAGCCAGCTTCCTGTGGGGGTGGGAATGCACACACCCAGTGGGGGGCTACCAGATTTCTAGAGAGGCTTTATTGTCGGACCATAGATATGTAAATTAGACTGAATTCCACTCAGTTCTAAGAGCTTTTGTTATGCTACTATTCTTTGCAAATCCTGCAGGGGATGTCTTGAAAGCAAGGTTCTTTCTTGCAATGAATGCAAAAAGTTATTTCTTTTGACTGAGATGGTTTAGGAAATTGGAGAGAAGGGAAAGCCCTATTCTCTCCACCTGGCAGGCTGAGGAGTTAGCTTGGGTGGGCCAGCTCTTCTGTGTGCCTCAGGCGTGAGACCATGGTGGGAGTGCTCAGTCCAGCACGGCCCAGCTTATCATTTCAATTTATGAGCAGTGGCAGAGGAGATCCCTAAACTCATTCTCCCCCTTTGCTCTTGGAATTCGGCTTTTAAATTCCAAGTGAGCTGCAGATATTCTTAGTTTGGACTATACACTAACATGTTGCAATTAAACCTACCTGCCTTTAATTGAGTTGTTCGTAGGGTTTCCTTTCCATGTTCTTTCTGGGATAGTGGCTCCCAGCACCATTCTAGGGAAGGAAACATCTATTTTTGCTCTTGAAGAAGCATGGCCAAATAGCCACCAGCTTCAGCTGAGACCAGTGGCCAGCCCTCCTGCTCACCTCCCAATTCCCTAATCTAATCAAACTCATGGGGTTTTGGGGGGTTCATTTAAGCAGCAGAACTGTGTTATAATTGTCACATGTGCCAGCAACAGTTTGTACCATCTGGGTATAGGAGGGGTAAGGGGGGAGAGAGAGAGAGAGAGAGAGAGCGCCACTAGTATAGTACCACCACAGAGAAAGATTTTTATTCTATTACCCAGGCAATGTAGTTCAAGAGTGGCTGCAGAGCAATTGGAAACTAAGGGATGGGAAGCAATGCAGTTATAGTAAAATGTCAAAGTATAATGAAACAGGGGAACAGCTCTGCTTTATGGTACCGCCAAGTTACAGGCAGGTGGCAGCTGCAAATATGTATATAAATAAAAATATGGACGAAATGTCAGGCCTTCCAGCTAGCTTGGTTAAAGCACTTTAATCGTATCCTATTTAGGATAACAATGGAGCTTGACAATTCCCACAAAAAATACCACATTTGAGAATGAATGGCCCACATTAATGTCTAGGTGATCTGAATTGCACTAAGATCCCAGAACAACACTGAATGCCCTGTGTGTCCCCATTCTGCCTGGGATGGCCAATTGTTTCATATTCCATGAGGGTTAACTTGGTTCTCTGGCATAGGGATGCAAATGTTCATTTTTTCTGTTACTCTCTTAATAGTAATACACACAAAGTAAATTGTCAATGTCCAAGCCCTGGGGTCTTATCTGTGAAAAAGTGCAGATCAATTTCTTTCTTTATTCACACAATGAAATGTATTGAGCACGTTCTATGTTGCTAAGGGTCTAAAAGTGAACAAAAGGATGTAACGTCTTGGACTACATGAATCTTAGAGTCTAGTAGGAGAAAAAAGACCTGAATAAAATAATCACAGAAATAAATGTAAAATTCCAATAGTGACACATGCTTCACATTTCAGTTGTGGTGTTTAGAAAGGGCTTTCTGAAGGAACTGATGTTTGAGTTGACAAGAAAGGTTGAGAAGAGATTAAGTAGCTAAACAGAGATAGTACTACCATTTCTGGCAGTGAGATTGACAATTGCAAAAGGCCTTTGGCTGGAAGGACATTGGTGAGTATGAGAACTGGAAAGGGTGGAGCTGGTGAGGTGGAGAAAAGCCTAAGTCAATAAGGACATGCAAGGCAGGGGCAGCACATATAGGTCCTTGCAGCCTGATTCTTGTAATCAAGAATTACAGCTTTACCCTAAAAATCGGGACCCACTGGAGGGTATTAAGCAGTATGGTCCTAAGACTGAGGCCAGCCTCTTAGGAGCTATTGTTTTTATATTGCAGTGAGCCAGGAGCTCTAGGAAGACAAAAGCCAATTTACTGAACAAGTACTATATGTGGTTTGATAAACATGTTGTAAGCATCCGCTTTATGCCAAGCACTATTCAAGGCACTTAAGATGCATAACATGCAAGACAGCATCTTTGCCCTTGAGCAATTCACAGGCTAATGAAGAGGTAGTCATACTAATCAATGGTGTAAGTATCAAGCACTTTGATGAAATAAAAGAGAGGAGGAGTTTTAACCATTCGGATCACTTCCCAGCAGGGATATCTTGTGAACAGCATCTTCAAAGACAAAAAGTTGTCCTGGCAAAGAAGGATTGAAGGAAGGCTTGGGTCTTGGCAGGGAGAAGGGCATGACTAAGACCACCAGCCAATGGCAAGTGAGGAAGATCCTCAGGATTAATAAACAGGATGCTGGTGAAGGACACAGAGGGAACCACTGCTCCCACGATGTTTCTCCTTGTTCAATGTCTTGCTGGAGTCTCCTAAAATTACATCGCATCATTAGAAAATTATCTTCCAAATTTTTATGTCATACTCATGCTTTATCCCTTACCCTGTCTCCCAGTCATGTGTGTACTGTAGACTACTATAGATATATAGTGAAGTTGGGCTGGTATAACGCAGAATTTTTATGCATGTGAGAAGTGTGAATAAAGCCACCTTTCAGATTGTGCCCTCTGCACTAGTGCATAAAAGCAAACCACAGTGAGATGTGTAAAATGAACTGATTGGATCAAGAAATTAAAAAGACAAAATACCACCCAAAACTCTATGTGATAAGAAACATTTGGATAGAACTTGAGAAAAGCTATGATAGAGGAATGGGTTTTTGCCTCAACCTAAATACAGCCATCTTTGGACCTATACATTTCTATCATGAACACATGTGATTACCAATGTATATTTTACCTTCTTTTTTAAATCCTCACCTGAGGACATTTTTTCATTGCTTTTTTAGAGAAAGTATGTGTGTGTGTGTGAGAGAGAGAGAGAGATAGAGAGAGAGAGATTGACTGGTTGCTTTCTTGTACATGCCTGGACTGGGAGTTGAATCTATGACTGTACAGTCTACGAGATGATGCTCTAACCATCTTAGCTAACTGAGCCACACTGGCCAGGGCAATATATTTTCTTCTTTTTTGACCTGCCAGATTCTAAGGAAGTCCTTCAGACAAGGATGGTCATACCAGGGACCATGGTGTTCTAGAAGGATTGTCAGGGTCCTATCCCAACATTCTCTAAATGTGATCAGCTGCTGACCAACTTCCTTTCCCATAATAAAGCCCCTCTCTCTATGTTTTGCCCATAGGATTATTCATTTGCTCAGCAGCTATTTATAGGGCACAGACTATGTGACATGTGTGGTGCTAGGCACCAGTAAAGTGAACAAGACAGTTGTAGTCTCTGCCACCTTGTGGCTAAAGATCTAGGAGGAGCAAACATGTTAGTCTTTCATTGAAATGAGTAGGTGTTTTTAAACAATCAGATGCAATGGAAAATTACTAGGAATACGTAGATTTTGATTGGAAATTCTCTATTCTGAGCCCCTCACCCCACCAAGCAGTTAGGTTTTAGCTAAAACTCATTGTTTTTCGTTTCCTTTTTCTCCTTTTAATGCATTTCAATAGCTTCATTCTTCCTCAGCTGTTTGGAACATGTGTTTTCTATGTAAGAATCTTAAAATATTAAATAGTTACATGGACATGGAGATTTTGTTGTAATGGTATCAGGAATCTTATTCACACTTTAACCAATGGTAATAACTAACATCATTGAGAGTATAAGTCAGCATGAAGTTTAAGATTCGTTCTCTACTTTAATTCTTACAACAACCCTATTAAGTTAATCCTATTAACATCCCCATTTGTGAAATGTCAAGTTGAATCCCTTTTATTAAGGACAGGGCCAGCTTCCTGGGCATATTCCCTGTGTAGTCACACATAGGGCCCCACATTCTGAAGGTTTCTGGATGTGGTCTAATGCTCTGCTTGGAAGTCTTAATAATTCAAAGAATGTGTATATTCTTATTAAATTTTGAATTATGTAGGGGGCCCCACATTGTCCCTTTGCACTGGCCCTGGAGATTATGTAGCTGGTCCTGACTATGGGGCAAGAGAGTGCTCTATGCAGGGTTGATCTAAACACAAAACATGCTCCTTTAACAGCTCCCCTACACTAGCTCTACCCCCACCTCCCCAGGATTTCGTGGCAAAGAAAGGCCTCTCTTAGGGAAACATGGAAATTCCCTGCATCAGTCTCTAGGCTGTGGGTGGATTCTCGTTGTAAGTGAATCACCTTTTAATGTAGAGTTGCTCAGGTACGTCTGCTGTGTTGATCTATCACTCGTTTTATGGGCTTGGATTAATTCCAAAGTAAATACTAAATACTCAGCTAAAAACCTGTAAACATGAGATATGACATGCATCTCCAACTCCCAGCATCATTTGCCAAGGGCCTGAGTCCCTCTGTGCCTTATCCTGTTTGGTGTAACAAAATCTTTGTGTCACCTGCTCTGAGCAGTAATTTCCAAATTGATTTTAAGATGGGTAAGCAAGGGGGTACTGTGGCTGGGAGAACACATCTCAATATCTATTTCATCTCCTATGCCTGGCTTGGCAATCCTGGAGGGTCAGTGCAGGTGCACCCACCTTCCTGAGTGTGAGCAGTGCTCCTCCCTTGGGGGCTGGTAGATGCAGCAATCCACATCCTGGTGCAGGAATACAGCTGGCTGGAGGAAGGGGAAACTTTTGGGAATTCATCCCCTAGGAAAGCATGTCTTTTTATAATTCAAACAAAAGGTAGCTTTGCATATCTAAGAGGTCAAGCAGCAGATTTGTGGATCATCAGATAGCAAATGCTATCATCAGATTTGTGTCCTGGGCCCTGGGGCCACCTGACAATAGTAAACTAGTTTTTGGTTCCAAAATGACAATTTCAAAAAAGACTTTGCTTTTCAATCTCATTTTCATTGTATGAGTCTAACACACACACACACACACACACATCCATCTATTCATATATAAATATACCTCACCTTGTAGTCTTCCCTGTTTAATTAAATGGAAAGATCATCAGATTTCCTGGTGGTATGACTTTGAGGAAGTCCTGGGAACTCTCTGGGCTTCTGTTTCTTCACGTTCAACCTGTTTTTGATCATGAACATTCTTTGCGAAGTATTGCTCTCATACATTCAGCCTAACAGGCCCTTCCTTCCCAGCCCTCCCAGGGAAATCTGAAAGAAATCTCCTCTCTTCTTGCCTGCAGTCAAGATGGTTCTTCTTATGAACAAATGGCCTCCCACCCAACAGCTGAAATGGCCTTCCTAAAAAACCAGAAACTGTTAGTGGTTAAAATCAATGCCTTTGCCCGGATCCAGTGGCCTCCATAACTTCATCGCCCCCTCTTCCAACATTCTTATGGCCAGCCAAGAAGATGCTCCTTTGTCTCTCCAGTGAACATGATATTTTTGCCACAGGGTATTTGCACACTCCGTTTCCTCTGTCTGGGATGATACAACCCCCAGTTCCTGCCTGGGTTCTTGGCTAGCTCTCATATTCAACTTTCTTTGTCTTGGATATCACTTCTCCAGGAATATAGCTTCTGATTAACTCTTCAGATCAGAACATGACTCTGTTCTAGATGCTAACTCACTTACTGTACTTTTCTTTCTGGTGCATACATGTCTCTCCCACCTTCACAGCGCCTTCCTCCAAAAGTCATATGGATGTAGGAATTTTCTAATTCTTTTGCTTGCCATTGTCTCATGCGGTCTGCTCTACCACTGGTCCAGTTTACTCTGTGCTCAGCTCCTGACTCCCCCATAATGTCCTGGTACATCTATTCCTCAATTTTTCCCTGTCCATCTTTTGAGAAAGACAGAGAGGGTCCTCTGTTCAGGTTTATACTTGAACTTCCTCTCAGCTTCACTCATATATCCTCTTTTCAGACAGGACTATACTTACTCCTCCATTAATATCAGACTGCCTCCTCACTCCTGTACACCCAACTTCCTTTCTGTATCTGACATTTTGCCATATCACTTATCACTATCCAACACACTATATGTTTTATTTTTTATATCTTTGCATCTGTCTCTCTTCATTAGTATGTACCCATGAGGGTAGATATTTTAGTCTGTTTTGTTTGTTGATGTATCCTTGCAGTGCCTGTCCCAGAGTAGGCTTTTATTAAATATTTGTTGAATTATTAAAACAATGGTACATGGATGGATGGAAGGATGGGTGGATAGATGGGTAGATGGATGAGTGTTTGGGTGGATGGATGAGTGAATGGATGGTGATGGATGGATGGATGAATAGAGAGGTGAATGGATGGATTTGGCCTTTTAATATCAGTAGTAACCTCTGCTTTCTACATGCTGGATTTGGGGATGAACACCAATAATTATTATAGTTTTAGACACACTTTCTGGGGCAAGTCCAGAGATTCTTTTGCTTCATTTAGTATGGACAATTACCTTGCACTTGTGATTTTGTGCAAAAAGATATTTGCTTCTGTTCTCCCTTCCTTCTCTGGCAAGTTAAATGTTTTGGTTGAAGTAAGAATTTCCAAACACCTGATGGAGTGGATAAACATATAAAAATCAAGCCACGGATTATTGTACATTTTATGTTGCCAGATTAAAGCATTGCATTTAGCTTGTGGAACCGTTTAAAATTTCGGCTGTTAATTGGAAAAGTTATTGATATGGCAGCCATTCAGTTTGGATTTGAGGGGACAGCTCTGGTGTCAAATATTCAACTGTGCTGTGTTTGTAAATCACAGGAATGGCCCACAAACTGCACTATTTTGGCATTCCAAGTTAACGCTTGCACCTGGAAACAGCACACACAAAAAAATCTTTCCCAAATGTGATTTGATCTGAAAAATACAGGGGTAGGCAAAAATAGGTTTACAGTTGTTCCTATGAAAAAACATGCAGATTATGATTATTACAACAGTTTTACCAGCTCAAAAAATGTCACAGTGGCAAAGGCATTTACTTTTGCCTGGCCCTGTATAATCAGCATAGTGGGAACTATTTTTTTTCTACTTTTGTCTATCTCCCTTTAAACTATTACAGGTGACACTATGCACACATTTATTGTTATTTTTATCAAACCAGTAAATGGCTTTTTCTACTGAGAACTCATTAAAGGCAGGGATTGTTTTAATTAGTTTTTGGTTGTATGTTTTTGGCAGCTTGTAACTGAAAACTGAACAGAAAATAGCTTAAAACAAGAATGGTGTGTGATCTCACTTAAAAATTCAAGGGATAAGGCAATGCTAGGGTTAGCTGATTCAGATAATTTAGCAATTGAACAACGTCAGTGAGCTGTAAGGTTTTTGGTATATTTCCACTCTGCCCTTCTTCTATTCTTATTGTGTTTGTTTGTTATCTTAGGCTGGCATTCTTCCTGCTCCCAATATAGCTGCCACTGCTCCAGCCATCATACAAAAATGACAGTACCAGAAAAAAAGGGGGGGGGGATGCCCCTTTGAATTTTCCTTCTTAGAAAAAACTTCCTAACAGCCCATTTATCACTTTCAAAGCCTTTTACTGACATTTCATTGGCCAGATTATGTAATTTGCTTTAATGAGAAAAAGCAATTAGATATACAAGATTTGACTTAGAGCAGTAATTCTTATACTTGAATATGCTTCAGAATCCTCTGTAGAGCCTGAGAAAACACAGAATGCTGGGCCCCACTCCCAGAATTTCTGATTCAGTAGGTCTGAGGTTGGGCTTAGATTCTGCATATCTAAGTTCCCAGGTGATATAGATGCTGCTGATAACAGCACAATTTGAGACCTGCAGACATGGACTAATACAGAATTATCCCCTTGGCATTGGGGAGAAACCCAGCTTACTTGAAGGGCGTGGTTTTCTAGAGGTGAGTGAAATATTTGGGTTTCTGTCAGCTAGAAAATTATCTGTTGTTTAGTTAGCCAACCATAGCTGACACAAATGGTATCTTCCAGCAATAACATGAGTCGATGAGTTGACTGAGAGTAAACTTGAATTTGAAGACAGAATTGTGTGTAAATGTGGATCTGTTACCATCCGAGGATTTACAAGTTACAATCAACTCACTACAATATCTCCATTTTGTTTGTTTATTTTTATATTTCCAAGAACTGTAAGCTTCACTTGAACTCACAGCCACTGTATTCATTGAATTAAGCAGATATTTTGGAAGATGGTATGATAACCCATCTTGCAAAACGTCAGTGGGTTCACAGAAGTTAAGAGTTTACCTAGGTCCTCACAGGTGGTGCATATTGGTGTTGGTACTTAAAACCATGCTGTCTTATGGCTCTTAGTAAATTTCCAACATCTGGGAAACACAAGCCTTTGGCAGCTTTGAGTGCTGTCAGCATCACACAATCTTCAGACCTGCTCCAAAGAGTCTTCTTATTAGCTTTTCCAAGCTAGCGGTGAGGTGAGTGGATACCAAGCAGGATTAGAGTGGGGACAGGGTTTTTTTCTTCACTTACATACCAGAGGGTTAGGCCAGTGAGCCATAAGCAAAATAGAACCATGGACATTCATTTTCTCAGGGTCTCCACAAACGTGAGAGTATGGAGAGCTCCAACAGGCTTCTGATGAAGTAGCTGGTCACACAATGAGTTTTCCATGTTAATCTGATGGCATTAGTTGCTGCTGTAACAAATCACAGCAGATTTTGTAGGATAAACAACATGCACTGATGATCTCAGAGTTCTATTCCTTACAAATGCCAGTTCAGCGTGGTTCAAATGGTTCCTCTGTTTAGAATTCTACCAGGTAGAAATCAAGACGCTAGGACAACTGTGTTGTTTTGTTTTTTTTTCTGGAAGCTCTGAAAATGAGCCCTCCTCCAAGCTCATCCAAGTTGTAGGATGGAGGGTCCCATTTCCTTGCTGGCTGTCAGCTGGTCCTTACTAGTCCTTGCTCCATGAGAAGCTGCCTGCATCGTTCTTCGCTTTGTGCTCAGCATGCCCCACCCTTCTGCAGCAACAGAAGGTCAAGTCCCTTTCATGCTCTGAATCTCTCCAAATTGCCTTTTTGCCACTTGTCCCTGGCTATAGGCACAGAAAGATCTCAACTTTTGAGGGCTCATAGGATTAGATTGGGCTCACCCAGATAATCCAGGATAATCTCCAATTTCATGATTTGTAACCTAATCACACCTGCAAAGTTTCTTTTTGCCATGATATGTAACATACTCACAGGTTCCAGAGATTAGGGCATGGACATTTCTTGGGGAGGGGGGAGGGGCAGCATCCTGTGCACTAAAATGATCTTGTCATCATGATAAATATTAACAGGCAATGCCCTAATAATGACAAGAACTAATATTTAAAGAATGGTGCTGTCTACCACACATTGTGATAGGCAGTGTTTTCTGGGTCACTCAACAGGTTAAGTGTAAAACTGAGATTCTACCCAGGAAGCCTCACTACAGAGCCCAGGCTGCTAATCCTTACATTGCAGTGCCCAAGCCATCACTCCCCCCTGCTTCCTATTAGGACTTGCTCACTCATCTATTACATCCCTTTCTGAACCCACTGGACTCTAACTCCATTATTCATCAAGTATCTCAGCCCAAGATGCATCATTGGTGTTCGATGAATTGTTACTATACATGTACCTGTGCAAAGACCTATAATGGTGGACAGTTTAGGCACTGGGTCAATCGTCCTGAAGCAGTCTGTCCTCCTGGACAGACTCCAGTGTATGTTGTATGTGCATGCAGCTGGGCATGTGCACTGGGCACAGCAAAGGCTGGATGAGAACTGAGCAGCTCCCAGTTCTCTCATCAGCCTTGTCTCTGCCAGCTTCTAAAATGGCTCCTTCTCAAACACAGTCACACCCAGGACTTCCTGGGAGGAGTCTGTGAGGTGACTCACTCAGGTCCAGAAATGCAGTGACATGATTGCCACTACTGAACACTGACTCTTCTTCTGCAAAGGATGGTCTTTGGTGAACAGTAATATTCAAGATCAGATAAGGCATCGGCCACTGGAAGATGATGGCCACCTCTGAGATGTGGATCAGGAGGCTTTTGAAGGCCAGAGTGGCAGAATGGCGTTTGGCAGAGCTAGGGCCTTCTTCTCTTTCTCCACAATCTCATCTGTTGTCAGGGCTATATCCACAATGGGGCAAAAGTAGGTTCACAGCCCTGCATATGCAAAGCACAGAGTTTATGTTTATATTATTATTTTTAATGACCATATTATTTTTGATGCAAACAACTGGAAACCTGTTTTTACCCCATCCTGTATACTCAGCAGAAGCTAAAACTACTGTTAAGAATTCCTGTTAAGTGATGCACTATTTGTAATATCTTCCTCCAGCCCCATTGATTTGGTCCCCAAACTACATCTTGAGTCCTCTCTTCCACCTTTTTTGGATTGCCTTAGACTAGAACGTTCTTTTTTGGTGAGTGATCAGGCCTCTGTCCACCTCTTACTCTATATCCATTAAGTTACAGCCACAGAGGTTTCTTTTCAATTTCTTGAGAAACCCAAACTTTTTCTACTTCAGAGCCTTCACAATTCTGCCTGGACCTGCTCTGTTGACAGTCTTCACAAACCTAGCTCAATCTTTCCCGCCAACTCTCAGTCAACATGTCATATCCTCAGAGAATTCTTCTCTACCAACCCTAATTGAGGTACAATCTCATCACAATTTGCAATGAACTAATTACTTTGTGCTTGCTTTCTTGTATTCGGTGGGGTCCTCTATGCATCTGTAAGCTCTGTGAGGGCAGTGACGCTGCCTGTCTTGTCTTGCTCACGTATCTCAATGACTCCCCTGGAGACAGGCACCTAGTAAGCTTGACAGGTGTTTGCAGAGTGACTTCTGAGTAACACCATTATCTCTGCTTTCCTATAATAAGTCTTGTGCATAGATTACTGCATATTCTGTTCCCAATTTTCTGGCAGTTGCTGTCAGTACTTGTGTTAGTTCACAAAAATAAGACAATAATAACAGTGATGGTTACACTGAATGGCTTCTATAGTTTATCAGGAACATTCTGTCTGCCTTTATAAAGTCAGACCAATTAGTGGATTCTCAAAGTATGCCCCGGGATCCACCTGCTTCTGAGTCACTTGAAATACTTATTAGAGGCAGATGCTTGGGTCCTTCTTCAGGTTGATGAACCAAAATCTCTGATGCTGAGCTGCAGGACATGTACTTGTACCAGGTAACCTGGGCAGTTCTTACCTTCAAGGAGGTGTTAGCATCACTGATGGAGAGTGTTTCATGTTACCTGTTACCTTTCCATAAATATATCTGCTTGCCCAACAAAAGCATCTCTTGGTGCTCAAGTAGTTTTGTTATTTAAAAAAATGACAGACTGGATAACAGGAAGCAGACATCTCTCTAACCAGTCACATGGTTCCACTTTTAAGCAGAAAATGCATGAGCTCTGTTTTCTGATCCTGAGCTTAGGTTGGAGTAAATCTGCTCAGGGACTTTCTCCAGGCTTAGCGTGCCCTGGGGCTGAACATAGGACAAAAGACTACGGTTTTAGTCTACAGTGAACACTGGGTCAGAAATAGAACAAAACTGCCAAAAACCTAGCATGGCTGTAATTTGCATCTAATAAAAATAGGATTCATAGAACAAAAATTCTAACAGCTCCACTCTGCAGTCTTGCCCATGGAAGTAATGCCCATTACTTTTTGCAGTTTACCAGACCTGTGCTATCTAACAGTGATAATCAAGGTTAAATTAAGTGAATGCTTATTTTGTGCCAGGCTACCTCTTCTAACTGCATTATCTCATTTAATTCACATGCAGCCCTATGAGGCAGGCAGTAACATTTCCATTTTATGGATAATAAAAGAGGGGCCTAATTTAAGGAAAGTCACCCCAGGTCCTATGGCAGGTAGGGAACTTGGATGTGAGATTTGCTTTAACCTTCCATCTGTCTTGCTTTTTTCTGTGCCTCACAAAGAAGACTGGGCCTGGATTTTTAGGGAAGTGTCTCTGCTTTGGGTCCCAGGTCTGCACCCACTAGCTGTACATCCATAATGAGGCACGCTACTCTCTGAATCTCAGTGTCCACACCTGTAAAAGGGCAACAGTGAGACTTACCTGTGTGAGTTGTTAAATGGTGTGAGTCAAGCAAGCATCATGAAATGCATGAGCAAAGGTGCTAAGTCAAAGGAGCTGGGTCATGATTGTGAGTTTGTCTGGTTGTACACAGAGTGTTCGCTTGGGGTTACCATACTTTCAAAGGAATGAGGATAGAATGAAACAGGGAAAGACCAAGATGGCAGAATGATGAGAATGTATGTCCACCCAGTCAGGGTTGGAGAAACAGACACTCTGTAGCTACAGAAGTGACTCAGTTAATTACCCAATATTTACAAAGAGACCACTGTGCTCCCGGGACAGGGTATGTGAGGCTTTTGGAAAACAGAGGTGAATAAGATAGATGTGGTTTCTGTGTAGCTTCAGCATATGTACCAAACAATAAAAATAACTATTAATATGTACATAATTTAAAACTGTGATATGATCGATAAGTGACAGAAGTATCTAACAGAAGCAACTGAGGGTCTCCTGGAGAGGAAACCAGACTTCTTCAAGCCCTTTAGTTCTAGAAGAAGAATTCTAAGTTAGGCACAATTAGAAAAGTCAGGAGACCTTTCTAGTGATCCTCCTGTGACCTGCTGGGCCACCTTGAAGTGCAAACAAATGCTAAAGGCAGGCAACTGCTAGGTACCACCTTCGTAGGGGACCTCATACATCCCAAGTCTCATAGGTTTGGTGATTTCCAAGGTCAATGCCTGACCCTGGAGATTTTGTGTCTGCCTTCTAGGGATTTCTTAAAGGCATGTACTTTGAATGAAGAGGACAATGGAACATAACTACAGGGGTTGAAAAACTCTACTGCCTAGAGAGGACATTCAACCACTAGGATATTAGAGAAGACAATATAATATGATGGATTAGAACATTGGTTTTGGAATGAAATATACACTGGTGCAAATCCCAGCTCTATCATTTACTAGCAATGGGAACTTGGGCAAGGTAATTCAACAGTACAAATGTGGTGTGATAATAAGAGTGACCTTGCTAGGGTGTTTGCAGGTTAAATGAGATTGCATTCTCACAGCGAAGTGGAGATCCGGACTGGGATCTGCCTATGGTAAACGGCACACCCTCTCCACAATGCACAGGCAGACTCCTCCCCACCCCCACAGCATCCCTTTGGAAACCATTGCTGCCCTGCCTGACTCCAGTCTCAAAAGAATCCTCCTTTGTTTCCTGAGAGCTCAAACTATAGGCAAAGTAATGAGCCTGATCTGATTCAGTCCAAGAATTCCAGTCATTAAACTTGACTTGGATGTCCATAATTTGTACATTTTGGATAACAGGGTATTGCTAGGAGGGAAAACCTTTAGCTGCATCCAATACATTCACAGCAAGCAAAGCAGGAGGAAAATGCCTAATTCCGGCTTGTTAGTCGCTGAGCTTCTGAAAACAGAATCAGCTTAGCTGCTTGCAAATAAGCGAGCATCACAGAACTTGGTAGAGCTGGCAAAACGGTAACAAGCTGTGTATGAAAACCCAGGGATTAAATCTCCACAGCAAAATTGCTCGGTGCACAGGATCAAAAGAGCTGCAAAGGGGAGAGAGACAATGAGCACACACACCCTTCTGCACACCCACCCGACCTTGCCCGTTAGGAACCCCCAAAGAGTGCATGCCTTGGCACCTTACCAAAAAATAAGACTGCACTTTAGATTATAATTAAAACAATAAATTCTTCTCCCCTGCGTGTACCCTGATTAGATTGTTGACGCTGTGTCAAGCTGTTAGGGAGATAAACTCACGCTGCTACCACACTGTTTACTTGTGAGCCCTTCAGATGGTGTTTTTACATGACGACTTGCAAATAACACACTGGAGTTTCTTTCCTTCTATTTCTCTGTCGAATTATTAACATTGATACTCATAGAACTTTTGGAGTGAGAGAGCTTTCATCTTGGTGTGTGATGTAGGTCCCAGCATGAACCAATTAGGAATCTAAGGGACTTATTTGACAGTAAAAATATCAAATGACACATGTGCCCAGGATGATTTAAAACCTCCCAAATAAAAGTTGTTGTAAAGTACGGCAAGTAGAATCAGGGCATTCTCTGAACAGGGATTTGAGAGGTTTGTTGGCTTCAAGCATCATGAGTAAATCTTTTCTTTCAGTGGATTTGCCTGGTGCTTAAGCTGCAATAAAGGGCAGGAATGCTGGCTAGAACCATAGGGTCCCAACCAAATAATGTAACTCAGGAATTTGGAGACATAGAAGTATGTGCCCAACCAGGCTGGATGATTTTCAGTTTCTGAACTTAAAAGGCTATGTTTATCTCACTCTTCTACCCTTGCACATGAGGTTCCCTTGCCTGGAGTGATCTTATCAGGTACAGATACCACGTCAGTGAGTTGTTCACGATGCCCTTGGGTGACCCCAGTTTATCCTTCACAGCTCGGTTTAGATGTGTCTTCCTCAATGAAGCCATTTTTTAAGTAAACATTTTATTTTTGAGTAGTTTTAGATTTACAAAAAAGTTACAAATATAGTATAGAGTTCCCATATGCCCTCAACCCAGTTAATATTTTTGTTAGTATTGATAATTGTTCATTGATGATTATTAATATCTTATATTTTATGCTATAATTCTTACAATGAATGAACCAGTACTGAACAAAAAATTACCATTTTAACTGTTTTTAAGAGTATAGTTCAGTGGCATTTAGATATATTCATGTTCTTGTGCAACCATTGCCACCAACCATCTCCAGGATTTTTCCAACTTGCAAAACTGAAATTCTATATTCATTTAACATTAACTCTGCATTTCTCCTTCTGCCCAGCCCTTGGCACCACCATTCTTCTCTCTGTCTTTATGAATCTGACTACTCTAAGTACCTTGTATAAGTGGTATTATACATGATTTTTCTTTTTGTGATTGGCTTGTTTTGTTCAGTATAATGTCCTCAAGTTTCATCTATACTGTAGCATGTGTCATTATTTACTTGCTTTTTGAAGCTCAGTAATATTCCATTGCATGGATATAGCACATTTTGTTTAATATATTCATCTGTTAATGGACTGTTGGTTTACTTCCACCTTTTGATTATTATAAATGATGCTATTCTCAACGTCTTTCTTGACCAAATCATATTACCCAGGTACATCCTATGATTACCTCTGTTGTGGTATTTATTTCACAGGAGTGTAAGAGCTTATTTCTCTGCCATGTCAGTGAGATGTTTATCATTGTTTCTTTCAGAAGTAGAAGTGTGCTTGGCTCACATGAGCTACACAACAAATATTTGAATTGAATGACAATTGAAGTGGATGAATGGATGAGTGGATGAGTGGATAGATGAGTAGATGCACGGGTGATTGGTTGGGTAGATGGGCAGGTAGGTGGCTGGGCAGATGGTTGAATGGACAGATAAATGATTGGATGGATAGACATGTAGATTGGCGGGTAGGTGGTTGATGGATGGATGGATGGAAGGATAAACAGATGAGAATATCCAAAGGATGGGCCAAAGCAGATGACTTCAAGAAACACAATTTTATTTCTGCTATTAAGTCCAATGAATTAACATGTGATCATGAAGCAAGAGTTTAGGATGAAGGGAAACATCAGATTAAACTGACATTGAGCAGAAAGCAAGAGTGCACTGGGGTGGAGTAGAGGAGTATATCTTGCTTTACAGTTTTTCCTTAAATTTTTTTCTCAGTATTTTAATAAAATAAATTAGTATAAAACTTTCCCATGATCTCATTATCAGAATAAACTTTACTGGCTTTTTAAATATAAAAATAACCCACAAAGAGATAATTCATAAGGAAAGGAAGAAATAAAATAATTATTAGTTTCCTTCTTGGTAATATTGTCTACAAAAAGATAGCTACAGTAACCACATCTTATGTATTTACAACCATTATTGGGGGAACTTTCTGTACTCAGTGAGTATAATCCTGCCATGCTTTTTTTTTTTTTGAACGGGTGCCTACTCACCCACCACGTATGGACATTATCATTTAACTATTCCTTTTCAAGAAATGAGTCATGCTACCCCCTAATTTGTGATAAATTATGAAAAGGCAAAGTTATGGCTTTTTTTACACATTAAGCTGTGCACATCAGGTGAAAAAATGAGAGAATCCAGAAATGTTGAACTCAAGCATTATTTGAAATTCTGTCCATTTTCTTGTCCTCAATGGATGTACTTAAAATCGGAAAGAAAGAAGAGGTTAAGACCTCCAGCCTCCTCCCTTTAAGAGTGATGTGTGATTCCCTTCTGCCCAGGAGCTCCAGGGTCTGACCCACAGCTTAGCTGTCATGACTGCTGGGAAGCACTGTCACTGGTTTGGCATGCCCTAGTTCCATGCAATTTCCTGCTTCCATGGGTCAAATGTCAGCCCTATTCAGTGTGGGCTGTGGAAACTAATGAAAAGGGCTGTGGGACTGGGTCTTTCCCACAACACAGATAAGGTCTTGGTAGAGAACATGGCAAAAAAAAAAAAACCAGTTTAGCATATGTTTGACACAACTTAACTGCTATGCCTGGCATCTCTCTTTCAACAAACCTGCATGTTATTTGACATTATAAAAAATAAAAACAAAAAAATCAAAGACTACATAATATATTTCTGAAATCTTCTTTTTCTCCATAGTGTAATGGGGAAAAAAGTAGCCTCTCTTTTAAATTTGAAATTGAAAGATATAGATAATAGATATAGATGATATAGATATAGATATAAATATAGATATACATATACAGATACAGATATATAGATATAGATGTAGATATAGATATAGATATAGATATAGATATAGACAGCTGCAGAAATTTGCCATTTTTCTTCTTTAGAATGAAATTTGGCTAGTCTTCTACAAAATCTCACTGAAAACACATGCTACTAAGCGGGTAGCGATATAGGCAACATAAACTTGCCATTAACTTAGCTCTTTGCAACTGTCACACTTGATTCTTTATGGGTTACCTCATTGGAAGTCAATATTCTCCACTGTGGCTGTATTGCAAATCTTGAAACCAGTGTTATAAAACCTGAAGAGAAAATGTTATGTTATTCTGGTATAAAATAATTTATTTTTAGAATATTATGTTTATGTGGTATGCAGTGCAAACATACAATCAATATAAGGGTTTACTGTGAAAGCCTCCTTCCACCTCCCTCCCCAGCATCTCAGTTCTATTCTCCAGAGATTCCTCTATTACCATGTTCATACTTAATTCCAGAGATAGCCAATTAACATACAAGCATATTCACATAAATAACAGCATATGGTTATATTATATTAAAACCAAGTTCAGGGTGATGGCAAAATTATTTCATTAAAAATAACAGGCATAGGAAGAAATACTTGTCCTATAAGATTTATTAAATATAAATATTATTAGATAAAAGTATTATAATGATAGGGTAAATCCATGAATATGGGGACATATTAAATATATATATGTATATATACTTAAGTATATTTACTTCATTTATAGCAAGTACAATATTAACATCACAGGTTTGGGGGTATGAAAAGAAACATAGATTCAACTATGTGTTTCACTAGCTAGGCCAACTTCTTAACTCTTCTGCACCTCACATTCTTTATCTGCTAATGGGAAGGAGCATGCTTCTATCCAAGGGTTTATACAAAAGGTGAGTAAGACAAGTTATAAAGGACCCGGTGCATAGTAAATAATTAATGACAGTGATGTGCTTATTTTCTTTTTTGCTTCCATATATTGTAATTTCCTGGGATGACTTCTCAGGCAATAATATCTTTTTATGCTCTGTTTAGCTGAGAGAGAGAGAGTTAGTTTATTTTTACTAGTGAACAAATTGCCTCTGTTTACCTCTTTGGGTTTCCTAGTACACTTTGACATCAATATAATCTATTCATGATTAATGCTATACAGTTAAAGATGAATTTTCCCTTTAGAATAATTTAATGTGATTTGATAGTGCTTAGGGTTAACCAGTGAACAGCCAACCCTACAAATCCTGTCTCTTGAATCAGACTGCCTTCATTCTTTATTACTTGTGTGACTTTGGGCAAGTTACAATACTTTTCCTTTGCAATCCTTAATGTCCATGTCTCTAAAATGGGCATATAGTAGAAATGAACTCCTAGGATTTCTGGGGAGGATTACAAGAGATGATGAGTACATAGCATTTAGTAAGGGTGCTCTACTCATTTAGCACAGTAAACATTCTTTGTGTGTCAGCTCTTACTATTAACACTGTTTAGTCAAAACCATTTATCCATGTCCTCTCATTCATCTATCCACTGATGGAGTGTTTGTGCTGTTCTGGGCACCACTGCTGAGCCACTGTCCTCTGTGATTCTTGCGTGTCCTGGGACTGTACTCCAAATAATTTTTGCACTATCCAGGTGTTTCAGTGGGGAGATTCTGTTTACTAAGCCAGGAGTCCTTTGAGAGTTTATGTGAGCTTAGAAAAGACAGATGGGTGCCCCTTAGTGACCACAGGCTCCTCTCAAGAGGTTAGGTTTCATGCAGAAATCCAAGAAGTGTATCTTTCTTTCTGCCATTTTCTGTCATCTCACACGAACTCAAGAGGGGGATTACCCCACAGGAAAAAAAAAAACCATGTGATTCTACTTTCTGTGTTGGGTGGCACTACTGATTAATAGCTTTGGAAGATGTCTCATAGAAGAGTGTTCTAGTATAGAGATATGGCTATGATGGTGTTTCTGGACTGTGAGCCCTTGGTTATGATCTTCCCTTGACTTGGTCCTGAGTGGTCTCAGTTTTCCCATATGAAAATGAAAATTTGATTGTTCTAAGGCACTGTAGCAGGTAATTTAGCTTCTGAAACATACTGACATCTATACATTTTGGTGATTGCTTATAGAGTTATGATGTAGCATTTATTGAGAGCTTAGTGTATGTCAGGAGCTTCATGACAGAGAGGCAACTGCTGCAGTGTAGTAACTCATAAAAGAGGCTCTGGAGTCAGAATATTTGAGTTTGAATCATTATCCCAGCAATGATAAACTGTGATCTTAGTCAGCCTCTTTAACCCTTTTTTTTCTCCTTTGGATTCTTCATCTGTAATATATGAGAATTCAATGAGATTGTATTGGTAAAACACTTAGAAAATGCCTAACATGTATGGAACACTTAATAAATGCTGTTCTTTGCCATCATATGTAATAACCCCAGCTGTTAGACGGCATTATCCACAGTGAGTCAACACAGAGCTACTAAGTAATTTGCCCAGGTTCACGGAACTTACGCGATGCAAGATGCAAACTTGAGTTTGTATTGTCAGTTCCTTGCAGGAGTGCAGGCTACATGAGCAGCATTCTGAAAATGAACTCTTCCTCATCTCCAAGGGATAGTGATGCCTAGTTGTCCCTGGAAATGTAACCTTTGGGGTACAGTCTATAAACTATACAAAATTAAATCCCTCCCTTGATTTTCCCAGGAAGATTCCTCAGAAGCATCGCTAGGTACCCCCACAAATCTGGACTGCAGAGGCGAGAGGATGTCAGTAGAATTTAGTCTCCCTACACAATCCCTGCAAAGATCTATGAGGCTGCATATAAATTGCATTGAATTTGGCCAGCCATGGGCTAGTATTGCTTTTGTGCTGAATATCACTGAAAAGTATGAAATGGAGATTACATTTTCAATTCGGGCTTTTTTTCCCTAAAGCTCTGCAGAGATGCCCTCATTCCCATCCATCAGAGCAGAATTGCATTGGTCTAGAGTCCCGGACTCCCCTTATTTTGCCAGAAAGTGTCTGCCACACTTGCTGTCAGACTGCTGCAGTAGGTAATACTCTCCCTAACAGCTAGTTCCATTATTCCCCTTTCCTCAAATCTCTGCCTCTTTCTCACTTCCTTTTGTTCTTAAGATCTATCACCCATGAGGATCACAAAACCAACCACAAAAAATGGCATTCTTATAGATGCTAAAATTGGTGTATCTGTTTCTTGGGTTGTTCAGGGCAAAAATAAGACATTGAGGCAAATGGGGTTCATGCACCAACAATGAGAAACATGTTTATTACTTCTTCCTGAAATACGTATATTCATACCAGCTATTTCAGTTCTTTTCCCCAAACAGCCCTACATCATTGTCAGTGCCTCAGCTCCTCAGCTTGGTTCTATAAGAAGAGTGTTTACTGGTGTAGGGTGGAAGGGTGGTTATGCATCTGGCTTTTACATCAGCATCAGCTTCAATATTTCAACAGCTCATTCTCCCCATGTTCTTTGCCTCTCTCTCCTGCCCCCTGAACGTGATTGCCTGGCTGACTCCCCAAAGAGAAAATGTGCTAAGTGAACTTGACAGATTCCAGGCTGGCTCCATATGGCAAGCCCTGAGTAACATGTTCCTGGGATCCCCAAGCTGCTCTCACCTTATTAAGATGGCAGTAACTACATGCAAGTCAAGTTCACTGCATCGGTTTTAATTATTTGGACTCTGGAGACCATCCTCAGACTTCGAGGTGGAATTGGATGCAGCATCCCCCACTGCGAATTTGACCTTTTTCTTTCCTTCCTAAATGCACAGCTGGGAGGAAGGTAGGTAGAAAGTGGACCCAGAACTCAGGAAAATGTTAGGGAAATGTGAAGGTGAGGTCAGAGTGTTTTTAGGACTGCCAGCTGAGTCTAACAGGCATCTCAGTGTTAGGCTGTTGTTTATCTACCTGAAACTTTTGGACTCCCACACATAATTGAGACTTTGACTTTGATCTATAAGCATATAATTTGCACTTCTCCCTCTCCCCACATGGTTTTAAAGACATAGAGAAAATTAACTCTGAATCCAGTAAGTTGCATTTCAAATGGATGATCCCTTGCAACTATATGATTAAGGGCTGGAGTTGAGTTCCACATTTTATAAATAACTGGAATTTGTTGGAATGACTCTTTACAAGAAAGTTCTTTGATAGATTTTCACTTTACCCAGGACATATAGAAAGTTTTTCTACCTCCATATAATTTCCATATTCTGAGAGAGCATGGTAATTGTATAGGATGGAGAAGAGAACTCTGAGAAGAGAGAGGATCACTTTACTCAAATAGTTAAAAAGGATAGCAGATAGAGAGGAGTGACATTCACTCCCGGTGGCTCAAGGGGAAAATATATCCCAAAGAAAGGGCCTTCCTGGGGAGAGGTTGGATCTGATACTGTCTAGCAACTGAAGCTCTCCTGGAGCTAACCAGAAGAAGGTGCTGAAGTGTTCTCAATAGGTGTGGATTGAGAGGGGAAGGCCCTTATATGATGTCTAAAGTTCCTTCCAGCTCGGATGTACCCAAATTCTGGACGTTGACACACCCACAGTGAGGTGATTTCCAATGCAACCTGAATCGATTATAGTTATAAATGATTCAGGTGCTTTCAGCAACCACTTTTGCCATCTTCTTACTAAATACAACAAAAACTCCAAACTCTGAATTTGAGGAATTGAATCAGTTTGTGTTTCTTGTAGCTAAAAGCAACCAAAAACTGACTCTCAGTGAGTTATTTAAATAAAAGGAACATTGCTGTTTATTAAACAAAAAGCTTTAAAGTAAGTTGTCTTAGAGTTTGTTGACTGGCTTAATGCCATCATTAAAAGTCAGGTTCTTGACATTCTATTATTTTTGCCACTCACATATGTTGGCATTTAGCCCTTACTTCTCATGACCACGGGAAGCTTGCTAAAGTTTTAGACATCATGTTCTCTCAACCATGTCTCAAGCATAAGAGAACAAGAATAAATCTCTTCCTTTTTTGCAAGGGTTTGTCATAAGAAAAACTATCAAGAAGACATAAAGTCACATCGTTTTGCCAGAACTTGGTAACATACATACAAAAGATAACTGGGTGGCTCTGACCAGTTTAGATCCATCATTATTCATTCCCTAGAGCTGGGTGAGTGGACCCACCCTCTTTGATATCAAATAGGATTACCCCTTTCCTAAGTAAACTGGAGTTTATTAGCATGATAACAGTAGGGTGGATATAAAGTAGCAGCCATAGAAATCCACCCCATGTATGTGGTACAGATATTTTCTTAGATTTTAGCAGAACAGTTTTTCTTTTTTTTCAATCAATACTCTCCAAAGATTAACATGTTCAGACCTTAACTAATGTGCCCAAGGGACAAGATGTAACCTACTCCTTTATGTGGTTGTGGAAGAGACATCCTTTAATATTATCAGTCTTTTGGGATTCTGTTTTTCAAAATGGCAATGGCTTTCTCCTGGGGCTTGAAGTCATTGATGGATCAAGGTAATTAGGATAATGAAGCTATCATTTTAATTTTCTGAGTGCTTGTTATGAGCCAAATATTGTATAAAATATTTCACATCTAGTAAAATATTCATTGACTCATTGCAGCAATCTTATTTCTTGGGCGGGTGGGATGAGAGTTGGGGATTACTGTTATACTAATGTGTCAGTCAGTGAGGTAAAACCTGAGCTACAAGGTGGTTGGACTCAAACCCAGTCCATTTACTGCTCTGGCTATTACCCTCATAATTATCCTTTCACGTATATAGGTACTCAGAAATTGGAATTATGGGGAGGACTGGCTGGCCTGGCAATGACTTCCTGTTGGTAAGAGGTGGGAGGACCCTGAGTCTCAGCTTCAGAATTTGAAGTGGATCTCTTTTCCCATCTAGAAACTTCTTCCAGGCACACAAGTAAAGATAGCTGCCACCAAACTTTTCTCACGGACTCTTCAGTTTTAGGGGTTGACAACCTCAGTTCGACCCCTGCGACAAGCTCCTGTTCAGATAACCTCTCACTTTAATTTCCCCTGTGTGTCATCCATTCAGGTGTGTCATCTGTTTAGTCCCTTTAACATGCCCACTTAGAGAGGTTGCATTTCATAAATTCAGTAGCCTCTGATGTATGGTTGGGGTGTCATATGTGGAAGAGACCCTCAGCTAAGCTGGCAAAGGGAAATGTCTACCAAGAACAAAGCTTAATATTTTCAGGGTTTTATTTTTGGGGGGGAAAGCAATGCCTATTAATTATCCATTTATGTATTTATTCATAAGTATAGCAATGAATTCAGTCTCTTTTATGCACCTCCCTTGTCATGACTTACAAATAGAATCTCCAAATACATAAGACACCATTCTACCTATCCAGAATCTACTTAGCCAAAGATGAAAGACAAGAGACAATTAAGTGCAATATAGAATTTCAGGGGCTAGGATAAAAGTAGGGATGGATACTGAGTACTGCTGAGGTAAAGGGAGGTGAGAACAAGGGGAGGCTTTTCAGATAAAATTTTAATTCAATTAGCACTGAAATTTGAGGAACTTATCAATTTGATTGACAGTGGGAACAGAGAAGGATAAAGTATTTCTGAATTGGGGAATTATGTGAGGAAATGTGGAGAGTATGGAACCATGTGTCAGCATTGCTTCTCTCCACATGATTGGAATGGGAGATGGGGATTTGTGGGAGGCTGGGCAAGTGGCCATGGAAAAATGATGGGATCTCTTTGGGGCATGTTCAGAGGTCATTTGGTATGAGCTCTACATTTCAAAGTCAAAAATAAGGAAGAATTGGTTGAGGTTGTGTTATTTGGGGGTTGATAACTCCTCATTGGGGTAGCTTTCAAAACAGACCAACTTCATGAATGTGGGCCAGTGTTGCCAACTCTCTGAACCTCAACTTTTTTAATCTATAAAGTGGTGATATGGAAAAGGGTTTTCTCTCAGTTATTGTTGTACTTATTTGTATCCTACTTGCTACATAAAGAAATCTCATGTAAATGCCAAAGATAGCCTAGGGATTTTGAAAACCTTTGCATGGTTCCCCATTTCTGGACCCAATGCCTTGAAATAGCTCCATGTTGCATCTCTCAGTGATCAAGAATATCATAATTTATGCCCTGGCCAGATGGCTTGGCTGTTTGGAGGATTGTCCTGTAGTCCAAAATGTTGGGAGTTCAATTCCCAGTCAGAGTACATGCCTAGGTTGTGAGTTCAGTCCCTGGCTGGGCGTGTACAGGAGTCAATCAATCAATGTTTCTCTCTCTCTCTCTCCTTTCCTCTCTCTCTAAAGTCAATAAAAAAGTTTAAGAGTATCATCATTTATTTGGTTTCTGATATGAAATCAGAATGCATGCATTGCATTAAAAACAGCCATGCATTGCATTAGCTTCTTCACATTGCCATCTCACTTAAATCCCTCAGCCACTGTGGGAAAGTAGAAGAAATCATCTGATGATCCCCAAGTCTAAGATAGGCGAATAATGTAACATGCTTGACCTCACTTGAATAGTAGTGGGAAGAGTTGATTCATGCTCAGGCATTCTACTTTACAATGTTTTCTCTTTCATTGACCTGTCCCTGCCCATGCCCTAAGACCCTTGAGCAGTTTTTGAGCTTCTGTCTCTAGGAAAGGACTCAGACACCCTACTTTTGGGTGAAGGCAGCCAGGTGGGTCTGAAGTATAGAGTACAAAGTCATCTTTGTGCATCTGATCCCAGTTGACTGATGAGAGGATGTGGCTTTGCTCTCTGCTTTCCACATCAGGTCTGGCCCCTGTAAGCAATTGTATCTGGAGCCATTCCTGTAGCATCACAATCGTGCCAACTCCTCCTTCTACCCAGCACAAATGAATTTTAGCAGAGCTCCATGTGAAAAGTATTTGCTAAAACAACCCTCACTTTCATAATACACATTTTCAGCTTAACTATTGGGTTTTATCAGAGATTTCCCATCCCCCCCCACCCAATTTGTTCGACCAGAGTTTTATTAAATTCATAGGAAAAATGCAGAGGCCGGGGTATGGTCAGAAGTAAGGTTCATGTTAAATATCTGTTACAACCTGATATTATTTCCTTGATGACTGTGCTCAGAAAACACATGTCTTTTGCTTTAAATATCCACTTCAGTTATTCATTATCATCATCTTGAGCAAAGGTATGATATCTTGTGTCCTTGACTACTTATTAAGGCTATATGTCTTGGGAAAGCCATGCGAACTTGCTGAATTTCAGTTTTCTGGGTTTCCAGTGATGATGTTTGTCTTGCCCTGTCTACCACACTGGTACTTGATGAAGCAAAATGGGGCTATAACCAGAGTAAAATATTTGGTGCAAGAGAGATATGAAATTCAGTCCTTTTACTGTGTTTTCTGTGGACCTCGATTTCCCTGTCTGTAAACTGGAGCTAGTCATATCAAACTTTTTGTACTGTTTAGAGCATTAAGAAAGATAACACCTAGCACAAAGCTGGTACTCTGACTTTCCACAAACAGGAAAGTGAAGGCAATCATTTTTTTTTTTTGAAAAATAAATGTGATACAAACACAAGTTCTTTGTTCTAATTATCACCAGCTCAGTTTTTTTCCTATGCTATTTACTTCTTGAAAGCTGCAAGCCCTGTTTTCATCACACTCCTTGTTTCAAGTTTCAAGCACAGATTAATTTTCAGTTGTGGATTCCCTCTTGCCTGAAGGCTTTGGTGCAGCATGAGCAGATTCAGTGCTGAGAATTGAGAGTGGAGCTAGAAGCACAGGCAACTTTCTGCTGCCGAGAAATCCCCTTTCCTCTGAGGGCACAAGTGCACCTGCAAAGGGATGTGGGAAACCATTAGTGAGAAGTTGTAATTAATAATCTGCTGGGTCTTGGCAGTTATCAAGGAACAGAAAGCTGCCAGGAACTGGAGTAGCCTCTTGGATAAAAGTTATCCTCCTGGGGCTGCATCTCTCCCTGGGGAAGTAGCAGATCTTGGGAGGGGCAAAGGGAGAAGCAGGAGGCTCTCATTCTCACTGAGGCTTTCGTGGCTGTAACCTGTTTTCTTCCAGTGCATGATCACAGAGTGGTGTGGGTAAAGAACTCTGGCTTTGGAGACCAAAGGTCTTCAGCTTGAATTCTGACTCTGCCTCTTACTCTTTGTGACACCTGGTCATGTTACTTCACTCTCTGAACTTCAGTTTTGCCCATCTGTAAAATGTAGTTAGTGCCACATACTCTGCAAGACTATTTGGACCAGAAATTACATAATAATGTAAATGGAACGTAGCCTCAAAAGTACAAGGGGTAAAATGTTACATAAACAAAGCAGCTCCCCATCTTCAAGGAGTTGACAGTTTTGTGAGTAATGGAAGTGATGTTATCTATAGAACATACAGACTTGTGGATACTTTTATAGATATTTCTGTAGAATTTATGCATATATCTTGGTGATATTAGCTATAAAGTGCTACTGAATTATACAGGTAGATGTATATTTTTGTAATATAAGTTGCTCTTTCTTGATAAAATATTAGTGTAATTTACCGTCTTTTGGTAAGTCAGCAAGAATATATCATACCTTCATTTCCTCCTGCTTGCTTCTGGGCTATCTTGGAAATTAACCTCCTAAGGTGACTATAGGCTGTTAAATCCCGAAATGAAATTCTGTATACAGTTACCACTGAAAATATCTATTGAAGAGTGGTTTTGTATTCCTTGTCCCCACATTATAAGACTGCTTTTACTATTATGTGAAATAGAGCTCGTAAGTCAGATGTCACAGTGTCTTCACATATCAGGGACTTGTAATGGTCACAGTAGCAACAAGCCCTCCTGTTTTATGGTAATAACAATAATACTTTGTAACATTTATCCCTTAGTGTATTGGATAGAATTTCATAATTTGGGTATGGTGCTGGCACATTTTAAGAGCTCTGAAAATGTCAGCAACAATAGTCCTTAACTCCATCTTTCCAGCAACCTTTCCAGGTACATCAGATAGAGCTATAGTCCCACATTACAGGTGAGCAATTTGGGGCTCAATGAGGCTTATCAGTCTATACAGCTAATGCTGATGTTGGCTTCAGGGCCAACAGTAGCCTTGTTCACCTTCCTCTTGTACCTTTTCAGTCCCTCTCTTAATTTCCCTCTGGTTCTTTTGTTATCAAGAGTCAACTGCTAGCATTGTTACCCTCTTGTCTAGGGTTTGTTTTGAAAACCAGTCATTGTAGACAGCTTTATTGTGGTGATGACAATGTAAGGTTTGTAAATGTCAAATCACTATATTGTATACCTGAAACTAAAATATTGTATGTCAAATAGATTTTAATTTTAAAAATTTAAATAAAAAGTTTCAAATATTAAAAAAAAAGGATAATGCTAAGCCCCATGGACGCAAATTCTGTATTTGCTTTAGTAGAAAACCAGGAAGGAAAAGACACTGGGACAGACACCCAGTGTCAGGGAGAGGCACCCCACCTGGGTTTAGAGCCCACAGTAATGAAGGAATTTTCCTTCCTGGGTATATTTGCTTATTATGTTCTTGGGTGTGCTGCTAAGCCCCTGCCCACCCACCTCTATGCAAATTAGTCCTCCCACATGCTCGGGATATCCTGTCCCCAAATCCTGAACATCAAGCATAGGAGACTAGTGTGGCTGTTGCAGTCTAAAGATTTGAGAGAGGGACAGCTTTTGCCTATGGTTATCTCCTTGTAGACTTTATCCAGGGTTGGAAACAGTCTTCACCTGGATGTGAGATTTGACACCATGCTGTCCCCTCTATGTTATCTTTCCCAGGTCATGAACCTGAACCCTTCACCTGGAACATAGTGGGAGGACAGAGAAGCCACCCCTGAACTGAAGAATGCTACCCTGTTAGTCACCCTCCCTGAGTCAGTGGAATGAGTCTCTCCAAGTGTAACATAACTGTGCTGTAATTCCGGAAGATCAATGCACAGCACTTATTAATCATCTACTATGAGTCTGTGGGCATAGACTGGGCAGACTATTTTGGGTTCCTACTGGGCTCTGCGAGAGACTGGAAATCAAACAGAGCAATGCTTAGGCATTGATCAAGAGCATTGACTTTAAAATCTGACAGACCTAACTTTGTATCCCAGCTCAACCTTATTGAACATGTGGACCTGTACAAGTTATTTATCTTCAGTGAGCTTCATCCTACTTGTTCGTAAAAAGGAGAGTGATAATGTGCATTTCATGAAGTTCTTGTGAAAATAAAAGCATGTCATATGAGACAAGCACTAGCACAGTGCCTTGTACCTAATAATGATTCAATAGATGATAGACATTGTGTCTGTATTATTTATATCCAGGCCCTACAAATGCCACCTACTTCTGTATTTCCTGGGTTAGGGAATAGAAGGACAGTGGTCTTACTGGCATTACTTACATCAGAGAATTTTTTAAGTGTCATACAGCTTGGGAAACATTGATATTTTAAAGATGTTTTTTTCCCTGGAGTTGGGTATAAGCCCCAGTACCCAAGAAAATGGGTTACTGGCACCAAATGGTTATGTAGCCAAGGTTGAGAAATAGGCCTGGGGATGAGTCAAAGAATTACTTTTCAACCTGAGAGAGTCTATTTAAACTGGTTTGTAGGATTAGAGTTTGATAAATCTTGGTAATTGCATACAATCTTATAACGTATTACAACTGTAGTAAAGATGTAGAATAGTTCCTTTATCCTAAAAGGTTTCCTTGTGTCCATTTTAATCTATTCCATCCCTGGCAAATACTGATCTGCTTTCTCTCTCTATTGCTTTGAATTTCATTTAAGTAGAATCATACTATGCATTGTCTTTTGTGTTTGACTTTCATCACTTAGCATACTGTTTTTAAGATTCATCTATGATGCTGTGTATATTAACATATTGTTCATTTTAATGTTGAGTAGTATTTCAGGGTGGGAGTATGCCTTGATTTTTTTACCCATCCATCAGCTAATGGACTTTTTTTTTAGTTTGTGACTATCATAAATACTATGAAATTTGAGCACATGTCTCTGTGCAGACCCATTTTCATTTATCATGGGTACATCCTTAGAAGTGGAATTGCTGGGTGATATATCAAGTGTAGGTTTAACATTATACAGTACTTCTATAATGCTTTCCAAAGTGACTGTACTGTCTTGCATTCCCACCAGCATGTGGCATCAGGTATTTCTTTTAACAGCTCCCAGGTGTCCCTAATACAGATCAGCTTGAGATGCTCTGGCCTTTACTTCCTCAGGTTTAGTGGCTACCTTTTGACTCACATGAATAAGGATGATGTTAGTATCAGGACAACAAAGAAGACAGTTATCCCAACTGATAGGTTCTGACTCGTTCAAAACTATTGGAGAGTGAGACACTGTCTGGATTTTCACAACTGAGGTGCATTTTTATATGGCTTGCATATCAAAATTTGTATGCAGGTGAAGTTCCCTAGCATTAAATCATCACTGTTTTAACACCGGAGGATCCACCCCAAATTTATAAAGAGAAGCTAGACTCACTCATGCAGGAAAGTGTTTCTACTCACTGGAGACAGACTCATTAATAAACAGAGGACCGGTGAGTGTTCACTGAGTTACATGCGATGCTCACTGTGATCTGTTTTACAGCTATAATGACTAATGCTATACACGTTTGCACACGCATATACAAATGCATGCTCGGTTGCTGTTTCTCTCTCACCATTTTTCAAGGCAGACCACACAGTGATTCTTTAATGGTTTGTCTTGCTACGCACTGTTGCTTGTACGTTTCTGGAAGACATTTTCCCATCTTCTGCACTTTGCCTTGTACTTTCATTTTCTTCTTGTTGAATTACAAATGGATTAACATATTTAATAGGTTTTCCTTGAATCCAACTAGATGCTTCAGCCTCCCACATGTGTTTTTTATACTTCTAAAACATGACAGAGAATGAGGCGAATGAACTAAACATGTGGCCTTTTTCTCAGGGTGAAGCAATTCTCAGCCCCCAAAGGGGATATCCCCACATCCCCAGGCGAGGGATCATAAAGAAGAGGTTTAAAATACATAGAAGAATGTTCTCTGTTTGCTAGTGTCTGATACCTACTTTCTTATTGTGCGAATATAAATCCCTTGACTATCATCTGTGGTTCCCCAAATCACTTTGGTTCTCAGTGTATGGACACTCAATAACAAATGTCAGCAAACTATATATAGCATATGGGCCAAATATAGCCTGCCACCTATTTTTGTAAATAAAGTTTTATTGGCACACAACCACACCCATTATTTACATATTGCCCATGGTGCTTTCTGGTGCTTACAAGGACCAATTTGACTAGTAGAAACAGAGATGATCTATATGACTGACATAGCTGAAAGTGTTTCCTATTTGGCTCTTTACAGGAAATGTTCACCAGCCTCTGCTCTGTGGTATCACCTGATATGTCTGCAAATTCATTGTAATGTCTATGGCTCCTTATGTCTGTCTCCTTTTTTGTGGGGGCACTTTATATTTGTCCAATTATTCTTACCTTGGGCCAGTTATTTCAGTTCTCTTAGTTCCATGTCTGCATCCATAAATTGAACATAATAACAACATCTCCCCTGTAGAGTTGTTTGAAGATTTGGGAAAACGAATGAACTGGACTCCCAGTATGCATGGTGTCCAGTTTGCATGAGACAAGCTCACTGAATGGCAACTAAGCCTGATATAAATGTATGAGGCATCTGTCGTGTTCTGGGTAGTACTCCTGCTGTGATAGAGCAGAGGCTAAGAAGTAAACCATTAATCTGAGGTGTAGGAGACTGGACTGTTACTAAAAGACAAGCCAGGCAAAAGTCAAGATTACAACATCCAGGTGCCTGGCTACCCCTTTCAGTTTGTTTCTGCCTCCTCTCTGCTGCTCCTTTCATTCCAAACCACTCTCCACTTTACAGCATTGAACTTGCAGTTCCCTGTGACTTGTTTTCCCCATGACTTACTCCTCTCCTATCTCCTTTATCTGCGATTGCAGCCCCCATCACTCTCTAGCTCCATGCCCTTGTCCTTGTCACATTTATAGCTTGCTGTATTATCTAGCTTTGTGTTTATGTGTCAGTTTCCTGTCTCCCATACCAAAGGCACTCCCCATGCAGTTGAGGAATTTATCTTGTTCTATGTCCAGAACAGAGACTTGTGCCTGGCATTAAGTAGGTGACTGATAAATATTGTTTGAATCAATGAATGAATGGATGAATGTTCCTAAAAGTGAAAGTTTCCTTCAGGGATGTAGGATTTTCACCTGTCATCCGTACCTTCCTTCCCCTTCTCATGCAGAAAGACAAATGCACACAAGAATCCACTGCCAGTCTCATGCACATCATATGAAAATACATACGCAGACCAAATGCCATGCACACAAACACTTACATGCCCTCACACCTCTCCAGGCAGACACAAGCATTCCCTGAACTATCTGGACGCAGCCTTTACAAGTGCCTCCTCATTCACCACTCAAAGAAGCTAACAACCTCTTCAGTAAGATCCTGAATAGCTTTACTGGAGAGGTCCTGGGTAGAAAAATGCTGCCTCTTAATGAAGGCCATTTAACAGTCAATCTCAATTTCAAGGAAAAGAAAATCTTTATTACCAGCATCCAATGATTTCTGTTCCAGGATTCCCACCCTTTGGAATTTTTTTTTCAAAGCTTCTTTTCTAATTAACTCTGGAGCCTAGATTACAGGAAGCTGGCTTTGGGAATGGAGGGGGCACCTGGGCTTGAAGTAAGCACTGGAGGTGATGTTTAATTAAAGCGAAGCTGTGAGAGGGAAGAGACCTGAGCAGGCTGCAGTGCTAATCCTCTTGCCTTGCACTGGTGTCCCCGCATGATTGTGATTGATGAGCTGGTCCCTTTACATCTTTATCTGCAGTAGGCGCCATACCCGCAGGCAGAGGGGCTCCGCTCTCTCACCACATGCACTTGGCCTGATGGCAGTCTGAGGAGTGGAAGGGCTGGCTGCACGGTTCCGTTTCCTCTCTCTGCTTTTTTCTCCTTTTTCTTTCTCGTCTTTATTTTATAGACAGCTAAATAGAGAGATGATAGATAATGTATGTATGTGTATATCTATAATATACATAGCTATATATCTATATCTATGTCTATTTCTCCATTATCTATTTATATATCTATTTAACTATTTAAAATCTGGCTGCCAATCTCAGTTTCTCCATCTCTCCACGTGTTTGTCTTTGTGTCTCTCTGTTGATCTGCCTCAGTGTAACTTTTTGTTCTTTTGTCTCTCCTAAGACTGCCCTATGAGGTAATATTAGGGAACCTCTCACTGAAATATTTTTTATTCAAGAGTATTAATGTTTGAGTAATTTAGAAGCTGCCTTTGGTTGAACGCCTATTAAATGCCAAGAATTGCCTGAGGTACCGTCAGACAATTATTTAATTTTTGTTCCTATAATAGCTGACATTGATTAATTTCTTAAAATATGCCAGGTCCTACTGTTAAGCACTTTTGGGGGTACTTAATCCATTTAATCTTAAAAATAATCCTCTGTAGTGGCTACTCTCACTAGTCCCATTGTGTAGATAACAAAACTGAGGCTTTGAGAAAGAATCATGTGTGCCTTTAATCCACACTTTATCACACCCAGGTAAGATCTTAATTCCATCTCTTAATGACACATACAATACATGGTAGTTTAAAAGCTAAACTGAATTGTCCAAGATGCAAGGGCTTGAAGAGTGAAATTCTCAGAATCTTACTCCAGGTGTGTCTCTCTCCAAAATGCTTCTTTGAGTAGACCAGAAGGTAGGTTTGTGTCTTTCAATGTTTCTGTTTTTTTTTTCTCTCTGCTTTTAAATTGGTGTCCTCACTATATTTACTAAACTTCCCCACCACGTGGCCAAGGGGCCAGCATCTGAATCCAGGAGGCTGCAAAACTTCCTTCCATCAGTTGTCTGAGCCAGAATAAATTGGCAGAAATGTCTGATTTGACTTTTTCTCCTTCTGCAAGGCAGATGCTTTTCTCATTACTGAGAAAGGAATGACACTTTGTCTCTCCAAGAGCTGAGACGTTCATAATAATCTCCATGCAATTTCAGATCTTAGAGCCTCTGGCTCTGATGGGCTGGGGAGGCTGCAGCGCTCTGCCAGGCTCTGTCCCTGGTGAGATGAGGTTTACACAGTGTCTATTAGAACTTGAAGCCATTCCCCAGAGTGGATTGTCCTATGATTCTGGTTTTACAGTGTGCAGTTCAAGTTCTTTTAGCAGCCAGACTGCCTTCTTAATTGGAGGGGTTGAGTTCGACAGGGGAACGAATGGATAATGTATCTTCATTCTCCATTTTTAACTGTCAATGGCAGAGAATTAAAATAAATTAAGCTATGACATTTTCAACTTCCACATTAACGTGGGGTAGCAAAGTCTACTATGGGGAAAGAACTGTGAGCAAATAGCTGTGTGGGATCATGGTCTGGACTAGTTCATAAGTCCAAATATAAATCTGGTTGAAGATAGAGTTTTGACAGCCTTTAGTAAACCAGAATTGTTCATGATCTTCTAGTACACTAAAAGGAGCTTTCGTATGTCTCAAAGAAAAAAAAAACATAGTAATGTAATTAAGTCACACTTTCATGCAGAGGAAATCCCTCCTTTTGTTCTTGGATTGTTCTTTTCTGACACCAGGGCATCCTTACTATCCCAAGAACCCATGAAAACTTTGACCATTGCCCTGGTCAGGTAGCTCAGTTGATGAGTGCATCATATCAGTATGCCAAGGTTTGATCCTCAGTCAGGGAACATACAAGAATCAATCAGTGAATGTGTAAATAAGTGGAACAACAAGTCAATGTTTCTCTCTTTTTCTCTCCCTTCCTCTCTCTAAAATCAATAAAAAAGAAAATATCATTTTGGAACAGTTTTTTCCTTCTTGCAGTGGCCTAAAAAAGAATACTGCAAATCTCTTGATTATCACACATTTGGGAAAGTACAAAAATAAATTTCAGAACTGCTTTAATAGACAGTGAAAATAAAATATATGTGAAGGTTCAAGGATTCAACAAACTTGGTCGAATTGCTGTGCTGTCATTGTTCTAGAGCTGCATCAACTAGGGATTCTGAGTAGACCAGAAAGTGGCCCACATTCTTCACCTCCCCTTCCTTCCAGGTAGCTGTGAAATAAAGTAATCAGCCCTCAAACTATAATATTCAAATCACTAGATTTGTTTTGAAGTCAGTCCTAAGCCGTCTTTGCTATGCTGGTAACACCACATCCCATTTTCCTTGAGTCTCGTCTACTCTACCACTCCTTGTCTGTGATCATTTGGTTGGCTTCAGATCCTTTACTTCTGCTTTGTTACAACTTGTCACCCTGTCCATGGCCTTGACTTGACTTCATATCCTAGTAAGGGATTCTCCTTGGGTTTTACCTTGAGATTCAGTCTGCTCACAGGATGTGCCTCTGCTATAAGTAGATGCAGCCAGTGAGGGCTGGACCAGACAAACTGAACATCAGACAGGTGGTGTGGTCTGTCAGATTTTCAGAGTTCCTTTGAGAGATCACATTAGCCTTCCTCCTTGATCTTTGGGCCGGGGTCAAGGTAAGCTTTTAAACAGCCTTGCTCTCTCTCTTAAGTTTTTTGCTTAACCTGCAATAAAATGTTACATTTTAATATTTTATGTAATATTAACATGCCTATATTGGGTTCTTTATTTTTTGTTCTATTACCTATTCTTAACAGGTGTTTTATTACAATACTTGGGTCTGTGGTTCTCTAAGAGCTTGGAATTTGCCCCCAGAACCAAGTGATACATCCTAACAGTCTTATAGTTATTATGTTTTTCCAATTTAAATTTTATAAGAAATGAGATCTAGTTGTTTGTTGTTTAAAAAATTACAGAAAGAATTTAGAAGTTCTCTAGTCAATTTTCCATAGCTAGTTAATTTTTTTTCTATCACTCTTGTGTGTCTCTTCTTTGTTATCCTGAATATGATGAATCTAATCTATGTTACTAACTCCTAGGCTAAGAAAACTACCAAGAATACTTGTTTCACTTTCCTAGCATTGGAACCTTGTGTTTCATGCTTATATATTATGAAACCAGCTCAATTTTCAGCATTAAATTTACCATGCCAAAAGGCAGATAAAGGCTCTATAATAAACTGATTACCTAGCATGATTTTGCCTGCATTCTGCATTTGGAACCGATTCCCAGTACAATCTAAACAGGCATAAAATTCAGTTCTTTGGGATTCATTCACCAATCAGAAAGCTGTAAAAGTTATGTGTAAAAATTCAAGTAAGAGGAATGTAGATTAACAGAGAGGAATCTGACCAGTCTTTGTATTTCTGTCCATGGTGCTGAAAATTTAAAAAAATCATCAGGCCAACTTTCTTGCCTTAGTAAATGTAATGATATGACTATAATTAAAAGACCATGTATACGACAGCAGGTGTTTTTCTATTATTTAATCTGTTTTTCCTAAGACAATAGATGCTATTGATGAAGTAATGGGAACTGACTGATGCCAACCCCAGAACAGCCCTGACCCATACAACAGTTACTAGCTGCATATGGCTGTTTAAATGGATTAAAACTAAGTAAAATTAAAATGCAGTTTCTTAATCATATTACTCACCTTTCAGGTGCTCACTAGCCACATGTAAGTGGTGATTACTGTATTAGATAGCACAGATGTAGAATAGCTCTATATCTCAGAAAGCTTTATTAGACAATGTTCATTTGGAACATCACCTCTGTAGTAGACTCAACTATGATGCCCCCAATATGTCTGCATCCTAATCACTGGAACTTGTGAGCACTATGAATGTTACCTTGTATGGCAATAGGGACTTTACAGATGTGATTAGGTGATGGATATTGACATGGAGGGATCATCTTGTGTTATCCCAGTGGACCTGATATAATCACAATGTCCTTACAATACGAGGGAAGCAAAGGTGTCAGTCAGCATTAGATGAGGTGGCAATGTAATGGCAGAAGCCAAAACTGGAGTGATACTTTCTGAAGATGGAAAAAGGCAGTGGATGCAGGTGGCCACTGGAATCTGAAAAGGACAAAGAAACAGATTATCCTACAGTGTCTCCAGAAAGAACCAGCACTCCTAACTCCTTAACTTCATGCCAGTGAAATTGTTTTCAGACTTCTAACCTTCATAACTGTAACAGAATACAATTGTGTTGTGGAAGCCACCAAGTTAGTGGCAATCTGTTATAACAACAATAGGAAACTGATAGAATCACCATCATCATTTCACTAAATTCTTGCATATAGTTTGAATGCTTGTAATTTTGCACTCTCCCTTGGGCATTTGAAGAACCAAGCGCTAAGCAATGGCACCTTATTCATTTGGTGTGTTAATTTGGACCCATATATGATTTCTTCTCTGAGGGTGGTTAATGGGGGCTTAAACAGTATGCCATGCATTAGCAATGTCAATAAAGGGTGTTGTGGCCATAAGCATTAAGAGGGAAAAGAGATTATATACCCTTGCTTTATGCTTTTCTGGACTGGGATGGTTGTGAATTCCAATTTTGATTTTGAGCACTATGTCCTGGTAGGATCAGCACAGCTGAAAACACAAGCAGCTGTCCTACTAAGTAATAAAACCTCATTTTAAGTGAATCAGAATCAAAGTGTAGTTAAAAACTCAGAAGGCACAGTTCCAGGAGGAATCTTTTTTGCCCTTTCTGCCACTGGGGGCTAGTGTGCTCCTTTCTAAGCCCATTGTGTGACTGTGGGTGTGATGAGTCAAACTTATTCTCTGCTCTCTCAACCTACTCGGTTCTTCCTGGGCTAGGTTTTGATGGATTGTTTTTTTCCTGAGAAATATTCTTCAGCCACTGTACACTTTCATCCAGATTATATCTCTTTTAAATAACAATAATAGCACAAACGCCATAATGATTATAACAAATACATATTGGACACTTAAGTGTGGTAGTAAGAAATGTATATGCATTATTAATTTATTCCATAAATAACTCTACAATGATATGCCATTAGTATTCTCATTATTAATACAGAGAAATTGAAATACAAAGAGATTATAGTAGTTACTAAAGGCACACCTAGTAAGAGATAGAACCAGAATTTGGGCAGCAGTCCTGCTGACTCTGGAGATGGCTTGCATTTTAGAACTCAGCAAAAGATTTCCCATCCTAGACTTTAAGATCCTTCATATGAGGAACCATGCTAATTTTTAAAAAATATTTTTCTATTCTCTCAAAAGAGCCTATATCATTTATAGAAAACCCACAGAGGCTCATTAAAATTACTTATTTAAATTTATTTTTTAAATCTCTAGATAATTAATAAGTGCTTCCATACATAGGGGACACCAATAAGAAGGACATCCCAGAGAAATTCTATAAAATATACTGTCGTGGGAAGTCACCAGGCTGGATTCATATTCTGGCACTAGCTCTTATTAGCACTGTGGTAGTGACCAAGTCATTTCTTGATTTTAATCTTAGTTTTCTCATCTATTAAATGAGGATAGTAATGTCTAATTCACAATTCTTGTGAGGATTTTATATAATGGGTAGAAATCACTTAGGGTAGGTAAAGGGCTTATAAAATCCTCCATCAATCATCATCATCATTATCTTTTATTCTCTACCACCTCATAATATGTACTCAAGAACTTGTCTCATTTAAAGTTCAAAATAGGCCTTGGCTTGTTTAAAAGTATTTATATTCCAACAATGTAATTTTTCCAGAAGCTTCCTTTTCTTTTTAATTTAACTACTTCAGCATTCTCATAGAAAAGACTACAGAACACAAAACAATTTTCTTATTTTATGTAATTTCTCCAAATATATTTTTGGGGTGAGGGGATAGTTGTTAGAATCCTATTAAAATAAAACCTTTAAAATCAGTTCATCTGCAATGGACCCAGGAAAAAATGCACAAGACAAGATTAGAGCCATTGATATCTTTATGGATGCAAAGAAATAGCCTAGAGAGCGGGCCTCTGATTCCATCTCAGCTGCTGCTTTGCCACTTCTCTCATGGGTGGCTGCTGTTGTCTTTGCTTTCCCCTCCCCATCATCATCATTTTCTCTCTCCAATGTATTGGCTATTTAGTGGCCAGAGTGGTTTTCCTATAACACAAATCAGACCACATTATTCCCATTCCTGGAACTCTTCCATGACCTCCCATACTTAAAGGATCAAATCCAAATGATTTTATATGGCATTTTCTTTTCTTCTTCCTATGCCCTCAACCTTCTTTCTAGCTCTTAGTTCTGCCAAGTCCCCACTGCACACATGCTCTAGCCATAGAACCTGCTGTCTGTGTTCATGCTCTTCTTCTGCTTTGGACTCCTACCTAACTCACCCCAACATCCCTTTAAGTCTCATCTTGATTCTCACAATCTTCAGAGAGCATTTGATACAACTTCTGTCTCTGAATTGGAAGGCTTCCTCTCTGGCTTCCATAATAATTTGAACTTATGCTTATAAAGTCCATGACAATTGCTTTGATCATTGATTTTCCTGAATCTCTCCTTATCCATTTGAGCAAGGACTATTTCCTCATGTCTGAAAAACTTTTTATACTAATGCAAAAACTTTTTATACTTTGTTTTTGCATTAGTATAAAAAAAAAGTGAAGTGTAAGTCTTGAGTGAGTGAGTGAATAATTGAAGGAATGAATAGATAAAAGCAAGACATCCTACCATGTATCTTTGAGATTAAAAAAAAAGAACTACTTTGTTTCCCACCAATTCCAATGGACAGCTGTGCAAAACAAGATCTAGCTCAGAATGTCTGCTGATGCCTTAAGCATCCTGCGTATCGGAGCATGTTCAAGGGCTCTTCCCTGACCTCACACACAGTGAATGTCTGAGCTCCGTAGGCTATTTGCAGAGAGTTTATTTCATCTTTGCAGAAAGCTGCCCAGTATAAATATTAGTCACTTGATTTCACTCACAGTTAAAACAAGCTTTTAAAAGCCTTTTACCTCTCTTGTCCCCAAATAGGCACTTTAGACAGATTCTCAGAGCCTTGGGAGCTTAGTTGGATTCGATAAAGTGAAAGTTATGTTCTATTCAGAATCGGCCTTCTGTGAAGGCTGTCTTGAGGTTGTTGCTGAAATTGTACAGGAAGGGTCAAGTAAAGTGAAGGATTTTAACATCATAAAGATTGGGTGAGGGGTGGTGTGAGAATAAAGCTTTCCTCTTCTAGATTCATGTCCACGAAGCTGTTTTTAAGGCTGTTTTGCCATTGGGGCCAAGATGATAGCTTGGTACTATAAAGGAGCAGGAACTTCAGATTTTCACTGCCTGAGCTCAATCCCAGCTCTGCCCACCAGTTAGTCAATGGTAAACGCAGATCAAACCAGTTCTATGACCTAAAACCAGTGGGTCTCACCAGCACCACTCAACAGAAATGTAATGAGGGCCACAATATGAACCCTATATTGAGCTTTAAGAAAACAATTTCTAGTAGCCACATTAAATAAAGGAAAAAGAAACAAACAGGTGAATTTAATCTCAGGATTTTATTCAACCCAGTGTGTCTCCATATTCGACCAAGAATATTTTATTTAACCCAGTATGTCCACACTATCATTTTAGCATGTGATCAAAGTAAAACTATTAAAATACATTTTAAATTCTTTTCCTTGTACTACATCTCTAAAATACAGTGTGCATTTTATACATATAATACACCTTGTTTCACACGAGTCCCATTCCTACTGCTCAAATACCACACATAGCTAATGGCCACCACATTAGGACAGCCCAGGATGGAAACACAATGTCTGCACATATATCACAAGTTCTTAAACTTCTCCAACTGGGATTACAAAATCTGCTTCACAGAGATAGAGTGAGATTGCATGAAAATTGACATGAGCCCCAAATTCCTCCTAAGTGTAAAGGATGGAATAAGAAGACCAGATATTACATCACTTTTAGTATGTTTCCTAGGTGGTTGTATTTCTATCACTGAACCCTAAGCTCCATGAGGTAGTGACTTCACTTAACACTGTGTCTCCAGTGACTAGCACATAATAGGTATATTTGTTTCCCAGGGTTGCCATGACAAAGTACCACAAACTGAATTGTTTAAATAACAGAAACCCATTGTCCCAGAGTTCTGGAGGCCAGAAGTCTAAGCTCGAGTTGTTGACAGGGCTGGTTTCCTCTGAGAACTCTGAGGAAGAATCTGTTCCGTGCCTTTCTCCTACCTTTTAGTGTTAGCTGGCAATCTTTGATGTTCCTTGGTCATAGAAGCATATCCAATCTCTGCCTTCATCTTTACATGGAGTTCTTGGTTGCTTGTGTGTGTCCAAACTTCCCCTTTTCACAAGAACAGCCATGTTGGATTAGGGGCCCACCCTATTCCAGTGTGATCTCAATTTTACTTGTCTAATTATGTTTGCAGTTACTCTATTCCTAAGTAAGATCACATTCTGAGATACAGGGGCCTAATATACCAACATGTAAATTTTGGGGTTGGGACATGATTCAGCCTGTAATAGTAAATGTCCAGTAAACTTAAGTTCAGATACATGAGCCAATAATGCTTGAGTGTAAAGACAACCTTTAGTCTCATTCAGGTGGGTTCCAAGAATATTCCATTCTTGGAATAGATAGGCATGGAAAAGATAGGCGTGTCAAAAGTCAATAAGAAAACTGGGCCCTGGCTGGTGTAGCTCAGTGGATTGAGCGCGGGCCTGCGAACCAGAGGATCGCGGTTCGATTCCCAGCCAGGGCACATCCCTGGGTTGCAGGCCGGTTCCCTGCAGGCCAACTCCCAGCAGGGGATGCACGAAAGGCAACCATACATTGATAATAAAAAAATAAAAATAATAAAAAAAAAGTCAATAAGAAAACTGGTTAGTAAAGGGGATAGATGCCAATGGGCACTTACATGCTGCAAAAACACAAGCTGCACAATCAAACTTGGAAGTCTTTTAAGGTTATTCTTCACAGACCTTCTGAATTAAATGTACTTATCTTCCATCAGCCTCAGTTTCCTAAGCTGTAGCTGCTTTGAAGTTGTCTGAATAAATTAGCTTGAATGTCTGGAGTTCCGTAAGGAGTGATCACACAGTTTATGTGTCCACACTTCTACACTGTTGATATCTGAAGAAAATTCTCACCCCTAGGTCAGTTCTCTTATGTACAATTAAGGCAAATTCCTGCCCTATTTCTGAAAACCCACTGTCTCACTTGGGGTCAGCTTGACATTTCTCAAAAACTCTTCTTTTTTTCAATGAGACTGTCCCTAACTCTCATCCAAACTGTGTGACCATCTCATTTCAGCATTTACTTAGGAAAATATCCTTAAAGAATTGCATGTCCTGAGCTATGGAAAATAATATATGTACTGATGAAACATAAGAGAAGAAGTCAAGATTCTCCAGTCTCAAGTCGTACTTTAGCTGAGGACTACTTACTCAGAAACCCTGGTGCTTGGACAGGGCCAGTTATTAAACATGGCTCTCCACTTAGGAAGATGGAACTCTTTGGTTTCAATCCCTCTGGATCCCCACTCCCCACCCCCCATCTTTTCTAAGTAATAACAGCAATACTGGCATGCTTATACTTAGTTGGGTTATATTGAATTTGTAAGGGCAATGAAATTATATTTCCCCTTTGTTCTGATAAGAATTTCAATTGTCATAATGTTCACGTATTTTTTATTCTCCATGTAGAAGTTTGTGAAATAGGGAGGGAGGAAACTGGGAAATGCATCATATAATCAACCCTATGGATAAAGCTAGACTTGTTGGGTCATAACTTAGGAAGCAGTTGGGTGCAACGGAAATATACCTAGAGTTAAAACCCCAGCTAGAACATTTATTATCTCTCTGAACTTCGGCATGTCACTGGGTTACCTGAGCCTCATCTTTCTCTCCTTTTAAATGTGTATGAATGGTATCCTTCCTACCTACTCTCCAACATGGTATGTGTGACAAATAGATAATGTGTAACTGTCCTAGGAATTTTAACTTCCTATTCTTGGCTAGGCTAATGTGATGATAATGAAGAGGGTAATGAGCCTCTGTTCTATTGATTTACCCAAACTGACCAGCTCTTTTTTTCTGTATATTTCTTCTGTTTCAAGCATTTGAGTTGCTTCAAGAGAAAAAGGTAATGTCAAGAATGCAGTTTAAATCATCAGATCTTTCTCTTTACATTTCTTCTTTCTTCTCTTGACTAGTTTCATCCTGGTCTCTATCATCATTGGATTTACTCTTTGATTTAACCAAAATGCTTTTGAGTGCCTACATGTACATACCATTCTAATAGTTCTGGTAATATGGTGGTAAGTAAGACAGGCCTAAATCTCTGCCCTCAGGGGCCTTACAGTCCAATAGCCTCCAGGTCTCTATTTCAGCTCTTTATTTTGTGTAGGTCCTATGGCTCTGAAAATAATCTCATCACTTTTTTTTTTTTACTTCTTTTTCATTGATTCTGCCACCCTGAGATATCCCTCCGACTGCATCATTACTACTGACCTTTCCATATATTATTTTCAACCTGTGGGAGCCCGCCAGGCCGCAGGGGACCAAGGACAGAGTCCCCCACTGTGAAAATGGTGGAGGGACTTGGTTTCTGGTCCCTGGAGCCGGCGGGTATCTTGACATCTTCCGGACCTTCTCCTTCTCAGCCTTGAAGGAAAGAACAAGATCTTGGCATATGCGTCATGTTCCAAGAAAGTGATAGTCATGAGGACACTGTTATCTTTGGGCTCATGTTCTCAGGATATGAGAACATCTTGCCCTCTTGATAGCTTTCGGGAGTGTACAAACTTTTGTAAAACAACATTGTTCTCAGGCCACTGCAGTTCTGCATATAAGCCAGCAGTTCCTTGAATAAAGTTGCCATTTGCCAGCAGAGCTTATGGTCCTCTCCATTCTTTTAAGTCCCTCGCCTCACCTCGCGACCACCCTTGCTGCCGCGGGCGGCGGCATCAACCTGTTTCATATACCTGGTTATTTCCTGCTCAGTTTAGAAATCAGTTCTTCTGAAAAGCTCTCCTTGATAACCAGCATGGAATACATGAGCCCCTTTACATCCTTTCATTTCTCTTCTCATGACACATATCCATCAAACTGTAAATTCCTGGTCTACCCTGTGACTCCTGCCAACTGTAGCTTCAGAGGTACCTGGGCTACATCTATTCTCAGCACCAGTGTAGCCCCTGAACCTAACACAATACCTGCCATCCAGAAGATGTCCAATACTTAGGCACTGAAGCAATTGCATGAATATCAAGTTCTTGACTATTTGAATAGTTTATTGCCCTTGTTTTCTGGCAGCCTCTCTTAATTTCATTTCCTCCAAGTCCAAATATAATTTATTTTATGATAGCCTTTCTCCTCCCTAGTTGGCACACTATTAGAGGCTAAAACTTATGCAACACACAATGAAAGACAAGGTCACATTTTATCATCTCTTCCTGTTGTGGTGACCAGATTAGACATCTTTCTACAAGTGAGGTACATGCAAGCCAACAGATGTTTATCAGGTCAAACACCTGATTACAAACTACATGAGAGAAAGAAGGAAAGGCTAAAGATGAATAGCTCAAGTACCTGCCCTTGTGGAGTTTACTGTCTTACAAGAGGCCTATGATAATCATGTGAGAAAACTGGATAATTGAAAATACACTCAAATGTTTGCTACTGTAAATTCATTAAGTGGGTGGTAGGTCATTTCTGTATCTGAACTCTGTCCTGTGTCCTCAAGGCTGTGGGGTTGCTTCAGCTTGTTTAAACATCCAGCTTTGAGAAGAGACGAAAGAAGAAACAAAAGGAATGGAGATGTGTGGCACTGGGACATCAACTCTCTGATGGGTAGAAAACTCAGTTTTCATAATGGAATTACTCCGAATCCATTCACGTACAAGACAATGATATCTACTCCTTGCACTAATTTGTATCTTTAATGTTTACTTTTCCCTTCCCTAGAACATTTCATTATTTGTATCATTTTGTGGAGAGAGTATAGGATTCTCTTTGTAGCAGTGTGACTTAATGCTCCCAGTTTGTTCCACCTAGTGACAGACCCTTGGTGAAGTTTAGTATGATGCTTTACTCAGCAACGTCCACAGTGGAGCTGGCATCTCTCTAGGCTACTTGGTGTTGTCTGTATGTATAGACCTCCTCTCTTACAAAAAAGATGCCTAATAGTAAATCTATCAATTTCGTACTTTAGAAGCAGGCAGAGAATCCTCTGGATAGCTATGATGGAATAGGTAACAGTGGTATTATCTCAAATCATATCTGCAGGGTAACGGTAAACAAGCTTTTTAAGGGAATAAAATTCATCCTTTTCCTTTTGTGGATCTAGCTAAGTGTAATAGTATTAGCAATGGTGCAAGTCATTGAAATTCATCTTGAATATAAATTTGACACTGATGTTACCCTGGTGGTGGTGGTGGTGGTGGTGAGAACATTTTTCACTTTTTTAGAAAATAGCTGGCTATGAAAGGAGATAGATTATGAAAGTGAAAGTCTGCTAAAGATTGAAGGTTTCCTCCCTACCAGTAAGTGAAGAGTCCTTACTAAAATATAATTGAAAGTGTATGTATCTGTTCCTTCCATTATGACAACAGCTTTTGCTAGTATTTGTTTGCTCGGTCAATTGCCTACTAGTTCATCTACCCTTCTTCCCAAACCACTGTATGTGGGGCAGTGGTAGGCAGCTCCAGCTGTCACTTGGGGATAGATGGCAATGGCCATGAGGCAACTATATTGAGAGCAAATCACTCACAACAGCTGAACTTTTACTGCCCCGACTCCTCATCATATTCACAACAATGTGGAATAATGGGCATACAACATTCATTTCTGGTTTTGACAGTAAACTGTAGTTATTCAAAATGTTACCCTTTGGGTAACCTGGATGAAGGGTATCAGGAACTTCCTCTAAGCTATTTTCAACTTCTTGCTTTTGGGTCAGAATGGAATTGATACACATATGAGTTTCATCTTGCACAATTAAGGTGATTTCAGATTGTTTGCTTATCCTTTCAACCTCCACCTGCATAAAATGAAATCAATGATTGTGTCCTCATTGTGCAGAGTAGGGTTCATTGAAGGAGTTGGCATTTATAAAATATTTAGGGTGGTGGAAAGCACACGTTGACAGCCCTTTAAATTATATTACTATTGTTATCAATAATGTTATCATCATCATCATCAACATCATTAACCCCCTTAGGTTCTGGATTTTGGAATAGCAGGAGCAAGACCTCATACTTTTTGGTTAACCTCCAACTTTGGCTAGGATACTTCAGAGATTTCTCAGAAAATATTCTGTGATTGAATTGTTCTACCGTAACTCTTACAAATATCACCCTCATCTTAGCCAACAAAGAGATCAATCAAACCTTACTTGAAAGAACCTCATCTTTAGAGAAAGTCCTGGGTTCAAGGTCTGTATCTGCCACTTACTAGCTTTAAGACATTTTACTTCCTATTCTGGGAAATGAGTGGGATAAAAATAAGTTTATTAAAATAATTTTAAATTACTTTATAAAAATAATATGCATATAAATACAAAATCTAACTTCATCTCTATAGGAAATACATATACACACACACATAAGGTGACTAGCACTGGCTGATGCTTAGAATGAACTCAGTAACAACTGTTCTGGCTCTTTATTAATAATAGCAAATAACAAGACATTGATGGCTGTTTCACATACAGATAGATGGAGCCCTATGCTGCATGACTTTCCAACAAGAACTCCTTTCATACAACATTGAGATACTCCAATAGGGAAAATTTCTCAACAGGTTTCACCTTGTTTCCCAGCTCCCTGAGGTGCTGGATGAGTCAGGGCATTTCTTGATACTAATAGGGATAATAAGGCTAGCTTGCAAATTTATTTTCAATCAATGAAACATTCAAAGTGTGTGTATGTGTATGCATGCCACTATTTGAAATGTTTGTGGCAACAGTGATGAGAAAAACAGATGAGGTTTCTGTCCTCATGGAGTTTACAGTCTACTTGGAGACAGACATCAAAATACATGTAATATAAAAATAGATATAATGTCAAAATCAAAATGTGTATAACGTTAAACTTTAACAAGCATTTTAAAGGATAAGTCAGAGCCCTGGGACAGTGGTGAGCAAGATGAGAAAACCCATCTTCTTAAGTGCCATCTTCTTAAGTGTTAGTTGGGAACTTCACTCACTCCAGAGGCTGCTAATTTTTTTAAGAGACAATCACATTTATTTCCCTTTGGAAATATCACCTCATAAGCAATCGTATCAAGGCTCCTGACTTGCACAAAGTGCCATAAATATTTGATAGTCACTAACTTTAAAGAGTTGAGAAAAACAACCTCTACAGTGCCTTCTGTGACTCCAAATGGAAAATCAGGATGGAACATTTTGCAAACATGACACCTCGTCATTGCAAGCCTGCCACCCACTCGGCTGGTTTGTATTTCTGGGGCTGGTGTTTGTCAGCCACAGCAAGATGGCTTCTGGCCTCTCTGTCTGCTTCCCTGTCAAGGCTGGGGAAGTGAAATGAAACAAATTGCTTTCACTTGAATCTGTGACATGGATTCTTATTATCTTTGTAGTTTGTTTTTGTGAATTATGGACTCAGAGCAGCTTCAGAGTTCTTTGTTCAAGAGATGCTCTTCTGTAAGCTGGTATAGTTACAGAACTAATGTTTGTGTCTTTACCTAACCGAGGTCAGATATGATCCCATCTACAGCTGTTTAAGAATGCAGAGCTTAGGAGTTTGATGAATTGGGGTAATTTGAACTTACCAGTTATGTGAGTATGAGGAAATAAGTTTGTCTCCCTTGAAAGGGGAATGGCAGTATATACCACATTGGGGTCTTGTTAAATGAGGTAATGTAGGCAAACCTGCTATGTTGAACTTTGTATCCTCAGTGCTTACAGAAATGATGGGTTGAAAGTTAGTACTCAAAAAAAGTTTTCTTATCTCAGTCACCATCATCATCTCCACCTTCATAATCACCACCACAACCATCATAATCACCATCTCCGTATCCATCTATCACCACCATCTTCATCAGCATTATCATTTCCATATTTATCATCATTATTGTCATCATAATCAACATTTCCATCTTTATCTTAGTATGGATTCAGTGACAGGAATTCTTCAGTGAGACTAAATTAGGTTCAAGTTATGATTCTGCCAGTTAACTAATTTACAAGCTCGCATAGTGGAAAATATGTTTTCATGTGTTTGCAACTTCAGTTTTTGTGCTTGGGAAGGGACCATAGGCCTGGCCAGGTGGCTCATTTGGGGAGAGTGTTGTCCCATAAACTGAAAGGTCACAGGTTCAATCCCCAGTCAGGGCACATACCTATGTTACAGGTTCGGTCCCCTGTTGAGGCATGTATGTGAGTCAATCAGTTGTTTTTCTCTCACATCAATGTTTCTCTCTCCCCCTTTCTGTCTCCCTTCCCCTCTCTGTAAAAAGGAAAATCAATAAGCATGTCCTCAGGTAAGGATTTAAAAAAGTAAAGGGACCATAATATCTAGCTCACGTGGTAGTTGTGAGAAATAAGTGCCTAGCACAGCACCTGGCATACAGTAGATGAGGATCCAATACCCTTCCCCATTCATCCATATGTTCTCCAGAGGGAACACTTTGCTGAACTAGGAGGGTTAATAATTTTATACTCGCAATAGGATGTAAACCCTCACAGGACTTTCTAGATTATAAAGCCCATTTCTGTAGATTTTCTCCCAAAATTGTTGCAAGAGACTCATTGGGAAGAAGAATATGTGTCGTTATTTATATTAATAAATGAGCAAACTGGGACACACTGAGGGTGAATGACTTGCCAATTGCTCTACATTTGACTTTGATCCCACAGTCACAGCACTAACGAAAGATAAGATAATAACAAACACTGAAAATTACCCAGCATCATATTTTTTTTTATTTCTTTTACTGCAATCCATAAAAGATTTTACATTGCAACCCAATTCACCCACATAAGAATCTCGTGAAACAATTCTCTTACTTTTTTATTCCATTCTTTTTCAGTGTGGTGTCACTTATTTCATTTTAAAAGTGCTGGAGTGATTACCCCCTACATGGGTTTTGCATCCCAAGGGAGCATACCTCTAGTTTAAAAAACACAGAAAAATTTCCCCCAGAATCATGTGTCAGAATGACCTGGGGCACCTTTCTACAGAACCTGGATCTCACCCCCAGCGATGTTAAGCTTGTGGAACTGGAGTGGAATCCAGGCATCTACCTGATTATTGTATGAGACTACACCCAAGTGATATGATGGATCCATTGGCTAAGGACTAATGTCCTCATGTTTCTCCGGTGTTTCCACGTGAAACGTTTGTTTTATTATGTTTGGTTTTTATTGGTTGTTTATTTGTTTCAGTATTTTCTCTATTACTTTTCAGAACATCCTTCACCAGGGAATGTTTCTGTTTTAGTCTGTCCTTTTTGCTTTCTTAAGAGAAAACAAGTCCCCTGTATTTTGGATGAAGGACAGATGTTTGGCTTTTCAGTTATCAGTAAGGACAGAAAAAAGCTTATGGCTCATGAGAATGCCTGCCCAGTGCCCCCATTGGACTGGGATCATGCAAGGAAGGGGCTGTGGTCTGAGGGGCTCTGAGAATGAGCTGGCACATCTCTTCAAAAAACCCTAAAGCATGCTTATTTAATACCGCATGAGCATTGTTGGAAATGAAAATGTAAGGATGGCACAAATATCCTTTATCCAGATTTTCTTTCCAACCCCAGGAAACTGGAATAAAAAAAAAAAAAAGAACTCCCAGGAATTACTTGAGGTAGTACCACCAAAAAACCAGCAAGAAAGTTGAATTCTTCCAGGCCACTTCCTCTGCCCTCACCTCCTCTTCTGTTACACAATTTAATTACAAGTTTAATCACTTCAGAAACCCCATCTATCCCCTCCAGGGCAGCAAGATCTCTCCTTACATAGTTGGGCACCTTGGCAATAAGCAGCTGTCCACGGGAAGGGTGAATGGGAATCTTGAAACCTCTCCCTTGACGAGCAAGAAAGACACGACCAAATAAGACCTGAAATTGTTTTGACATTTCACTCTGGTTGTTGTACTTTTAATAATAAAGGAAGAATGAAGTATTTGTAGCTTTAAATAAAGAGGCAGCATTTGGCATTGAAATCACTGGGGATTTTTTTGTACAAGTTTTTATTTTTGCTCATTGGGAGAAAAGGAAAAACAATAAGCTAGGAAGAGACAAAAGTTCAAGAAAAGGAGAAAGCAAGACCCTATGCACTTCCTTCATAGCATTTAGTTCCACTGGGGTTTTGTGGTCATCTGCGGGTTCCTTTCTGGAGAGCCTACTGCCTCTCTTGATTATGTATTTCATAGGTAGTCTTGCATTTTGCCCACCATTTTGTTGAAGGTGATGAAATCTGTTTATACAGTGATAGTATGAGCCAGATCTCTGCGTATGTTTGCTTTGCTGTGATTTAATTTTTATTTTGATCCTCACGATTACTCTACAGAGTCACTCATCATTATTCCCATTAAACAGAAGCAAAAACCAGAGCACCGTGTAATTGCAACAACTTGCCTAGGTCACACAGCCCGTTTGCAGGGGAGCTGGGCTTCCAAATATTCTAATCAATCATTAGTTATAGTATGTTAAGACCACTTGGCAATTAATCTTGCAGCTTGGTTGTAAATTCGTCCATAATGTTCTCAGGGTATTTTGGTAAGTTTACCTCTTGGAGCTCTTTCTTCATCCTTCCTGTCTTCCCATGATATCCTGACATCTTCTCTCTCAAAAATCTAAAACAAAATAGGATAGTAGCAAGCTCCCCCATGGATTTCATAACTTTGCATACCATATATTTAGTTTAGTAATGAAAAATTCCAGCTCCAGGCGATGCATAGGCTAGCATTTCTAATGTTTTTTAAATAGCTATTAATGGAGTCTAGTGCTGTCTGGTGTGTGTGTGTGTGTGTGTGTGTGTGTGTGTGTGTGTCTTCCTCCACTATATAATCATCTGCTCAGTGTGCACTCTGAAACGGAGCAGGAGCCAGAGGAGGAGCACTGTGATTGATGGGCCAGGCCGTGCTGGTGGAAAGAGTCCCATCTGGGGTTGATTTGGGGAGCAGTCAGATGTTGAGGGGGAGGTCAGCCAGGAGGCCTCAGCTCCCCCTCCTGCAACACCCCAGCCATCCACACGTTGCACAGTGCACACACCCTGGCTTGTAACGAGGCTTGCTTTGAGCAGATGCTTTGTGGTGTGGGTCTAGAACAGCTGCTAAGTTTATGGAGGAGAAAGCAAGCAGGATGGTGCGGCAGGTACTTTTTTTCCCCATTTTATTTTTCACTTGCAATTGTGGTTTGAGCTAAGCTGCAGTCTCTCCTTGCGTTGAGTCTCTGTTGCTCTCTGCTATGTATATATATTCTGCTCCTTTATTTACGCCGGGGAAAGGAAAGGGTTTCAGCCAAGAGTATGTGTGTTGGCTTTCTGCTTGATGTGTGGAACTGAGCTGGTCTTAGAACTAGCAGGTTAATGGTGTAACTTTGCATTTTTCTTCTTTGTTTCAGTGCCCCAGAGGCACAATGCAACTTACTTCTCCTTTTATGCAGGCACTGGAGGTTTTCTCTGAATAGGCGCGATTTCTTGCCAGAGAAGTAAAACAGACCAGCCACTAAACTAAAGTAAAACAAACTGTCAGCAAGAGTGGAGACTGCGGGCAACCAAGAATGGATAGTTTCCTCCAGCAAGTCGGAGTTAGTGGAGGGCGGGAGGGGGTCCCCATGGCTGGAGTGGCTGCTTTTCCTTTGGCTATGTGGAGAGTGGCACAGATGCAATCAGCTTCTTTTGGGGGGGGAACAATTCCTGTGCATGTCTTCATTAGAAGGGTTGTGTTTAGGCCAGAAGACAGTTTTCAGGGCAAGATGTAGACTGAGAACAAATAAATTCCAGAAGCAAAAGGGGAGAAGATGCTGAGGAAGTTTGACTATTAAAGCCAGGGAACATACACACACGTAAACACACACAGAGAAAAATCCTTGGTTATGTTAAAGTCCACCTTGGCAGCTATGAAAACAACAACCACTTTCCTTCCTCAGTGAAATTGAGGCAGTTATATTGAAAAAAAAATAAACCCGTTTTGTGCTCTGCCACATAAAGACTATTTCTCAGTTGCAGTGTGGTTTGCATAAGATGTTGAGCCAAAATATTTTGCCAAGTCAGATAGGCTACCACCCTTTGTTCTGTTATTAGTTTCCCAAAATGACTGTGTTAAACCACTGAGGGCAATGAATGGGACAAGAGAGGTATCTGGGAGGAAAAATCCCTCTCATTTTCTGACTCTGTCTCCTGAGCCCATTTTGGAGAGAAAATTAAGGGCACAGGATGTTTCAGTGACCAGAGACTTTCTCTCTGCGTCTGAATGGCTCTCTGAATGCCTGCATGCAACAGAATCGACACACCATGCTAATAGACAGATTACGGTGTTTGTCTTAAAATAGCAATAATATCCTGGCTATTTCATGCTTCAGTAAAATATTTAAATTGAAATGGCATTTTTTGTTGCTTTAGTGAATCAGACTTGGTTGCATTTTAATATTCATTTGTTCTCAGTGACTGGAGTACAAGCTACCCATTGGGGTGTCTTGGGTAATGAGGGGGTCCCATTCATCTTGCTGGGGATGAGTTGCTCAGACTGAGGTTTGGTATATGAGGACAAGGAAGTTTCTTCTACATTTACCCTAAAGGATGTTCTTTACTTCAAGTTTCTATCTAGTTCCTCAGCAGCATTATTGGGTTTTAAAATATCAGGTCTTGCCCCCTCCTTTTGTGTATTCAGCAGCAACCCAAGAAAGTCCAGGCACTGAAAATTAGATGTTAGGGTTGCAAAACCTCTTGAAGCACTTGGTTGATGATGCAGTGGGGGGAGGGAGGTATATGTCCAAATTGAAATCACCCTCTGCATCAACTCAGAACACCCACAAGCACTTGAACTCTGTAAATGCATGAATCTCTGTGATCAGTTCGCTTATTTAGGGAAAGGTAGGGGTTTGGCATTGGAGGAAAAGAAAGGAGGCAGCTTTTACAAATGAGGGAATGTCTAGCCAGAATGCTCCAAATAATTTTTGCTCGTCACTGTCACCTACATGAACTTGGCTTCAGTTTTTAACCAGGAGCCTGTTTATGTGCCCAAGATATGCCTTGACCTAGAGAGGAAAAGGTGCCTTAATGTGAATGTATTTTTCCAGAAAATATATTTCGGCTATACTAAGAATCCAAGCACATCACTAGGGAAGAAACAAAGGCATCTCTAAAGCCATTTGAAGGTGAAAAATAATTCCATGGGAAGTACAATGATCTTAATTAAATATTAGCTGTAATTAGCCCGAAGTGCAAATGTTGGGAATATTAATTAGGGTCTCTCTAGAACTGCTGTTGGTGTTAATAAGAAACTGTGGGGGGGGGTCCCACCAACATCTGTTTGAGAACTCCAGGAACAGGAGTGCATTCCAGGGCCTTGTTGACCTGAATGTACCTGTAGGTTCCTTGGTGACCACAGATACAGTTCCTAGAGCTCAGTGCCCTGCATTTACCAGAATGCCACAATGTTTGGTAGAGGTTGGTGCTTTGTTCTTGGCTCTGGTGGTGCCCCTAGCTGACCCTTGCTTTTCTTAGGGTGGCCTCCAAGCTTCTAAAGCACAGGTGGCAAACACAAGGCCCATGGGACAAATCTGGCCCTCCACCTTGTTTCTACCTGGTGGCAACACCAAGCTCTCACTTAACTGTTACGGAATAGTTACATTTATACAGTCCTAAAATTATATTCAGCCCTTTGAAGGCAACCACGAAGCTGATGTGGCCCCTGGTGAAAATGAGTTTGATACCCCTGTTCTAAAGCAAGGCCTTGGGCTTGAGATGGCAGAAGTTATTCAGGCTAGAGCTCTAACACTCGCCAGAGTAAACACCCTAATCTGGCTAAGTGAATGCTGGCATCTTTGAATTAAAAACCGCAGCACCTGACTTCCCCCATAGGTGGAAGCAGGTCTTGAGGCCATGATGTACATGTGACAGAGAGGTTTGTTTACTTAAAAATGGCAATGAATCTCCCTATCAGGTGATAATCCTGCCAAATGAGAGGCACCTGGACACAGGATAACATGAGCCTTGGTTCAGTTCCTGGCTTCCCAATGAGCTCTCTGTGGCTTTGACCTTGCAAAATAATTTACCAGCTGTAGGCTGCAGTGTAATTAACAATAAAGTGGTGTTGAATGGAATGCATGCCAGGCAAGGATTCTAGACCTCTGCACAATTAACACTTAGGGCTGAATAATCCTTGGTGGTGGGGCTGTCCCGTGCATTGTAGGGTGTTAGCAACATCCCTGGTCTCCACACTCTAGACATTAGTAGCAACCCTCCTCCCAAGCTGTGACAACCAAAAACCTCTCCAATCATTGCTACTGTCCCCTGAGGAACAGTGACCTCTGTCGGCCACACGTGCAATTATGTGTGATGTGGCCAGAGGTTGCAGTGAGGTATAGAAAGCAGGCAACTGGTTTGGTTCAAATGTCAATGAAGGCTTTCTAGAAGAAAGAGCACTTGATCTGGGACGTGAAAGGCAAGTAGAGACTAGCCAAGCAAGGGAGTAGAGGAGGCCTTTCCAAGCAGAGGGGGCAATGAATGGGAAGACTTGATGGTGTCAGGAGGACAGAGTGACCATAGGCTTCCTGAGGGCAGGCCCTTCTTTCTCCCAAACCGAGAGAGCTCAGATCCTAGCAGAGAACCCTTGTAGTTTTGCTGGAGCTTGTGGGACTGAACCACTCTTCCTAAGATTGCTCTGCAGTGAGGAAAGGCCATGTGACCAGTATTCCCTTGAAAGTGGTTGTTGCTGAAGGTAGAGGGGAGAAATCTTTGTCTTTATGGACTATCTCTCTCTACCATAGCTCCTGTGGCCATGTTATGCTCCCCTATGAGACGACACCTGGAGTTCTCATAGGCCTTTCTTTCAATTCAGAGATGAGCCTGAAGACAGGGAAGGGAAGGCAGGTTGAAACAGACTTTGGGGCAGAAGTAGAATCTGTCACAGTGAATTTATCTTTGGAGTATTCTCAGGTCCTAAAGTTTCTGAGGCTTTTCAGAAGTAGCATCCATATGGAATTTTTATATACAAGGATATATATGCACAGCCCTGTAGAAGAAAAAGATGTTAGTTGTCTCAGAAACAGCAGAGGATTTTTTTTTATTAATCAAGACCCTTTTGGTTGTACATAACAGAAAAATTAGCTTAAACAAAATAAGACATTGCTGATTCATGTGACTAAAAGAAACAATGGCATTACTAACTGCAGGTAAAGCTGGACCCAAGACTTCAGATAATGTCACTGGGACTCAATTGATCTGTTTCTCAGTTTCTGGGCTCCTTTTGCCTCTGAGTTGACTTTGGCTTTAAGCAGGCCCTCTTCAAGGGGCAGTTCCTGGCAACTCCAGGCTGACATTATTTTTGCAGCCTCCAATGACCTTTGAAAGAGTACTTCCTTCCCAAACTCCAGCAAAGCCTCAGTATTAAGCCTCATTGGAGTTACTAGGGCTTAACTCACTAACTGGTTTAGACAGACGTGCATGAACCCACAGTCCCCATGACTGCGTGAGTGGAACGCTTTGATTAGTAAGGTTAGGTAATGTGAGGTGGGGCTTAACTACATCTGCACTAGACTGAGAGTGGAAATGTCCCCACAGAAGAAAACCAAACATTTTTCTTGAAGAAAAGTGAAAACTGAGTGGCAATGACAATAAATGTCCTCGGGTTCGCTAGGGATGGACAGGGTTAACTCTCCACGTTCAGTGATCCAACCACAGCACAGACAGGCCCTGCTCAGCCCCAAATGCTGTGAAAACATGTTAGAAAGAAAGAAAGGGCTGTGCATTTCTGCTTCCATGGCACAGACATTTGGAGAAATTACTATGGGGGAGGACAGGGCCTGATGGGAATGTTTTCACTTGTAAAATGTTTTAAACTTAGCCTGAGCTTAGTTCTCACCAACGTGTCATATTTAACATTCTAATTAAGGTCCTCTCTAAACAAATGAACCAGCTCTGTGTGCGGCTCTGAGAATAAACCTCTTTTTACCCTCTATGTCATAATGTTTCGGCTACACCCAAGTTGCTTTAACCACAGAGGTTCTCGAATGTTGGTGACAAGGACGGAGAAGATGTGAGCAATTCTGACCTCTCTGCCCTGCTACCATTACATGGGGGCTGAAGTCACATGGAACTGACCACAGACAATGGGAGAGGCAGCTCTCTGGTGTGCTTCATTGCTAAGGTGCTTTTCTTTCCTGTCTCTTTGTGATCGTGCGATCCCATCTCTTGAGACCGTGGAAAATTCAGACCTCAGGACTGCGGTTTCTGCTGCTGCTGTTGCTGTGTGTGTGTGTGTGTGTGTGTGTGTATAGGGCACTCAGTTGTGGGGGTGGGAGTGGGGGTGGAGGTGGAGAGAGATAGATGTTTCCAGAAATGGAAGCATTTGAATTCAGGGACTTTAAAAAAAAATCTTTTGACTTGGCTGTGATTATCACACTGCGTGTTTTGCCCAGATCTGAAGGGCGAATTATTATATAATACTATGTGCTTATAAAAAATAAGGCAGGAGGTGGGGGGGCACATTGACTAGTGAGGCTGAGTTAAGCCCAGCACTTTGCAAAGATACTTAAATCAAGGATATCACTGAGTGCCATCTTTGTCCAAATTAGGCCCTGAATTTTCATCGGCTGCTTCATATTAGCTCTAGGAACATCCTCTGTCTTCTCCTCCCCACCCCTCTCTCAATCACACACACACACACACACACACACACACACACACACACACAACTTCTGGTCATTAAAAAGACCCCCCTCCCATTATGTGAGCCAAGACACATAAAACTTTCTTTAAATCAAATGCTTAGATAAATTGTCTCTCTACTCAAGAACAAACATGTTCAATTTAATCTCTCTTGGCGTTTTAAGTATCAAAGCAAGGCTCTGCTGTCGCTGGAAACAAATACATGCTCACATGTCCCCAAATGCGAATGAAATAAGGAAGATCTGCCAGAAAAAATCCAATTCAGTAGAACACAGACCCTCACAGTTTTTGGCTGTTGGGCTGGATGACTTGGGGAAAGAGACTTCCCTTTTCCCAGCCTTGATTTCTGCATCTGTACAATGGGGTTATATAAATGACGGTTCCGACTTCCTTAGAGCATCTAGTGAAGATTAACTGGGATGCATCCATCTCAGATCCTCAGCAAGTTTGGACACCCACAGAGTGGGCCCTGGGGAGAGGTTCTGCTGGGCGGCCACTCATGGTTTTCACCTTCTCTCCACCTTTGTGATTTTTCAGGGTAATCAGGAAGCAGCAGCTGCCCCTGACACAATGGCTCAGCCTTATGCTTCGGCTCAGTTCGCTCCCCCTCAGAACGGCATCCCCGCGGAATACACAGCCCCTCACCCCCACCCGGCGCCAGAGTACACCGGCCAGAGCACTGTCCCCGAGCACACGTTAAACCTGTACCCTCCCGCCCAGTCTCACTCGGAGCAGAGCGCAGCGGACACCAGTGCGCAGACCGTCTCCGGCACCGCCACAGTAAGTGGGCTCCAGTCTCGGGGTGGGGGTGGGAGGGGTGAGGTAGGGCCCCCAGGGTTCCGGGAGTGACAGTGGGGCACACCCCTATCTAGCTGTCCTGCCCACATAGGAGTATCTAAACCTGTCCTTGCTATCCCAGCTCTGTAAAGTCCACCTCATTTGTAGGCATCGTCTCCTGTGACTTATTTAAATGGACACTGTGTGTGTGTGTGTGTATGTGTGTAACCATTTTGTAAATGGCTTTGTGGACATATAATTTGCATGCCATAAAACTCACCAATTTTAACTGTCCAATTCAGATTTGGGGGGTATATTTACAGAGTGATGCAACCGTCACCACCCTAGACACAAGTCTTGTGTCCATTTGCAGCCACCTGCATTTCTGCACCAGCCCTCCTTAACATAGCCTAGTGCGTTAGAGATCCATCCTTGTTTTCGTGCATGTCTCTGTTTCTCCCGTTTTGTTGCTGAGCCCTGGGATGTAGAGGCCCGGACTGCAAAGGAGCAGCAGGGAGAGTTTTGCAGGCCAGGGAAAGTATTTTGAGCTCTGATGGTGGTGGTGACGTGGCTGTACCTACCAAAAGAGTACATTTTATTGCAGATAAATGGATTAAATCGGTTAAAAACAAGCCCACAACAACAAAAGGAGACATTTTAACACTGTCATCAATGAAAACTAATGTTATTGGTTATCAACCAAAGATAATCCTAAATAAAAGTGCTGTCATGTGAACCAAAGGGTTGCTGGTTCAATTCCCAGTCAGGGCACTTGCCTGGGTTGCAGGTCAGGTCCCCTATTGAAGGTGTGTGAGAGGCAACCAGTGAAAATGTATCTCTCACACATTGATGTTTCTCCCCCTCTCTGTTTCCCTCCCTTCTCATCTCTCTAAAAATAAATAAATAAAATCTAAAAAATTTGCAAAACTATCATGACCTTGAGTTACACAAAGATTTCTTAAATAGGACATCAAAAGTATGGTCCATAAAAGAACAACAACTGATAAATTGGGCTTCTTCAAAGTAAAAGAAAAGAAAGAAACTTTGTGCATGACCTGAGATAACCATGTATACCAGAAGATGTACATTCACATCTGTGAAACCTTGTTATACAGAACTCTTTAGAAGTTTGGGTTCACCAAGCCTCTAGTCTAGAATGTTTTCTAAATGCAAGGCAATTGTGCCTTTTTATTCTGCCTCCAGACCTCTGAAAATCCAATAGTTTTAAAGTAGTTTATTTTTTAAATTATTGATTGATTTGAGAGAGAGAGGAAGGGAGTGAGGGAGAAAAAGAGAGAGAGGGAAGGAGAGAGAGAAACACCAATTTTGTTGTTCTACATACTTATGCATTCATTGGTTGATTCTTATACATATCCTGACCAGGGACTGAACTGGCAGTCCTGACACATCAGATGGTCTTCTAACAAACGGAGCTACCCAGGCAGAGCTAAGAAGTTTGTTGTTTTAAAGCCTAATATCTTTCCTGTAACTAAAAGCAGTAGAGGACTAATTTGCTACCTGGTACCTAATCTGGAGGTTACATTCAGAGAATTTAAAAAATAATATATTAGAATTTTTTCCATTGCTTCCCCCCTTTTTATTGTTGTACAAAACATAAAAGTTACCATTTTAACCACTTTAATGTATATAATTCAGTGGCATTAAGTACATTCACAGTGTAGTGCAAGGATCATCATGATCCAATTCAAGCATATTTTTATCACCCAAAGGAAACTCCATGCCCACTAAGCAGGCACTCTCCATTGTACCTTCCCCTGGTCCCTGGCAAACACTAATTTGCTATCAGTCTATGTGGACATGTTATTCAGGATTTTTCATAAAAAGAAAATTATGTAAATATAATATATATAAGATTTTTGTGTCCATCATCTTTCCAATAATAGAATATTTTCAAGGTTCATGCATATTGTAAAACGTATCAGCACTTCATTCCTTTTTATAACTGAATACTATTCCATTGTATGGATAAACCATTTGTTTATCCATTCATTCAGTGCACTTGGGTTGTTTCCACTTTTGGCTCTTGTAAATAGTGCTGCTCCTGCCTTTTTGTGTCTAGCTGCTGCTGTAACCTAGGGGTGAAATTATGAAATGTGCTTGCTGATTTTGCAGGTGTTTGTACTCTGTTGACTACCAGGTGGTAGTGCTGGAGTTGTTGTTTATTTGCTTGTTGATTATTTTGGGACAATCAAGGTGGTAGGATTCCAAGAGGCTCTTTTAGGACTGAAAAAGGGCATTCTTTATTAAACCTCAACATGTATCAACTATACTTGTGCTTTGGAAGATTTACTGATTTCTTCAGTCACACAAATATCTCATTCACTCCTTCATCCACAAATATTTATTAAACCTCTACCAGAGCCAGGACTCAGACTAGGTCATGTGATTGAATCAAACAGAAATCGTCCTTTCCCTTTTGTAATTGGGTGTGAAAGTGTGGTGGTCAAACAGCTATATAAGCACAAATTACGATCCATGCTCTTAAGAAAAAGACAGACACTTTGGGAGAATAAAAAAGAGCAGAGGTGCTGCCTGAAAATGAGTAGTGTAGCCACCTTTCTTCAAGGAGATAATATTTAAGGTGAGAAGACAAAGATTTTCAGGCAGAAAGAATAACAAGTCATGACCTTGACTCATTCAAAGAACTAAAAAGAGGCCAGTATATCTAGGGCACATGGAGGGGGTTTGGAGGTGCAGTGGCAAAGGATGAAATGGAAGAAGCCAGCAGGGTTCTCATCCCACAGGCCCGCTGTGCTCAACAAGAGATGGCATTCTGTGTCAGGAGTCATGGGAAGACACTGAAAAGAGTTTAAGCCAGAAGAGTTACAAAATGAGAGTTTAAAAGAAAGGGTTAATGAAGCCTACCTTAAAGGAAATTTTAATCCATTTGGGGAGTTGACATACTCAACATCCTTCTCTCACAAAAAGAACTCTAGAGATCAATACAATTAAATTTAAATAGCATGTTGCTGTCCACAGTGCCCCCGGCACCGCAGTGAGATGGGCTGGTGAGCAGACAGCTCTCTTCTCTCGGGATGCTCCTGGGCCACTAGAGATAAGAGGACATGTGTTCTGTTAATTATTGCAATGTGACAAGTTCTAGAGCATGGGAACAATAGAATGATTTCTGAAACTGGGCAAACAACCCAGGAATCTGGCTCAGGCAATGCCTATGGTATTTGAATAGCTATGAGTACCCCTCTGAGTTTGGACTGTGTGAATTTGTGGTGGGGCTGATTAGCAGGTTACTTTATCTTCTTTAGCAATGTTTGGTGGTTCATACTCTTCCAGAAAGTTTTAAAGGAAAAAGAGCCATTATAAGCTGAAGCAGGTGGTTTTGTAGCTAAGCCTGAAGGATGGAAAAAGTGGCCATCTTGTCTTCTGCTACAAAGAATTATGTGCATATGTTTTTCTCCCCTTTGACCAAAAAGGAATATGCTTCTGCTACCTGTGACCTACTTCTGGGTTGTGCTTTCCTGACCTGACTGTTCAGAACATGGTTGATGGGAAGCTTGCTTTAAATTGTCTCTGCATCCTCACACAGTTTCCAAGGGCACCTTCTCTCCCTCCAGGCTCTGCATTTCCCAAGGAAGGAATTTTAACCTCAGAGTGGGTCAGACCCATGGTTCTCCCACCCTGGAAAGACATGCCCCTGTATTAGCACACCTAAGTTGTTCCCTGTAGGTTACTGTTGTATCTGGAATAACTCTAACTGTTCTTCAACATAGAGGCACAGTACTTAATGCCAATCTGAGGGCACTGTGTAGGCCATCATTTCTTTGAGAAGCTGAGTAGTTTAGGGTAAGAGAAAAGATCCATCCATCTGCTAGGCTCCAAGAACTTCTAAAATATGCACATGATTTAACATAAAGTACAGAATCTGCGAAAGGGAAGCAGGATGCACCCAGAACTCCCAACCAGAGCTGAGGCAAGTGCAGACAGCAAAGACTTAGCAGGTCACCCTTTCAGTTCTCCAGGGGCTGAAATGAGTCCCTGCAGGACATTTTGCCACTGAATGTCTATTTAATGTAGGCTTCCAAACACATCATGGATCACTGTGCTGACAGAGCCAATACTGTATTATATTAGATACTGCTCCTGACAAGGTATTTTACTTTTGACATATTATAATTAGAGATTTGCAAGTGGTGAGTTCTCCACATATCTCCAATAGCAACTTACCTTCTATTTTTAACACCTCTACTGTCTGTTTAAAAGTCTCCCACCTGCTCTGAGATCTGATAGGAGAAATAATGTAGGTCTCAGAGCTTGTTCCCCAAGCTCTGGGCTCTACTGACAGAGAGAAGAGCTGCTTAAGGAGCCAACTTCTTAATCCTCAGCTGCTTTCATTAGAGCACCACATCTCCAGACTTCATTAATGCCTAAAAGAAGATAAGACATTGGTTGGTGATGACTCCCTGTTCTTAACCACTTACATATTGGCTCTCTTTTGCAAGTCAGTTACATATCTAAGGTATGGGGAAGACTTCTCAATGCATTCCTTTTTGTTAATTAGCTATTATTATTATTTTTGCTACTGCTGCTGCTGCTACTACTACTACTACTACTACTACTACTACTACTACTACAGTAATTCAGTTTTATGGTTAAAAAGACACACATTAGAAGAGGCTCTACAATGAAAACCAAAATATCCTAACACTGATAACCCCAGTTCTTAGTCTCCAATTCCTTATATTTTCCTTTAGAAGTGTTTTATGCAAATGCAGGCATATGCCTGTGTGTTAGTCAGTTCAGGCTGCTATAACAAAAGTATTACAAACTGGATGGCTTAAAAAAAACATCTATTTCTCATGGTTTGGGGGCTTGGAAGTCCAAGATCTTGGCACCAATATATTCAGTGTCTGGTTAGGACCCAATTCCTGGTTCATAAACAGCACTTTCTCACTGTGTCTGCACTAGGAGGGAGGAGCTAGCAACCTCTCTGAGAACTTTTCTGTAAGGGCTCCACCCTCATGATCTGATCACCTCCTCGAGGCCCCTCCTCCTAATACTGTCACCTTGCAGGCTAGGATTTTAATACATGCATTTTGGTGGGACACAGTAATTCAGTCTACAGCAGCCTGCTTGTCTATCCCTGTCTCAATCTTGTATCCATAGCCCTACCCTACTGCCATTTCTATCTTTATCCCTATCCCTATCTCTATCCTCTACCCTATGCTGCCTGTCTCTATCTGTGTCTATGTCTCTATCTCTGCCTCTATCTGTATTCTAACTTGCTCTGTCTCTAAATCAATCTCTAACTTCTCACTAGTTCCAGTCTCAAAATAACAGAATTGACAGGTACTAAGCATCTACTTTGGCACTTTTTAATATCTGGGAGTTCACCCTGTATTTCACTCTGGTATCCAACTCATTCTTTTCATATTTGCCATGGACTTCAGTTTGTTTCTGGAGTATATCTGGCAATGTGGTTATTCCCAATCAACTGAAGTGAACAGCTGGGTTCAAATATTGCTGTTCACCTCTGGGTATCTCTGTGAGTGGTTAAAAGACATATGGATTTTTAAAATGTAGACACAGTTAACTTACTCTACAGAAAGCCTACCGGTACCCACAAACAGTTTCTGGAAAAGCCTGCTGCCCACACCCTTATCCAATATAGCACACTATCCAGCTCTGGGCTCCTGGCCATTCAGTCTGCATGTGCCTGGGCGTGGCTACCCCTAATGTAATTTCAGAGTACTTTGGCATCACAAGAAGGAAAGGGAAGGTGTACTTCTGCTTACTGAGGCCTACTATGCTCTAAACACCATAGTAGACACTCTTTTATCTTTCATCCCATTGTGTCCTCACACCAAACCTTTGAAATAATACTACTGCTCTCCATCTTACAGAGGGACAAAGAAGCTAATGATGTGGTGAGTTTGGGAGTGGCAGAGTCTAGATCCTCATCCAGATCTGTCTGATGTCAAAGTCTACACTTTTCCTTCAATCTCCATGGTATTCTCTCTAGAAGGTCCCCAGGCCAGCAGCTCAGATGACCAGTGCCTGAGACCAGGGCAAGCAATCTAAAATTCTTCCCTGGGCAGTTTCTTCAGCCCTGCCCTCCAGTTCAGAGAAGCAGATCAGCTAGAAACCCGGGCTCTGGATTTGTCAGAGTTTGACCCTCTGCTCCACATTTTATTTTATTTTTTTCAATTAGTTTACGTTCACTATTATTTTATATTAGTTTCAGGTATATAGCATAGTGGCTAGACATATTTCCCCTGATTTTTTCAGTATTCACCAGGCACCATATATAGTTATCACACACAATATTATTGACTATATTTCCCCTATTTTGTAACTACCAATTTATACTTTTTAATCCCTTCACCTTTTTTACCCAGTCTACCAATGCCCCTCCTCTCTGGCAACCATCAGTTTCTTCTCTGTGTCTGTGAGTCTGTTTCAGTTTTGTTTGTTTAGTTCATTATTATTTTTAATTTTTTATTGTTGTTCAAGTACAATTGTCTCCATTTTCCCACCACCACTTTCCCTCACCCAACGCAACCTCACCTCCCACCCTCAATCCTTCTCCCCTTTAACTCTGTCCATGGATCCTTTTTACAGGTTCCTTGATGACCTAGATTTCACATATAAGTGAAATCATATGGTATTTGTCTTTCTCTGCCTAACTTATTTCATTTAGCATAATACCCTAAAATATTACTCCACCGTAAAAAAGAAGGAAGTCTTGGCATTTACATCTCTCTTCTCCACCACTGAAAAACAGAAGGATCTCGGGCTGGTCATTGGACTTCTCTGATACTACTCCTATTGTCCCCTTCCTCCAGTAATGTGTCTGTTCTTCCACAAACCGCCTGCTACCGTCCTTCAACAACCATCGGAAATAAATGATAAGATACCAGAAAGTGCCTCTTCCTGGCTGAGGACTGTAGCCTCATGCATTTACACTAAAAGCTTGGAAAAATCATTCAGGGATGCCACATCTAAAAATAGGACAAGGAGCATAAAAACAAGAATCAGAGAATAATAATCTCAAAAATAATGTGTTTCTTCAGTAGCATCAAACTATGTTCTAAGCACTTTCCACACAAAATCTCAAGTAATCTTGACTCTTTATCACAAAAAAAATACATATGCATGAGGAATTATCATCCCCATGTTATAATTGAGGAACCTGAGGCAAGTAACCTCCTAAAAGTCACTGTAGCTAACAGGTAGGGGCTAGGGCTCAAAAATGTGCATGTCAGGCTCAAGAGCAAACTCTGAAGGGCTCAAAGCCTAGAAGGCATCCCCCAGGCATGCCGGGGCACACATGCCAGCTCTTCTGTGATTAGATTGCTGTTGAGAGAAGAAATGCTTTGCCTGTCAATTACTCATTTCACCCTGGGAGGACCCCAGCAGACCTAAGCATGTGCAATATCACAGGCTTAGAGTGTGCTCTTATTTGAGACCTGTGCCTTGAGCAAATTCTAATAACATGTTTCAGTGGCTTCAAAATTGTCTTTTCAGATGATAGGGTGGCTGAGCTGTTTTGTTAACACCAGTTCAATTTTCCTAAGGTTTACATTTCCTTTAAGAACACAGGTACTACCTCTTATTCCCTTGTGAGGCTGAGTATTATGCTCCTGCCCCTATATATGCTTTGGAATAAATGGCTCATGGCTTTCAAAGTAAATTAAAGGCCTTTGTTACCCAATACCAGGGTAATTTTATTGTTCTAAAGCCCTTGTTCACCAGAGCGCCCAGTCGTGGTGGATCAAAAGGCATGACTGAGTCAAATGTAGGATAATTCTGAAAGGAGCAGTTATAGCTATGAGTATCAGAGATCCATGTCTGAGGGTCTGGGACTGGGGCTATACAGCCTTGAATTTGGGTAGAATTGAAGGTCTTCATGACAGATTGGAAAAAGGGGCACTGGATAAACATCCTTAGGTGCTATCAGAAGCAGTGAAGTATCAAGACAAAGAGCTTGGAATTTCTACTTTAGTTCTGACCCAGAGTGGGACCAATGGTCCGTGATGTAACCTCACTTTCTTCCTCAGTGTATGTGAAGTTTAGAGTAGTGGTGAAGTCCTAAGGAAAACACTAGTGACGAGCTGAGCACAGTGGTTGGCACGTAGAAAACACTTGAACCCATGAACCATTGCAATTATGAGATAATCACATCATTCATAAGGGGAAATCAGTGTCCTCCTCTGTCCTGAATTCTTCATTCTAATTTTTTTTTTGCAGGAGAATAAATCCATCATAAGAATTGTGGAATTTTATGCCTTGAGAGTCAAATGAAGACTCAAATTCCCACATTTATTCTAAAAGTAATTATTTTATTTAATAATTTTCATACAAGTAGTTTGCAATCACTGGTGCCTGAGTACAGCTAATTGATACAAGCTGTTCATTAACCCTAGTTGAGGTCATGGATGAACAAGATGAAGATTTATTAGAAAAATTTATGACTGAAGTTTTTCTTTCATAAGGACCAACAACATCTTGCTTTTGAGAAAAGATCTGACATATGCTGAGTTTGAGTTAATGTTTTCTTGTAACTGTCATATTTCAGTTACAAGTCTTGAAGCCATCTGAAAAGTTTTATTGTGCTTTTTCTCTTCCATGTTTTGTGCTTTTTCATACCCGTACTCATTGTCATCAATTTTGCCTTCTCAGTGTGAATAAGCAGTCTCTATACTTGATTAAGATGTTAGTCTGTGAGCAAGTATCAGCACACAGTATAATTTGGGTGTTGGAAGTAATGATTGGATAATTTGAAGATAAAGTGGGCTGTCTATGAGCTATTCAAATGACTTGTTTAGGGGGTTGATGGACCTAACTGCTTTTCATAGCTCATAGTTCTATTAGGTACTTTTGTTGCTTTGGTTTGTTTATTTTAAAGTGCATTTAGAAGCAGCTTTAATCTGTTTTGTGGGCAGTATTTGAATCATGTGGTAACCAACCATCAGCGCCTACTCTTAATTTGTGACCATACGTTGTGTAAATTTATAATGAATTCGTATAAATTCTGTACTCTATTTGGGTTCTAGGCTGAAGAAATTAGCTGTGCTCTGTTAACTGAGGGTTCTAGAATGTTGAGGACCTTTAGGTGCTAGAGCTGGAGGGAATCAAAGAGCTCACCTAGTCCGTACTTCCAATCGCACAGATGTAAGAGGACCACGTGCGTTAAGGGCTGAAACTCAAATCGTGTCAGGCCCAGGCAAGTAATGTACATATCTGAAAGAGTTTGGTTTATGATAGAGACATAGGTAGAATAAATGACTAATATCCCCCATTAATATGGGACAATAAAAAATAGGCATGCTGCCCTGTGACCTTTGGCGGAGACCCTGTGGTAGTCTAGATGACACATCGTCTGTCCAAAGGGGGTGCTCCAATGAGTCCATCCAACCACTGCCCCATTAGAAGGCACACCCAGCATTACAATGTTGTTTTATTCTCTCAAGAGTTAACAACAATGTGGGTTTTTATGTGCTTTCCTCCTTACTCCTGCTTTACTCATTTTTGTTATCTGCCCAGATACTGAGTTTATAACCCCTGACTTAATCTTGTAACCTTAATTTTTTTTTATTTAATAAGAGGTGAAATTAGAAACTTAAACCCTTCAAGGAAGTTATATTTCAGGTTTGTATATGAAAAGGACACCTTTGATGCATCAGTGTGGCAGTGCAGAAATTCATAGAATTCTGGACCTTGAAAGGACTGTCTTCATTTACGTGCAATGCTGGGCTCAGGGAAGAAAACTGACCTACCTGAGTCACACAGTAAATAACAGCAGAAACCAGAACAGGGACATCCTAAAAGAAAATTTCTACTGAGCCCCTCCTTGCCCCCACCCATGTATTCTACTTGCTTTGACCACCCTTGTTTTTTTTTTCAATCTATCTCCTGGACTCTGCAGTAGTTTTTAAAATCCAGTTACTCAGAATTATCGCCACGTTGAAATAAACAAGGCTCGGGAACCTACCTTTAGGAGCAAGTCAGGCACTGTGAGTTGAGGCTCTATTTCTCTTTGACATTTTATTTTGGTTCCTGGTCAGGGGTTTCAGCCACGACTAGGCCTTACACTCAACAAGGGCTTCCAGACTTCCAAAAAGCGTCTTTATTTCATCTAGTTCTCTCCTGATAATCCTGGTGGTTGTGTTGATGGGCTTATGCTCATTCAGTAGTGTTGTGTGTTCCAACCAGCTTCACTGACAGTTGCTCCTGGGTCAAAACACTCTCACTAGTGTCTGGGTTTTCACCGTTGTGTCCCTGAAGAGCTGTCAGATTGTTAAGCATGGAGGCTGTCAGATTGTTAAGCATGGCCTTGATATAGAGCTCCCAGAGAGGCAGAAGCTTGAAGACTGGGTTCTCCCCCAGAGTAGATTAATAAACACTTGTGAGATAGGTGAGCCAGCAGCATGGAGATCGCACTGAAACTCTCATGGGCTCTCCAACTCCCGGACTTTGGCGAGAAGGTCACTGTAACTCCGACAATAAGCCACCCCTCTGGCATCAGGAACAGAATGTACCCAGGCTTGAGGACCTGCCTTTTCTTTGCTCTCCAAATCCATGGTACAGAGCTACAGGGCAAGTTCATTCCCCAATAAACTAAGGTTAGAAGTCAGTCTGGTTCAAAATAAATCAGGCTATCAGGACCAAGGTAATTTGAAGGCTTAAATGTTGCAGACTTGTTTTGGAAGCAAAAAGGCAGTTCTCCTTAGGGGGAAAAAATGATAGATTTAGTTGCAAATAAGACAATTCAAAGAGTTTGGGCTGCCCTGTTCTTTTAACAGCGGGGGAAAGTAATTGTGCATCCTGATTGGTAAATGCAGAAAAACTGACACATTTTTTGGACAAAAAGGAAGAAAAAAAAAAGAAGAGGCAACTATATTTACTAATAATAGATAGATAGCAGTAACTAGCAGTTAACGAGCACTTACTAGATGCCTAGTGCAGCGATGCTACAAGCTTCATGTGCATGATCTGATTGAATCTTACAGCATCCACAGTAGGTGGGTACCATAATTAATCCCTTGTTACCTGGGTGAGAAAACCTGGGCATAGAGAAATCAAGGAGATTGCCCAAGGCCATGTTACAAGGCTAATAAAGGCAGAGTTGGTATTCAAAGACAGCCAGTCTGACCCCAGTATGCATTTCCTCACTCACAACTCCAGCCACGCACAATGCTGCCCATGTTGTTCTCATTCCATAACCCATCAAGGGACCAGTGTGACAATGTCAAAATTACAGATGAGGAAACAGGGACACAGATGTTAAGTGACTTGCCTCAAGGCCATAAAATTAATAGCAGAAGCTCACCTGTCAGGTCACTGTCTCACAACAGTCTGTTGCCTTCCTGGAGGAAAATAGCTTCTGCCCCTTTGGGAACTGGTGCAGTGACTCTGGACCTGGCTCTATGTCAAGACTATGATACAACAATATGGCAATTAATGAATTAGTTAATCAGCAGAGGTCTGAAGGATTTCTAAACCCACATTGTATGACTCCCCATCAGAAATAGTTCATTTTACCTAAATAATATTCCTGCCATTTTAATCACAATAATATCATTGCAGACAAATATCCTAACAAATTTTGTCTATAATTCTGTATTTAGCTTGAAACTGCCTCAGTTCTCTCTCTCTCTCTCTCTCTCTGTCTCTCTGTCTCTCTCACACACACACACACACACACACACACACTCACACACACCCTCCCCATCAGGTGGCCCATGGAGTGAAAGGGAACTTCACACTATTTGGCAAGCTGACTAGGGGAAGCCTGGATCTCCCAGATAAACCTGCTACAAGGAAATCGCTAATTATAACCCAAATTGTATTTGACTTGTGCATCTTTGCTTCACATTATAACACTGTAATTTAAAGAGATTGTTCCCTGGCCTTTTTTTCAGGGGAGAGATTAACTACCATTTTTTACTAAGAAAAGTAGTGGTAATGTTAATGACAGGAGGTGGGTCTCACCCCCCTCTTTTCCCTCTAATTGGTTTGCGAGTGGGAGTCAGGTTAGCAATTATGCAAGGAGTTGCCTGAGGTTCCAGGCAGTGTCTCTGGGTGACATTCATCTGGTGGCTGCACAAAAAATAAAAAGATAATGGGGGTGGGGCAGGATTGGGGGGATGAGCCCCAGAGATCCTCCTCTACTCCAGGAGATGGCAGTTTGGAGATAAGAGGGAGGTAAGGTATGTTGGATTAAGGTACCAGGGAGTTGGATTCGGGGCCATCTCCTGTTTTGAGTCCATGATGATGCTGTTGGCAGTGAAGACTGGAAGGGACCTGGTCAGAGGTTGGAAGGAGGAGTTAGAACAGTCCTGAACCCCAGAACCTTGGCTGTCTCTCTGCTTGGTCCAGCTGTCCGTGGGACCCAGAACCCCTTACCAGCCCTCTGTTTTCTTTCTTCTCTCCAGCCTCCTCCAAGCCTTTAGTGTCAGTGTTAACTAGCTAGACTGAGGGTCTGAAATTTATGACCAGTGGATCAATTCTTGCCCATGGTCTGTTAATGTCGATAATTTTATTGGAATTCAACCAATCCATTCATGTACTGTCTGTGTTGCTTTTGCTTTTTCAGAGTTGAGTAATTACAATAGAGATATATGGCCACTATGCTGAAACTACTTACCATCTGGCCCACTACAGAAATAATTTGCTGACCAGTAATCTAGGGCAAAGTTTATATATTACTGGCCAGGGCTTTATTCAGACCTCAGGCCGGTTTTGTTGAGCTCACAATGGAACTAATTACCTACATTTTAAAATAGAAGACTTCCAAATAAATTCTATCTTTGGTTAAAAATGGAAAAGTCTAAAAAATATGGCAATAATATGTTCATCTTGAAGATGGGCTATTCCCAAGACTCTTTGTCCTAATCCCCACAACCCCCACCCCATAGTGTTCACCAAGCTCATGCCCCACCCCATCGGTATGGACTGATACACATCAGTATTTGAGTTAGACCAGATCATCTGGGTCTTCTCGATTTTTTAAATAAAATAATTGCAATTTCTCCCTGACCAATGAATTACATTTGTTTCATTCTTCCTCTCCATCAGACTGGACCTCTCGTTGAGACTGGCCAAAAATGCATATGTGTAATACCAGAATATAATGAATATCAAAGTTGTTCTATCAGGAATATAGCATCCCTTCCACCTCCAAATATACATCCACACACAAACTGCCCATGTTCTCTCAAAAAAAAAACAAACACCTTTTTTGGAGTTGAAACTTATATCACTATTGGCTTTGTTTTCAATCAAGCAGAATTAGTAAATATTATTATGAAAATCACAATTATTATTCATATAATAACTAAAAATAGTTCAGGGCAATGTATTTAAGCTTTAAGTCCATTAATTCTAACCCTAATGGCAGGTGGTATTAACCCCATTTCACAGATAAGGAAAACAGAGACTCAGAGAGATGATGCAAATTGCTGTAGGTTACATCAGCAGGTCATGAGACATATGGTACTCAAACAACCCATGGCAGCAGTTTAAACGCATAGGCACAGACAGTGGACCGAGCCCGTAGCTAAAGTAGGCAACTGATGCTTAGCTCCGGAGTTGACATGTGGAATGCAGTTAAGTCCCAGAATCACCTTCCCTACAGCAAGAACAATTGATCCTAAGAAGAGCCCCTGAAGGCTTGGTTACGGCCACTGAAGGTCAGTTTTTGGAAAACAGTCATTTAAGCATCTTTTGTTGCCCTTAACAAATATGCAGAGACTTTTTTCCCACTAGCTTAGGCAACTCTGCAAAGGGAGAATTTATGGGGAGCCGGTGAGGGAAATTACAGGTTTCCTTTTCACAATAAGGGTTCATAGGGTGGGAGAGTACCCTTGGCAGGGGGAAACCTGGCAGCAAATTCCAGCATGGAGCGCTGCCTGAGCTGCACAGGCATCTCAACTCTCCCTGGTGTGGTGTGTGTGTATGGCTTTAGAGAGCCCTGTGAATTTCCTTCTGCAGTTTGGATGTTGAGTTCTGCAGGCTTTCTGAGGATTCACAGTGGCCTGACATTGGGGCTGAGCCCTTGATAATGACACTGTAGACACAAAGTAATTACAGATCCGTTATTTCCCAAGTCAGGCTAAGTGGACCTCTGATTATTATTCTGAGTATAATAGGAGCATAACCAGCACTGAAGGGAAATTGTACTCTCTATTTTATTAACCACTTTTATATTCCCTTGTGCATGGCTATGATGCTATGAAATCTCCTTAAATGTGATATTACTCAATATAATACAATAATAATGCATACACTGTAATGTATTGGATTACTTTACAAACAGCCCTTGTGAAATGGAAATCCCCATCACTTCCCTGGACCAGCTCAGGGGCTGGGCTTGCAGGCCCTCTCTGTGGCTGGGAGCCTGGAGTATACCTTCACAGTCACTTAGGTTTTCATAGCTATAAGCAATTGGCCCACATCATTTTTATTCACAGTGGGGATGTGGACTTAGCCACTTTCCTAACATCTCACTGTATGTGGCAGCTCAGAAATGCAAACGGTTTTTGAGACCTTAGCGTACTTTGAAAATGAACTGGGTTAGATGGCATCAGAAAGGAAACTAGGTAGATAGAGGGGAGACCTTCCATGCTGGAATTAAATTCTGAAGTATTTGTAATTGCCTTTGCTGGAGATCCTATCAAATCTTTACTCTTATTCCCAGCCTCTGTTCATTTATAAACCCTTCCACGACACCACTTCAACACTAGAGCAGGGACTCTCTTTGTGTGCTGTATGAGCCTTGAAAATTCACCTCTGTAGCATCTAAAACATTGTTTATTTCACTTTTGCAATATGTCACAATATACACTGATCTATTAAATGCACAACCAGTAATTTTACAATAAGTTAAAGCTTTATTTTCGCAATATAGCTCTAAATTTCTTAATGATGACATTGTATTGTACCTTATTTGTCCTTTTTATTCTTTGTGTCAAGCACAGTGTTTGGCACAAGGTAGATACCCAACAATTGTGTGTTATTTATTTACCAATGAATATTTCTTGAGTTCTTACTATTTGGGAGGCATAATGCTAAGCTTTGGAGGCACAAGAGTGAATGGCAGACATGTGTTTTTCAAGGAAACTATAGTCTAGTACAAAAAATAAAGACACACAAAGAGACAAAAATAACTCACATGATTAAATGATTACATTTGTGGAAAATGTCATAAAGGAAAGGAAGGAAAGAGTACTTATTTCTTTCCAATATGACAAGGATGTCATGGTTGTAGCTTGAAATGACCATGGCGAGAATGTTTACACCATGGAAATTGGCAATGTTAAAAATCAGGGCTTTTGGTTTCTGTTCTTTGCAGAGCTGGTTGTTAATCAATTACTACCACACACACTAATGGCAGGAAGAAACTTGGCATATTCAAATGAAAGAAAGTCAGTGTGTCTAGGTTGGGGGTACAGGGAGAAGATATCCCAAGATGAGGATGGGGAAGTGGGCAGGGGACACTCACATGAGACCTTGTCAGCCATTTGGAGGGTAGCATACTCATTCTTTGTACAATGGGAGGCCACTGGAGGATTTTAAACAAGAGAATGTTATGATTAGATTTTGCTTTTTGATCTGACAGTAATGTGGGAAATGGATTAGAGGGATACAATAATGGGGTGAGGGGAAGTGATAGAAAGAACCACTTGTAAGCTACTGCTATGGTCCAGACAAGAGAAGTCAACATGACTTGAAACAAGTTGGCTGTAAGATGTAGGAAGAGGGCAGGGTTCAGGGTGACTCCAAGTTTGGGCATAAGTGCATACCAACTCTTACAAGACTAGGTCTTGGTGAAGGTGAGGATTATTTTGTAAGGAGTAGAAGGAGCTGAGATCAAAATTTTAATGTGTGTGTTTGTGTATGTGTGTGTTAATTTTGAGATGCTTGTGAGTCACCTAGGTGCACCATTAAGCAAGTCCATTTCTTTATCTTTGTTTCTTTATCTTTGAAATGGACAGAATAATATCTCACCTGGTAGCTGTTATTCTTAAATGGACTGATGTATATGAAAAAACTTGGCATATAGGCATCAAGGGATACACTTTAGTTGAACCTGAATTTCTGACATATTTAATTTGTGCCCTTTAAAGAATTGGACAGCCAGACTGGATTAATTGATAATGTTTTAGGTTTGGTCTGAAACACACAGAGTTTTCTATAATTGAGTCATAACATACGGTGTCATGTGGGCAGGGTATCGAGTTAAAAGTTGTCAATTCCAACTGCAGCTTGATCATTCACTTAAACAAATCATTCAGTGCAGTGGGTAAGATCACTACCTGTGGTGTTAGAATATCCTGGTTTTAACCCCACTCACACTATCTGTTCACAAGTTAAACAAATTACTTAATCTCCCTAAGCCTCAATTTTTATACTGCAATTGTCTGCATATAGGGCTTTTGTGACTAAGCCTGGCATATAATTGGTACTCAGTCAATGGGGGCTATGACTAGGCATCATTTGAGTCTTGGTTTTCTCATCTTTTAAATGGGCACAGTAATAATCTATGCCCTGCCTAACAAACATTAGAGTAACCATCAAATGACTAAAATAGTCTGCTAGGGCTCTTTGTAATGTGCACCAGGTCCATATGTGAACTTTTGTTACAAGGTTAGAATAGTCCCTTGTAATTTAATTCTCAGAATGGCCTTCAAGTATAGATGAAATTATGCTATTTTTACAGATGAGGAAATTGAGGCTTGGAGAGTTGACATGACTTGGCCAGCTTTCCCAAAGTCACAGCACTTGTATGTGGAATGTCTGAATCTACAACCTATTCTAATAGCCACAACTCCATGCAGAGTTCTCCATTTCCCCTGCAGGCCTCGCTTAAAGGGCTGGAAGAATGGAGAAGCCACTGGGCTTGGGGTGAGGAAACTAAGGCAAAATGTACCTGGTTCTGTAAGATATATCCATCCTGCCTCTACCAAGGGAAGTAGGAATTAGGAAATGCTGGCTTCTGACATGACTTCACCCAAACCCTTATCCTTGCACCCATCTCAGGAATAGTGTTTGGAATTAACAGAGAAAGCAAGAGACTAACCACATGTCCCCTGCCCTCCTCCCCCCCTGACCCCTGCCATCACCAGGTGCACATTTCCAGTTAGATGCAGACTAGATCCTTTGGAGACTCTATTGGAAAAACAGTTCTGGATAAATCAATTCCTGTGATATATTATGCATGAGTAAAAATACATGATATTCGTAAACAATGGTAATGAGAGAATCTGCCTTTTGGGCATTGATCCCAATTTCATTTAATTCAGAAAACATTTATCAACACCTACTGTGTGCCAGATCCTTGCTGGGAAACAGAGATGAATCAGACATGGTCTGTGCCCAGGAACAGTGAGCAATCAATGGAGGCACCCGCTGATGATCAGCACTGGCTTGAGATCAGGAGACAAGGGGAGTCATGAGTGCTGTCTGTCATGGAGGGCACCCCTCCTATTAGGGGACCCAAAAGGACCTGAAAATGAACATCTGCTGAGGAAAGATATCTCTCTCGTGGTTTCAATCGTATAGTTTGCTTCCAGTTATCCTACTCACTGTAATCCAGGTTGCTTTTTTAAGACCTTCTACCTTCCAGCCCCTCTGAAACCTTAATCGACCAATGAGGATACAGCTTTCTCAAACTCACCTAGAGACATTTCCCAAGTCTGTGAGCACTTCAGATCTTGGTCAAGCTACTTAAATTTCAAAAGATGGAGATACTGTATAGAAGCCTATATCACAATATCTTCGCATATTATGCTAATGCATTGATGAGAGTTGTCGTGATGGCAATATCGATGACAGTAACCTTGAAAATGATCATTTTGAGATGTGTGTTCTGACTGTTCTTTAGCTCAACATGGTAGCAGTCACTGCTCCTATGTTAATATTCTTTTGGTTATCGTTATGACTACTGCTGCAACCACATCTGTTTTTATTGTTACTGCTATTACTACTTATACTGTTGTTATTAGTTTGATGGTAAAAAAATTCACTCACAATTATTTGTTGAGTGCTTATTATATACGGGGCAATGGGAATTCATGAACAGGTAAAACCAGGCATGGTTTCTGCCCTCAGTATGACTGCTTTCTGTAGGAGAGACAGATGTAATATGTAAACAATGTAAGTAAATAATTGAAATTTGCAATGTTTGCTTTAGTTATGCATTGCTGCCTAACAAGCTATCCCTGGGCATAGGGGCTTGACTACTGTTTAATTTGCTCACAATTCTGTGGTTCAAGAATTTGAGAAAGACTCAGATGCACAGATCATTTGGATTCCCCCACTCAGTGATATTCTGCTGATGAGTTTTGGGCTGGGCAGTGAGTTCCAAGGCTTCTCTCCTGTGTCTAGTCTCTGGTAATGGCCTTTCTCTCTACTTGACTTGCTTGGGCTTCCTCTGAGCCTGGTGGTCTCTGGTTAGTCAGGCTGCTTATATGGGCATCCTCACAGCATGTACACACTGGCATGGATAGCTGGATTTCAGAAGGAAGAGTCCCAAGGAGTGAAAATGGAAGCTGCATATCTCTTAAAGCTCAGCCTTGACATTTGCACTGTGCCATTTCTGCCCTATCCTCCTGGCTAAAGTCAACATAGATTCAAGGAGAGAAAGAGAGACTCCATCTATGTGCAGGATGAGTGGCAAAGAATGTGTAACCATCTTCAATCTACCATGATGTCTTTGGAAATGAACATATGTTAGGTTGGGAAAGAGGATAATGATACAGGGACTTTAGGTCATGGAAGCCTTCTGAGGAGATGACTATTAAGCTGTATTCTAAAGGCTAGGAGAGAATCAAGCATGAGAATACAAGTGGGAACAACATTCTAGGAAGAGGGAAAGGCATGCGCAAAGCCACACGTTCCATCTTTCTCTATTCCCAGTGGTGCCGTCTGTTTTTGCTCAAGTAGGAGTTTCGTCTTAGAGGTGGTAGTAAGACAGACTGTAAAGAGCTTCTGGACATCTGAGAAGCCCAGGTGAAATCCTGTCCTCATTACTTTTTTAGCTGTGTGATCAGAAGCAACAGATAATGTATGTAAACCTGCTGACCTCAGTAGATGCTCTGTGAGTTGAAATTATTTTATTTTTCTTATGTATTTCCAACTGGGATCCCCAAATACCAAACTAGATGACTTGTAGTCAGTTACGAGATGGTGCCACCAGCCACTGGTGGCCAGGGTAATGTTAGATAAAGGGGACACAGAGGGCACAGGGACTGTGTCCAGTCACAAAGGTCTAGTCATAGTAGCCTATTGCTTGGTGTCCAAGGTAGTACTCGGCTTGTTGATTCTGCCCTCCCAAGCACAGCTTTAGGCAGGGACTGCAGGATGAAAGATGGGACAAGACTCTTTCTTAGAACTGTAAGAGTTTAACATATGAGAAGAGACAAAATGATAATTTCTTCCCCACACTGGCTTATTTCTCCTCCACGGAAGAGGCAGCCCTTTGGAGCTAGGCATCCCTGGTTCAAATCCCAGCACTGCTACTTATTCACTGCATGACTCAAGGAAAACTATTTAATCTCCCTAAGCCCTAAAAGCATGGAAGGTGCTCCATAAATTGTAACTCCTACTAGTTCTGTTATCATTATAGATGCCATTATTGTTACTAGTTTGTAGATTTCTTCCTACGGTTGATTCTTTGAGAGTCAGGTGCCTAATCATTGGTGAGATTCTTCTAACCTCCAGCTCCTGCTTTCAGAGGCTCATTTTGCCAGTCTAGAGGTTTCATCTCGTGCCCCAGCCTTGGCCTGTTACTTCATCACTTGTACCTTTTGGTGTTTTCCAGACCTACTGTTGCCTTCGCATGAAACAACTTGGTCTCTGCCTCTAGTAATTTTTCTATAACTCAAGGTATTTAGAATAATGTAACATGACACCCTGTGGATAATGTGGCTAAAAGAGTGGACTCCTGTACAGATTGCCACTCCCCAACATAAGTTAAGACTTAGCAAATTACCTCCCCAGTTGTTGTTACAGTATTCATCATAAACTCTAAAATTAAGATATTTAAAGTACTTAGAGGGTAGTTGTGAAGATAGAACAAGTCATTGATCACAAAGCTCTTAACCATTGTCAGGCCATAAGATACATCCAATAGCTGTTGGTTGCTTTTTTCTCTGCTGTCTCTTTGGTGATTGCTGCAGACACAAAAGGCATATGTAAACCTGCTCCTAATAACCATGACATCTTCAGGCTGGTTATTAGCACTTGTACCTGTGTCTTCTTGAAAGTGTAATAGGCACATTAGCAAGCACCTATAAGATGCTTTACAGAGAGATCTCCCATAGCTTTCCCAGAATCTGTGTTACAGATCTTTCCATTTGGGCAGATTATTAAAAAGCTGAGGCTCAGAGAAGCCTCATAACTTGCCCCAAGCCCCAGGCTACTCATACTGCCAAAGCTGGATTTGTACCCAATACTGTTACCCCTGAAAGGTCTCTGTGTACACCCTGTGCTGTGTCTCTGAGGGATCTTCATTTTGCAGACTCCAGTTAATGCCAAGAGCTGACTGGCTGTGTCTCTTAGAGGGTCAGATAAGAAACACATTAGAATCCACCTTGCCCCAGGCCTAGGGTGTTTTCATTCAAGAGAAGCCCCCACCCCCAGCTGGAAATCCAAGGCTCCAGCAGTTTGCAAAAGCCACTTTCCACCTCCTACTGCTGTGCGCACCCTGAGCGGAGAGATAATTCACCCTAATTACCCAGAATCTCTGTTTAAGGACAAGTACAAAGAACTCTAACTGAAGTTCAAAAATAAACGATTCAGCAAAATTGCACGAGGTCAATTCCCTTAGAAAGAAGGATTTATTGCTGACGGTTCTAAAAGGGAACCTTTACCCATTGTTGGCTGCAAGTTCAAGTTACAGGCCCAGGCCCACTGATGCCCATGTCTTTCACTCCAGTTTCACTTCAGAAGGGGCCCTACTGCTGTCTTAGGTGAAGGAAAGCTCCATTTCCCAGCCTAGCGAGGTCCCTAAGAGCACAGCAACTGCTTGAGGCCAGAGAGCAGGACTTGGCTGGTACCTGCAGTTTCTCTTCTCTCAGAACCTGAGCTTGAGAGGAGCGTGGATTTTGGGGGCCTTCTCAGGGATTCCCCTGAACTACCTAGAGCAGCAGTTCCCTGTTAGAAATTAGCAGGTGAGATTTTGATGATATGAAATGTAACAAAGGCTGGAACCCGGAATATTCTGAACCTGCTTTTTCACCTTCTCTATCCCATGGCCTATCCCAGAGAGAAATACACTGGGGAAATTGGCCAAAGGGGAGACATAACACTCCCTTTTAAATATCAAAGTAAGCAGCCAATATCAACACACAGGGACCCATGACAAACACATTGGGAGCCTGTCACTTAGGCCTGAAGGCATAACCACACACATGACTCCCACTTAGCTTTCCACTGCAGGTCAGCTTCCAAATGGTTATAAACATGGAGATAGTATAATGGGGAAAAGGGACAAAATAAAACAAAAAAGAGAAACAAAGAGAAGGCATGTGAAGGGAGAAGAAATGGAGATGGCTAGGCTGATCCATCATTTTGGTCTTCTTTAAAAACAATGTAAGCAGCAAGGACTTTAAGTGACATTGTTACTGTAAGTACTCACATTTGAGGCACAGTGACTCTGCCCACTATATGTTGAGTCCCAGTGAATGTCCCAGGCCCTGAACAATCATATAGGTGGCTGTTCTCCCTCAGTCAAAGGGACAAGGGCAGGTAGGTCAAGCAGAGCACTGTTTCAGAATTCTTCTGTTTCTGTACCCTTAGGATGGCATTTAAGGAGGACAGCCTCTGAGCTACTAGATCTGCATCCTGGAGCCTAGTTGAGGAGGCCAATGGGAACTGAGTTGTAACACACTTCTCTGAGTTTTATGCACCCAACTGGACACAGAGCTTCCCACAGGGGTTTAACAGCCACTGTTCTCAATACTACCACTGCCCACTTACTGAAAAGTGGCAGACTCGTGAGACATTTGGGATCTGATGTAATATATGAGAATGTTTTCAGGCCACATTCTGATAATGCCAGCAGCCGCCATTGCTAAGGACCATCAGATAGAAGACACTTTCCTGCATACCACCCAATCACAAGAACCCCTGGGGAAAGCTTTCTCCCTCTTTCAGGTGGAACACCTGAATCTGTTTGTCCCTGGCAACACAGGCACCCAGGCCCATCGACCGCAGCCTTGTGCACATTAAAATTGAGACCATTTCTGGAGGATTTTTAAACAATTATAAATTGTAAATTTGGATATTTTCTGGGCAGTTATCTATGTGTCCCAAATTCTCTATTCTATTTGTCATCTCAATGACTCTCTGAAGTGGGAGAGGACAACCTCATTTTACACAGTAGAGGAACAAGGCCAGGAATGCCTGAAATGAACCCAAAGCGAACTCCTAAGGCCTGGCTTTCAGTTGCTACATTCCATTTCTCACCTCTGCCCTTTGGGGTAATATTTTCCTGATAATGACTGCTGAAGGGGAATAATGACCAAAGGGAAGAGAGTGTTGGGTAAGCCCAACGTGTGTCCAACACCGGCTAGCTGTGTTACCTGACTTGCACAGTATGATAGTTGACGAGTGCCTTGCTCAAAAGTCATGTCCACCCAGAACTTCAGTATGTGATCTTTGAGTCTGTCAATGTATTTAGTTAAGTTAAATGAGGTCATACCAGATGTAGGTGCACCCTAAGTCCGATGACTCCTGTCCTCATAAGAAGGAGATGTGAGACACACAGGGAAGCCATGTGACCATAGAGGCAGAGAGTGGAGTGATTGCGGCTACAAGCCAAGGAGTGCCGGGATGAGTAGGAGGCACCAGAATCCAGGAAGAGGCCAGGAGGTATCTCCCCTAGAGCCTATGGAGGGAACATGGCTTATCCAACACCCTGATTTTGGAATTCTGAACCTCCAGCACTGAGACAATACATTGTTATGGTTTTAGCCACCCAGTTTGTGGTAATTTGTTATGGCAGCCCTAGGAAATGAATACGGTATGCATGAATATTTGTTTCTTGATTTATTTTTGCTTTATAGCACTTATTGCAACTTACAATAATAATTCTTTATTAGTCTACTTACTTTAGTCAGCCTGTTAACCATGCTAAAGTATCAGTTCTGTGTTGCAATCTGTTCATCATCCCTCCATCCCTGATGTTTTGCCCAAAGTAGGTGCTCAGAAAAAATATACTGATTCACTGAGTGAATGAATGAATGAAGGGATGAATGAATGAAATGGGCTACTGTGAGGATTAAGCAGGGTAATACATTGACATTGCAGCAAACAGTGTTTGGCCAAGAACAGACATGCAAAATAAAAGATGTTTTGATTATCATTCAAGGCTGGAATTATATTTTTCCTGGGACCCTTCTGCCTTGCTGAAAGCCAACAGGTACTTGAGTAGTTACATGGACTGAGAGAACACAGTTCAAGTAAAGGTTGTTTCTGCAGAGACTGAGACAGGATGAGATTGACCGGATGAGAGCTCTCGCCCTCCCTCTCTGGAATTGCAGTTTCCCTTGAAGGAAAGAAGCCCACTGGTGAGGGAGGCAGTATCTGGGCCATGAGGAGTGGGGAGGGCAGTGTTGGCAGCCCCCTGGCCCTTGTGTTTTCAGCTAGGCCTCTCTGTTTCCACTCTGCAGGAGTCTTTGATCTTATCTCCCTGCTCAACAGACACACATTAGTCAATAACTCCAGGAGACATCAAAACCTCAGCACCAACCCCCACCCCATCCCCCACCCCTGACTCCCTGCAGCCTCAAGAAGCTGTGAACCACGTTCACGGGCCCTGGAAGGACCTGCTCTATTTCCTGAGGCTTGGGGTGTTAAGATGGCCTGTTTCAGTAAGCCCAGCTCTGCCTCACTTCTGTCCATTTCTGACTCAGTGAATTTAGAATTAAGCCAAATACACCAAATGGTAGAGCTGATCTTCATGGTGACTTGATTAACCTACGACTGCTGTATTGTTCCTGGCTTTTCCTCCCAGATCGAGGTAAACCATACAGGGAAAGGAACATGGGCTCAGAAACTAGGAAACTTAGTGAAGGTTTTAGCTCTACCTTTTGAAACTGTGTGATGACCAGTGAATTGTGTGCTTTCTCCGAGGCTGCCTTTGCATCTGGGAACAGAACCAGAAATATCAGCCCTGACTGCCTGACAAGACTGCTTGAAACCCACATGAGAACTCAGATGTGAGCACACTGTAGATATCCAGAAAGGATTATAAAAATAGAAGCAATTATTACCATTATTCTGTGAATCTGAGCTCGTAAAGAAAAAAATCAGTTACTGACCCTGTGTCATGCTTTGCAGATTGAGAGGCAAAGGAAACCCCATCCTTATAACTTTTTTAAACTATGCAAATAGCTCCTGTTCAATGTAGAAAAGATGGAAAACCCAAATAAGCAAATCATCATTATCATCATTACAGTTGTCCTATTACTTCATTGACCACCTGGTTGTTTATCCTCAGAGAGTTTTTTCAATATGTTACCAAAAAATTAAAAATAGATAAAAATACAAAGATGACACATACCGCACTGTTTGGGGACTTGCTTTCTAATTTAAAATATCATAAATACCTTTCCAAGTCATTTCATGTATTTCAACATTTTTTCCCCTCTGATGGTCTGTTTGTGATTTATGGTTGGGCATCATTTCAACTGCACATAGCTTTTTAGCCAGTCCCTTGTAGTTGGACACATAGGTTGTTGCCTATTTTTCCACTGTGGTAAATATCACTGTGATGAATTTCCTCTTGCCCAAATCTTTGCAAACTTTCATGATTGTTTCTGTAGAATAGATTCTCAGAAGAACCACTGTGGGTCAAAGAGTAAAAATGCACATTTTTAAAGCTTTTGATAGTCAGATAAAAACTAAAAAAAAATTAACCCTCCAGAAACATTATACCAATTTAAACTCCCACCAACACTGCATGGGAGTGCCCCGTTACCCGAACTTTTGCCAGTACCAAGCATTATCTCAGAGTGATTTAAAATGCCTGAAGAAAGGAGCGATAACGGTTTCTAAACAGCACTAGCTAAAATACAAGTGCTGTTTATTGGCTTTCAGCTTGATAAATACTTTCTTATAAGGTCATAAATATCAGCAGTACCAAAGGTTAATGTAGTGTGCAATGCTGTAAAATTCAGCAGGCGACCTACTAGATCATAATGATGCATTAACGCCTTCCAGTATGAAGTGTGATGACTTACAAAGTCTGTTTATAAGTGGCCCCTAACTCAACAAGTGCATAATTGTGTCAGCTGGCCCCACTGTTTCTGCAAACATAATTTATTAAGTGAGCACCTTGTTTTCCAATATATGCCAACAATGAAGAGGAGAGGAAGGGGGAGGAGAGGAGAAGAGAGAAGAGGACAGGAGAGGAGGGGAGGGGAGGAGAGGAGAAGAGAGGAGAGGAGAGGACAGGAGAGGAGAGGGGAAGGGAGAGGGAGGGAGGGGAGGGGAGGGAAGAGGAGAGGATGACAAGAGAGGAAAGTTGAGAAGAAGATGGTTAGTGTATCTGACTATGCATTTAATCCTTTTTGCAAGCTACTGATACTTAGAAAGACCCATTTATTGAAGACAAATAAATCAAATAATCCTTTTTGTATATTACCAATGAATTTACCGCAAGGCTGGCAGCATTGGAAGCAGAATCAAGGCAGGCATGACAAATAGCTGTACCATTAGAAGGCATGTGCTGTTTGAAATCAGACTTTTAAATGACTTAGTTCATGTTTTAAAGTTCGCAATTCCAATACTTTGCTTGTTCCATTTTTTATCCAGGTAGAAATAGGTTTTATGGCTTTTTGCTATTGTTCTTAGATTAGTTGGTATGAAGTTGCAACCTGTTACTATGATTAATGAATGTGGTAGGTGTGTGTATTTTAAAGCAGAAGAGTAATCTATCCTGGTAGATTACTAAAACAGAATGGATGGTACCACTGGCCACATGCCCGTTTTGGTTTCCTCTTTGGTGATGGAGCAAATACCAGGGGTTACAGACATCCCCATAGCGAAGCTTAGCGCTTGCTCATATGTCTGGTGCTTTTTCTGTTTTGGATTTTTGTAAAATGAAAATAAACCAGGTGTTTGCTTTTTGAGCAATTTATTCCATTAATTTCCAGAGACAATTCACCACCTACAGTATTCTGAAAGAGACCAAGTTCTTCATATTCCCTCTCTCTACCCCTCCCCTCCTCTTATCTCTCTGTCTCTGTTTGTCTGTCTGTCTGTCTCTCTCTCTCTCTCTCACACACACACAAACACTTTGTTCTTAGTTTAAAAAACCTTAAATCTGCTGCTAAGCACCAAGGACACAGAGGTGGATGAGGAACTTATTTCAGTCTAGTGGTGCAGACCAATGTCACTGGCAAATCCCTTCACAGGGATGGTGGTCAGGGAGCTGTGGGAACTCAGACAAGGGAAGCACAAAAGCCCCTTCTCTCCACTCACAGTGTCTATTTCTGTTCATCCATATCCCCCATGGCCTGATACCTCATGAAGAAAAGGGGACAGTTTTGTTCTGTGGTTTCTTCTAGACTTAACACCATCATGTTCAACTCTGTCTCCTTTCTTTAAATTTATTTTTATTGTTGATCAAGTATAGTTCTCTCCATTTTCCCTCCACCTGTCTCCTCCACCCCACCCACCCCCACCTTCCATCCTCAATCCTACCCTCCTTTGGCTTTGCCCATGGGTCCTTTATACACGTTCCTTGACAACCCTTCTCCCTTTCTACCCCCTGCCCCAGTTATCCCTTCTGATCTCCCCTCTGGTTACTGTCAGTTTGGTCTTTATTTCAATGTCTCTGATTATATTTTGTGTGCTTACTTGTTTTGTTGATTAGGTTCCACTTATAGATACCTGTATGGTACTTGTCTTTCACCACCTGGTTGATTTCACGTAGCATAATGCTCTCTAGTTTCACCCATGCTGCCATAGGAGTTTCTTCTTTCTCTCTGCTGTGTAGTATTCCATCGTGTAACTGTACCATAGTTTTTTGATCCACTCATTTACTGATGGGCACTTAGGTTGCCTCCAGCACTTGGCTATTGTAAATTGTGCTGCTATGAACATTGAGGTGCATATGTTCTTACGAATTGGTGTTTCAGGGTTCTTAGGATATAATCCTAGCAGTGGAATTGCTGGGTCAAAAGGCAGTTTAATTTTTAGTTTTTTTGAGGAAATTCTATACTGTTTTCCACAGTGGCTGCAGCAGCCTACATTCCCACCAAGGGCGTAATAGGGTTCCCATTTCTTCACAACCTCACCAGCACTTGTTTGTCAGTTTGTATGTGATGGCCATTCTGATCAGCTCTCTTTGGAGTCATTGAACTGGCTGCAGAATGGTGGAAAAGAGAGAAAATTCCAGGGATGATGGCATTGTAATGCCACAACTATCAATTAGGACCCTCTTAATTATGCTTAAATTATTGATGAAGTACTCAAGAACCTACCTCTCTGGATTCTGGTCATATGTTAAATAAGGAAGATAGAGATCCTGCCATCACAGGGCTTACCTTCCAGGGGATCAAGTCTATCAAAGTACCTTCTAACCTTGATTGTGAAATGAACAGTGGTGGTGCTGAGTACCACAGGGTGGACGGGGAGCGTTCTTTGAAGAGGTGACACTGAAGCAGATGACTAAGAATAGGAGGATCCAGTTGGGAAAACAATGGAAAAAGAGAGTTCCAGGGAGAGGAGCAGACAAATTCAAAGGCCTTGAGCTGGGCAAGACCCTGGGGGAGTGACAGGAAGACTCCTGGGGGAGTGAGGGAAGTGGGGCTGCAAGGATGTGCATGACCAAAGAAGTGTTTGAAAATGAGGTCTTGCTAGTCAAACCAGGAGTTTGAATGTAATCCAGAGAGCTTTGAAGCAGGGAGGGTACCCTCTCCTGGGTCTTTTTTCTTTCTTTTGAAACTGTATTTATTGATTTTTAGTGGCAGAGGGGAGATGTTGATGTGTTGTTCCACTTATTTATGCATTCATTGGTTGCTTCTTGTATGTGCCCTGACCAGAGTTTGAACCTACAACCTTGGCATATCAGGACAACAGTCTAACCAACTGAGCTACCAGGCCAGGACTCTTTATCTTTTTCTTAAGGGGGGGGGGGGTGGAGCTGGACTGGAGAATACCATAAGTGCCAGTGTAAACAAGTGGTTTGTGGGAGTCCCCTGTCCATGAAGATTAATTTGGCGATACAAATATCTGCTCCCAGGCTAGGGAGATGGCTCTTATGATGCCCAGAGGGTAGACTTTATGATCTGAGAGCACTTAGGATGTTTGTAGCAGCAAAGCCACATTGTCCCATTGAATGTCTCTTCCATTTTTAATGAGGAGCCTGGAGGCACTGTATAAATAAAACGGCCAGATTATTAAATTATCACTCTGTAGGACATCTTATATTAGTCCTAATTAAATGATGCTTTTCATATTAACAAGCAGTGCTCAAAAAAGGATTCCAATTTTTAATCCTGACCTAACAGAAGTAGAAAGCCTTAGAAATTTTTAGAACATGCACAATGCCCCTGGACTCACCTGAGGGCACAGATGATGAGTTTTCAGATCTTGTTCTGCATTTTAAAATTCTCAGTAAACACAGTGACTGCCCTCTTTACTCAGACTCAGACATTCTCATTCATCCAAACAAGAAATACTTGGGGGACCTCTGCTTTTAGCTATAATGAAATAAGAGAAACTGGATTTTCATTCCCACCTTGTCTAACTGAAAAATAAGTCACTGTATTAGCAACAATGATTCTAAATATTGAACAAATGGAAATACCGAGATAAACCTTACAGTGGCCTCAACTCATTGTGTGGAGAGGGTTTCCAAACTATAGGGCAGGAGGGGGAACCAAGTTTGGAATATTTGCTCTTGTTGGGTATCTGCTACTAGATGCTAGGGACACAGCAGCAATTGAAATAGGCAAGATCACTTTTCCACTGAGCTTACATAATGTGGGAAGACACAGTCAATACATACCTAAATAAATGGCATTATTTTAGCTAAGATAGTGGGTTGTCTGAACTGGCCAGCAAGAGCCAATTGTGAGCATTTCTTCCTAGCTCTGTGTTCAGTGACATCATGTTGGTAACTTAAAATTGACCATGGTGGGAGTATTTACACCCAGGCTAATTTTGTGTTCATTTGTTTTTTGGTGGTTTTTTTTTTTTTTTGCATAGTTTTATGGCCAACATACTTTTTAGGCAGTGTTGTCAAAAAAGGCTTTGTAAGAGAGCATCATTTCTGTCGAGACATGAGGTGGGAACATAAACCCAGTCACTGTTATTTCATTATGGCAAATCCTAGGAAGAATGTTCAGGCAGAAGAAATAACATGTGCAAAGGTCCTGTGTCCACATCCTGCTCTCCTCCATTCTCTCTGATGTTCAGGTTAGAAATTTCACTTTTCCCTATAATCCCGTGATGAGATTTTTATTCCACTGCGTATCAACTGTTTTGTCCCTGCATTTTTACCTTCAGGTCAGCACAGTAGGATTATCTTTATACAATTATTCCATCTTGATCCTTAATTTTGTTTCCAGATTATCCTCTCCATTCTGGGTCTTTTTTTCTCCAGAGTAGAATTTTACTACGTGTTCTCAGGAATCCTTCTTTATTTCCTTGTCTATGAAAATGTTGGTCTATAGCTGTAGGTTTTTATACAGTCTGTGATATTGTTGTACAGTGAGAGGTTTAAAAACAAACAAACAAAAAAAGCAAATATTCCATTGATATCTAGAGATGTAGGACTTCAGCATTGGAAGCTGAAAAGACTTTGGAAGACACTTTCCAGAAGCATTTTCTTAAGCACCAGGGTGTCTTCAGAGAAGCTGCAGAGTTGAGCCTGAAGGAATGACCTGAGTGGACCAATGACCTGAATGACCAGCAGGTCAATGTTAATTGATAATGATGCTTTTTATGGCAAAATACAAACTGAACCTTAACTCCATTCTTAATATGCACTGCAGAAGCAGAGAGAAGAAATCTATAGTTCATGACCCTGTAAGATTTATGTCTCAAGCATTTTCAAGGCTGCATCTCTTTGCTGTGTTTTTGCATGACCTATCCGCTACTCCCAGATATTCTCTGGCATATCTCCTCTTTCCTCTTATGGAGCAAATAAGATGTTCCAGGAGGAACAAGGTCTGCCTGCCTGCCTGCCTGCCTGCCTTCCTCCCTCCCTCCCTCCCTTCATTTCTTCCCTCCTTCTCTCTCTCTCTTTTTTTCTTTCTTTCCTTCCTTCCTCATTAGTTTTTCAATGTCTACAACTTTTAAAGAACAGTCTAGATAGCCAAAATCTTGCATAACAATTATACGTGGCTATTAGACTTACAAAATGGAGAAGCACTAATGAACACTGATATACACTCACTCACAAGGAAAGGAAGAAGCATGTGGCAAAAGTCATGATTCCAATGTAGGTCTTCCAGTGGCCAGTGCATCAGGGGTTAGGATGCAGAATTCATTTCAGAAGGGACTGTTGGGTGTTGCCCAGATGGAACTGTGTGATAAGCCTTGGCTGCAAAGGAATTCAAACTGCAGGATAGAGTCTGCTGACTTAGAGCACGTGCTTAGATAGTCACAACCGAATCTTAATGAATTCCCGAGCCAAGGAAACTGATTTTGGAGGCCAAGAAGGTTTCTGGTACATGGTGACATCCAACCTCAGCTCTAGTCTAGACTGTTTACCCCAAAGGTGTTTTGGAAGAGTCCAGTTCTGCTCCAAAGTCATCAATGTATGCTAGGCTCTGTGCTAGACATTTAAGGATAAAGAATAGAAGATTCAGATCCTATTCTTTCAGAGCTTGGGATAGTGAAAAAATTAATTAATAGTTTTAATTTAGTATGATATATTTTCAGTAAGGCTAGAAGAAGCAAAATGCCAGTGAAATAACCTTACAGAAATCTTTATCATCTTAAGGACAAATAGCCATCAAGTACTATCTTCCAGGCCCCATACTGAGGGCTTTGCATGCATTATTTTATCCTCAAAGCAATCCTACATTGTGAATACTCTTATGCAAAAGTCCACTTTATTTATTTGCAACCTGAGCACAGAGAGGTTAGCCTACATACTCATGGTTGCACAATATGTGGTAGAGAAAAGATCAAAACTAAGAGAATTAAATTCTTGAGCTCAGCTCTTAATCATTAGCTATTCCAACATATAGCTAAAGTAACATAGATTTAGCCCTGCTACATCTCTGTTTCCTCATCAGGAATATGGGGACATCATAGCATAGAAACTTGAAAGGTGAGCAAACAACTTTGAATGTCAATGAATTCAGGTGAGTGACTCAGGCACTTTTAGACACCACCCTTTCTAAACCAAGCGTCCAGCACCTATAACTAAACAACCCCCAATCTGGAAAAACTGAGGGGCTGCTGAGTATTATTTTGTTTTCCTTTCTTAGTCTAAGCCAAATGCATGACGTAAAACCTGTAATTTTGACCACATTATCATTGTGTTCTAACCTGGAAAGCTTATTACTTTAGACAATTAAGAAAATACAAGTGAAAATACTAGTTATTATGCAGAAAAGAGTAACATATATCTAAGATGTTGGGATAATTAGCATTTGCAGTAATAAAAATTAAGTTGAACAGTAAGGATATGAATATTATGTTTATTATTTAGAATTTACATAGCATTTCCTATTTGTTAAATGCCTGATCATTGTTTTGGGCCATTTCTTTTGGTATAACTCTGATAAAGGAAATTTGCTATTCTAATGGGTAGCATAAGGAGGGGTTAAGTGAGAACCCATTAAATTACAGTTCATATAATCTTTCTATCTTCTTGCTCTCAACTGAGATTAGAGAAAGAAAACACCCAGAAAGCCTGTTCAAATGTAAGTCATTTCATCTCCCTCCTTTGCTCAAAGACTTCTAGTGGCTTCCCTATTTCTATCAATGTAAAAGCCAAAATACCATAAATGCCATTTGATATTCTAGATTGGATCCTACACACAAAAAATGGCATTAGTGGGAAAATGGGGACATTTTAATTAAATCTGTAGTTTACTTAATAAGAATACACCAATGTCACCTTGGCCAGTGTGGATCAGTTGTTTGGGTGTTGTCCAGTAAACTGAAAGATCACAGGTTCGATTCCTGGTCAGGGCACATGCATGGGCTACCTACAGGTTTAATGTCCAGTCAGGCGTGTATGAAGGCAGCTAATCAATGTTTCTCTCTCACATTGATGTTTCTCTGCCTCTCTTTCTCCTTCCCTTCCCCTCACTCCAAAATCAAAAATAAAATAAAAAATTTAATAGTAATATAGCAATGTGTTAACTTCTTCGTTTGGATAAATGCACATGGTTAGGTAAGACGTTGACTTTAGGAGAAACTGGGTAAAGTGTATGTATTGTCTTTTCAACTCTTCTGTAAAATTATTTTAAAAATTTAAAAGGGTTTAAAATAAAGGTAAAGTTTCAGCAGCAGCTTACAACGCCTTATATCACCTGTTTCTACTCCCTCATTATATCTTTGAGGTCATCTTCTATTCTCTGCCCCTTGATCTCACTGCAACGGCTTCACTTTTCCTTAAGGTTCAACCCCAGGGCCTTTGTACTGGCTGTCCCTGTTTCTGGACTACTTTCACCTGGGCTATGCCTATGGTTTATTCCTCTTTGTCAAATCTTGGCTCAAATGTCACCTTCTCAATAACTATTCCCTGAAAATTTTAAACCCTTTCTAGAACCTCCATTTCTCACTTTCACTGCTGTGTCTGTCTCATGGTGTGCACACTTCTAACACACTTTGCAATGTTCTTATGTATGTTAGTGCTTATTATTTTGTTCCCCTACTACAAATTAAGCTTGTTGAGAAGAGAGGTTTTTGTGTATTTCCTCCACTATACATTTCTATCACCTAGAATTGAACCTAGCACACAGATGAATATTTGTTGAACCTAAATACTAAATTCTGAATTAAAAGAAGGACAATACCTACTGCTTGCTTTGATAATTAGAGCATTGTGTAAGCAGGTCAATATGTAGTTCTATAGAATCTTCATGACATTAGGTATTATTACAACCATTTACTGGGCTCTGAGAAGTCTTGAGTTTTTCCCAAAGTCATACTGCTCTCTGCTGAAACTCAGAGGCAGGATTCAAACCTGGATCGCAGGATGCTCATCCAATCCTCTTTCTTTTACATCACATTGTTGGCCAAAAAGACACACTTTGCCTCCTTTCATTAAAACCATGGTACTCAAGGATTAGAAATAGTGTAACTGGTACAGTCAGTTGTTCATGTAACCCAGTCCTTTTTGGGGGAGTGGCAATACCATCAAAGATAACTATAAGGAACATATTATTACTCACAAAGGTCATAGATTATTCTGGGATATTGTGAATGTTTCTTAAGTAATTTAATATGAAACTCATACTTTCAGTTTCCCACTCAAGGGCCTATTTTTGTTTTCAGCTTCAATAATCCCTTATGGATAAAGAGTTTCATTTCCAGGAAGGCTGTGTGATGTCAGGGGGAGGGCACTGGCTCAGAATCTCAAGGCCTTAGTTTCAGGACCCACTCTCCTATTCCCTAGCTATGCAGACCTGCTCTTGAGATTTAGTTTCCTCACATATTAAACTGGTACAATTTTAGCATCAACTTCATGGAAGTGGAATGAGTATAAGTGATCTACTCAACATGAAGGACTATGCATTACAATATTAGCATTAACTGTTATTGTTTGGATAAAACTGTTTAAATGAAGAAATTGAAATGGACAGTAAGTTTTCTTTCTAGAACCTTCTTAGTTTCAGATTTCTAAGTTAGTTTAATATCCATCAGCTGTGTTTGTGATTTTAAGAGTTTTCTTCCAAATGCCTCTATAAACAACACAACATCACATTCATCTTCACCATCATCATCACCTCCATCCTCATCGTCATCAAACACCTATCATTTATTAAACAACTATTAGGATCCAGGCTCAACGTGACACTCTTAATAATATAATCTTGCTTTATTGCCTACTATGAGTCAGCAAAGTGAGTATTAAAAACCCACTTTAGAGATGAGAGAATGGAGTTTTGGTGAAGGTTATCTAATTTACAAATTGTCATACAAAAGTCACAGGGCCAGATCTGGAACCCAGATGCTTCTGATTTCAGAGTGTAGTCCTTCAGCACATTTGGCACTGCCTTATTGCAGAGGACAGTTTTTAAAGCAACTGGAAAAATGACCAGAGTATGACTCTTCCAGGGACTGGCTTTTCTAAATCTTTGTCAGCATTTTCTTAAGACTGTGGACAAGAAACCACTTTCATTAGAATTGTCTGGTATACTTGTTACAAATGCTTATTGCTGGCTACTACCAGTGATGTGCTGATTAATGTTTAACAGCCAGCTTGGGGCAGGGGGAAGATGCATTCAAAACATTTACCAATTTCCATGGTATGAATACTCCCCCATGGCCAATTTCAAGCTACCTCCTCCTGTGTTGTGGTTCAGTGAACACAGAGTTCAGCAAAAACATAGCACATTGTTTTATAATATCTATACTATTCAGGTACAAAACCCAGAAAAAACATCAAGGGCCTATAAATAATGGTAAAATGTAGTCAAAGAATTAGAAAATGATAAATTTTGAATACTTATTCCAATACGTAATTGTGAGTTTATGTCATTTACTTTTATTAAAAGTTGTGTTTGGCAACAAGCTCACAATGTCCCTGACATTAACAGCCAGCTCTCAGAGGTAGGTATGAGCAGGCTGTAATTCCCACAGAGCCACCTCACACAGCCAAAATCAGCACCAAAAATGCCAGGACCCTAGAATCTGCATTTCTAGAAAAATTACTGAGCCAATACCAAAAGCCTTTTGTACAGCACACTTGAAGTATATGAAAGAAATATAAAATATGATTGACATCTGAAAAATGTAGATGGCATTCACATTCCTAGTAAAATGCTCATGGGCAGTTATGCTAAATAAACTCTACTGTTACTCATCTTTAAAGAGTTTTTTCAAAAGTTGAATAAAAATAGTCCAAAATTTTATTTTATTTTGCCCTTCAATGAAGTATGCTTTGCTCTATGTTAAAGAATAAGGCAGTAATCCTATTTCCCTCACAGCCGGCATGGAAGGCTGGTTCAGAGGCCTTTCCTGAAAGGTTTAGGCAAAGATAACAAATGTCAGGGAAGCTGCAGGGCAGGGATGAATGGAAAAATAGGCTTGTAATCTCAAATTCAATATGAGAGATCGAAAGCATCAAATAATCAGTCAGCAGTGAGCCTCCTCATCAGAATGTTCCATCTGCCTTGGAATTCAACCTTGTGATTGTATTATGATGTATACATTATACATCTCTCTCTCTCTCTCTCTCTCTCTCTCTCTATATATATATATATATATATATAGGCACATCTGAGTTCTTGCTTGACTCAGTAGAGAAACGATTTGAAACATCACCTGCCTCCACCCTCTCTACCCCTGCCCTACCCCATGTACCTTAAATATATACACATCTCTTTTCTAGGTAGAGGTTTTAATTCAGGGAGAAAGCATGCTCCCTCAAAATCAAGGGCCATCCAGTGGCTGTGCGTAAATCCTGCTACACAAGAGATCCATCTAGGATCTCTTGGGGATTATCCTCTAAACAATGGTTTTGCTTTTGGAAGGTGCATATGGAAAGTAGTTAATGGATATCCATGACTGATGTTTACTCAGTGCTTACAAAATGCTCTAAGTCATTGATAAGCACTTTGCATACGTTACTGTTTTAATCCTCCTCCTGTGTTGTGGTTCTTATCAAGTCACATCGAAGGTAGTCAATCAATATTCTTTGAATGAATAAATTCACAAATTCCCATTTGAAAGCCATGGAAGGTAAGGTGTAGAGAAGTGAAATAACATGTCCAAGGTCAGATAACTAGGTATTAGTGGCCCAGTCCCAGGTGTTCTCTCAGTTCAGAATCATAAACTCACACTATTGCATACCTAGGGTATAAAACAGGGGCTTTTAAGATGTTGAAGTACATCAGAGTCGCCCATTATAATTATTTGAAATGATTCATCTTGGGTCCATAATTATTAATGGTTAGTTTGGAGTTGGGGCCAGGAATCTGCATTTCAACAGGCTTCCCCAGGTGACTTACAGGCGATCTGAAGGTTATACTTGGAAATAGATTGATTTAGGGCATGTAGATCTCTCTACACCTCCAACCATAGGCAAACCTGTCTTCCTTTCAGACCATAAAACCTGCATTTGGCTAGTGGTGACCACGAACCACCCACCTACTATTAAGGTAGTGTTTTTCACCCCATCTTCCACACTCACCCTTCCTGAGTCTCAGAGCCTTGAGTTTTTAGACATGGTTCCCACAAGATCACAAAATTCAGTACCTTCATTTATTCAGGTGCAATGAATTTCATCCTAGAAACATGAAATAGTGAGACATCACTAAAGTTAGACTGGAATCTAAGTCTCCTGAATTGAAGGACTTTCATTGACTAAACGTCTTCTAGTTGCTGCAATGGTTTCCCTATTTTCATCTTCTGTGTGGGCAAATCTTGCTTTTTAAGTAGAGTAACCGGAAAAAGGAAAAGATTGACTTTTGAAACAGCCAAAGCATTTTTCAGGGTATAATCCTATTTGTTTCTCTCTGACTCAAGAAAGGCTGGTATTGCCATTAGTATTTCATAAATGAAGAAGTGGAAACTGTGAGACGGTAAGTGACTTGCCCACTGTCACACAGCAGGAGTCTACCACTCAAGTCTTGCCATTCGAGTCTCACCCTCTTCTCATTAGAGTGATGAATGACATAATTAGATGATAAATTACCCCAGGACTAGTGGATATTTATCTGTCCTTACTCTAAGAATTAGACTTTAGACCATCAAAAGGTTTGCCCATGAGCCCTGCTACTATACAACTGCTAAGTTTCTAGATGAGTAAGACTTTCTTCAAGAAGTTTTCCATATTTCCTCTCTTATTGAATTATGTACCCAAAGGTCCTTCAGAGGACTCACCCATTATCTTGTGATTGTATGTCATTATCTTTCTCTTCTTCATAAATGGGAGATCCCAAGGACTCTCTGAGTATGTCTTATTTGTCCTTATTCCTCACATCTAGCAAATTTTCTTTATATAAGTGGAAGCTTTTTAAATGGAAACAAGTAAAACAGTATAGACCCAGAGTATTAATTCCTTTAAGAATAAATAATGGCAAACTATGGCCCACAGGCCAAGTCTGGCCTACCACCTGTTTTTGTAAATAAAGCTTTATGAAAACACAGCCATGCTCATCATTTGTTTACATGTTGCCTATGGCTGTTTTTAGGTGAAATGGAAGCAATATGGCCAGCAAAGTCAAACTACTTACTAATGGCCCTTTAAGAAAAAGTTTGCTCTCTAGGTGAGGAACAAACTAGAAAGAAATGCAGACATTTCTATTTCTGTAGTATGTTTCTTAGTATTTTCACTTGCTAACATGTATTTTCACCACTCCCCACCCACCAGTGCAAGAGAAATGAGCCTACTAACGAATAGGATTTGGGACTCAGAAGTGATCTGAGTCATCTCAGCCATTTAGAGAAATTGTGGACTTTATGAGACACATAAGACATTCCTTAAATGTCTGTGAACCGACATATTAATGTTCACAAAGAATGAAATCTGTACATGTCTCCATGTATACCAGAAAAGCCCCAGTGGTCCTAGAACAAAAACCTCAGAGTGCTTGTCTCTTTGTTCCAAGCATTTATATAAAGAAAGAAATAATTAGTAAGGAAAATCCAGGGATTTTCGCTGAGATCAGTTTCATCATAAATTCATCACCAATTTTCTGCAACCAAATGATGCTTTCAGCAGTTTTCTTAGGCCCAGAAAATTAGCATAATGTGTAGATTTGCCTTTTGGTTAAATTAAGTCTTGCATAATACATTTGGGGAAAAATCTTTGAGCTAGGTGGGTTTGAGGGTTCACTACAAAATATTAATTTTTTGAATTGATTTTTAAATTGGCCTTGATTTCTGAGTGGGGCAGGGGATTAAAGAAAACCAGGGGGCTGAAGCAGGTGTGGGAAAGACTGTAAACATCACTCTGGGAGGGGGAGAGTGGGGTGCCGGCAGGAAGGGAAGGCTGTCATCTTGTTCACACTGGGTGTTTCCCAAGCTGGGGAACAAGGAGGCTCATCTTAATGATGCCATCAAAGCAGATAGTGGCAGGGCTCTTGGGAGGACTTGACACATTCCTTAAATGAGTGGGGTGTGGGTGTGTCATTAATATAGAGACTCAAGCCTCCTTCTCTTCTGGGATGTATAAAGGTGGAGGCTTGCTGAAACAGTAGGATGAGAAAGAATTATTGTGGGATGTGTGTTAGGGCACCCGTCATCCATTCCCTAGGGTTCCCCAGGCTCTTGAAAGAACCTGAAGCTCAGAGGGCAGGACAAGCATTCCAAGGCTGTCCAGGAAGCCTGGTGCTGAAGGGAGGACCCCAGTCTAGAAGGAGAGTTGGGAGCATTGAGGTCTGCCCTTGAAGACATAGGACTCTAGGCAACAATGGAAGATGATGGAATGGCTGATAACTGTCCCAAGTACCCAAGCATGTGGCCACCTTAGGCTCCACCACATCCACAGAAGCCACTTGGGCACAAGAACTCCAGCAGAATGAGAGGAAAAGCAGAGAGAGGCACCGGCTTTGCACCACCAGGAAGCATCTTGTGTCACTGAATATCCTCTGCCCCCTCAGTCCTCTTGTCCCTTCTCCCAACCCCAAGCCCTAAAAGAAGGGGAAGAAGGAGGAGGATCCCACAGGTAGGCCTCTTCCCACAGACACTGAAAGGACTGGAATGGTAGGGGTGAAGAGGCAGGAAATACCCACAGCCACTGCACGTCTATCAGGAAGCAGGAAGGTAGCACTAGGAAGAGAGTCTGAATCTTACTGACTTTGAAAGCTTTCAGATGGACTGACCTGAGATCAGTTCCGGCTTAAATTCATCACCAATTTTCTGCAACTAAATTATGCTTTTGGCCATTTTCTTAGGCCTGGGAAATTTGCATAATGTGTAAATTTGCCATTTGGTTAAATGAAATCTTTCATAATATGTTAAGGGGGGAAAGTCTTTGAGCCAGGTGGATTTGAGGATTCACTACAGAATATTAACAATTTTTTCTTACTGAACTGATGTTTAAATTAACCTTGATTTCTGAGTAGGATGGAGGATTAAAGAAAACTGGAAGGGGGAGTTGGGATGTGGAGAAAGTTGTAAGAGAGTCACCCCTGAACAGGAAGAGTGAGGGTACCAGCAAGAGTGGCCAGAAACCTATTGCTTTTTTAGATGACAGAAAGGAGTCAGACTCGGGAAATTGCAAACCACATTCTCAACCATTCTGCCACACTGACCTCTTTCTTCTGACTGAACATCCTGAAAAAGCTCTTAGCCCCTCAGAACCTCAGCTCTTTTATCATAAAATGAGGACAAATTACAATCTCCCTGAGTCACTAGGTCATGCAATAATATATGATGCCTGCAAAGGGCTTCAATTAATGATTCTTAAATGGGTACCAGGTGCTCTAGGTGTTGATCACCATAATAATTATGGGCCAGAAAGGGCACTCACCTGTAGTGACTCATTTAGGGGTACTAATAATAGTATACATTTTTTCTAGATGAAGGAACTGAAGCCCAGAAAGGTTAAGTAACTTCCTCAAGGAGGCTAGGAAGTGGTAGAGGTGAAATTCCAAACCAGATAGTTTGGTTACAGTCTATAAACATTTACTGTTAATATTAGTGGTAGTTTTTTCCAACTCCTTATTCCTGGAACCAAAACCACAACTTTGAATGTGAAGCAAAGAAAGAGCACTTTATAGAGTTTTATAATTCTGTTTTCTGATAAACAGATACCAATTCCCAGACACACCTGCTATATCACCAGGGACTGATATACAGTAGATGCTCAATAAAAATATTTTTAATTATTAAATAAGAGAACATGTGGTTTCCAGCCCAGTGAAACCACCTGGGAATAATGAAAGGTGCTTTGTAAACTCTGCTTCAATGACACTGGCAGGGACTGAATATTTGTGTTTTCCCTCCTCTAAACTTGTATGTTGATGCCCTAACCCCAGTATGATGGTATTTGGAGATGGAGAGTTTGGGAAGTGTTTAGGGTTAGATAAGGTCCTAAGGGCAGGATCCTCCTTTTGGGATTAGCATCCTTATAAGAAGGATTGAGAGAGACTCAACCAAGTGAGTACATAGTAAGGAGGTAGCAAGGCTGAAAAGAAGCTCTCCCTAGTACTCAAATATGCAGACACCTTGATCTTGCACTTCCAAGACTTGAGACCAGTGAGAAATAAATGTCTGTGCTTTAAGCCCTCCAGACTATAACATTTTGTTATAGCAGCCTGAGCCGACAAATACACCTTAGCAGTTCATCTCCTTTACTGATGTGTTAAACACTTGGCCCCTTGCATGCTCATCCTATATTGTCAAAGAATAAAAAAACAGCCAAAGAATTTGTCAGCCCTTCTCCATCCATCAGCCTCATTTCTGTCTGAGGAATCTCATCATTCCAGCACAGCACTGAATTTATTCAAGTTGAGGGAAATGTGATGTTTTTTCTTAAATTTACATCACCTGGCTGTGGAATCAGCCCTGCCGAGCTAGGAAGGAGGCATTAACTACATCCAAAGCTGTGTGATTAACTTATTTGTTTGCCTACAGAGCTAAAATGAAAAAGCAGGAAGCTGAGTGAATCTGCACAAGCCCCGTTTTGAAGTAGGATTTCGAGCAAACCCGAGACGTGGGTTTTAATTCACATTCCCTGGGCTTACCATTATTATTATTTTTAATGGAAAATAACTTTGCACAATCTTTCTCCATTTTAAATGGAGAATGTGCAATATTGTCTAACTCAGGGTATGAAGTTGATTTAGTATGCATGATTTTCTCTGCCCCCCAATCCCTTTCTTTGGTTCCTTGAACACATTCAATATAGTTACATTTTTGCTTAGAACATATATATTTTCCCCCTGAACTTTTCTCGATTGCTTTTTTATCAGGTTTACAAATCAAATCAAATAGGTATATTGCAGAGCTCTGTGATATTATTTTCTGAGCTTATAGTACAATGTATTGAATTATGCCAGTCCATGCTTTTCTCCCACTATTCTCTGCAGATTGAGAGAGAGGGACTGTGGGCCCCGTAAATTCACTTGGCGCTCAGCATTACTGGCTAAATCAAGACCGCTATTCAGGCTGCAAGAAGAGACAGAGCAAGTGTTCGTTACACAAATCAATTTGGTCCAAAGTTCATCGCAGTGGTACTCAACCATCGCTCACATAATATTGTCAACTTAATCAAATAATGCCTCAAAGACACTCACAAGGTTTTCTCTCTGAGAAAATTGGTGGAGGAGGGAGAAGCTGCTTTCCAAAAGCATACTCTTTATTCAACACTATTAAGAGCCCTGTGCATGGAGAGAATTAAGCCTGTAGGAGAGGGAAGATGCTGAATATTCAGTAGGCTGACTGGAAGGAAACTATGCTACGTGGGCATCACATCTTGGGTATTGGGTTTCGATATCTGGATGGCAGACTTGGGGATGCTTGTGCACAAAGAAGCTGGACCCAGAGAGGTTTCCTGGAATGCTGCAATAAAGATCTGCCGAGTGCCTATGGTGTACTGTGGTGAAAGACTTCAAAATTGCATTCAATGTAGTGTGTCTTGGACATGGTCATAGTCTAGTAGAACAAAGAGGTAAGTAAACTGGTAATATTTGGAAATCTGTGGTTAATAAGTATTCAACGAAGGTGAACACAGGACTCTTAAGAGCTCCAAGCAGGCATCTAAAGCATCCTAGTTTGGTTACTTTTTTGTTGGTTGATTGTAATAGGACCCTATTCTCAGAGCTTGTTCTATTTCTAGTCCAGATGTAGAGCACACACAGTTAGAATGTCATTGAATCTTTAGTCATCTGTAAGAATGCTTGGCAGTTGCCTGCCAGAGCATCTTCACCTTGACCCTGAGAGGCCATTGAGGACTGAAAAGAGTCCAGGATATGGAGTTACATATCCTAGATTCAGTCCTGGCTCTGCCATCTTATTGCTGTGTAACTTTGGACAGGTCACTTAACCTCTCTGAGCCTCAGCTTTCCAAATTGTTATGGTGGGATAAGGTATGAAAAACACCTAGCTAGATGCCTGGCTCACAACAGGACCTCAGCACAAGTTGATTTTCAAGCCCCTATCCCAGGTCCTTTAGGCAGTTCCACACTTGGTGTTCAAGCTGTCAGTGGATGGTAGTATGTGGCACTGGATGTTTCAACCCAGAACAGGGGAGGGCAAATACCCTTCAGCAGCAGTGGTGCTTATCCATGGGTCCATGGATGTCTATGCTTCCTGAAGGGAGTTTGTAAATTTCCTGAAATTTCATGCAAAATTTAGATGTACATGCATTTTCTTCTCAGAGAGTAAATCTACAGCTTTCATCAAATCTTCAGTGTATCCATGATCACAGAAATAGGTTAAGAAATATTTATCCACAGGCTAAAGAGAAATACCACCAATAAAAACAAAAATAATGATAACAACAAAAGTAGCAGCTGACACTGGTAGAACCAACTGCATGACAGGCCCGTCCTATATACACAGCATATACTATCTTTAATTTTCACTATCTTTAATTTTCACCATGTAAGAAAGTTATAGCCCAAATATATTTCATCTTATTTTTTTTACTTAAAACTTAGCCAGGTGGCTCAGATGGTTGGAGCATTGATCCTTACACCAAAAGATTACAGGTTCAACCCTGGTCAGGGCATGTATGGGAGGTAACTGATCAATGTTTCTCTCTCTTCTTCTCTCTCTCTCCCCAACCCCCTTCCTCTTTCTCTAAAATCAATAAACATATTCTCAGGTGAAAATTAAAAAAAAACCAAAAACTTAGGTACATGGAGTTGAGTTCCAGATAATGGATTCTCATTTTGAAACACCCTCACCACTGGCCAAGGGAAGACTGTTTCTTTCTCTCTTTCATTGTCCTTCTTTCCTTTAAACCCATTTTTTCACTCCCATCCATGCAAACCAGCATCATCATAAAGCAGCAATGTCCAATAGGACTTTCTGCAGTGCTGGAAGAGTTATTATGTACCTAAGCTTTCTAACGTGATAGCGCACCACTTTCTGTGGCTGTTATAACAAATTACCACAAACTTAGTGACTTACACCACACAAATGTTGGATGTCAGAAATCTGGTAGGAGTCTCACCAGGTCAATTTCAAGGTGTCTTCAGGATGCTATCTCTTTCTTTAGGCTCTGGATAGGACCTCTTCCTTTGCCTTCCATGGTCCCCAGAAGCTGACCTCATTTTTTGCCTCATGGTCAATGGTGGATGCGGTCCTTCTCGTGTCATATCTCTTCCATACTGGCTGCCATTCTGACCCCCAACCCCTGCCCCTTCCACTTATAAAGATGCTTGTGACTGCACTAGACTCACCAGATAATACCAGATCATCTCCTTATTTTCAGGTCAGTTGATCAGCCACCTTAATTCCATCTGGAACTTTAATCCCCCTTTGTCATGTATAGTAACATACTCACAGATTCCAGGGATTAGGGCAATAACTTCATTAAGGGCCATTATTCTGCCAGCCACACGTATCTTTTATGCCCTTGATGTATGGCTAGTGTGAATATTTAATTTGATTCTGCTTTAATTTAAATGTAAACAGTTGACACTTAATACATTTCATAGAAAACTTTTAAGTATGCTTTGAAAATCTTGGATCTTTAACTATCAATTATTAAAAACCTAAATATACCCCTGAGCCAGGCGGTGTGACTCAGTTGAGTGTCGTTCTGCAGGAACAGATCACTGGTTCAATTCTTGGTCAGGGCACATGCCTGGGTTGTGTGTTCTGTCCCTTGCTAGAGCAAGTACCAGAGGCAACCAATAGATGTGTCTCTCCCTCTCTGTCTTCTTCCTTTCCCATCTCTATTAAAAAAAAAACAGATGAATAAAATCTAAAAAAAAAACCCCTAAATACAGGTCAGGTATTTCCAATGAAAAAAAAGTAATGTACATATTGAGATAGTTATGTACAAGTGCAAGTTATAGAAAACATTTTGAAGACATGGTACAAAGTAATTTAAGAGGATGTAAAATATTGTTTACATTGAAACAATATTTTTGATAAATTTGATATTTTTGATAAATATATTCTCAAAATTAATTCCACACTTTCTTTTTACTATTTTGAACCATGGCTTCTAGAAATTTTTTAATTGTACATGTGGCTCTCATTTTATTTTATTGGACAGAGCTGCTCTCAAGTGTTGATCAACCGTCCTTGAACTGTATCTAGTGTGTGTTGTGACTACGTGTGTTTTTTTTTTCTTTTCTACATGTGTTTTCAATTTTCATCATGTAGGGAAGAAAAAAATAATTCTCGCTACTCTTTCAGGATCTTAGTTGGCACAACTCCCTTTCCCCTTGTAACAAGAGAAAAACAATAGTTTACTAATATGTATACCTCCTCTATGCATGGGAGATACTCAGGAAAACTCTGTAAATTCTTGAAATGGTCCCAGCCTTTGCCTTAAATATAATCTTCAACTAAAGACAAAAGATGTTGAAGGGTGGGCACTTATGGGAAGTCACTGGGAAAACAAAGTTAAAAAAGGGTAAGGTTATTATGCAGACTTTAGTCTTGCCTTCTTCATTGATAAGAGTTTCTTGTGATTTAGGGTCAGGTTCTCTTCTGGTCCAGAAAGATGCCCTTACAAATGGGGATTTCCCTAATAAATGTAAATATCCCTCACAAAAAGCTAACTTTTGTTTTGTTTTCAGAGCTTCTGCATCTGTTGTTTCTCAAAAATAATCAGCTCAAAATAATCCTTATGCCAAAAACATGTATTTTGGGCTGGCATAATTTGCTTTTCATCATCAAATGTAATTTGATACAATTCTTGTTTTATTTCTAATCATCCTCCCCCCTTGACACACACACTCAACACTATGCTTCCAAGTCTTTAATTTCTCTCTGAATTGTAATTTATGCTGACAATTTCACCACATTTTTCTCATTCATCCTACACTGTTACCAGGAACTTGGAGCCACACCCTGCTCTGTGATGGAAATCTTTTATCCTTGCTTGCTGCTGAGGAAACTGAAGCTCTGAAGGGTTTAAGGAGCTGGTTTTATAAGTGATAGACTGAAGTATAACTCAGAGATGTCCAGCTACAAAATTTCTCACCTGTGTTTCTACTCCTGGATACCTGGTCATCCCAAAGAGATGACATAGCTTGAAGGCGTGTCTACACAGGCTGAGAGAGAGGGCACGGTGGGGAAGGGCCAGAAACCCAAAGACACAGACTTCTACACTACTGTGTGTATTCTTTCCACAGTTATCTCTAGATTGGTCGATATCAAAATCCAATTTCACCAGGATTAGCACTTGGGTTGCTCAGAGCTATTCATTGAATTAAGAACGATTATAGCAGAGGGAGCCCCGTGGTTCTTTATTAAGGTCTCTGCGGAAGCACTAAGTGATCTACTGGTGATTAAAGTGCCAGTGGTGTTTTCTTAACATTTATAACCCTCACTGATGATATCTGGGGAGTTTGTTTATTAGGAAAAATTCTGTGCCACACATCCTGCCTCCTAATAGGGCCTTTGAACCGGGTGAGAGCACAGGCTGGCTTTGCCATCCTAATGAGCTTGTTTAGGAAACTCTGAGAGTACTGGTAGATACCCACCTCTTGAGGTTAATGGACTTCCCATCCATGTAGTTTCCTGCAACCCTTCTTGCCTGAGAGGGAGGCTGCCTCTCAGAGTCTTCTGTATCCGTGGGCCTGAGAACACAAACTGATGGTTACTGATACTGTTAATAATAATGATGATAATGCTAATATGCTTTTTTATGCATTGGACTTAATTTTCACAAAGCCTTTGGTGCCATTACCCTGCTCTAAAGGGTCTAGGACAGATATACATTTATTTAATGCACATTCACACAAAGGCCCAGAGACATGAAGTTAGCAGCCATGCAGCTCAGTCATAGTAAAACCAAGCCTATTTGTTTATGCCAGAGAACCTTATTTGAGAACTCACCACATACTTGAGATTAGCAGGTTTGATTGGTGCAGTTTTGCCCCCCTTCCCCATGAGGGAACATTTGTACCTCAGAAGATATTTTTAGTCATTCCAACTCAGGAGTATATCACTGGCATCTAGTGGATGTAGGCCAGCAATGTTTCTGAAATCCTACTGTGCATAGAACAGGCCCACATCAAGGAGTTAACCAACCCACAATGTCAACAGTTCTGTCCTTGAGAAACTCTAGGGGGTAGGGATAACATAGTGAACAGTTCCACAGTCTCTGCTCTCCTGGAGTTGATATTGTGATGGAGAAGACAGACACTATACAAATTCACAGAAGCCTATAACATACAGGTAAGAAGTATGTGCTATGAAAAAAATCAGTGGGCAAGGACAGCAGAGATGCTGATGCAACTGGTTTAGATAATGGGGCTGGTGACAACCTCTCTGATGGGTACGTCTGGGTAGAGACCTGATATCCCAAACCTAGTTATGAAGTTCATTCCCAACTCAGCTGGGTCTCATTTAGAGACAAAATTATTTTTAAAAATCTGATAGGATCAATCCAGAGCTCTTCCTTGAGCAGTTAATTATTACCAGCCTTGGGGAAGGCACCTAACAACCAGATAGTCCATGTCTTTCAGAAATACACATTCTAGATGTTTGGTCCCCCAAGCAAGTTTCTTAGCTTTTTCACATCATTTTATTTTTGTACTTAGAAATTTCATGTTGTGTCTTTGCCAAAAGATTCAACAAGTTTCTTAAAGATACTGTGATGGCTTGCTTAGTCCATCCATGTGATGTACAGTGCTGAGCTCAGGGAACCTGCAGACAAGTCCTCATCCTTAGACAGTATTGATGGCTTTGGGAGGCCAGTGGAGAGCTTCTCATCCCAGGATCCTTGCATCCAGTGGCTGCTGCAGAGCCTGGACTGGTCAAGGGGAGACTAAAGTCTCCTGTCTATTTTTGGAACTCATTAAAATGACCACTGTGATGGAAGGAAGCCTGGAGCAGCTCTGGCTGGAATGAACATTCTCCTCTCCACTGGACCTGGTTTGAAGCCAACACTTTTGAGAGACTCATTCTGCCTGACATGGTAGGAAATGCATTCACTCCTTGATATCAGCTACTCATTCTACATCCAACTGTGGTTTGTTTATAGGGGACTCATGGATTTAATGGTGGGTTTAAAAAATAGTATGTCATGTCCTAGTTTAATGGTGGCTTTTAAAAAAATATACTCATGTCCTGACCTTCATAAACCTGTGGATGTGACCTTATTTGGATAAAGGATCTTTACAGATGTGATTAAGGATCCCAAGACAAGACCATTCTGGGTCTAGAGGGAACTCTAAATATAATGACTATTGTCTTATACAAAGGAAAATGAAGAAGGAGATTTGAGCCTTAGACACACAGAGGGAAAGAGGCCACCTGACCATGAAGAAAGACATCATAAAGATGCAGCTAAGAGACCACCGAAGTAGGAAGAGGCAAGGAAGGATTCCCTCCTAGGAAGAAGCTTGGGTCTGAGCCAACTTCTTTGTGTATCTTTGGCCCCCACAACTAGAAAGAATACATTTCTATTGCATTAAGCCACCAAGTTTGTGATCATATTTTAGGAGACTAATAGAGAGATATAAAGCACAGGCATATTCTGAATATGTTTTCCCTGAAAGTCCTCAGAAAAAGGGACAGAGAAAGCTCACACCCCAATAAATTCAATAGAAGAGCCAGGAAGGATCACTCCCTTAGGTCCAACTCTGAAATGTGCTTGAGGCTGTATAATAGCTGTTTTGTTCACTTCTTATTGCATTTGGTCCTCACCGCAATCTAACACTTTATGTTAAATCACACTGTATAAGTAGTCATGCTCAGAATGAAAAAAAGTGTTTTTCTGTGTTGCTCTTTCTCAGCCTCTACATTCTGACATCCTTTCTTTTTCATTCACTCACAAAGTCTGAAACACATTTTTTTTAAGTTTACGTGTTATCTTTAAAAACTTCTTTAAACACACAGGTATTCCTACATAAGAATTTATGGGCATTTGTATACATGTGCACAGTACAAAATGATTAATTGAGTGCTGTATGTTTTTATCAAAGGAAACAACACAAAGATTTCTCCAAAGTCCTATTTGACTAAAGATGATTAATTTTAATTTTCACGTGAATGGCATAATGCCATTAATCATTTAATATGTTTAATCATAATCTCTGTAATTCCTAATTAGGTTTATTAAGCTGAAACATCCAGCAGTTGTGCACAAATCCAAATCTAAGTTTCTTTCTTGGTATAAGAAGGAGCTTGTTGTAATTTGCATTTGAACAACAACTTCTAACAGAAAGGAACAAGTAGACTGGAAGTTTCTATCTGAGCTGCTGCTTCTGGAAACTTAAGAGTACTAAGACCCCTGATCCCTCTGAAAATGATGCTTCTGTGATTCAAGGTCATTTGCATCTCATGGGCATGTAACCAAATCTCACTACTAGCAATGAAAACACAGTTCCTGTTTTGTTTGGGTATTAATGTTATAATATTTTTCTTCAACAATCACTTGAAGGTGGCAAGGTTGATCATTCACTCCTTCACTTTTTTCATATGCTCATTATCCATTCACCTATTTAGTCAGTGAGTCAGCCAGCCATTAAACAGGCATTTGTCATTTGTCGACCATGGCTCATGAGCTGTTCATGTCACCCTGCTACAATACTTAAGTGCCTCCTCATATCTTGTAGGATGAAATTTAAACTCTTGCTCTGCACACAGGGTTCTTCATATTCTAACCCCCTACCTCCCTCTACAATGTGCTGCCCTGCTCCTTCTTCATACACACCCCCATGACCAGCTCCAGTAAGGTCCACATGTACTCCCCTGACTCCAGACATGGTTTCACCTCTCTGAGTCTTTGCATATGCTTTGCTGCCCCCATCACAGTGTCAGTGTCCTTCACCTCTTCTCTTAGACATCTCTCACTCAAGATTCAACCTAAAGAATTGGCAATTCTTGTGGAACCTCCAGTTGTGCTGTGTGTCCCCGATTTAAGTTTACTCAGTGCTCTGTGATTCACTCTCCTCCCAGCACTTAACAGTGTATATGACAGTTGACTTTAACTTTTTGTCTGGTAATAAAGTGAGAACTGTATGTGACTTGGAAGACTTACTTCAATGGCTAGCATATAGTAATTGCTCAGTAAAGAGGTACTTAATAAGCCAACGAGAACCTTTCCTTTATGGCTCATAAAGGAGGCTTTTTACACCTCTCTTTCGACATTAAAAAATTTGTCACTCTATAAATGTATTACATTTCATTTATTAACTGTATACCATGTGCCAAGAACTCTGCTGAGTAGAAGGATGTTATTTTGTTCAATCTTCACAGTGCCTTATAAGGCATGCAGTATTATTATTGTTAATTTTCCAGACTAGAAAACTATCGCCATCCTCCTTGTTACTCTTTCTGAAAGCATAAGCAAATCGTCATTACCATCATAACATTGCACTTGGAAGAAGAAGTTCTAGTAGGGCTTTTGATATGAACTCAGCTTGTAAAGTATTTTGCCAGTCAACTGGAGGTCTTGATTTCAAAATGCAATTCAGGGTACATAGGACTGAGAATAATGAAATAATAAAGGAAATCTGCTGAGACAGTTGACGAGAAAGTCAACAATTATGCTCAAGTTATTTTGGCATGTATATATTTCACTTTGTAAAACTATCTTTATTATTTTATACCTGGATGCCTGCATTGATAGTTTTTTCTCAGCTATATGCTTCTAAATTGATTATAAGTAGGTGAGGACAATTCTTTGCTCATAATTTTGATGGGCTTCCACATAGGATTTTCATCTTGGTTTCAGAGAAGCAAGTACCTGATGTGGATGGAATCTACTGCCACCTGTATGCAGTATGTGCTAAATGGAGGGAAAATATCTAAAAATGAAGCATCTCCGAAATGCTCAAATTCTAGGACTGAGAGTATAGGAATGGTGACAACAATACTAAATATTATTGTGACTTTTTTCCTAATTCCTGCCTATACATGGGTGTCGATGTAGTAGCATGTTACCCAGGCTCTTATTTGGGAGGGATGAAATGGGAAGCAGATGGAGTTATGTTAATAATGTAACATCCTCTATACCAATGAAGTGTAATAGAAAGTTCTGCAGTGATACAGATGTTCTGTATCTGCTTGTCCAATACGGAAGCCACTAGCTTCCATATCCCACATGCCACATGCCACATGCCACTAGCCACATGTTGTTATTGATCACTTGCAATTTGGCTAGTATGAAGGAGAAACTAAATTTTATGTTTTATTTAATTTTAATTTATTTACATTTAAATAGCCACATGTAGTAAATTGTAATGGACAGCATAGGTCTACACAATTAAGAAACAAAAAGTTCAAACTATAAAAAACGTTAAGTAAATCAGATGATTAGTTTGGCTACAGAATACCAAAAAGCCTTTTCAAACGTTTTAGTATATTTACTAAGATTTTATCTGCACAGCCTCAACAATTATGTAGGTGTATCTTAAGATTTGAACAGCCTTATTAAGGGATAGACGCCCCCCCCCCAGCTTTATCATTATCATCCCCTTGTTGATGAAGTTTTCCTCTGATTGCCTCCATCCCATCCCCCAGCATCAGCTAGTACCTTACTTTGCTTTACGTTCTCCTCAATGCTTATCTTCCTCTGACAGCTCCATATTTATTTATTAACGAGTTCATTGGCTGTCTCCCCTGTGAAAATTATGCTTCACGAGGACAAGGATATTCGCTTTGCTCACTGCGAAATCCCAGCCCCCTGATGTGCAAAGTGCAACAAGCATTGGTTGAATGAATGCAAACAACTCAGCAGTTCTTTCCTGCCCTTATTCCTTTGTTCTGGCATTTTCCTACCATTCAGGGGATGCCGGAGCATTTTGAAAATGAGAATTTGGGTCCACTCAGAGTCTCTATGTTTTGCTCTCAATTTTTTAGCAGACAGATGACGCAGCGCCCACGGATGGCCAGCCCCAGACACAACCTTCTGAAAACACAGAAAACAAGTCCCAGCCTAAGCGGCTGCATGTCTCCAACATCCCCTTCCGGTTCCGAGACCCGGACCTCCGACAAATGTTTGGAGTAAGTACCGCCTTTCTCCTCTGCAGTGCCTACTCTGGGCTGCCCAGAGTGCTTCCCTGTATGTAAGTTCTTGACATTTGTAATTCGGGGGTGAGATGTTTACAAAGGAAAATGGGGGGATTTTAGTGAATATATGGTGGTTAGGATCTCTTTATAATTATAGTATGAATGTCTTTGTGTATGTCCACTGTGTTTCCATTTTATCAGTGGTCTCCCATTTATTAGTAACTTAAATAGCAAATGGAAAATTAACTCCCAGATAACACACTGTTGAAACAAGACCACTCATGATCCCAAGCTGAGGGGCATGGATCCCATGCCATGGCTAAAATAAACATTATGCCTCATCTTGGTGCTTCTCTCTATTGCAGTTGTCAAATTATCGTGACATATCCCTGCATATCTTCCTCTTTCCCAGGCACTGAGATGTCAGGTGCAGCTGTGGAGAATAGCTAATTCTGCCTAAAACTTTATTAAAAGACAAAAAAACAAAACAAGAGCTAGAGATTTCTAAGACTGACCTGCATTGTATATTCTTCTGGAATCAGTGATGAGGAGTCAGAGGTTCTTACTGTGATGTTATACGTGACAAATAACAACCTTGTCCAGGCACCATGGTGAAATGCAGAAGCAACCAAAAATCACCACTAATCCAGAGAAAATAAATGATAGGGTTGCTTCCTCATAGAACATCATGACTCGGACAATATCTGCCTTGGGAAGAGATGAGCTTGCCATTTCTTTGGGCTCAGTTTTACCAAGGGCATAGCTATGATGGGCTTGAATATTATCTATGTTTATAAATGTAGTCAATCTATTTACCCATTCCACCCAGCATCGGTGAGGAATATCTGTGGATTCAATGAACAGAACTACATTCTTAATGTTTGACTTAGGTTGGCTGTCTGGAAATTCTTCTAAGAGTTTTTAGATGGATGCAAATAAGATAAGAGGAATAAGAAAAAAGCCCAACTTTAATGCCTAGTTCTCGGCAAAGTAGATTTCATTCTCCATATGAAAAAGGAAGCACTGGCTGATTGTTCTGCAACTGTGGGGTTAGCTTGCACCTTTTATTTCTTTAACATGCATGATGTTTATCAAGTGCACATCTGACACAAAAGCAGAACAAGTGTCCTAATATTTAAGATACCCAATCTTGAATCCTGACATTTCAGAGGAAAAGGTCAGCTTCTGCACTTTTATCTCTCTCATTTGGCAATAACCTTGAGTTGAGCCCTCTAACTCTTGCAGAGCAGCGATACCCTCGGGCACTTTCAGGTCAAAGATGACTTTGAAAAGTGCAGAGCACTCAAAGTTAAAGTGGAGGTTAAGTGTGTGTAAAGCAGTGAGACCATGTTTGAGTGATGGGAAGCCAGAGGAATTAGATTCCTTTTGCCACATCAGGTTAGGAAGACGTCTTGCTCTTCAGTCCATCTTTACTCATCAAGTGTCACTGGGATGTTGGCTTTGAATTTGGTCCTTTTGATGACCATCTGGTGCTCTTTTATGGTGTCACTCATTTCAGCACACCCTATTTCCCACCCCTGAGGGTACTCTTTACTCCCTGATCTTCTGGGTTATCCTAAAAGTTATAGGAGAGCAACACTGCTAAGTTGGAGAGGCATTCAAAATATTCACAGCCAGAACTCCCAAAGATCAGCTCATGCGTGCATGAATATGTAAACCTCTCCACTCTTACAGGGGTAGGGCAGATGCCACAGAGTAAAGTCTTGCTGGAAGATTGATCACACTAGCAGTTTTCAAACCTTGATCAAAAGCTACTGGTTTCACAGCCATTTTTGTAAAAGGCAAAATTGTCAAGCAACTGACTAGACATCACTTCGACAAGATGGTAAATATACTTAATATTTATGAATTAAGAAAACGCAACATATATTTAATAATATTAAGATTAGTTTTATCTTGAATGGCATCTGTTTCTATTTAAAGAAGTATGCAAAACTATTTTTATGGGTTTCACTGATAAAATTATTGGGCACATATGGATTTCTTGACTCTGCACTAACTTTGAGGCATCCTTTGGCTTACAACCATCATTCTGGAGAAATGGAATTTTAACACTAAAGAAAAATAATCGATTCTCCCTGGCCAAACATCAGTGGTGGCAAACCCATTCTGGTTGTATGATACATTTAGTGGCGTGAATCACATTGAAAGGCATCTGTAAACATTTTGATTGGCTTCCCACACCCCAGTTGAGAGAATTTAGCATAGTTTCCTCCTTTGGGCCATACTTACTTGAATAAATTACATTTTAGTTCCCATTTGGTATTTTCCAAGTCATTTTGACATGAGCTATCTTCTCTCCTTTTGGTGGTATATTTTGCCTTTGTCCCTTCACTTTGCAGAAGTGAAGATGGAGAAAAGCCTCAGAAAAATCTCTGGGGTTTTCCCCTTTGTCTCTTTTCCTCAATATGGCCAAGGGGATTTCAAACTCAAAACACAAAAAGACAAAAAAGCAGCCTCCTTCCTCCAACTGCCTAAAACCCAGCAGTGTTCCTAATAACTTCTGTAACCATTAATAATCCAGTCATGAAGTTGGCAACCTTTGAGGGCCTAATGGTTACCACAAGTACCCCACGTTTTATTTTTGATTTGTGGCTTCAGTGCCTCTTCATTGCCATTCTGGTTATCTTTTCTTCCGTGTGCAGCGTGCACTTCATATTGTTTGCTTTCTCCCCTTTTGGAGATACCTCTTTCAGTGTTTGTCGTTAACTCTTCTAGTTCATTATAGATTTGCTTTTTTATTTCTTTTAAGATGGAGCATTTCTTGGTCAAGCAGTTATGTGGCCGCAGTATCCAAAGTAGTAGTCTTTGTAAAGCACCACCTGGGGTGTGAGTGGATGGATCTAGTATGTGATCATGAGACTGGTCCTGGATGTTTCACTAGAAGGAATCATTGGTTCTAGTCTGGCTACTTGCTTCTTGAGCTCTATCTTCATTTTGGAGATCATTCATGATCCTGTACTCCCTTTACATTGAATTCTTGATGATCCTATTAAAGGAATATATGGATTTTCACCAGATTAATTATAATATATTTCTCCTGAATGCAAAGCTTAGTTTACCCTAATATCCAAAATTTAAGTATTTCTGGGTTTGGGGAAAGAGAATTGATTATAATATATCCAGACCCCTGATATAACACATTCCATAGTAGAATTGTTTCAGAAACAACTGCTCAGCGAGTTCAGGTTTCAAATTTGCACAATATCCTTGAGGTCACAGCCTTTCTTTTTTCATGAAAATGCATACTCATTGGGCATAAATATAATCGACTGAAATCTCTTTTTACGGCCACCAAAAACACCCCAGATCACATGACTTTCAGAAGATGCAAAAGAAGCCTTTGTGATCACCTTTTCAGTCATAAAATAGAGTAATAGAGATGTCTGCACCTTCAATGTTAATGCCAGAGTTCCATCTACTGTGATGTTATAAGTTATGAGGCCAGTTTTTTAGATGACGTGGTACCTCCTGCATTCTAAACATGAAGTCAACCCCAAGAAAACTCAGGTGATGCATTTTCTTAGACTCTTTGCACACCCTTTGCACTAACCTTTACTTTCATGTTTCTTGCTGTATCCATTGAACATCTTGCACAGTTTCACAGGGAAATATTTGGTGTGAGAATGTCTACACAAGCCTGGTACATATTTGCCCATGTGTGTGCCTGTAAGCTCCTGGATTTTGTTCTTGACCCAGCCATTGAGACACCTTGAGTGGATTCTGAGACGTTGTTGAATACTACTGAACATTGGTGTTGAGCAAACAAATGCTAGTTATGTCTGCAAATGAGTCGTGTCTATTTAAACTGAAAATGTGCCAGCTGTGTTTACATCATTAGAACCAAACTTCCCAATTAAACTGTTGATACTATAAATATAGTACACAACTGACTCAGAAGTGGGGCTGACATCAGCATTCTTCTTAAGGCTCGTTTCCTTGGCTTTGAGAATCATCAGCCCAAGGCAGCTGCCAAAAGAGGCAAACATTTGAGACCATCTCAGGGCATATGGTGTCATCATTTCATTTAGTAAAAGACACATGCTAAGATTACTTTTTGATTGTTTTTTTTCTCAACCAGATTTTATTTTAAAAGAAGTGTTTTTGTGTTGACTGCTTAGAGAATGTTCAGTAAAGGACATGTGTTTCATGGTTTTGGAAGAATTCCTTTTCAAGCATCTCTATCCATAAATGTGTGTGCTTTCAGGCTTTTAGGCCTGAAATACATATGATAGCATCTGTGTGAACTGACTCTTCTAAGGTTATATCAAAATTACTGCTTCTGAGGAGTCCACAAAGCTGGAGGATTTTTTACTATGAAATTTACTTCACCTTTCAGTGGCAAACCCTTCATTCCCCAAATCTGAAAGTTTTCTTTTTCTATTTTTAATGATTATCTCTGCTCAAATCTAGGGCACTGAGAATGCTCTGTAGAAGAATATTCTATTGACCAAAAGACTATTTGAGTGTCTAGAAATTGCAGGGTGAGTTAGCTACACGTTTCTTGGTATTTCCATTATATGGGCTGACCTTGTTTTATTGCACCGTGCTGCATTGTACTTTGCAGACAGGACATTTTTACAAACTGAAGTTAAGACCCTCCACCAGCAAAAACTTATGATTCACAGAAGGCTCAGATGATGGTTAGAATTTTTTTAGCCAATACAGTATTTTTTAAGTAGGACACATACATTTCTTAGACATAATGCTATTGCATACTTAATAGACTACAGTATAGTATAAACATATCTTTTATATGCCCTAGGATAACCCCCAAATCTGTGTAACTTGTGTTATTATGATGTTTGCTTTGTTGCAGTGTTGTGGAAGCAAACCTGGAATATCTCTGAGGTGTGCCTGTACATGCCAGCATCCTTTTATCTCCTCTCTTAGTTGTACCTTTTCTTCTTGGTTTCTTCCTGTCCTTCTCCTTCTTTGGGAAATAGAGAAGAGCTTCTGTTCAATAAGAAAAATCCAACTCTATGGTCTTCTTGGCAGGTTCATATTCTGAGCAATGGGCACATTTCAGTGGCACAGGATGACATAAGCGTTGGGTTTCTTTTTCTTGTAGTAAGAACTTTCATTTCAAAGTTTTGAGCTATTTATATTCAACTAGAGTATGCGTATGCTTTTCTGTCTTTCTAAGTAAGATAGATTAATTTGTATGTTTCAAAGGATAGCTTCTATATGTTTCAAATAATATTTTTAAAATCTTGGTGGGACTCAACATGTTGACACTCTCAGGGCATACCAGCATTCTATGACTGATGCTTATCCTGAGGGTCAGGATGTTGCCCTCAATAATGTGTTCACATTGTTTCTTCTCTGTCTTACCCCTCCCTCTGAACCACTCTGTCCTCTGCTTCATAGAGGCTGCTTCATGCTTTCCACCCAGGAGAGAGATGGAGTACAGAATCTCCTAGGGTAATAAAGGATGCAATAATAATCGAGGCTGCAGAATCAAATGAAACAATAGGAAAGCTCAAAACAAAGGAAACAAGAGATGGAAACATCTTTTTTTTATGTTGTCTTGTTTACTTCTAATCACTAATGTGAATATTTGCTCTTGTTTTGCATCAGGGTAAAATTCCCATCTTGTTTTTTCCTGGGCCATGTTGCCTACTTTTATGCCACTCTTTCAGCCCACTCAGCTTCATGTGCTTGAAGAAAACGGACAGGATTTCAAGGTTAAGGAAGACTTTGGATTATCAAATGATTCTGGCTTCAGGGTCCATCTTCCCTTTTTCTTTTTTTTAAGTGTGAATCAAGAATTGCTTGATATCCTTTCTCACACCAGATTGATATCCTTTTACTACAAGATTCAGCAAAAAAAAAAAGGACACAATAGTTTAATTTGAATTTTAAATAGCAAGTGTTTTATTAAATATAAGTATATCACCAATATTGTTATTTTCAGGGTATGGTTATTCTGAAAAACTTGAAATTTAAATTTAATTAGGCAACAGTATGATATATGACTGTCCAATTTATTTGCCATCTGAAATTATGTTTCTAGACTTGAATATGTGGAGTTGCTTTGCTTTTTATGGAGCACATTCATACTAATTGTCTGAAATCTGTTTGTTTGTTTAACAACACGGAGAATCATCTGGAGAGAAGTGCATTTCAGCCTGAGGATTGATCACAACTGCGCTGGTGTCTTCATTTGATGGGTGCCCGTAGAGTGGGTCTTGCTTTCATCTGTTTGTACTTGTTTTACACAACCTGGCTGCTGCTAGCTTTTATGGGGGCTGGGAGTTAAAATGCTCAACATCATATTCTGTTTGGACATTTTTCTACCAAAATCCTACTTCCTAAGGGGTTTTTTTCCAGTGATTCGTGGAGTAGCCATGGAAGGTCGGCATATACGTTAGACATTTTGAATCTTCGTTGCTCAGTGCCTGGGAAAGCAATCCTGCACACATGAGGGAGGTAGACAGGTTTAACCTCTTGATTACCTGTTTTGTACAAGACCCCTGCTGTGATATCTCTCTTGGTGGGGCATGCCCTAATATGGAAATAATATGCGTGATTGTATTTTCTCTTGGATCAAGTGCATTGTTTAATGCTAGAACAAAATAAAATGTATATCCTTGTCTGTTAAAAGACTCTGACATGGGGTACCATTACCAGTGTGCATAATTTGATTTGCTTCATCTCTCTTCTTGCTTATAAAATATTTCTATTTCTTTGCAGCAATTTGGTAAAATCTTAGATGTTGAAATTATTTTTAATGAGCGAGGCTCAAAGGTAAGCAACTTAATTCACTTTAGAATTGTGTAGCTTATTTTAAAATGCTCGTTATAAGTAATGGGAAACAACTGCACTGTCTTAATCAGCACATTGTGAAAATATACTTAAGGGGGAAATCTTTAGAGACCAATTCCAGTTTCCAAAGTGGTGGGAAATATATTGGGCTCAGATTAAAATATATAGGGGGATAATTTAGAATTGCTGTTTTATATCTACCTATCTATCTATATATTTCAAGTTTCCAGAGGAAAATTACTCATGCTTAAAAAATAATGTTGTTGCTGCATTTTTGTTTTTCAGTGATAATTATGTTCTTTATATTAAAAAGTGAGTTGATAGTCTCATGAGCAGGTAAATATGTGATTATTCTGTATTAATAAAGTGCAGTTATTTTCCTGGGTTGCAGGGGAGAAAATTTTATATACACCAACCTTTTGAATATAGTGTGTTTTATTAGTTAGTGTGTTTACCAGTTCACATTTTGTAATTTGTCACTGCTTTGATTTTGTTTTTCCCTAGAAAACCAATTTTTAAGTTGATTTTCCTAGAGCACACAGTATTAGTAAAAACTGATGGTCCTATAGAGATGCTACAGCACTTTCAAAATGCAAATGTATTGAGAGAAAAGAGAAAGGCCAAACCATCCCCAAATGTCCTCTGTATCAGTGATTGTCTAAGTGAGGGCTCCAGACCAGCAGCAGCAGCATCACTTGGGGACTGACTGGAAATGCAAATTCTCAGGGTCCAAACCAGATCTACTGGCTCAGAAACTCCAACATTGGGGCCCAGCCATCTGTGGTTTAGCAAAGCTTCCAGGCCAATTATTAAAGTTATAAACATCATGTTTTCTTGTTATAGGCAAAAGCCAACGCTTCCTTCATCTGAATGCATAATGCCCCTTGGCCCTCTGGTGTTCTGTGTTTGCTAAAATGTCCACTTTCCACCTGCAACCACAGGAAACTCGAGAACCCCATGAGAATCTGCTTGAGGAAAACAGCCATAGTAGTGGATACTGGGTGATATAACAGGAGATGATGCTGTAAAAAACCCATATTGACCTCAGCAACCATATAGAGAACACTTTCAATAACTGTGCCTTGTTTCCAAGTACCATTCCTCTGGTCATCGGGAAGTTTAAACTCCCTTCTCAAAGTGGGAAAGTGGATATGAAGAGAAAGTGCTCACCTGATACAGAGAGAGACTGATTTTAGCCTCATCATTCTCCTTACACAGATGACTTGGGACAAGTCACTAGCCAGGAGGGTTACTTGGAAGAACTGGTTTTATCTAAGGTGGCAAGTGCTAGTTTCTTGGGTATAGTAACCACGTCTTCCCCACATAGCAAACATTTGAATTTATTATGCCTTGGATCGTCTTTACCCCTCCCTCCTAAGCAGATGTAGTATTAACTGAATAGAATGATGCTGATTGAATTGAGGGAAGAAAATTCCAGTATCGTCTTCTCCACAGCCAAAATGATGTTGTGATGTGCCAGATGAGTTAAAAAAATAATCCATTATAGTCTCTATAATTTTCTAGTTTAAGGATCACTGTTACTCTATAATTTCAGATATTTTATAGTCATTCTTATAATGTGTTAGTAGTTTGACCTCTGGGTTATGGAAGAAAGAAGTTAACTCTCTTTCTGCTTCTTGTATGAAAACTATTACAGGGACTATTTCTATACCTGCAAAGCCAGGTGCATGAAGAAAAAAAATGGACCCAGTTTAATCCTTTCACTCGGGCCTGATGTATTCTGGGCCAAGTTATAGATAAGGATCTGAAATGTTGGCCAACCTCCTTCTCATTGAAATCTGTAGTTTCCCTGCTTTTAAAGTCTTTTTTCAAATTTCTCTTTAATTTATATTTTGTTTTGTAACTTTGGCCAGTTGGAGAAAGCTATTTGACTCCTTTCGAGAGCTGTTTGGGAACATTAGGAGAATTTCGTTTGCTATTTTGAAAGTACAATGGCAGTGCTATTTTTAAGACTTCTTCTGTCATATCCATGATTAGCCTGCCTCTGGGGTTTTAGGAATAAGACCACTTGAGTTTGCCTCATCCAGAGACTGACTTTGTGAAGTTGCTTTAAAAAAATTGGAAACATAAAAAATACTCTCTTTCTCTGTGGGTATGCTGCCTCTCAAAGAACCCGTCCGGTCTTGCAGATGTTGAGGCTGACTGTTTAGGTACAAGTGTCATAGAGACAGTCCATTTGGGATCTGCTAAATGGGGGCAGCGGCTCACCCAGGGATATTTTTCATACTTGACATTATCCTTTACAGGAAAGGGCCTATTTAAAGGAACATTTCCATTTTAATAGCTGAAAAACCTGAACTGCTGTTATGACCTCATTTTCATCATGTGGTGCGGGAGATGTAGCCAGCAAGTGGGTGGGCCGTTAAGAGCTAGGAGCTCAGCTGCTGGCTGTTCTGTTTGTGGACAGTGCCCAAGACAGGTCACTTAGTGCTAAGTAAGTACGGCTGGGTGTTCTGTGGGTGTTTGGGGGTGTGTGTGTGTACATATACACCTATTCCTACACAAGCAGTGTCTATTTTATCCGAGGAATGTATAACATGAATAATGCACTCATATATGGATAATTATATGAGGAAACCACATTTTACAAAGATATGCCAGAGTCTGAAAATGGAAATTAGTTAGCACTTAGAGGTGAGAGGTCTTGCAATTCATTTTTCCTTTTAGGAGTCTTAAAAATATTTTGTTTAGTTCTGAAATGTTTTGTTTGGGGATATAGCCAAATATAGATACTTTTAATATACCTCGGAAATATACTATCTGGCCTTTGATTCAATAGATACCTATAAGCATGGGTTATGTTCCCAGTACCAGATGACGAATCAACTGTGAGCAAGACAGGAGAGCCGTCATCCTCACAGATTTTCCTGAGTAGCAGGAAGACAAACCACTGCAGTACAGTGTGCTATGGTCTGTGAGAAATGGGAAACTGCCAAGACTCCAAGCAGGCAGACCAGTGTTTCTAGAAGATGGTAAGCCTTCTGGGAAGATGGGGCATGTAAGCTGAAGGAGAAAGATGGGTAAGAATTTCCCAGGGAAGGGCAGAAGGGGAGGTGGCCTTCCAAGGAGGAGGAGCTGCCTGTACAAAGGTCATTGAGAAGAAGCAAGATGTGAAGCTCTTAATTCCGTAGGAAAATGAACCTTCAGACTCTTATCAGCAGCTACCTTTGTTACAGATAGCAGTCCTCTGCACCAGAAATTAGAAGGATTGGATTTCCATAGAAGATGAAAATCAGTGTACCCATCCATCCTGGGTGCTTCAGAGCCTTCATGTAAGATATAAAATGTGTTCCATAGTGCAAAAAAAGAAAGTTATCAACTTAAACTTATGCTACAAGACCAAAGTAGATAAATAACTAGGGTACGGGAAGGTCAGAATTCAGGATTCACAGAAAGTTATAAAAATAATAAAGTTGCACTTGTCTGGTGGTCTATCTTAGAGTCACCATTATCTGGCCTATTGATTGGGCCTTCCCATGATGGGGTGGTACATGCCACCAATCCCCTTCTCCTGCAGCATTGTGCCTTCTTCATGTAGCCCCATGCACTCTTGATCTCTAAAGGGTTACTCATCAGCATCACACTCAGTTTCAGGCCAGGTCCAGAATGTGCTTCTTTTGTTCCCCTTTCTAAAACTGAGATAAAAATATTCAGAGTATTTTTAAGAGCTGCAAGATGCTGTTTCCTTGAGACAGAATTCGGACCCTGAGGCAGGTCAAAAGAAACAAGCTCAGCACCAGCTTTCAGCATTGCCTGGTACCTGTGCTTGATGGAGAAGGTACCTGAAAATGGCCAGGGGATGGTCTCTCTGTTTATAGTGTAGTTCCCTAGGTGAGAATTCTGGCAGTCATCTGACCCAGGAGGCCTTATCACTTCTTGTCTGGGTAGGACATATGATGTTCTAATGGAGCAAGTAGGAAAACCCCTTGGATATTTGGGGGACTGTTTCTGGAGCAAGCTGTTCTTGAACCCAACTTTGCCCAACCTCAACTCATCATCTTAGCAGTCTGAAAATAGTAGTATTGAGCAGCTCAGAGAGAGAGAAAAAGAGAGAGAAAGAGAGAGAGAAAGAGAGAGAGAGAGAGAGTTTAGCAGAAAATAATAAGAGTAACAATAATAATAAAAATAAACAGAGTACTGCCATTACTTCAAAATAAAGCAAGGACTTGAGAATGGTGTAGAATCTCTTTCTGTAGTTTATGAACTTTCTTTGGGATTGAAAATATATTTCCATCTCCACCTTTATCTCTTCCTGACATTCATAATGCAGATTTTAGGTGAGGATGGTTTTCCTTGGGCTCAGACTATATTCATGATAACTTGGGTCTTTGGGATGATGCTTAGGTAGGTGGGTTGAATGTTCAGTTTCACCTGGCCACGTTCTTCCTGATCTGTGGTGATAATGACTGCTAGTGTCCACCAGTCATGCCACCACACTCTTCATCCATGAGACTTGGATTATGAAGTTTTCCTTCCTTGCCAACTGAGAGAATTGCCCGTGATGCAGCCAGAGTCCTGGTTTCCTTTATTTATTATTAAATGTATGGCTGCATGGCTACAGACGCTAGGGAATTTGCTAGGTGAGGAAGAGAACATTGTTATGTGATTTCGGCTGTAATCCTATATATAAGATCCAAATAACCCTGTCAGGTAGGTATTTACCCCCAAATGCACCCCAGTCTACAGGTTACTCTGTAGAAATTGGTGATATAATATTCTGCTTCATTCAAAGAACTGAAGTCTTCTTTGGATGGTGCTTAGTGATGTGAGAGGCCATGGAAATCCAATGGCTGCATAATACAGTAGCCTTTTCAGCAGATTTCTGGGCTCCCCTTGGGGATTCTGAGCTGGTAGATATGTGGCAGGGCTTGGCATCTAAGTGTTAAATATGCTCCCAGTTTCTTCTGATGTGCAACTAAGTGTGGGACCCACTAGCCAAGAGGCAAGGCCATGAAAGAGAGCAAAACTCCCCAAATTATAACATTTGCTCATTGAAGAGCTGCAATTTCAAAACTATTCTGTTAGCAAGTGAACGTATTTGAGTACCGAATATTGGTATGCCACCTAAATAGAGCCCTTCTGTTATGGAGCGTATAATTTTATATTAATCAATTATTTCAGATAGTGTAATCATAGATCCTCACCATAGAAAATATTATGAAAGGTAATTCAGTCCAACCTCTCAAATTAAATAAATTTATTTTATTTTTTCACTATAATGTCTAGTCAAGGAGTCATCTACTCTAGCTCTAACCCATTCAGAGCTGGTGTCTATCTCCTGTAGATGAGTCCATGTTAGTACTGGGAAGACCTCTGTTAGACAGTCCAGTGGGCATTCTTCTCAAATACCCCGACCTTTGCGCAAAGTTCAGATATCCCCACACATAGCACTCTTTCACCCAGCTTACCCCATGGAAACCAGAACAAGCTGGGCAAATTTACACTGGAAGTGTTTCCAAAGGTTGGTGTATATTTCTGAACAAGATGCACACATATTTTTAGGGGTTTTAAAAATAATGTGTTGTATTTTCTGTACTCTTCTTAGGAACAGTGTCAGTGAAGAAAAAAGATGGATTTTGACAATATGACATTTAGTGGGGTTATTTATGAGGCTGAAATATTAACACAAAATATGCCAGTGACAAAGTCAAGGGTCTATGTGTCATCTGTCAGTGGCAGAGGAAGTGCCCAGAATGTTATTGTGAATAAAAGTCTATTAACAAAGCTTCTTTATTTTCTACCTGTTGAATTGACAGCCGAATACCAGCATAATGTGTTAGAACATTATAATATGTTTACTTATTTCCCTTTTTGGTTAATACAGTAGTCTGGAAAGATGACAAACTTAGAAGCATGTGTGTTATTTTTGGTGGGGGGGAGGAAGTATTAATACAGAAAAAGGTACTTGAACTGTTTGCATTATTGATCAACTGATGTTTATTTCTATTCATTTCATGTGATTATTTTGTTTATTAGATCCAAGAAGTTAAGATTTATTATAAAAAAGGTCTTTCCTTTTTTAGGCTTCTAATTTTTATTTTTGAGAAGTAAAGGCTGTAGAATTGATCAATTTGAATAACCCTAAAACTGCATGAAGAAGAGATGTTCTTAAAACCACACAGCATGACTCTGTAGGCAATGTTAGAAGATTTTGGCATTCATTGTTGAATTTCGTGCACACGTTTTATTTTATTTTACTCTTAATTTGCATGTCAAGAAAGTGGTTCCCTTTTTTTCCTCATTATTTCATTTTATTCTCTGTGAAGACACTGTAAATTTATTTTGATCTCATTTTCTTTCCGTTAGATTTATTTTCTTCTGTAGTGACGTTTAGAAAGGTATTTTGGGTATCATTCTTTGAATTCTTCAGGGGTTATAGCTAACTGGTGACAGAAAAAATTATCTTGTTCACATTTGTTGCTTACTGATTGCACATCTTAGTACTCTTATAATTTCTCTAATTTGCATGTTACAGAACGGAAGCCAGGACAAGACATAGAAATTAAAGCAAGAGAACATTACACAGTGGTCGTTGACTGAAATAATAATCTGCATGTTGTTTTCCCTTCTCCCTCCTGCATGCAGGGATTTGGTTTCGTAACTTTCGAAAATAGTGCCGATGCGGACAGGGCGAGGGAGAAATTACACGGCACCGTGGTAGAGGGCCGTAAAATCGAGGTGCATGTTCAAAATATTTTCCTTTACATCTTTTTGATAAATGTCTGCTTCACGCTCATTCGTTGTTTCAGATGCATCATTGTGTCTTGTATGTGACCCTGTTCCCTTCTCATTGTTTATATATATATATATATATATATTTATATTTATATATAAAAAGGAAAACTGGCCTTACTTTTTTTTCATTTTATTTTATTATGTTACTCTTATTACTGCTGAAAGGTGGATGGCAAACGTGATACCAAAAAAGGTTAATCTGAAAGTTTTTGTTTTTATTTTGTTTTTTTTATTTTCCATGTTTAAGAGTCAATGGGTGCAGTAGCTTCCAAACAGTGGAGTGAGTGTTACAAAACAAAACGAAATATAGAGCAGTTTTTTTTTCTTTCTTTTCTTTTCCTTTCCACTGCAGGGTTGATGAGGGATCCACAGTGGTGTGCAAATTAAGCCAAATTGTGAAAGAAATAGCATTCAAAAGAACAATTGTTTTTTTTTAAAAATGAGAGGTTTTGTCCTTAAACCTTTCATTTTTCTTAAGAAGCCAGTTTGAACCTTTATACTCTTTTGATAATAAAGTGAATAAGCAAACAGGATTTCCTGTGCAATATCTGGCCCCTCTTCACTAATAAAATAAACTCTAAAATTCCAGTACTCAGAATCTCCTGTTTCTACCACTGGATCTCCCTCAACGTGGCCACGGGGTCATATTTGTTAAAACTTAAAAAATACCAGTTATGAATGCTTTAGTCTTTGGAGTAAGATGTTGCATATTTTGCCTTTCATTTTCCCCCTCGACGATAACGCTTAGGCCCCTCACCAAACTCTCAGTAACCATGGTAACTGTATACAAACCCATGCTGGCGATGGCGGTGAATGGTAAGTGGTGAAGTCCATCTGCCGTTACACGTATTAGTGCTGATATATCTATATACATATATATACCACGTGAATTTTTTGACTTGTTGTATTAAGTTTTCTTGATGCTCTATTTTTTTGGATATTGGTACGCCTGTAATTGAGTGTACGTTCTAAGCTAGCCTGGGAGGCACTGACTGGATTGAGACATGACCGGTGCACATCTTACTCAGATCGTTAATTCCATATTGTGTTAAACAATGCACCCTCTCTTTTATCCTTTTGTTAGCTGTGACTTTAAAGCTTGAATGATTTTGTTAATTCTTGCGATGTAAAAGGCTCTTGTTCCAAGTGTTGAATGCTAGATGTTGCTTTCCCAATGGTTCTTCCCCCCGAAGTGTTGCACACGGCTAAAACTTGTTTGTCCCTTTTTTTGACATTTATGTTCCCTTGTACCTTGTCTCTCCCTTCTTCTACTCCACTGCATGTTCCTTCATATGAACTTTATTTTATGTTTAAAAAATATTGTTTCTGTGTTACCATGGAGTACACGCATGCTTTTAAATCTTCAATTATGCAGTTTCTTTTAATTTGCTTTTACTGTCTCCTTATTAAACTTTTAAATGATATGACATTGCTTTATTGAAATGATTTGTAAGTTTAAATGGTTATGAAGTAAATGTAATTATAAAAATGTATGATTCTGTTGTGCACCTACTGCCTTTATAAATTAAAATGCATTTTAGTTTTTTTTATAAGTAATCACAGTCATAATGCATGCAACTAATTGAACTGTGAGCTGACCCCAGAATACATGCTCATTTGAGTTTTCTGTGTACATAGGTAAATAATGCCACAGCACGTGTAATGACAAATAAAAAGACTGTCAACCCTTACACAAATGGTAAGTACATGTTGGCCTTTTACAAGAAATCGCCTCTGCCTCTGAATCTATTAAGCAATTTAACTAGGGAATCTGTTTCAACAAGCCGTATTTGCCTTAACATGGCGACTGTTGCCCTGCAGCAGTGAACCCCCTGAATCAATAAGATAATTTTCACAACAGAGGTGGGTTTAGTTTTCAGGTTAACTGTGCACGCCCTTCTTCCAGTCTCTCTAGGATAATTCCCACTTGGGGGTAAGATACAGTCATTATTTGACAATTACTTGGGTAATTTAATTTGTTGTTATGATAGCAAGTTGAAGGAGAATGAAGGTGTTTTGTTGTGGTTTTTTTTAACCACCACCTCCTCACTGAGCACTAATCATACCTGGATGTGTGGCTGCAGAATTCGGCTCCTCCCTTGAGTCATCTTGGGAAGTGGCTTGGGGGGCGCCTCCTGATGCACTCTGTGGTAACAGCAGAATGTGTGAGTGCATTATTTCTTATTCTCTGGGTTGCCCAGTGACAATGACCCCTCAGGGCAATTCATTTCAGCCCTTCTTAATCAAGATGTTGCAACACTCCCCACACTATGAATTCTTATATAACATGAATTCATACATACACCCATACATATACATATATAGAGTCAAAAAATGTTCAAACATTTTGATTCTTTAATCCTCCTCAGGGCAAATCTGTAAGATATATAGGGAGAAAAGCTGCTGATATGCTGATCACATACTTCATTGTACCAAAAATTATAAAGAAAGTAAGGCACTATGAAAGTATGTGTGCTTAGTGGAATGTTATACCCATTAAAATGAACTGAGTAAAGACTGAAAGAGCCCCATAATGAATGGAAATTTTTGAAATTAAAAATTATATGTATAACATGATTTGAACTAAATTATGATGGGAATTATACCAAAATGCTAATGGTTGAGTTGAATTGTGAGACTAAAAGATATTTTTCTGTGTTTTATAGGTTTTTAAGAATAATATAATTTTATTACTGTCATAAGCGGAAAGTACTGAATTTTCCATTTTTAACATTTTAATTATGTATAAAACATGGAAATATAGAATCACTTGCAAAAAGAAAGAAACATTAAAGAAAAGACTAAATATATTCTGAATGACACCACTGCCAACTTACTTTTCTATCTCCCTCCTTAGAGGACGCCACTATTGCAGATACTTTTATTTTGTATTTTATGCACATATATGGAAGATTTGTTCACAGCATTGACATTATTGTATACATGCTTTTTATATAAATAGTATCATGGTGTACAGATAGATCATTTTTCATTGGTTTCAGAAATCCATATGAAGTTCTTTCAATGTTAATACATATAGACCAAGTTCATCCTTTTTAATAGTTATGAAATATTCCATACATGGATATATGGATTTATTCTGACTTTTCATACTGATTGATTTAAGTTTGTTTTTTCTGTATAATCATTACCATTCTGTAGTTTTGTCCTTGTTTTTCTTCTTTCTTGCGCCAGTGACTGCCAATCTGGCTCAGTCAGTTTGTTCTTATTTTTAAAAGGGACATGATGAAAGAAAGATATATCTCAATATAATAGGGCTCTAAATTGAAAGTCCAGAAGAATTATTTATTCTGCTGACCCATTTTCCCAGCTCCAACAACCCAACACATAGCCTTAAATGGAGTAGAAAAATTTCACGACAGACTTTGGATGCCCAGTGCTGAAACGAAGCCACCTCTGATTTGTGTGTCATGAAGCCTTTCTATTTGGGCAAAATGACAGCTCTGCAACTTGTCAGAGTTAGTATGCGATGACATCACCCTGACTACTGGGCATTTTTAAAAATTATACACTAGTCAGCGTGTGTGTGGGTGTGAATGTTTTCATGCATATGCATGGGTACTCGTGTGTACTGTGTGTGAGAGAAAATGAAGGGAAGCTAAATATTATTCCTTAAGCCATATGTATGCATATTTATTTTAAAGAAAGAGTTATTGATCAATGTCATAACCAGGGGCTAAAAACTGGACCTATGGGATTTTGCACACAATTCAAAGCACATTATTAATAGCCAACATTTCTGGAATACTAACTGTATAGTGTTATGTTAAGCATAATAAATACCCTGGTCCCACATGAAATGCTGTGAAGAGGAAATAGTGATTCCTATTTTAAAGGTGCAACAACTGAGGCTAAAAAGGAAAAAGTTATTAGTGAAGTCATTTTCTTTTGTTATGAAGTAACAGGATCTCCTGGCCAGGCCTGTATGTGTGAGTGTATCACTTTCCCTCTCATCTTACAGGACTGCACTCAAATAGCAACTGGCCACAATACCAAAAAAGCTTTTGAATGTGGACCCCAACTTCCTGCCAGGTGTTGGTATAAACACCCCGCATCCCATTCTAGGTAGCCATGCATTTCATTCTTAGTTTCCAGAAATGAGCCGTGTGAGTCTCTCATCTATGTATCTGAAAGAGGCCCACTCAGAAGCTTATCCTGATGCAGGGACTGAGGATGGTACCTAAGGAGTCAATAGGACAGTCATAAAATAACTGACTTGAAAAATCAAATGTAAATCCTAATTAAATAAAGGCAGTTGGAGTTATTGGAAACTTTTGGTATTTAAAAAAAAAACTGTTCTCAAAGCTTTTCCAATTTTTAGTTCATGAGTATCATCACTACAAAGACATTTTCTGATAAATTGCAATAAAATATAACTGAAAAAACACAGAGACCCTCTGAGATCTTTAACAAGACTGATTATACCAAGAAGGGATATTATCACCATACACACATACAAAAGAAAATGGTAACTGTGTGAGATGATGGATATATTAATTAGCTTGAAGCTGGCAAAGACTTTACAAAGTCTACATATATTAAATCATCAAGTTGCATACCTTAAATATGTACTTATTTTAGTTATCAATTATATACCTCAATAAAGCTGGACAAAAAAAGTCAGGACCAATAAGTCACATTAAAATGAGAAAAGTAAGTGGTCAGTGAGATTCATTAGCTATTGAATTCATTCTCAAAAAACCATAAAACTTACACCTCAGCAAAATTAAATGTTACTAGAGTCATCACATTTTAAGGTCATCTTCAAATGCTGAAATATAACTATCAATGTCAACATCATAGTTTTGCATTCCTCAGTCACGTATCCAACAAAAAGTTTGAGTAGCTGCAAAGTTTCCAGTGACTAATAAGATTGGCTGTGAGATGAAGGACCGAAGTTAACACTATTATAGAGAATGTGGATTCTATTTTTCAGGACATTTTAACTTGGATATAAGAGAAGACTATAGAATAACATATAGGGATTTTGAAATCCCATCAGAATGCTGCACAAAGAGAAAATTGGGCTTCTTCTATGTTGCTGATTTTTCCTGAGAATTCCAAAACTCAGAGAGGAGTTGGGGTTTACTGTGCTCATTGGAGATCAAATGTTTGCTTTGCAAAATAAACTGGTAAACAGATTCTTGGGGATTTCCTGGATGTTGGAGAAGTGTGGGTGTTAGGTAGAGCTCTTTTATTTTCTTAAGGATCTTAGGCAGGCTAAAAACTGGACAAAGAGATCCCATACTATATAAAGAGGTAGATTTTGTATCAGCTCTGCCTTTGAACAATAGGCGAGTTATTTAAACTCTCCACACACCACTTTTCTCAAGTGGGAATTGCAGACACGGTAAGTCCTCCTACAAAGAATATTTGTCACTATTATGGGAGGTAAAGTACTCGACACAGTGCCAGAGTACAGAGTGCCCTAAAAACTTAATTACATAATAATCTCAGTAATAAACAGCCATCTTGTTTCTCTTTCTCTATAGGTAGTAAGTTGAATTCCAACAGACATGCCAGTTTAAGGATCAAATATTTAAATGCCAGTGGAGGCTGGACAGCTAAAATAAATGAGCAAACAGAGAAGGTCTGATAAACTCTGTCTTTTAGACTATCTTTCATTTACATATTGGGAAAAGAAAGGTATTTCTCTACCAGAAGAACAAACAGCATGGGGTAACAATAAAAGATTTCTGACATTTAGCCAGCAAGCCATCCACACCACAGGGAGTAATGGTGACTGTGACTAACTGGGAGTTTAATGGGGTGGGCTCTGGTCACCCCCCCAGAAGTCTAAAGTTGCCATTTCTACTAATGTTTCAAGGGAACAAAAAATCCCATATTTCAGATGAAATCTAAATGTTGATAAGAAATATATGTGGCAAAAAATAAAAATACTGAGTGAACCAAACACAACCTGCCACTAACCTTTCATTTTGGGCATTGCTTTGTGTGCCATTTCAATGACTGGGCCCCTGGAACCCTCAGTATGTGTCTTTAGATGATATTAGCATGCAGTTCCAGAACCCCCTGTGATGTATTTAAGGGTATATTCCTAAAAGTGTTTCTTCAATATCTAACCCAATAAAGCCCTAGTGAAGGTCTGTGCAGGTGTTTGTGTGAGTGTGCACATCGCAACTTGCCTTTTTTTAACACCTCATAGAGCCATAATTAGTACCAGGAATCTTGGCCAGTGTTTTTACAGAAAGCTGCTCCATGACCTTTGAGAAGTTAAATTTGAGGATGGGAGCACTGATTCAGATGCAGCCCCTCTAGGCCCAGCCACAGAGGGGTCGTTCTAAAGAACTCCTGTGTCTGATATGGAGAAAGACCCCCACATGTCTGTTCTCTGCTCCACTGCCTTGTTTTATGGGGGGGCCTGGGAGGCCTGGAGCGGTGAGCTTTATCAGCTGTTCTCCTTTTGTTGTAAGCCTCATTGTTCAGTTTAATGTCCTTGATCAAAATCTGTGAATTTGTAGGGCCTGGGGATGTACACAAACTGCCTGAGAAATTAAAACTGGGATCATTTTGTCCATCTTCCTGACAGTGCAGTCTCCTGTCTCCAGCAGGGTTATCCCAAGGGTCTCTTCCAGGTACTAGATGGAGTTACAGGGACTAGAATTCTATTTGCATGTAATTTGCATACATTTACATAAGCCTGCATGAGCTCTGTAAATCTTAACAGAAATTATTTTCAAGGGCTATATACTTACTGCCTTTCTCTTGAAGACAGTTACCCCTAACAGGGTCCTTCTTTATTAGATGTATATCAGGAAGCAGGTCATTGGAGGTTGGGAAAAGACAGAATCCTAGCCAAAAGGAAATGAGTCTATTAGAAAAAGCTTTATATTCCTTCAGTTCCTTTGGAGCAAAACTAAGTAAATATTTATGGAGCACCGACTTTTCACCAAATACAGTTTTAGTTGCTGGGAATTCACATCAGATGGCGGATCTACTCACTTTATCATTAATTTTAATAAAGGAGATGGTAATAAAATCAATTAAGAACAAGCAGAGAAAGAAAAATGGTAACCCCAGGTAGTGTTAACAGTGATACAGGAAAGGAAACTGGGATTTGAATCAGGGCATAGCTCAAAGGAGGGATGGGGAGGGTGTGGCGTTAAGTAGATTCTCCTGGGCAGACATTGGAGACCTGAATCCCCTCAGGTCACAGTTGTCAGATGCTAATGGATCAGTCTAGATAGATAGATGAAAAAGGAGACATTAAATGGATATAGGTAGGTAGAAATAGGAAAAAGGTTATTTGGCCCAAGGAAATGAGGAAGATAAAGGCATATGAGGGAAACATAATTTTTAGGCCATCTTAGATATCTCTTGAAAAATCTCTTTCTTTGAGAAAAATTAAAGACTGTGGGCATAACTTGTCTTTGACAGTTACATCAAAATAAATCGATGGGTCCACACTCAATGAATGGTGTGTTCCAGCTTTGTGTACAAATTTAAGACAACTAATAAGGATATATATAAGAAACAAAACTCTACTTGAGTAGTGTTTAAAAAAATGCTTTCTTCACTACCAGTGAAAGGTAGGGCATAAGCAGGGTGTAAGAGGGAAGAAGGGATAAAAATTAATCAATTAATAACTCATTTAATATAGCTCCATATAGGTTTCTTTCACAACTCTTGACTTCTATTAAGGACTAGACAGAGAATGCTAAATATGTTTAGATAACTCTGTAGTTTTACTTTCAACTAGTTTGTTCCATTTTCTCTCAAATTTCAAATAACTCAAAATGTGGACATTAGTTCCCAGCTCCTCATGAATTGGTCATTTTCTTCTTTGAGAAGCAGTAGAATTTCAGTTGATCAAATTGAAGTCATTTCTGCCTTCATAGAAGACATATTCTGAAATGTTTGGGGGTAATATTATTTTTATATCACTATAGAAATTCCTATAACACAAGATGTGGTTAATATGAGAGAGGAAGTTGTAAGTATGAAGTTTAAGAAACCATTGGGAAAATAGCTCTCAGAATTTCATGTCCTTTTCTGTATAGGTTTAAAACATGGCTAAGGATTTTTCATTAATAAGCCTCCCAAGTAATTCAAAGACAAGCCTCTGAATAAACTCAATCCTAAGAACATTATGGGGATGGTAAACCAGCAAGCTTATTAAAGTTGTAACAAAAAGTTTCATAGAAACCAAATGTCTCAGTATATTCCAGAAAGTCCTTAGGTCCACCTGGGGCATAGCTATTGAGATACTGAGCTTCTTAGTGGATCAGTAGATAGACGCTACTCCTGGCTGTTNCCCAAGTAATTCAAAGACAAGCCTCTGAATAAACTCAATCCTAAGAACATTATGGGGATGGTAAACCAGCAAGCTTATTAAAGTTGTAACAAAAAGTTTCATAGAAACCAAATGTCTCAGTATATTCTAGAAAGTCCTTAGGTCCACCTGGGGCATAGCTATTGAGATACTGAGCTTCTTAGTGGATCAGTAGATAGACGCTACTCCTGGCTGTTCTTACAGGCATATCACTCAGGTCAGACATTGGGATGTCACACCTCTCCCTTCTGAAAGAGCTCAGAGGGCTCTCATCAGAAATACCTTCCCACACAGCCCAGCTTTCACTATTGCTTTTGCTCAGGGGCATTTATTAAAGGACCTCCAGTGTTGGACCCTCAGCCCAAGGACAGGTTTTCTCCTAAAGGCAGCACACCCGTCCTTCATTCCCTTTCAGGAATTCCACAGAATGAATGTTTTCATAAAGACATGGCAGCGAGAGCAGAAATGAAGGAATGATCACCAAGCTGTAAAACATGATCACTCTTCTGAGAATGTTTCCTAAATAGTGCCCAGTGACTCTAATATGGCTAGTTTCTTGCTTTGCAAGTGTTCTCCTATGCTCTTTTCTTGAGTAAAAGTTTTTGAAGGTCTAGAATTTATTTCACAGAACTTTAGGAAAATTACAGGGTTCTGTTCATCTTATATGCAGGTTATTTGAAAGTTACCTTAGATATCATGAATTGATTAAGAATCGTTATGGTTCCTGCAAACAGTGAAATGTATCCCACACTAAATGTTTACTGGATAAATGGCATTTTCTTTGGGATTTAAAAAGCATTTTGGAATTCTAGTCTCTGTGTCATAATTATAAATGACAATTATCAGAAAATGTTGCTGCAAAGATTCTGTTTATATGAGCTTTCAAACTTTTGTGACCCTAACACATAAAAACATGTTGTGTATTATTTTAGTAATGATCCATAAAAGAATAAAAAATGAAATTATTATAGTGGCTCTAAAAATATTGATATGGGAGAAAATGAATTACCACATCATTTACAAAAGGTTCACCTATAGCTGGTCAGTAGCTTCCATATTATTAACTTGCATAGGCAGAAAATTAAAGAAGGGAATAAGTCTGTTTCCCTATGTAGAGTTTTCAAATAATTTTTAAAATATTTTATTTATTTATTTATTTATTTTTAGAGAGAAGGGAAGGGAGAGTGGGAGAGAAACATCAACGTGTGGTTGCCTCTCATGTGTCCCCTATAATTTTTATACATGCCCAAACTATATATTTTCTGAATTTTGAAATTAAAAAAAACATTAGATCTGCAGTTAATTTGCAATGATATTAGTTGCTGAATCAAAGGTGATATTAATGTTTTTGTATATCTGTTTCAAGGCTGGAAATTGAATCCAGTTGTGGGTGCAGTCTACAGTCCCGAATTCTATGCAGGTAAAGAATTTCCCTTTGCATGATGTGTTCTGGTCTTTTCTGTATGTGCTTTGCCTGGCAATAAAGAATGATTATTGTTAAAAAAAAAAAAAAAAAACTAAACCAAGTAAATCCTTATTCTAAGAAGTTCTAAGTAATTTTTTTGACAAAATCAAAAGTGTTTAAAACTCTTTAAAAAGTAAGGGGGGGTCATGTAAATTCATGTGGACTAAGCATAGAACCATTGTTTCTAATGACATTTCCCATTGATTTTGGCTTTAAAAAGTGTGGAAGCTTTGTTCAAGAACAAATTGAACAAGTGTAGAGCTGTTCATGCCCATTTTATGTCAGTAGACCTGTTTTTTTAGTCACACATTTCCATTTGGGGTTGCATTTTTTCTTTAGCAAAGCAGAGAGAACTGGACTACTTATTCTAATAACATGGCCCTGTTCGAATTGCCAAAAGAAAAACAGTTTAGAAAACTGGAGAAAACTAAACTGTCTTTTTTTCCCATTAATCAATTTTCTTTAGTAATTCCATTTCTCTCTGCTTTGCCTTCAACGATGTATCTCTCTTCACCACTTCCCTGCCTACACCACAACTATTCAGTTGGAAGTCCACTGTCATAGAAAACTTGATCATCAAATTCGGAGAGGGAGTAACCCAGAAGCAACAGTGGCTGAAATTTTTGCTAGGCTTGGCCTGTCACCTCTGCCCATCATGTCCTTGGTCATTTATAAGGCTGCATGAAACACCTGTGAACCTAAGTAGATTTGCCCCGTGGATATTGAAAAGAGGTCTTTCCTGGTGTGACCTTTATTTTTTAATAAGTTGATAGGAATGACCAGTTGGTCTATCCAAGGGTGGAGGCATAGCCCTTGCTTTTTCTCTTCTGGGATGCCTTAGTGCTATCACTGTCCTGATACTAAGCATCCCCCCTAGTGGGTGACAGAAGATCATAGGAAATTTAGGCAGCTATTTACCGTAATAACCAACTTGATTTTTTTAAAAGGTAAATCTGGGAAAGCCCAATATGCATTCTGGATTTTAGGTAGACAATGTTTGTAGTTTTTCTTCATGGGTGAATTTTACCACAAGTCTGGGTTAAGTGCAAGGGCTCTGTGACTGTGTAGTAGCAGTGTTGACTCTTATGAGTGGGGAGAGACATAGCTATAAGGCTTCTTATGGTCATATGATGGAACCCATATCCTAACAGGACACCTACAGAGTGAGCAATGTGGATACTATACCCAGGGTTCAAATCTTGGATCCCTTTTGCCAGTTGTGTGACTCTAGGCAAGTTACTTAACCTCTCTGTGCCTCAGTGTCTTCATCTATTAAATGGGAGATGATAATAGTAATTAACTCACAGGTGTTTATAAGAATCAGGTGGCTTAATATATGAAGAGTGTTTGGTGGCACCATATAAACATTGGGTAAATAGACATAAATAAGTTAATATCCTACTTCTTTGCCATAACAGGAAAGGTAACCGAGACCTGATGCTGGGGAGTTGTGAGTGTACCAGTAGACTAGGAGATTCTCCTCTTATCTCATAAGGGGAGCAGTCCTTCCATTCTCAGCATGTCCATTTGGGGGAAGTTAATTTCTGGGACCAGAGGTAAGGCAGTCCATTCAGGGGTCACAGATGTTGCTGGGGTACATCCTTGTCCAAAGCTGCAAAGAAATGAAATTGCCCAAAGGTACAGGGAGACTGTCGGACAGACAGCACCTGCTGTGTACCTGCAGATGCTCCCCAGTGAAATGGAATAGCTGGAGTAAAGAGGTGGCAGATTCTGTGTGTAAACGCATGTAGACATGGGTGTGCCTGCAGGCCCATGTACACATTTTCTTCCAAAAATTATGGGTCAGAAACAAGAAGAAAGATGTCATTTGATGGGGAGGTAGGATATGAATGCATGTATTGTAATAGAGTAAGGAAAGTGCATTTTTCCACTCCCATACAAAGTAGTTGGACATTTTTGTCTCTGGCCATCAAGAAAACACCAGATATCTTTTTCACATGTGATTTTAAACCATACGCATATCTGTGGGTGTTTAAGAGAACATTAAGACGGAAGAAACAATTCAGACTACTTTATATGTACCAGAATAAATTAATCTGCGTAACTTTCAGAACAGCGATTTCATTTAGCTCCGAGCCCATCCTCAGCTGTTAAATTACTGGGCTACAGAGAAAGTTTCAATTAGGTTTGATATGGGCCAAGTACTTTCCATGGTCAGGCACTGTTCTAAGCACTGTACCTAAATTAATGTGTTTAAACCTTCATGGCAATTTTCCAAGTGAGGAGACTAAGGTTGAAGGAGTTTGCATCATGGATCTAAGACTGCATAACTGATAAGAAGCCAGCTAGAATTTGGAATCAAGAGGCTGGGCTCTTTACAACCAGCTTATACAGCAGCCTTATCTTTTATAAATATTGAAAGTCATAGTTCTTACTGACTGTGCCCTATGATAGTGGACCATACGTCTAGACCAGTCAAATTAAAGAAGAGAAGGAAGTAAGATAATTGTTTTGGATTGCTTCCACGCCCAACACCATATTGAAAAAAATTCTGTAATTGTGTCAGGGAAAGCTTTAAGGAGTTTGAACAACCAATTAATTATTTCTATGAGTTGTTCCAAAACACTTAAAACTTTTTAAAAAATGGATCATGGATAAGTAAGTGATACTTGAGAAATCTGAACATTCGTGTTCTCAGTTGTAAGTATCTGGCCTCTCCTTAATCAGAAGCTTTCCCTTTTTTGCCAGAGTTTGTGATATTCAGAAATGTGAGGAAATATTACTGCAAATTCAGTACTCCAGAACAATTCTTTTGAAATATTTGAAGATGTGTAAACACTGAGACTCCAGTTAGCTTAAGTCTTAAGTTTCAGTCACCTGTATCTATGGAATGAATACAGGCATGGGCAAAAGTAGGTTTATAGTTTAATACAAATAGATAATATAATAATTAATGAATAATAACACAAGAATAAACTGTTTTGTATACTCACAACTGTAAGCCCACTCTTGCCCATCTTTGTATATGTAAAGATGTATCTGTAGGAAGTATTCATTGCTATAACCAGGTATAATTACTGATGTCACACATTTAAATACTCATGACTAAAAATTTGGGGGGCATTTAAATTTTCCCAAGTATAAAAATATTCTGGATGCATTCTACAGTTTTGATTATGCCTCAAAGCTGAAATGAAGACCCTGTTATCGATTTGCTAGGGATATTTAATAGGCCAGCCCTGTACCTGCCCCAGACAGAAAGCCGGACTTATTAACCATTTCTCTATATAAGATTTTGTGTTAATGACACATATCATAATATTCCCGTAGTATAATTATTGACTTTCTGAAGCTTATGCAGAATTAACAACCCAGCCTCCAATTGCCTCTCAGAATGGGGCATGAAAAGTTCACATATTTTGTAAATTAAAATCGATATTTTCAATCTCTCCTAAAGGTAATTTTCCTAATTTAGTGGTCTTTTCCCTAACATTTATTTTCTCTTTTAATTATAAAATGGCAGGTTATTGATTTTTCTATATAACCTCTTGACGCCCTGAGTGCATTTTTATTGCTAATGCAGGGTGGGGGTGGGGAGAGCAGTGGCACCTCTTAATGAGGATCTTTAATTACTAGCTGAACAGTATTAATTTGCTTTGATGAATTATGACATGCACTCTCCCTTGCATGCACATTCCAGAGGAAGCATTTAGAAAGCTCTTACGGAAGGTCTTTCATTTTGGTTCTTCTGAACTCTCATCAAGTCATACCTGGAAGACGTCTTTGAAATGCTTATCCAACACAATCTCCAAAAGCTAATGTACATAAATCAGCTTAATCCCACAAACATATATAAATCTTCTCCAAAGACAAGTGGGTGTTTCCCTGTTATACTAAACAGCATTGATTGTTTTTCTTAAGTCTTATCATCTTCAGACTCCTTGAGGCTTATTCTCAAGACAAAGATTGTTAAGTCAATTTTTAAAAGTTCAGGTAGGTCTCAAAGACATTAGCTTCTATCTATGGCCAGTCCATTTTAGAATTTAAAGAAAATTGAAGGTTCTGAATAGAGAGGTAGAGTATCTACAAATATCTGTTCCCAGTAGCATGCTTTACCTTATTTAATGTAATAAGAAATAGTGTTTCCAAAAACCTCAGTAAAGAAGGCTCAAAGGGGATTCTTACAGTTTCCCTGTCTTTGTGAGAAATTCCCTTTGCTTGCTAATAAAAAGATTTTTACAAAGTGGTGTCTTTGAGAGATAATCATGATATCTATCCCAGGAAACTGTTGATCAGAAGCAACTTTAATCTTCATAAATAAGTAAAACAAAATAAAAATAAATAACAGAAGGTTATACAAAGATGTCGACATGGTACTGACAAATGGCAAATTCATCTGTTTCTCAATTGCTGCTAAGATCGCTGCAAAGCTCAACCACACTGTATATCATATCTGCCAACTCATTTCTGTGATTAAATATTCCATCAGTGGAGCTCTAAGGCGGCAGAGCTTAACAAGATTCATAATATGCACCACTTGAACACGCATAACTCACTTCCATGGGTGGAGAGCACCCCACTTGCAAAGGAAAATTGGAATCCAGTTAAATTACTCCACAAGTCGCGATCAATAAGGAAAGGAAAGGATCTTCCAATTCAATGCAAATCTAAGGTATAGTTAGGTTCTGATGACAAGAAACACACAATTCAAGTCAACAGTAGGAAGACACAGAGTAAATCACTCAAAAACCTTGAATGTGATGATGAAAAATACTCTTGGTGAGACTGTAATTATGAGCAGCATTTTTAGGGGGGAGGCAGAGAAGAAAGGGGATCCTGAACATATACTCCTTCTAAGAATAACAGTTTCTGTTTCCAAGGTGGGGGGAGGAATAAATAACATGTACTGAAAGAAGGGCACACCTGGCTACAGTCACATTTGAAAGGAGGTTAGGTCTTGATAGTAGGTTATCCTGGGGTTATGGTAGGATTGGAGAAGAAATAATGAGTATAAAATAACTTTATAGGCAGTAAAGTAAAATAAAAATATAAAAGGTTAGTGTAATAACTGAAGTCACCATAAGTACATCCCCATTAGTACAAGCCTGGCCATGGATCATGTGAGGAGATTGAAATCTCAATATCAATTTTAAAAAATGAAGAGGAAGGATGCAGCACTCTGTGATGGCTTATCGTGAAAGGGAAACTGTATTTGACCTTGGATTACCGGTTTTTATGGGGTTTGGGGTCAAAAGAAGGTAATGTAGGTCCCCCTCTCAGTTGCTCCCTCCCACCCATGTCACTTGACTGAGTCCATTACAGTTAAGAGAATGACCTTCAGCCATACTTTTAGATGGACTCCTTTCCAATTCCCTTCCTGAAGTTTAGATACAATAGTATCTGAAAAAAGTAAGATTATCCTGAACCTGTGGTAACTGTAGTCCCTGACTTAAACTGCTTTTCTTCTATTTGTCACAGTCCTAGACTTTGGGTTGGGCTCAGGGTGCTCTGCCAAAACACTGGTGACAAAGTGTGCCCTGTTTGGGGTGACTGCCTTAGCATCCTTAGAGTGGAGTGTGGGTTTGACAGGTACCTGCTACCACTCTGAGCCCCTCAAAGCAGCCAATGTTCAGGTGCTCCTCTTAGCATTAACATTTCCCACATCCACCCAGAGGACCAGATTCATCTAGACACACAGCCATGGCTGTAAGGAGCCATTCCTTATGAACAATGACCTTTGGTTCTGAGATGTTTTGTATAATTTACACATCTGCCAGATTAAATGCAGCGCACTTCAGTGAACTGGAACAGAAGGGTCCAGATTTAAGTCCCCAGGCAAAGGATTTTCAGCCTGGAAATGTTCCACTTCGAAGATTTTGTATCTCCTACATCTGTTTATCTTTGCCTCCCCTTTTGGTTGCAGTTCACTTTCATTCACTCCTCTCCTCCCCCATCTGTCTTATCAGATTTCACTCCATCCCTGCCCACATTTGGCCTTCATTTTTACCTGGGTTCTTCCCCGTCCCAGAGAGGGAATGCGTCTCAGCTTTTATGAAGCCTGCGGATCTTTTTTTATCTTCAAAACTTGCTTATGTGCTGAAAATGGCATTTCCTAAATATATGAGTTTCCCTTCTATTGTATGGAAAGTCTATTAAGAACTCCCCCAAAGCAGGGAGCTACAGGACAGTTGTCAGAGCCCCACATCTAGGCTGTGGAGGAAGATGAGGTTCGAATACCGGGCTCTGGTTAAATTTCATAGGGAAAGTTTCAGGCTACCTCATCAATATACTGAACAACTCAAAATATCAGCAACATAGGGCAATACTGGGCACTCATAAGCCAGTCATTGTGCTAAACACTTTGCATCTCCTCAAGTCCTCAAAAGAATGTCGGAATTCTCTTTCTTATAGAAATGATGAACACAAGGCCACACGGAGCATTACCGGAGCATTACCTCATTCCCTAAATCTCTAGTATGTAAAACAATTGTGTTTATTACCTAAAGGTCTTTCTCTAACCTCAAAGCCCATGTTTTTCATTACCTTGCTCTGCAGCTTCCTCCATAGAAGTAGGTGAGGGCACCCCCCAATGTCTTCTATCCATCAAGTCATAGAATATTATAACAACTAATCAAAATATCCTTGTATTTAATATTGCACACATGCTAAACTCCATGCTGGGATCTTTACATATATTTACATAGATTACGATTTGGCAGGGTCAGTGTAATTATGTGTTGCAGGTAAATCAGAAATCCAGTCACGTTAAGTTGCCCAAGGTTGCTGACTTGGAAGGCCAAAGAGCTGGATCCAAACCTATCTTTGTGAATCCAAAGCTCATTCCTTTTTATTAAACAGCTTACCCCAACCAATGCTTTAATTAATCCAATATTCTGGATCAATGGTTCTGAACTAGGAGTGATCCCCAGTCCCACCCCATCCCAGAGGAATTAGGAAATTTCCAGAGATATTTTTCATTGTCACTTTTGGGGGATGGGTGTTCACTACTGACTTGTAGTGTGTGGAGGCCAGGCATACTGCAAAGCATCCTGCCGTGCACAGGACAGCCCCTCCCCGCCCCACCACAAAGAACGATCTGGCCCAAAATGTTGATGGTAATAAGCTTGAGAAATCCTGCCCTGATAGAAGCACACCAGTAAAGCCACCAATATCCTGGTAACTCTTACGCTCTACTGCTTGCTACTGCTAGAGGCACACAACAGCTGTAATTATCAATAGTAATCAAAGCACTTAAAGAGAGATATTTGCCCACATATTTCCTCTTCTGGGCCTTACTTGTGACTTTTGACTCCAGAAAGGGCAAGCATAAAGTTTGATTATATACTGCAGAGCTGTATTGGGAATTCCCAAAATCACACTGTGATTGCCTAGAAGGATTCACAAGACTTGGAAAGGCTCTTATACTTACAGTTGCATTTTATTTCAGCAGAAGGATACAGATTAAAAATCAGCAAAGAGAAAGAGTCTATGGGGCAAATCCCGGAAGTCCAGGAAAAAGCTTCTGTGCCTTCTCTCCCTGTGCTGCGGAGTCATCATTGTGATTTTCCCCACGATGATGTCTGACAAGGTGTGCATTTGTCAGTCAAGGAAGCTCATCTGAAATTCAGTGTTCAGGGTTTTTATCTGGGAGTCAGTAACATAGACAGGGAACATCCATGTGACTATCCTCAACTACTTAAAACTTAGGCCCCAGAGCAAAAAACAAGCATTCCCCAAAACACAAATGGATATAGTAAACTACCTTATCCACTGCTACTGTGTGGCCTAAGGCCTCAGGCATCTGGAAACAGTCTTATCAGGTAGTCTGTTCCCAGGGCTCAGATCTTATCTCCTGGGAGTTGACCAAGTGCCAGTCCTAAAAGCTAGCCTTTGGTGGAATTTGCAGGATTCCAGCAGTCCAGCTGAGTTAACCTTTTTCTGCACCAAAGGAAAAAATGAAGGCGAAGAGTTCAGAGTATATAGCGTTGGTGATCATGATGGCAGTGCCTGGCATGATGATGTAAGACATACCCCCTCTGTTGGTTGATTCTAGTGGAATCCAGCTGAATTTAGTTATTTTAAAAAATGTGGCCTTTTGCTTAGAGAAGGGTCAGCAAATTTCATCAGTAGAGGGCCAGTTGGTAAACATTGTAGGTTTTGCATGCCATCTGGTCTCTGTCACAACTACTGAACTCTGCCGGTGTACTACAAAAGCAGACACAGATGATACGTAATGAATGGGCTTGCCTGTGCTGCAGGGAAACTTTATTTAAGGACACCAACATTTAAATTGCATATCATTTTCACATGTCATGAACTAGTGAATTTTTTTTAACTCCAACTGTGTAAAACTGTGAAAGCCACGGCTCTATTTTGTTGACCCTGGCTTCGGAAGTCCATATTTAATAAACACAAAGCCACTAGTTTACGCTTTGAGGAGTTTCATTGCTGTTGCCATTTTTTTTTAGCATTGCACAGGTTTGGCAATTACACACTGCAGGAACTTGCAAGGTTTGCTGGCTGTCACTCAGTTGTGTGATATTCATCAAGGAAGGGCCAACGCAAGAAGCCTTGTATAAATTAACGCATGCCACTGCCTTGCATCAATTCACCCTTTAGCCCCAGTGATGGCACGGAGGGCCTGGGCAGTGCCAGCCTGGGCAGTGCCAGGTCCTGTGAGGAGAGCGGTGGGAGTAGTCCTTCCCTCCAGAGTTGAGCAGGGCCCTGAAGGATGCCAACAAACAAAGTGACTTGGCGTAGAATAAAGGATGGTACCTGCTGGAGCACTGAGAAATGACAACCACCTGCACTGGGAGTCAGAGAGGTAATATAAATTGGGTTTTGAAGGAGAAGGATAAGTAAGAGTTCACCTGCAAAGAAAGTGAGGTAAGATTATTGTTGAGGTACAGAGGAGTTTGGTAGAGTCCAAAGGAATTTCTCAACCTTTATCTTCAGAGTGAATTGAGAAAGATTAAACGAACAAACAAACAAAAACAATTATGGGTACTTGATTTTGAACTACAATGGAAATTTCTGAGGCAAAGCCAGGTTTTCCTCAAAAGCTAAGAAATATTGATCTGTTGAGATCAGAGGGGACCTTCTAGAGAAAAGTTGCAAAAGACCTGATAATACCATACAAAGGAATCTTAATTCTGGAAATTATCCTTTGAGCTGCAGGCAACCATTGAAAGCTCTGATAAAAGCATAAAACAATAAAAGAATAAATGAAACAAGCAAAACACTTGTTGATAAGGTAGCACCCATATCTACCTTTGAAATAAATATCATTCTTATGAGAACATATTACTAGTGTGTAGGTTAGGTCCTGGCAGCTGACAAAAGCAAGGCCACACCAGCAACTGCGCACCAATCCCAGAGGTCCCGGTCTTCACAGACTCCAGATTGCTAAACCGGTGTCCAACCCCAAGGCTGTTATAAAACTTGTTTCCTGATTGTGTCTCAATCTTTTCTAGGAAAATTAATTCCCAGAGATTTTTTTAAATGAGGTGATGTTTTTATCTATATATTACTGGGTGTTGCCATTTTACTAAATAACATTTAGTTTTGAAGATATTCTGTTTTCCACTTTTAGAGTTCTTTATATATATATATATATATGTGTGTGTGTGTGTGTGTGTGTGTGTGTATGTATATATATACATATATATGTATATATATAATTGATTATGCTATTACAGTTGTCCCATTTCCCCCCCTTCATTCTCCCTCCACCCTGCACACTCTCTCCCACCCACATTCCCCCACTTTAGTTCATGTCATAAGTTCTTTAGCTTCTATATTTCCCATACTATTCTTGCCCTCCAACTCTCTATTTTCTATCTACCGTCTATCCTACTTATTCTCTGTACCTCCCCCCCATTCCTCCCACTTTCTGTTGCTAACCCTCCATGTGATTTCCATTTCTGTGATTCTGTTCCTGTTCTAGTTGTTTGCTTAGTTTGCTTTTGTTTTAGATGTGGTTGTTAATAACTGTGAGTTTGCTGTCTTTTTACTGTTCATATTTTTTATCTTCTTTTTCTTAGATAAGTCCCTTTAACATTTGATATAATAAGGGCTGGGTGATGATGAACTCCTTTAATTTGACCTTATCTGAGAAGCATTTTATCTGCCCTTCAATTCTAAATGAAAGTTTTGCTGGGTAGAGCAATCTTGGATATAGTTCTTTTCAAAATGTGTAGTTCACTGTTATTAGCTCAAGATTCAGTTCTTGTGTAAATAGAGATAAATTAGCCAAAGATTGTTTAAGGCTCTGTATGGTAATTATATGTAGATACTCATTCTCTGAGTAGGACACAAAGCTGTCCTGTTGTCTTTTAAAAATATAGTGTTGAGGAACCAGCACACAGATGGCAAAACCTACGTAGATTAACTACATCGACGACAGTTAACGCATTTCTAAAACTTCTATGGAACTGTTACAACCCATTACAGTCGAAATACTGGTTTATGAAAAATTAATAAAGCCAGTGGAAAATGAAATCCAGCATCAGCATTAGCTATTTGCACCCAAAGAATCAGCCAGAATTAATTATGCTGTATGCTACATTCTAATGAGTTTTTCATTAAACTGTATACCATTATGAAAGCTAAACAAGGATTATTCAAAGAATAATGCCAACGGCTGTTATTTGTTTGAGAGATTAAATTAACTAATGGGTTATACATTTAAATCTGATGCAAAGGTTAATTGATGTACACTTATCACTGAGTTAAACCCAGTAGCATTTTATAAACACAAACACCCCAATATCAACTGATGTTTCCCCTGGAAAAAATATGAGTCTATTTATATGTTTCTAGTGTTTGATACACATATGGTATTATAAAAATTGAAACTCTCTGTGTTACTTCTCTGCCATTTTCTAAAATAATTTTCACTAGTTGAAATTTTCTATTTACTTTCAGCCCATAGGTGTGTGTGTGTGCATATGTGTGAGTGTGTGTTGGGCATATTTAAATAAGTGTATCTGATACTCTCTAAGAGCCTCAAATTTGAAGTATATTTTTTACTTTCACCAGGAGAGTGGGGTCAGGAATGTAAATATAATCCCGAACAGAAAGAACTGTCGAGATGAATGTCTACTCCCAGTCCACAAATATATCCAGTCCCTACTAAAGTAAAGTTTTATAATAGTTAGTGAAATGTATGAGGGGGCACTAGGGAAAGCTCCCCGGGAGGTTTTTTGAACTCTTTATCACCTCAGAGGCTCTTGTCCCTGAGAAGATGAGAGAGAGACATTGAAAGAGGCCATCTAGGTCCTTTGAAGAAATTTGTAAACTCTTCTGAGCCCTACTGATTGAAGCTAAAGCACAGTTGCCATTTTTTTCTCTCCTGAATAGAGATGACAAACTAAAATGTCTTTCGGAGGAGGCTGTGTGATCAGTATGTGACAATGCAAGTCAGAGGGGCCGTATCTCAGTTATAGGAAGGCGTGGCTTTTCACCATCACCCTGTATGGCCTTGCCAGGCAGGAATAATGACCCAAATCCATGTGGCTCCATCTCTGGGTTCCTACAAAAGAAGCCAGATTCTGTCTTATAACAGTAAAACTTCCCTAACTTAAATATTTACAATTATTTTCCAATCTCAAAGTGTTTTTGGTTGATTCTATTATGTTTAGCATTATGTTAGTGGCCAAAGAATCTAAGAGTGCACTAGTTACCAATTTGCACTTCTTTCTCAAAGGAAGAGAGAACAAATAAGTTCCCAAAGTGCCATGTTTTCAGATTTCAAATAATAATTATTATTTCCTTTATGATTGTTACTGAGGCCACTCATTGTTTATCTACTATTTGCCAAGCCCTTTTATATTTTAGTTCTAATACTTACAACAATACTCAGTGAAGTAGGTATTTTTGTCCCTGTTTTACAGATGTGAAAACTGAGGCTCAGGAATGTGAAATGCCTTGCCCAAAGTCAAAGAAACTTACAGTGAACGAGTACAGGAAACAAAATTAAGTGTAAAAGTTTCTAAAGCCCATGTTTTTCCAGCGTTTTCAGATCTTACGATTTCTCCTCTCTGTGTTCCTTTCCTCCATGTCTTACTTCTGTCTTGCAAATGGGACTTTCTTATCTGTAGAAGAGCCAGGTGTTTCCAGACAAAAGGCCACCGCAGCATCCTCAGACGTGGTTTAGTTGAAATGGGATTGGTGGGTAGTTATTCCAAGATTGAAAAGGATGTTTGATCCACATAGTAGCAAGTATCACCACCAATAAGCTTTATGAAAAGTCTGAGCTTCAGAACCAGGCAAAACTGGCTCAGATTTCAGTTTTGTTTCACATTTCTCTCTCTCTCTCAGCCTTAGTTTTCTTATGGATTTAATAAAAAAAATATATACAACTCATGTAGAACATATGTGGTCAAGTACCAAAAACTCAGTGGCGTCTTAGTGATTACTTTCATTAATATTGACTGTACTTGAGGTTGCTTATGTAGTCCCTATCATTTTACTCTTTTTAGCAGCCTGGGCATTCCCTGGGAACTTATTAGAAATGCAGAATCTCAGGCCCTACCCCATACCCACAAGATGAAAATCAGCATTTTGAAAGTTTGTTAGGTGCATAATCATTAGAATTTGAGGAGCAAGGCTCTAAACTAGACCTTGTCTATATATTGATACCCATCACCATGAAGGCCAAATACCTTAGAAAATAAAACTTACCTTCATTGTTTTTGTTGTGGCTGAATCCTAGCCTTCCATAAATACCATAGAAGACCAAGTTTTCTCCTGTTTCTTTGTCTTGAACAGCAATAAATTCAAAAGATATTTTGGGCCAGTTTTGAAAAGAAACATGTCTTCAAAAAAATTTTTGGTTGTTTGTTTTTTAACAAAAATGAAATAAAGTTAAGGTTTTGGCAAATACTGATAAAACAATGTCCCCTGATATTTAGTTACAGCTTCCTGGGGAGGGGCTGTTGCTGTCCTGAGAGACGATTACTGTTAGTGTTTTTCCAAACAGGAAAAAGACATTGGAACAGGGGTCAGAAAACCTTTTCTGTAAAGATACAAATAGTAAATATTTTAGCCTTCATGGGCCAAAGGTCTCTGTTGCAAGTATTCAACTCTTTTTTGCAGCATAAAAGCAGCCATAAATAACATGTAAATGAATGAGTGTGGCTGTGTTCCAATAAAACTTTGTTTATAAATACCAAAATTTATTGTATTGATTTTTTTCACTTGTCACCAAATCTTATTCTCCTATTGTTTTTTTCTCAGTTATATAAAAATGTAAACATCATTCTTAGCTCTTAGGCTGTATAAAAACAGTGGTAAGCCAGATTTGGCCAAAAGACTGTAGTTTGCCTGCACCTGATTTAAGAAATTAGCCTTAAAACCATGGGTGCAGGCATCTGCTTGGTTTGATTTGCATCAGTACCACAAGATTTCTATCTGCATAACCTTGGACAAGATCCTAAAATGATCCTTTCCTTGTCTCACTATCCTCTCTATTAAATGGATGTTAGAATAGCACCTGTCTTATGGGGTTGTTAACAGTAGGAGATAATCCATGTTTAATGCTGAACAGGTTTGCCTGACAGTTACCTGATATTCAGTAAGCAATTATGGTAATTACTACTGATAACATGTTTATTATCATATCAAGTCAACTGAATACTTTTTGTAAAAGCCACTATTATCCTAAATCTTAGAATCAGGAGAATAAGAGAACAGTTTTAATGAATCATTACATTTTTAAACAGAATAAATAATCAAGAAGAAATTTGTAGAGAGATTCTTTGTGGTATCCTTTTGTATAGTTGAAACTATGTAAAAAGAAAAAAATGAAAAGAAAAAATAGGTAATAATATATTTTCAAATATTATAAAAAATCAAAACTTAAAAAATAAATGAGCATGAGATTATTTCCACTACATGCAGATTCATTTCAGATTACCTTTAAATATGGAATCTCCCTGGTACAATTAAAGCATGATTTGATTTATAGGAATTATAAATATCTGCAACATCTGTGCCTAAATGGAAACAACTCTCTACTTAAGAAGCTCATTGTTCAGGCAAGTATAAAAGCATTAGGTATTAGCTGTGAAGATATTCTTACATGGATTACCTCAGTGCCAGTCTGTGTTCGAAAATGTAAAGGCATTTACAACTCATTTAAGGATTAGATAAATTTGTCAACTGGAAGCAGTTACTAACATTGGCAGAAATTACATGACAACCTCCCAGGCCTCTATATCTAACAGAAGTTTGACACTTCATAGGGGATCCATAGGTATCTTGCCTCATTGATCCTCAGGGTGAAGTTCATTATGATTTAGGAGGGTTTATTACTGCAGGCAGCCATAACAAAGTATCATACACTGGGTGGCTTCAGCAACAGAAATTGATTTTCTCATAATTCTGGAAGATAGAAGTCTAAGATCAGGGTGTTGGCAGGTTGGCTTCTCCAGAGGCCTCTCTCCTTATAGATTGGCCATCTTCTCCCTGTGTTTTCACATGGTCTTCCCTCTGCCTATCTGTGTCTTAATCTCCTCTTCTTATCAGAACATCAGTTATCCAGAATTAGGGTCATCCTAATGGCCTCTTGTTAACTTAATTACCACTTTAAAGATGCTATCTCCAAAACAGTCACATTCTGAGGCACTGGGGGTTAGGACTTCAATGTTTGGCTTGGTGGGGACACATTTAGTCCTTCACAGCAGGGCAAGAATGGGTATATCTTCCCCTGGGTGGCAAAGCAAAAGCAACCTCTCCAGGCTGATGCACTTAGTGAGGTTATGCTCCTTCTTCATGAACCTGCCACCAGAGGATTTGACAGAATAGCTAGAACCAGAAAGAACTCTTTTTTGTTTCAAATGCTACAAAGAAAAGGCAAAGTTTGTCAACTTACAAAATGGTAGAGTCAATGCATTCTACCTTTGTACTCAGAATATATACATATATGTATGCTCACACATGCACATACACATAGTCATTTTTACTTTCTTCCAATATGCAGAGATAAGCTTAGTCCTAGATTGCCCCAAGTGCACCTTTGCAGCATCAGGGTCACCGGGGTTGCTGATTAGAAGTGTAGGTCTCTGACCTGCTGACTCACTCTCTTGTGGGAGTGGGGCCTGGGAAAGCACCTCACTGAACACTCTCCCCAGGTGATTGTCATACTCTCATGGGCTTTGAAAACCTCTGATACAAGGAAGGGAAGAACACACAGCATTGAGGTTTGGGGGACTGACACTTCTCCAGTGTTTCTCAAAGTGTAGTCCCCACACAGACACAAAAACTTGCTAAAAATGCAAATTCTCAGGCTCTACCCCAGACCTGTGGAATCAGAAATGCTGGGAAGGAGGCCAGCAATCTGTGTCAAACAAGTATCCAGGTAATCCTGATGGCGCAGGTGATCATGGGGACCAGCGGGGCTGCAGAACCTGGGTGACTGCCACCCCTGCACCCGAGGTCCTGCTGCTGTGGAAGTTTGTGGGTTTCCATTTCAGTGATTGTCCATCTCTCTCCAGCTCAGGGCTTATTATTCCAATCATGACCACCATTTCCCTACTTTTATTTTAATTTTTAAAAATGTTTTTAAAAATTATCCCTCAACAATGGAAGCAGGAAGGAGTCATTGATAATGAAATAGTAAAGGATCCTAGATAGCTTCTTTCTCACCTGGCATGTGCCTCTGATTGATGATAAGGCTTTTCCTAAATGGCATCCTTGCTTGGTACCTCTTTTTCCATCTGTAAAAAGGGGCTAATACTACCTGACCCTCTCTTATTAGGGGGAGAAAAATGCAGTATAAATATTATTCAGTAAGTATGAATAAAAGCTTTTTAATATAAAACCAAATCATTATTTCTAGTAATGATGATGATGACTATTGATCATTTTTATTTATGACTGCAATAAACAACAGCAATATAGAATGAACATTTTAACAAAGCCATAATAATTATGTCTAATAAAAATCACTCAAAAGTTATTTTTAAATTTTATTTATCAGCATGCAAAATAACTGACCATGTAGTCTAAGGCTTGGGGTTGATACTCAGAATCACCCCTTCATTCTTTGTGTATGCATTTGTTCCTGAATGTATAAGTACTGAAAGAGAGCATACTGTCCTTTTGAAAAGCACATGAGGGGTTCAGCAGGTATTTCCCAGAAGCCACACAGAGCCTGCATGTAGATGCCAATGAACACCTGTTGAATGAATGGTAGTACTCATAGTCTTTCTTTTCCTAGCTGAGAATTAGAGACAGAGGGAGGAAGCTCTGTAGCAAGTCTCCTGCATTCACTCACCGTTTGCCCTTGGGACTTTCCTAGTAACTTTACAGAGTCATTAGGCTAAGTGACATTAGGAAAGCAGGACCCCAGCAAAGGGCTGTTTTCAGGTGGACTCTGAGTAGCACAATGAAGATGTTTGCAGAGGTACAGACAGTACAGGACATACACAGAACCTTACACAGTGGGTGCTCCAGAATTCCCATTGGCTCTTAGCTACTTTATAAAGTTTCATTGTGGTTGTTATTTGTGTGTGTGTGTGTGTGTGTGTTTGCATTTTAATAGAGATAAAAGAATCCTCCTCCAAATGTCCTAGCCCATCTTAACCTTGAAGCTAATTAAAGGAATTGGACACTCCCTGTTGCCAGGCAGCTGATATGTACCTTTGACTTTTTTTTTTTTTCAATTCAGCAATTACAGGAAGGGTCTAGTCACTGGGCTGTGACTAGACCAATTCGTCACTGGGTTGGTTTAGAACTCTGCCTGTAAGATACTAATATGGAATGGACAGACACTGCAAAACAGCCTTTCTTTTCTTCCTTCCCCTATTTCATTCCAATGTTATTTCTTGAAAGTGTAAATAGCTGCCCATCAGGAATCCCTTTGTTTCTCTCTTCAGTTGTTTCCTGCCTCTTAGCTTAGGTTCCTGAGACCACACAACAGGAGAATGAATTAGACAGGATTTGTGACCTACTGGAGTTTGCAGTGTCCATGGAAAGATGCTCAGTAAATAGATCAGTACAACACAATTTGGAAAAGCAGAGCAGAACCTGGCCAAGTAGAGGCAAATAGATTCAGTTTCTATGAGGAGAAGCCAGAGCCAAGTCTGGAACAGAATTACCTAGGGGATAACAGGACTTTCTAAATTGCATCGAGGGTATTAAAAATTAACCCTATGACTTAAAGTGCCTAATACTGAAATGTCCTTCTGGCTATATTTTTCTGCAATTATATTATTTTTATTTTGAAATATAGGCACTGCAAGAAACTTCAGATCTCGTTTATAAATGGACTCTGACCAGGGGTCCTCACTAGGGGTGGGGAAGGGCTTCCCAAGAGGAAACAACTCCTACAAGGGCAGGCAGGTGTAAAACCATACATTTGCTCCTATTGGTTTGAGTCAATTTTCTTCACCCAAGGGTTGGGGCTACAGTAAAAGTTTCTACTCTTTCTCCTTCCTGTCTGTGATAGGAATCACCCCTTCTAGGCTTTTCCCTGCCCCTCCAAGACCAGAAATGGTTGCCAGGGGAGTCTCTAGGTAAGAAAGTGCCGAGTTGCTTCATTTGAAACATGGACCCTGGCACACTCTTTCCCAACTGGAGGATTCCAAGTCTTCCTTGAGAGTGGCCTTAAGGACATCTTGCCAGAATTTGAGATGCTGATGATTGTGGCATTCCGAGTGACCAAGTATGACAGGCTTTGGAAAAGGCTCTGATTATTCTGAGACTGTGGCCTGTCACATGGAGCCCCTTCCCTGACAGCTGCAGATACAGTCATCAACTTTCTAGGAAACGGACGACCATACTGCCTTGGTGTCATGTTAAACCGGATAACTCAATCTTAACCAGAAAAGAGGAAAGAAATGAATCCTGTAGATACAGCTTATAACTTATGTGAACCTCAAACATGCAAATTCCAAGCTATAAAAAAAGGGACATAAGAAGGCCCACTCAAAACATTATTTTTGGCCGAAAAAAAAGGAAAGAAAAAATGGAGAGGTCTTTAAAGATATATGTTAACTTAAAATTTTTGAAAGCTTTTCAAAATGAGGAGTAGTAGCATTTATTTGAAATCAATAAGAATAGCTATTCTAGAATCATTAATTCAGGCAGAAGCCCAGATAATGTTCCAGTTAAGAGACAAAGGCAATGGGTGTTTATGAGGAGGGAAGGGGAGCAATTGCGTCAATAGAAGGGAGGCATTTCTGTTGCAGATCACATAACAAAGGGATGCTAATTCTAAATAACATTTTTAATGTTCAGTCTGGTAACCATCAGTCCAGTAGTCATAATAACTACTTTCTTGTTATCTTGTTATCTTTGCAAACAGTTCTTTGGACGTGTGGCTCTAGATCTCAGTTTAGCCCAGTTCAAAGGCTGGTTTGCCCTAATAGTGACATTCCGAAGGTTTGAAGTATAAGATGTGCACAGCAGAAGCTCTGCTTTATTTTGAAGTGCTTCCACTTATATTATTGTTTACACATATAACTTTTTAGTCGTATTTATTAATCCCTCTGAGGGCCAGGTTTTTTCCTGGGGGCTTGGGATAAAAAGACAAGAATGATTTGCCTCTGGCCCAGGAGGATTCTGTGCAGCTAAGCCAATGTCTAAATAGAAAGTTGTAATACAGCATAATAAAGGATCTACTAGGGAGATTTTATTTTTAATGTGGTAGGAGCATAAAAGAGGGAATAATTAAATGACTCCTGGGGACTCAGAGGAGAGAAGTTGACTTTTAAACTATGCAAAGGGGAGAGGAGAAGTTTGTTTTTAATTGAAGCACGTGAAATTGCCAACACTCCATCCTATTTAACATAGAAACAAACAGTCAATTTCATATGGTTGAACTTAACAGTGAGAGCAGGACTAGTGTGGAAGGTTCATCCCTTTCACTGACTCCTATTGAATAGTATAACCGCCCAGAAGCTGTGTTGAGAATGATTCTGAGAATTCCAAGCCAAAAGGAAAGGGTGATACGGGAACTGATTTAATGGTCAGTCCTAGGGAATGAATATAAACTGAACATAATTGCCATACTTAAATTATAAGGAGCTTTATAAGCGAAAACACAAGACTAAGGATGTCACCATGCTTGTAGACAGTTCATGGTAGGCAGAAGTAGGTGGTCTATGTTGGGGTGTGATGGAGCATGGGTGGAAGGCTCACTTTTGAAGACTCATTAGACAGCTGTATCACAAGGTGCTGTCAATGACCTTGTAAACACCCCTGGTACTGCTGCTTGTATGCCATTATCTATTCGACTTCCTCTTCTTAAACAAACACACATTACTCTCCCCTACAGAGGTTACAGTATTTTTCTCCTCTGCTTTGCTTTTGCCTAATTCAAAGCTTTCTTTTAAGAAAAGGTCGCAATGTACTAAGAGAGCATGCAATAAGTACTTTGCAAATTAAATTGGAGGATGTTTTTAGGTAAAATCAAAACCAAGTCCTGTGACTATATAGATTTTGTCTTACAAAGGTCAAAATCATTGCATAAAGAATTTTTTATGTACTAAGAGGGCATCCAAAGAAGCTATTTTAGTCCACTTTCTCAGAACCCACAGCATAAGAAAATTAGGAAAGCTTCATTATGCCCTGCCAGGGTTTAGCTTTCTAGAGAGAATCTGTATTGTGTCCCAATGGGACTCCTGCATTGCACTGAGGTTATTGAAAATTGACCCTATGGTTTTAACTGCACATGCTAAAATGGCCTTGTGCTACAATTACATATTTTTCTTTGGAAACCTAGGCACCCCCATAAATTTCAAATCTCTTTTTAAAAGTGATTTTTAACCAAGAGCATCCATGAAAGAAAAGAACTTTTTCATGATCTACCTGCCTGAGTCCCACCCTAGAAGACTCTGATTTGGTAGTTCTCTCTCTATCCTAGGGAAACATGAGTTTCTCTCTCAGAGTTCTAGCAATGAGAAAAAGCGTGCAGATGACCTCTGCAAAGTCGGAATGAGTTTTCACTGATACAGTAGAGTAGGGGTTAAAGCCTGTCTTTTCTGCTGGGTGCCCTGCCTCCTGTTGGGTGATTTTAGATCCCACACCCCATGATCTGAAGTTCAGTTGTTTGCTGTTAATCCCCATAGTAGATCCATTTCCTTACAGAACTGGAAATACCCACTGAGGAGAAATTAGACCATGTGAAGTGTCTTATGCTGCAATAAACTGTCCTTAACTGAAGTAGAAAGAAGAAAGCATTGCCAGTTTAGCAAAGGTTGATTATGACTCAGTCCCATCCAGAGTCTTAATAGATTTACTACCAAGAGGGGGTCAGTGAATTTCATTCTTGCATCTAGGCCTTTGTGGGAGGATGAAATGGGAGGGGGCTGTACTCTGGCTGTAAACACAGGACACCAGGGTAAATGGGAGAGGGACTAGAGGACATTTCTTCAGATAGAACTTCCTTCCAGGGACTACTTCTCTTTGTCACACATTGGATGGAGTGGGCCAACCTGGTGTTGGGGGAAGGTGAGAAGAGTTAGGAATTTTAATAGAATCTTTGTGTACCCTGGAAATAATGTACAAAAGGGGTGTCAAACTCATTTTCACTGGGGGCCACATCAGCCCTCAAAGGGCCAATGTCATTTTAGGACTGTATAAATGTAACTACTCCTTAACAGTTAAGAAAGAGCTTGGCACTGACACTGGGTAGAAACAAGGTGCTGGGCTGGATAAAACAAGACGGAGGGCCAGGTTTGGCCGGCAGGCCTTGTGTGTGCCACCTGTGCTGTAGAAAATCCAGAGAAACAGGGAACAGAGGGGAGAAGTAGAACTTGGGGATGGCTTCTCAGTCCCCTCATGGGATCCCTCTGATTTGGCTTAGTACTTGAAGGATGGTGGAACAGAGGCAGGAAGGCCACCTTTGGAATTGTGTCTGGGTTTGTAATTCAGGAAAGATTACTGTCTCTTAATGGCTTCACCTGGCATTCCTTCTCTCTTTGGTGAGCCCCCACTCACGCTGGAAGTTTCAACTTCACCTTTGTCTGACTTAGGCAAGATACAAAAAAATTATAGAACTTTCCCCTCCCCTCACCACCCGAGGTCAAGTTTCCAAGAATACAGGTGAGTGTGAGGTTCCCGAAGGGTACAGGCTTCCTTTCATGGCAGATTGCTTTCCAGTTGTGATGATGACAGGAGAATACTGAAACAAATGGAGGCTGCTGACCTTGCCCAGACAGGGAAGTGAACAGAAACCCCAGGAATGTATTTCCATCATCAGTAATGGGCTGAAAACCCCTCAAACATCTCTCTCACTCTTTTCAAAGGCTTTCCTTTGAGCTTTGCAGCAGCAGGAGAGAAGAATTGATATTCTGAGATTCCTGACCCTGGCCATCCTTGGAGTGGGGTGGTTGTGCAAAACGTGGCATAGATTGAGGAGCCATCTCAGGATTCCACCATTCTTCTCCTCCGTAAAATTCCATTTTGCAAGGATAAGCCCAGTGCCCTTTGCTTTAAATCAGGCGGAGGAGAGTCAGTGGTGCAATGCAGCTGGGGCTGGTTTGCAGGGTTTGTGACAGAGCCTCTCCCATGGAAGGCCAGGGACTTGAGGAAAGGAACAGAAAGTGCAGAAATCATAGATCATCTGATCCTGGGTCCAGAGTGGGTCCTGGCAGGGCACAGGAATGGCAAAAATTGCATTTGTTTCTTCCCCTGTTTATTGCATTTGTTTCTTCCCTATTTATTGCATTATAAACAAATTGCATTTGTTTATTCCTGTTCTTCCTCTGAAGAACTTACTTGGAACAATTTAAGTTGGGTGGGGAGGAAAAATTTTCTATAAACATACCAATGCATGTGTTTACAATTTATTGAGTAATGATTATGTGCCAACCCCTCTGTTGGGGGCATGTCTCCAGTCATATGATTCACAGCCCTCTTGGAGGTAGGTATATTTACCACATTTTCCAGATGGGAAACCCAAGGCACAGAGAGGTACAGCCACTTGCTATGATCACACAGCTAAGTAGTGTCTAATTCACGCTTGTTATTTCATTTTCTCTGAAATTTCTAGGTTCCCTTTTGAGCGTGGCATTACCGATCTGAAACTGGGGTCCTGGGTCAGTTGGACCCCACCAGTGCAACCCCATGTTGAAAACAAACGACATGAGCTTGGTGGGGTGGGGATGGGCTTTCACCAACTCCCTTTGGCTAATGCAGGGGGCTGCTGTGGGGGTCCCTGTTATGCACTCTGGGGCGTGGTTATGTTTTCATGTCTCTGCCTTTCTCATTTGCGTTGCCGTGATCTCTCAGGTGTAGTGTGCCTGTACCCAAACCAGATACCATCTATCTCTCTCTCTTTCGTAGGCACGGTGCTGTTGTGCCAGGCAAACCAGGAGGGATCTTCCATGTACAGTGCCCCCAGTTCACTTGTATATACTTCTGCAAGTAAGCCCATGTTGTGGCTCTCTTTTTGTTTTGTGACATAACTCTGAGTCCAGTCACCTTCCCTGCCATGTAAGTTCTCTTTCCCTCCCTCTGCACCACCCTCCCGTGTGGCTCCCTACGAGGTGAATTTGACTTCTGTAAGCATGTCTCTGTTTTCCCCATTGCCTTGGCATCTAATCCCTCTGCTCATTACGTCTGAATCCTCAGTTCCCAGATGTCCCAGCCATTCTTTGTGAAGACCTGTCAGGATTGGGTCCGATGGATGGGACATGGGATGTTGGGGTGGGGGTGAGGGAGGGGTCGGGGGAAGCCTCAGCTCATTGCCTGCTTTCTATCACAGCTTTGTAAATTAATATGCAGATAATTCAAGTAAAATATTCATGCTATTCAACCAGCACCCTAGCCCAGCAAAAGGTGCTGGGTTAGCCCTCTTGAGTACAATTTTCTCACCGTGGAAAATATTACAACTCTACGCTAATGATTTATTTACAAGGCTGTTCTGTCGCTGGCTATATGAGTACACTGAGGAGGGGGAGGAAGAGAGAAGAAAGTGTGGTTGTCTCTACATTTAACAGGGGGAAACACCAATATAAAGGCTCTTTAATAGATATAAGTATACCCCTCAAGAGCAAGGGGAAGAAATAACTTCCAAAATAACTATGGAAGCTAGATCACAACATTGAGGTAGAAAAAACAAGGATTTCTCTGCCTGGTATGGGTGCTTTGAAGAATATCCGCTCCCACCCCAATGCCCAGAGCAAGACTTAAAGACCCCACCGTGATCCTACCATGGTCCCCAGCCAGTTAGTCCCCATGCCCCCCACAAGTCTCCTAGCCACAGTCAAGACCTTGTCATCTATTTCATACAGTGCGTGCACCCTGAAATTCCTGTAACTACTCAAATGGGTCTTCACTGAGATCAGCATTCAAAAATGAGTCTGGGGACCAGAGAGGAGGAGGGATACTTCTGAGACTGGCTAGAGAAGGGGGTGGTAGAGGCAGAGGCCACAGGCTCATGATGATTAACAGGATGAGAGACAGAGGAGAAGCCTCACCATGTGCCAAAACTGAGCATCTCAATTCCCAAAGGCTGAGGCAAACCCAGCTCTTCGCTTTGGGGCAATGGTTAGAAGTAATGACAGGGACCCCAAAACATGATAATGAGCAATATGAGTGTCCCTAAAAGCTTCAAATCATGGGGGCAGCCAAGTGCTCCTACCTCCCAGAGTATAATCCTCAATAACAATTTTGACATTCATCAAATGCCAGGTCCCCAACAAGCCAAAATCTAGTCACACTGGGCAGAAATGTTTCTTTCTGAAGTTGTGAAAATTGTCCCATTTGGGCCAGTGTAAATATCCATGCATATATCTTATAGATTAGAATGCCATTCTACCTTTTCACAAGCTCAGCCTTGTTTGATCCTTGCAAAATCTGCACCAGGTAGGTTTTGTAATGTTTTCTTTACAGCCTAGGAAACAGAGGGCACTGAGAGGTGGAATCACTCACCCGGTCACACAACCAGTGTGCGGCAGATTTCTTTTTCAAACTTGGGGGAATGATTTAACCTTCAGGTGCTTTCCTGGCCCCATTTGACTACATCCCATCATCATTGCATTGCACCGGTTCCTCCCTCTTCTCTATAAATACTATTTTTGAAGGAGAGTTGGGTTGAGTTCCGAAGTATTATTAGCTTTTTCTTTAAGGTGGTTGTCCTGACCACCTCGGGTGAAATATTCTATACCTATACTGTCCAGTGCATGTGCTCCCAGGACCAAGGAACTGGCTTTCTCATTTTATTTAATTTCAATTAGTGTTACAAGCCTTGTGAAGCTAATGGCCACCATATTGGATAGTGTGGCTTTCTACAGTCATAGGCTGCATTTATATTTCACTTTTCAGAACAGAAAAAAATGAATTAAGTCTGAAAGGGGGCAAGTTTTCATAGATGCAGCTATTCTAAAGTGTCTTAAGGGAAGTGTGTGTCATCCATGTCAAATATGGACCATGCTACATACGGACTATGCTCCATATGAAAACAGGTGAAACGTACAGTGTAAGTGAAGTCATGTGAAGCAGTGACTGGCCAACTGTAGTGCAAGGGCCAATCCAGCACTCAGCCTGTTATTGTAGGCTTGTGAGAAAAGAATGGGTTTAGGTTAAGGGGACTAGGTGGCCCACAGAGCCTTAAATCTTGATCATCTAGCTCTTTACAAAAAAAAAAACAAAAAACTTTGCTGATCTCAGATTCAAAGTGTCTATTTCATCATTGAAAATAAAAAATGGAACTGTCGCTTCATTGTTTATGATGGTACTTTTTAAAATGATGTTAAGGGTAAAAATTTATAATAATTATAGAAACTATATGATGTGTATCCAATACCCTTCATATGAAAATTACATAATCAGTTATGTCATTTACACATTTTTCATCCTATTATTTTTACTTACCATCATGTTATGTGTACTTTGTGAAAATATGTTAATGACCTCAACATAATATACTGTTTAATGATATCACGGTTTAATCTATCCCTCCTCCATTTTGGGTACTTAGGTTGATAGCCACTTTTTAAAATAATGAAGAAAGTAAATGTCCTTGTATACAGTAGTTTTTTAAAAAATAGCAATTAATAGCGAATCCTCCTATTCCAAAACAAAACAAAGCAAAACAAAAAAACTATTTTTTTACAGTTGTTGACCCCTTAAGCAACGATATTTTGACTGACAAGCTCAGTTAGGGCAACCAACCTAAGATCTCCCCTTCTCTACTTGGGTGGCTAGAAGGGCCTTAGATTACTTTAAGCTTTAGGCCAAGCTTTGTTGCTGACTGTAAAGATTATCCAAGGCACATGGCTGAGGCTTCCCTTCTCCTTCAGTTCTCCAAGTCAGCAATGCCTTTGTGGGCCAGGCTGTTTGTGGTTAGGTGGCTTCTTTGCAGCACTTATTTGAGTTTCTTCTTCCAGATTAAGGTGTACATTCTGGCGTACATAATGGTGTACAAAATGTCACACTTCATTTTCTATTCATCCAGCATGAAAAGGGTCATTTTTATACATGCACACACAGACATACACACAGGATGCATATACCGTCACCCGAGATACCTTTCCTCCCTCCAGATCTGATCTAATGGTGGTCTTTGCTTTGACCTCTGAACAGTATAGCCTCTTTTTTTCTAAGTATGCAGCTTTTCCCCCAAAAGCTGAGCTTCCATTACTTCTCAGCAATCATTTAGGATTCACCTGCTTTTTAACTTGAATGCACATATTTCTCACTTTGGGGTAACCATCGTGGTGCTGGAGAAAGGTGTGTGTATATTACACTTTGGTAAATTGTATCCTATGTGTTATGACCTTCATGATTACTCCTGAGTTTGTAGTTTTTCATACTTCTTTAACTGGCCTTGGATATTTTAGACATCAATTGTCCTTCTTTCTAGCCAAATAGCTCATCGTCTGTAAATAACACCCTTAAATGCAGTAAGGGAGATGGTTTTTAAAGGAGCCCTGCTGAATTAGTCAGTAATAAAAATAGTGCCTACTGAAGTTATGTTTTTTAAGATTCATCTTTGCATAATGTATGCCCCCCCTTAAGTGAGTCATCCTATTAATGTGACCCAGGATATAAAAACATTAAGAGAAAAACAAAAAAGTCTGTGTCAATACAACCTAACCTCAGAGAATCTCCCATCTCACGCCAAATGACTCCAGATTCTCCTTTTCACACCCAGTAGCTGAGTGTGAAACCCTAGTTCAGGTTGTGTCACAGGTCATCACATGTCCTGAGAAACCACTAATCCAGAGCGTACAATGAGCCTACTTTCTACCCAACTGAAATCAAAGCAGAACTCCAAAAAATTGCAATATCACCCTGTCCCAAATGCAAAACATGTAATATTAATATGGTTGTCTTAAAATTTAATTTTAATTAATAAGATTAAACTAATAAAACCCTTTTATTTATTTTAAAATAAGTTTAATTCATTAGTTGACCATGTGTTTGCTTCAATAGCAAACAACCAAAACCCTATGGCCAGCCATCTATAGGCTTCATCTGTTCAAAGTGGAAGGTACCAGGTGCAGTTAGTACTGTTTGCGTACAGTGAGTGAGTGTATAATATCAAAAATGTCTCCAGGCAGAAATAAGAAGATAAAGAACATGTCACCTGTCTCCCAAGTTAAAATATTACTCCCATTTTTATTTGGTGAAATGTGAAGTGTTAGGTCATTGGTTCCATAAATGGGAAAGCCCATGTCCAACATAGATTAGCGAAGCCAGCAATCACTCATCCTTACTTCCGAATGGAGTAGATGTTTCCAGAAGCAGGTAAATATTATCAGCTTTATTTCATTTTCTTTCCAATTTTATGAGTAGATTTTAAATGGCAAAAGTGACTTTTGCTCATGTTTCAGGGAAACATGAAAATAAATGCAAATACACAAGTATGGAATAATATGGTAACATCCCCACTTTATTGAAAAACACAAATCCTTAAAGTAATGCACATTGACTCTCCGGTGAGTATCTGTCCACATTTTTTCATAATGATGCAAAGGACACATATACATGCAGTACAGGTGTTAGTAGTATGATTTTATAAAGAAGGGAGTACATACATTCATATCATGTTCACAGTACACATATTACTCATGTTTTGTTTCAGTTAATAACACATATTGACCATCTCCCATTAAGCCTGTTGATATTGTCATTCTGTTCCATGGTGTGGATGGTCCATAGTTTATTCAACCATTCTCTACGCGTAGTAGTTCAAGCTCCTCCTTTTTATATCCTCTCCATAAAGACAGCATAGATAGAAGCAAACATTTTTACATATACTCTGATGCATCAGCACTTCAAATTTTACATCTGGGCCCCCAAATGTGGGATTGTTGGTTCTGACCCAGTGTTCTTGCCAGCACATGCATATATTGCAAATTGGATGGTTGAAAGACTGCATCTCAGTTTGCTCCAGTTAGCATTTGCCTTTCTCTTAGTAAAGAGCATCATCCTTCACAAATTTAATTGTTGGATGCTACCTCTTGTTTATTTTCAATACATATCTGCCCTTTCTCTTAGGAGTTTTCTCATTTTATTTTTAATTCACATCAAGAGATAATTATCCACTAGGGAGAATAACCTGTGAATAGGATAGATGTTGTCAACCTCTATCCTAGTTTGGCCATTTGATTTTGCTTACATTTCAGCACATTATTTTAATTATATAGGCAAATATACCCATGTTTTCTTATGTTACTGGCACCAGGTTCCAGCATGGTCAGTTTTGGTGAGAACCCTCTTCCCAGCTCGTAGATGAGGGCCTTCTCACTGTGTCTTCACAAGGCACTGTAAAGGCACTAATCCTTTCATGAGGGCCCCATCCTTATGGCTTCCTCTACCACGAGAATGCAACCTTTTGGTGTCCTTGGGCCACAATGGAAGAAGAGTTGTCTTGGGCCACACATTAAATACATTGCAACATGTAATCACAAAAAAAATCTCATAATGTTTTAAGTAAATTTACAATTTTGTATTGTTCCACATTCATAGCCATTTGGGGCCACATGTGGCCCACGGGCCGTGGGTTGGATACCTTCTAAACCTAATTACCTCTCATCTCTATGTACTGTCATACTGGGGCTTAGAGGTCAACATATGAGTTTTGGGGTGAGGGGCAAGCACAATTCAGTTCATACAAGCACCTAGACAAGGAGGTGCCAGTTTTATTTTTCAAGGGCTAGGAACACATTCTCCAGTAGCTATTTCTGTGTGGTTCTCCATGCTTATCAATGCAAGCAAGTGCATTTCATTATAGTTACATGGAACCTACAGCTTTCAATCTGGATAAGGACAAATCCTAAAATAAAAGGAAGATGACTGTTGATTTCCCCTAAATTTTTATCCCTGACAACCAGGAAAAAAAAAATAGGTATCACAGGCAAATGTTCAGAAACCTAAGTGTTTTCAAAATGCAAAATCATCTCCTTTATTCACTTTTATGAAAGTCAAGGGCAAGTGGTAGTGGCATATTTTTAATTGATATATTGATTGCAGATTTTATGGAAGTAATTGTGTGGGATTCATAAAACAATGATTTAAGTGGCAGAAACATACATAAATCAGGCCCGCACTGTTTTACATTTAGGTAATGGATAGAACTTCCATTGGTTACTGTAATTAAAGCAATGGCCTCAATTAATTTATGGCTTCCTCCTCCTTCTTCCCAATACAGAAACTGTCAGTAAACTGAGTTCAGTTAATAGACAGTGCACGTACAGGGCATTGTCTTACTGATACATTGGTTTAAAAAAACATGCCTTCTTTTCCTCTCTTTCCAGTAACTCAGAGCTTTGTGGCAGCCTCCCAGAAGGCTTTTTTCTAATAGTTTTAGAGGGATTGCTTAAAAGAATAATAATCAGTACTGGGACGAGGGTGAGGAAAGTGAGGTACTCACCTCAGACAAAATTTACAGAAGTGCCAGAAAACTAAGTCATCAAAATAAATAATATTGTAACACAATATTTTAAAATATTGAAGTTTAAAGGAAAAATCTGTTGAACAAATATAAATTTTTCCTATAAATACAGGATAACCATTATTTTTTTTGCCTTGGTATTCAGTATAATCAGCATAGAACTTCTTTATTTAAACTTTGGTAGTCTGTTTATGATGGAATTTTTAAAAATAATTTTAAATTTTAAAAAATGGTGTTGAAATAAGATTTTTTTTGATTACTTGTTTTTTAGTGCTTTTTCATTTAAATTTCTCACCCAAGGTGAGTGCCTAATTTGTCTAACCCTAGTTCTAGCCCCGATATAATGATAACCATAATAATAATAGTAGTAGTTATTGAGAACCTACTGTGTGTTTAGCATTCTGCTAGGCATTCATACAAACTTTCCCATTTAGTCCTTACAAGAAAACTATGAAATAAGTATGATTATTACGTCTCCTTTTACATTAGAAAATTTAGGGTCAGAGGGATTAAGAAATTTTTCCAGTATCACTAGGCCAGATCAACTTTGAACCCAGCCCAACAGAATTTCAAGCCTTCTATCATTACTAGTCTCTAAATTTACACACTGGGTGGTGCAAACAAGCAGGGCCACATGCTCTGTTTCTGAAAGTCTGAGCAGAGAGTGGGCAAGGGGACCCTCTAAGCAGGATTCCAGCCTCCACACTCAGGCCAAGGTCATCCTTCCCATCCAGGCTTTCTAGAGAGGCCACTCTTCCCTGTCTGATCTGCCTGGCCAGGGGTTGGCAAATTGTTCTTTAAAGGCCAGAAAGTAAATATTTCCAGCCTTATGGGCCATCACACTTTTGACATTTTGTATTATTTTTATCACATTTTAAGACAAATAATGTAAGGTCAGCATGTAAAAGAATACCTGCCCCCTGGTACATATTAAATTAAGATAGAGACATAAATTCAGACAAGATACAATGGATTGATATAGTTTTGCTCTCACAAGAAACAACAAATAAATCTGGGTTTGGAGACTTTCTTTTGGTGCTCTTGGCCTTCCTTACTACCTGCCCCAGTTTTCCCAGGATACATAGTGAGACTCTCTCATCTTACCCAGAATCTCTCATCCTCCACCCAGGCCTCTTCTGCTTCCTCTCACACACTTCACAGCAGTGCTGGCTCTCACACACCCTCTAGACTGATCCTTCTGATCAGGAATCAGACAATGCTTCATTCTTCCTGTGTCCATGACTCAGCATTATGGTGACAACAAGGCTGTGTGCCCTCTCTCACCTTCCCTGAAATAATTCCTTCCTCTTTATTCATTTTATTTGTCCTTTGATGGGGGGGGAGGTTGAAAATGCATCATTTCATTCAAGCAATCTTTACCAAGTTTTTTCTACATAACAGGCACCATTTTATGCACTGTGAATAGTACGTGAACATGACACACAGAAGGTGACATCCATAGTGTCTTGTAGACAAGATAAATGATAGACAGATATGTAAGGCTAACGTCTCAAAATTGCAAACACATTACTCATGGGGATATTTGGAAAAGCATCCAATATAGGAGACTTCCACACTGTTTTTTTTTTTATAAGTTTTTTTTTAAGATTTTATTTATTTATTTATTTTTAGAGGGGAAGGAAAGAGGGAGAGAAACATCAATGTATGGTTGCCTTTTGTGCGTCCCCTGCTGGTAGTTAGCTTGCAAGGAACCGGCCTGCAACCCAGGCATGTGCCCTGACTGGGAATTGAACCGCGACCGTCTGGTTTGCAGGCCCGTGCTCAATCCACTGAGCTACGCCAGCCAGGGCCCACACTGTTAATACTTCTTCTTAGGTGAACTAAATGTCACTGCTTTCACCATCATTCCACACCATAGACAGGACACTTAGCTTCTGAGATCCTAGTTCCCTCATTGAATCCCTGGAAGAAAAGATTTTGAGACAGCTACTATGTACCATGGTTGCCTGCCACCTCAAATATAGCACATGCCTAAGTGATTGAATAGTGCTTGTCCACAGGTGGACATGGCTGTTCAGCAACCACGACTACTGGGGGAATTCCACAGACCATTTTTTCTCTGCCACCAGAGCACCATCTCTTTGCTTTGCACCATCTGCCTTGCTTTCCCATGGCCCAGCACATCTCTACATCTCTTGTTTATTAAGAGGGTACATTTAATAGGCTTCTTTTCTTTTCTCTTCTTTTCTTTTCCCTTACTTTCTTTTTTTCTTCCCTCCCTCCCTTTTTCCTTTCTCTTTCTTTCTTTCTTTCTCTCTCTTTTCCTCCCTCCCTCCCTCCCTCCCTCCCTCCCTCCCTCCCTCCCTCCCTTCTTCCCTCCTTCCTTCCTTCCTTCCTTCCTTCCTTCCTTCCTTTTATACTGGTGATTCCACCTGAACACCAGTTTTCAGAACAGGTTCATTTATATTTTCAACCCCCACCATTTCCACCCCAACTGGGTTAGCTCCCTCATTTGATGTCTGTTCCTTTGGCTGAATGGTAATCATCCTACACCATTCTTTTATTAGTGTTTTGTTTTTTTAAAACAATTTTAGGAAAATAAAAAAATCGCTAGTAAAATACCCTCCACCCTTAATTGCTTAAAGGGAAGAATCCTTAAAGAAGCCCATTTCAGGCAGCTGCTGTCTAGCTTTTCTGTGCTTTGTTATTAATCTCAATGCAGAATGGTAGTTTTCATCTTTTTTCAGATGGGGGCCTTCCTTCTGAAAAAGGCTGTCAGTTGCAAACCTACCATCCTGTGGTGTGCCCCCAAACATCTTATTTGTCTTGATATTTCTTTCACAGAAATACATGTGACAGATAAGGAGTCACCAGAGGATGGTTTGCTTTGTGTCAGACAGATATTAAAACAATAAACTACACTGCCCTGGGACTCCAGCGCATGCACAGCCCCAGAACAAGGCCAAGATGAGATGTTTCTGAAAGGCAGCGAGGCAGCTGTTGTGGGGGAATTCCCTGGAAACCGGAGTCCTGCGACCACACTGACAGAAACTGTTTTTTAATGCTCACATTTTCTTAAGAGGATCAGAAGACTGCCTGGTGTACTTCCCACATGTAACTCCTCCCCCAAGCCCACCTTCCACTGGCCCTTGGCAGAGGCAAGAGGGAAATCCTTCAAGGGTTGAGAAGCTTATTTTGAGTTCATTTCTTATGCACTCATCCGCACTTCATATGCTTTCTCAAGCTAATGTGGATTTAAAATAGGAAAAAATAAAAACTATTCTGAGTTCAGAGCTCTGAACATGAAATTTGCAGGGGCCAAAGATAAGATCCTGTTGATTCCTGGAACCTAAAGTGGGACAGCTTGATACAATGGTGCAGGTGTGCATACTTAGGGGCCCAGCTTTGCAGATGGAGCCACGCTCCCTCAACGTCTGCAGAGCTGGGAGTGAGGATGTTAGAATGGGAGTAAGAACGTCTAATGACTCTCATATAATTCAAGTGCTAGGGTGGGGATTCCTGGTGCTTCTCGCATAGAAATGGGTCCAACTACAGAGGTGGCCCCCTCCTCCCTTCAGCTTATTTCTCTTCAAAAGTAAATCTCTCTGCCCTCTGCAAAGATACATAAAAAGGAAGCTGAGCTTGTCTCCCATTGGAGGGAAAACAGCCTGGCATAGTTCATTCAAACACGATAATTTAAACAGTTGCTTCGCTAAAAATTCCAAAACCATCATTTTCTTAAATCATATTTTCATCTATGTAAAAGTACTTTCATGCCCAAAGCTATTTTATTGCTACTGAAGAGCTTATGGGGAGTGTTAACAAAACACAGTTTTCAGAACCAAATAGCACACCATGCATTTTAGATCTATCTCCTTGGGTTTTGTTGGAATGCAGTGTGGGTGCCTGACACCTAATTGCTTTTTATGTAAAAATAAACAAACAAACATACAAATACCACCTCTATGGGAACACCTGCCCGGGTATATTTATTATTTGCATCCTTGTTGTTGCTACAGAGATCTAAGAAACATTTCCCAAAGATCATTTTTATTTATTTTTCAACATTGTTTTCAATTACAGTTGACATTCAATATTTTTTAGTTTCAGGTGTAGAGCATACTGGTTAGGCATCTATATAACTTACAAAGTGACCCCTTGTCTCAACGAGGATAGTATCACCTGGCACCATATATAGTTGTTTCAATATTATGATTATATTCTCCATTCTGTACTTTGCATCCTCATGACTGTTTTTATAACTGGCAGTTTTTACTTCTTAATCCTTTCACCCTTTACCCTCCTCCCATCTAGTAACATCAGTTTGTTCTCTGTATGTTTCAGGCTGTTTCTGTTTTATTTTATTTTTTAAATTCCAAATTTAAGTGAGATCCACATATATGTAGAAGTCTTTGACTTATTACACTTAGTGCGATATCTGGTAGTTTCATCCATGTTGTTGCAGATAATGAGATTTAATTTTTTGTGTGACCAACTAATATTCCATTGCATAGCCAAGGGATGGAAGTAACCTAAATGCCCATCAGTATGCAACTGGATGAAGAAGATATGGTACATATATACAGTGTAATATTACTCATCGAAAAATCATTTGTAGTCCATAGTATTGGTGTTACAAAGTTCTCTTTGAGCATCAACATGATTTAGTGAAAAGAGCTGGATTGAAACAGTGCTAGGTCTAAATTGTCATGGTTACCCTTGGCTCTGTGACCTTGGCCTAGTCTCTTTGCTTTGAACATATCTATGAATTCCTACTTATCTCTGAGCATTAAATAAGAATATTGTGTGAAAAGCCTTTCAGGCTGCCTGAGGCATTGTAGCTCCACAGACAAATGGCTGATCTTTCCCTTTCTTTCTTAGAAGCCATATTCTGCAGGGCTTTTGAAAGTTCATGTAAGAAGCTGGTTTGGCAGGTTTATGTTAGTCCAGTGACTGGATGACTGGATCGTCTCTGCGTGGTTCTCCTTCAGTCTGTTCTACATGGGGGTTTGAGAAGGGCTGCCATTCTGGCATCAGGCAGGGGATCCCCAGGTCCAGATGGTCTGCTTAGGCTGTCACACAAAGGATCAAGACTCAGTCTTTCGAGTCTGGAAGCTGACTCTAAAAATCAGATGGCCTCAGCACAGAACAACCAGCTATATCCACAGCCATGGCTGGAAGTAAAATGAATGATGACTTGGCATTGTGTCCCCATCCTGTGAGCTACTGCCAACCCCCTCTGAGGACCTCATGTTCAGGAGCTGCAGCAACCCCAGAGACGCATGGGAAATCCAGCCCAACATAAGGAAGCTAATTTATCTCACTTGCCCTGTTTCTTACCTGGAGAGGCAATTCACTGAGCTTGCTGTTTCAGCCAGCTGTTAGCGAGGTCATGAATGATTTAACAATTGAAGCTTTACTGTGTATGTGCACTCAATAAAGTAATTATTTATATAAATTATTTGCTTTTTTACCATGCTGCCTGAAAAAAAAAAACTAAATTGACACCAGTTCAGGTTTTGTCAAACAAATAGACTAAGACAAATCCCTTCATCCAAATTAAAATAGACCTCAGCATCTCCATTTGTCCTCCACGTTCCTTCAAACAACATAAAGCACATTTGCAAATGCCTTCTGTGGTCCTGCCAAGTTAAACACTCCAAGATTGAGATTCATTCTCATTTTGCTGAATGAAATGTTACCAAAATCCTGCCCTGGGGGGTACTGTCAATACCTGTGCATAAACAGATTACAAATATGCCTTGTGCACAGTAAAAACCTATCAGTGCACATTAAGGCAGTGTGTGTCTGTTGGATTAATCTGACCATTTGTAACCTGGGAGAAAAGAGACAACAGTTAACTTAGGAAGGTAAGCAGAATAGTGTGGCAATACGTTAAAAAACAAGGTTTCTGTCCTCATCCAAAGTTGCAAAGACCTACACGATGAAAGAATATTTTCATGTATGAGTGTTGGGCATGGGTTCTGTTGCAGCGTTTTGAATTTGTTTTTAAGTTAGGAAACATTTTCGTTCTGGTAACACCAGAATCACTGTATATTCAGAGTAAATATATGTGTGTTCTTTGCAGTGTTATTTATTTTTTTCATAGATGACTCATTTCTTTCTAAGGAAGAGATTTATTTCTAACCAAGTTGTGAATAAAGTGATAATTGATAACACTGTTAAGTCAATTATATCCCATATCTTGGAGGAAAATTCTGGTTAAATTTAGTCACAAGGAGCCCATTACTTTGACAGTAATCAGGTTTGTGTGTGGAACACCATTCTAAAGTAACCCAGGTCCCTGTTGCTGGGAGAATCCATTTTCCCAACATTTTTGGATTGTATACAACCCCCTGGCTCACCTCCAGATGTGGAAATAAACCCCAATAGAGAAGGGAAACAGCTTGCCGTGGACTCTTATTGGGAACATAAATCAGTAGCAATCCCCATGGCCTCTATCCAATTAGTATTAAAGGAGCAAAGCCCTTCCAGGTGTCTTGAAATCTCAGAACATAAATATAGAATGTAAGAAATGACACCTGACCCCTCCTCCACTTCTACTCTCTGCTCCAAACGAGGAGCACATTGAAGTCTGAGGGAGACATCAACAAATTTCCCTGTGAATTAACTCAGTCCATGATGAATTGGGGCTGGGTTTTGGGGGGGAGGTGCTATAGATATAGGGAAATGATGTAGCAGCTTGATAGGCAATAGGAGGGAAGGAAAATGGAGACAATCTTGCCCAAAGCTGACACAGTATGCCTTTGACATGTTGGTAATAGATAAGATGATAGTGTCTCTAGTGTTAAAATGCCTGAGTCCAGACACTTGGCTGAGCTTCTGAGCTGCTCTGCATCTTCTGTTCCTCCCAGGAAAGTAAAGATAGTCGTGATGTCTGGTTCCTATGGTTTTGTGAAGAGTTAGTTGAGTTAAATGGTGGGTCTGGAGGTTAGCAAATGTGAGTAAATAGTAGCTATTATATCACAGAGTTGAATCTCCTCCATTGGTAATAGAGTATAGGAAGCTAGAATTTTTGCCAACTGTATTCATGACTTTGCTTGGATTATTCCAATTATTACTGCCTGAATTTTTAGACAAATAAGGTCCATAGTCCCTCATCATTAATGTTCTCACTAAACCTTAAGGTTCTCTTGGAATATGCATCCTTCAGAAGCAGCATCTCAGCAAGTCCTGCAGATTCAAGGACCAGCACCCACTTTTCCTTCGTAATTGAACTCCTTATTGTGGCATTCTAGTTTATGTGACAATATAACCCATAAACATTTTAGGGATCACCTTGGGCCAGGTAACCCTCTAGGTGCTGGAGACAAAGTATTGACCAAAATAGAGTTTTCAGAACATCCCAACACAGAGATATAAAATGAAGTTGCAATCAAATAAGGTGATAAAAGACTGATAAGTGGAGGCGGGTGGGAGCGAATGATGTCAGAGTGACTGATGGCAGTCAGAAAATGTCAGGTACAATTAAGAGAAAAGGAGGAGGTGGTGATGTTGGAACCAAAAATGGATGAGGAAATTAACTCAACCAGTATAGACTGAACGAAAGGCAGAGAACTTGCCGAAGCAACTGCAAAGCAGCAGCCAGAGGCTGAGGCTGGGGGGTAGGGGGTTGGAATGAGGCAGTTCAGCCTCGTACAATAAATATTTAGGGAGTGTCCAACTTGTGGCCCAGGATGGCTGTGAATGCAGCCCAACATAAAATTGTAAATTTACTTGAAACATTATGAGAATTTTTTGTGATTACATGCCGCAATGTATTTAATGTGTGGCCCAAGGCAACTCTTCTTCTTCCAGCGTGGCCCAGAGACGCCAAAAGGTTGGACACCCCTGGCAGCTTGGGCAGTCAGGCCAGTACAGTGTCACCATCTTTTTTTCCTTCAAAAATATGCATTTCTCTCCAAGTTCAAACTCTTGCCAATCCCTTCCACACATCCTAATCAGACCTATAACAGCCTAGAAACTTCTGGCTAATTTGGATTTGACTAAAACTTTTGTACCATGACGTTATGTAAAAAGATTCAATTATGGTGCGCAATGTTTTGTGAGTAACTACCGCCCATAAAAAGTTAATTAATCAGGGCTGTGTCAATTTCCTCGTGCCATGTCAATTTGCTGCCAGGTAATTAATCACTAATCACCCACCAAGCAGCAGGCTGGGGAACAATCCATGAGCCATTTATTGTCTTTCCCCAAATAAATGGCACGCGCAGCCAGAAAGAAACACATCTTGCCTTTCATAATATTTTTATCGACACTTTTGCAAGTTGTAACAGACTGAAGCAACAAGCAGCTGCAGTTCAATGGAATATGAATATTAAAGAAACAAATGAGTGGAGATTTATAGGACATTGCATTTCTGTTATGTCAGTTTTGAGATTAAACCGAGCAAATGAACAGTGAAAAATTACTCTTCCATGTGGAGAATGGTGATTAGACTTGTACATTAATTAGACATTTTTGTTTTCCTATTCAATGCATTTCAAATGAGGGTGTCCTATAAGGAACTGTTTGTCCAAAATGTAGATTTATTCACTTCTAAACAGTAGTATTTAATATCAACATGCATTTTTAAATGAAACGAGAGTTGATCTCAAACGTGCATTTTAGGGATAAATACATGTGAATATGAGAACCAGAGATCCCAACAAATTAAGTGGCTCTTCTGGTCTGTTTGTGAATAACTGAACTGATGGAACCCTTCTTTTTTCCCCCCAAACCTTGAAATTACAGATTTTTTTTTAAAAAATTGAAAGCCTTTCCATTTTACTTTGACCTCGAACTAAATATGTCCCATCATATTCAGTTTTCCATGTAATGCCATTTAAAGATAGTGGCCTAGCTCTGTATAAATTCTATGTTATAAACCAATCTGATGTGCCTTTGTTTGAGAGCTGTTTGAGAGCGCACATTTTTGCCATTTGAACTAATTCATTCGTTTTCACTGTGATGTTCATCACACAGTGCCCTGCCACTAAAATCGAGCTATGGCTGGCTGTTTATTTTGCCTCAGTGTGTTACTATTACGCCACTTCTTAATTTATGGTCCAGCACATTGAACAGGAGATCCCTCAAGGGGGATCCCGCAGAACCATGAACCTGCTGTTGAACATGCGTCTGCACCCCCAGAATCATGCAAGTGAATGTTTCCTACCATAAACTACCCACAGAACAATTCAGCTTGAAGTTAGCATGACGATCTCTCAGCCCTGAAACATTCCAAAGGTGGGGAAAAGGTGGCATTATAGGGCAAAGGGAGAGGAAGAACAGGACAAAAAGGGAGTCCCTACTCCATTCTGAAGGCACACCTTCTCCAGGGCAGCTGGCAACCTTATGCAAATTCAAACCAGCACACCAATGCAAAGAATAATTGCCCATTAAAGCGGTTGTATATTTTTATGGCTTTGATGCAGAATCTGCCCCCCTGTTGGCTTTCGCATCTGCTACTCTGCCATCTCTCCCAGAGCTCTAAAACTTTAATATGCAGTTTATAACCCTCAAGTATTTTCCACTGGTTTTGTGTTTCTTCTCTTGGGATTCCTGGGCTGGTGAGATGATCTCATTTGTGTTTATTTTCTAAGGTAAGCACCATGTTCGTAAAAGAGATGGAGGGGGTGAACACACGTTTGTCACTGTAAATACATTGAAAACAGAGCTCATAGGAGGTTGGAGGCGGGGGCTTTGTCTTTGAGGAGGAGACAGGAAGCAGTTGACACTTAGGTAAATGGCTCATCTGGCTGGTCGATACACCCACATACCTTCCATTTAAAAATGTTGATTGTCTGAATTCTCTAGCACATCACAGCATGTCTCTTGTTACATCCCTGAAGTTTCTGTTTCACTGAGTTCCAAGGTATAGGAAGAACTCCTTATCAAAGATGGTTACTCCAACTCACCTCCTCCAAAATAGGATCTGGGTATAAATCAACTGAGGGCTGGGAGTGGGTCGGCTGAGATTGTCGATGTATCAACAAGATGCTCAATTGGTATTTACTCCAAAAGCTCTTGCCCTGTTTTCTTTGAGAGAAACTCATTTTTCGCTTATGAGCTAAATCCAATTTTCGTTGCAGTGATACCAGATTTTTCACTTTGATTCATGCTGGATAAGGTTTCAGAGGAAACCTTTCCAGTATAATGAACCTATGATTTTTACCCTCCCTTGTCTCTCTTTTCTTCTGTCAAGAACTAAGAATTTATACTGTATTCCACAAAACAACCTGAATACTTCCCATTGTTCCCCATGGATGGTCTGTTTACATGTTTATTAACTTGAAATTCAACTAGAAAAAACATCAAACTACAGCACTGTGGTTCAGAAATACCTCTAATTTGGTATCTTTTTCCTCTAACCTTGTTCTTTAATTTACATTAACAAATATTGGACAGGGGGACAGGCTCATGACTTTTATTAACAGTGATTTGCTCCATTCCAGAAATGGAGAGGACACTGTGAGCATCCATTTGGCATTTTGCATTGGATTGATTAAACATTGATTGCCCGCTTAATGGATCCAAACTCCAGAACTGGGGCATTGGTAGATGACATGATAATTTTCACTCAACAAAAGATAAGTGTCGTGCCATATAGTACATAATAAGATATCTCTTTCTTATTATGTACTTGTTATATAGAGAGTCCAAGGACAAAGCCATCTGGGTTTTGTTTCATTTGTATCTGAATCATTTATTCAAGTAAGTGCTTCAAATATGCACTTAACCATGTCCCAGCATCTACAAGCCAGCATACCTGGTGGGCAAGTGAATAAAAAGTAATCCCATCCCATGACGAGTCTAAAGGAAGCTTGACAAACAGTTGTGGGTTTTTTGACCTTCACATTGACTATTTGTCTCAGCAACAAGGAAGAGAGCCAGACTGTCCTAAACCAGCCATTTGGGGAACATCCCCTAGTGGAGGTGGGGAGACACATAGAAGGCATAGCTACAAATCAGACAAGTTAAGGATTATAAATATTGTTATTTTTCTGTTGTCCCCTGTTGCACAAATTTATTGCATTCAGAGACTGTGATTTTCTGGGTTGCCAGAAAGCCTTGTCTAGGGCTAAATGAAGGAAGGAACTTTTAATAGATATCTCCTGTCTGGGCAAAAAAGTTTGAGTCCTGCTTTTCCCCAGAACAGGAAACAGAACTTCAAATCCTGTCATTCTGCAGCAATAAAAGTGAATTTGAATTACTTGAAGGTTTGCAACAAGTCCAATAAATCTGTGTAACCTGTCTTTGTTTTTTTTTTTAATCAGAATCAAAGATATTCCAAATCTGGTTGCTATTTCTGGGCCAACACAACACCTAAAAGTATAGATGCAGAAAATATTTTTATAAGGGTCATGATTGAGATATGATTGTGTCATCTGCATACTGTTTGCCTGCAAAACCTGGGCAGGACATTTTGTATAGGAGAGAGTTATGAAAAGTGAAAGTTAAACAGATAGGACATCTACTCTCCCAGGAAAAAGGAGATTAGCATTGGTTAACTACCAAAAAGTGTCCAGGCACGATGTTAAATACCTGGTACCTGCTCTGTGCAGCAACCTTGGCAATCAGTAGGCAGAACTGATGGAGATCACTGCCCTCAAGGAGCTTATGTTCATTCTAGCAATAGCGAGAGTTCTTTTATTCTGGAATCCAAGCTACTTGATTGCTAGTACAGCAGGTCCTTGAATAACATCATTTTGTTATAATGTGGATGAGATGCAGTAGGAACTTAAATCTTGTTTATATCAATTAGCTTATGCTAAAATTGGTTTTGTTGTATGTCATTTCACTGAAAGTCGCCTATTGATGATGAGAACCTATTGATGATGTTAAGTGAGGGCTTACTGTACACCAGGGGAGGTTTGTGGCTGCCTTGCCAAGGAGGAAGAGATTAAAAAATAAAGAGAGGAAAGAAGGAGGCAGGGAGTGCAGAATGAAAGGAGGGGGGCGGAATGAAAAAATAGGGAAGAGAGGATGGAGCATAAGAAGGACGAAAGAGGAAGGAAATGCTCATTAGTATGATGACTAACTAGAGACTAAGGGACCCCTTGGCCAGTCCTAGACTGGCAATAGGAAAGAGACAACTAAGCCAAACACCCACCTGGGAGACTCACATAATTTCTCCACGAAGCCTCTGCTCCAAAGCATGAACTTTGGAATCACCTTATTTTACCTGAGGGCACCTGGCCTCCCAGGAAGGCAGTCGATGGGCAGTCTTTCCTGTGTTCCTTTAACAAAATAATAACACCTCTAATCTGCTGTGCAGAGGAGCCCAAAGAGGCTTGCATTAAGACCCATACGTATCTTATCCTATCTATTCTGTAGCAAACAGGGTACAAATAGAACCCTGGCTCTGCACTTTCAGCAGCTTGTGCTCCCCTCTCTCCTGCTGAGCGTCTGTTTCATGTTATCTCTCAACATCTAAATCCTCCTAGAATTATTGTAAAACCTGCTTGTCGCTGAGAGGGATCTTGTCTCACTCCCTCTGCACGGTAGCCAGAGATAATGAATGGGTCAGCATAATTACCGTGTTTTCTCACACAGGCAGCCAGCTGCTCTGCCAGATTGTGAATTTTTCCTTTTCTTTATTTCAAAATCCAGAGTGTTCCTACAAAAACTTTGTATTTGAACTGTGGCAAAACGGACTTAAAATCAAGCCACGCTCACTCATTTTCTCCTGGTCCTGAAGCAAACATCTCATATCTCATTACTTCCGGGCTTTTATGATATTAGGATTTACCTACTTTCCCTGTTAAGACAGGCACCTCTCTACAGTGTCGAGCATGGTTGTTTGAAACTGGAACCAGGAGATGTGGGTGCTAGGGGCTGGCAAGCTAAGAGTTAAGTTCAGCTGCATGATTTGTTTTTAACAATAAAAAAGAAGGTTACAAATAACCAGTATGGTCTTCTCAGACACAAATAGAAAGATGAAATCATTTTGGCTTATTCACCAATCCTAGCATTTTACCCTCATCACGAAAGAAAGAAATGATAGAATTCATGAAGCAGGCTGGCTGTTCACCATTTGGGGACACAGAGAGAATTCCAAATGATAGTCAGTCCATCTTCCCTTCAGGTTAAAGGGTTATATGCCAACCCGTGCAGTTCCCTGAGGTGATGTAGAATTAGGAGTGACTTTGTGGGAAGTCCCTTGCTCTCCCTGCCCCCCTGCCACCCACCATATAGCTACAAACATACGTACTGTCCAAGGCCCCAGGGTAATGGAATGAGACTGGGTGGAGGGCTTCTGCTCCTGAATGTGATGTAGGAAGGGGAAAATCCCTCTTGGCAGTTTAGATATAGGGTGGAGACCACATTAGCACAGCAGGAAATACAACACCCCCACCTTAGGTGTTTCATCAAACACAGTTCCGGGAAGAGTGAAGTGTGGGGGTGTTGAGTTAACAAAGTTAAAGAGCAAGGCCTCTCCTAGTGTTTATGTCATGCTAAAAGAAATTCGGTGTTCTTCCCCACTTTGCACATCATAACAAGCACTGTGTGAAATCCCGGGAGAGATGGACTAGGAAGAGAAGGTTCTGAAGGGGGATGAAACCTTCTCACCCTGGCTCACCTCACCAATCTTCCTCTCTCTGGAAACCCTCAAATCTCCTGTTAGGTCAATGGGATGAGAGAAAAAAATATGGGACCAGCAGAGAAGGTGTACTGGATGGTCTGCCCATCATTTGGCCTGACCACAGCCCACAACTTTATTCCCTTGGTCATGTTGTGAAGTCATCCATGCATTCACACAGGTGCCCAAAATTTAGAACCTACTGTGAATAAAATCAGGGGGTTCCTGTTGACTTGGGGAGGCAGGAGGAGATCCAGAGATGAATGGGATATGGAGGGAGGCCTCAAGGACCTTGCACACTAATAGAGATAAAAGTAACAAATGACTGACTTTCCTTCTCTCGAAATCAATACCCATGAGAGATATTCCATAAAATATACCCATGAGAGATATTCCAGGCCTGAGAGCCCTTACCAGGCTCCTGAGCTGGTTGGCAGTTGGGTGGAGCATTGATTGTCCTACATACTGAAAGTCTGCAGATTCAGTCCCTGGTCAGAGCACACATGTAGGTTGTGGGTTTGATCCCACATTGGGGCACAGAAGGGAGCCAACCAATTGATGTTTCTCACATCAATGTCTCTCACTTCTCTCTCTCTAAAATCAATAAACATACCTCACACAAGGATCAAATAAAAACGAGTACCTGGGAAAATGGAGTTGGGGAGTGCTGGGTTAGCTAGGTTAAAGCATATCCCTGTCTGTAGGACTGTCTGAGCCTTCAATATAAATCTCCTGAGACAGTGAGTTCCCTGCTGTATTCTCCAGAAAAGCACCCCATCCACATGCACTGGCGTTAGCGCTGCCTGCTGTTTAGTGGGATGGGACAAGCACTGGCTGCATGGTGAGAGCTTTGGGGGATTCAAAGAGGAAGGAGCTGGAAAGCAGATGCAGTTTCCTGAGGCCTCCTGGGTTAGCATTTGCATGTGGTGGGAGGAAGGACAGCCCAGGCAGAGGCAACAGAATTAATTATCAGGGGTCTCAGGTATCATGCTTAATTTCCCTCTTGATTCTTCACCAAGTTATCCTGGTCAGAAAATTGTCCCCTAGGGAAGAAAACACTGCCCACACTCTTCTTAAGAGTTGAGTTCCCAGACTTCTCTGTCCTTACTGCTGCTGTGTTTAATAGGCTGAATAAATGGTTAGGGGGCTGATGGGATGTTGGAATGATTTGTTTCTTGGAGCATGAGGTGTACTGTATATTGCACTTCAATTAACAATATATGTACATAAAGGAAAATGTAGGAAACAACTGAAAATGGGTTGGGGAAAAGCTATGAACAGACAACTAACACTTAATACAGTTCAGCCCCAGAGAGAAGTATGGAACACGTCGAAATATGTGTGTATATGTACATATATATGTATATGTACACAAATATAAATATACATATATATACACATTCACACACACATATACCTGTATATACATACATACACACACCAGTGCATATTATGTTTGCACACAAAGTGCATACATATTCACTAACACATGGACAGGTTCATATATAAATATTACACACTAGATGTGTGTGTGCATATATGTGGATGGATCCATGGCTGGATAGGTGGACTGAACGATGGATGAATAGATAGAAGACAAATACATCTTGAGAACACATTGCACATACATCTTGCAATCCACCTTTTTATTGCTTGTGAGCTTTAAGTCTGTTTTTAAGAAATCTTTGTCAATGTTTGTCGTTTAGCACATTCTCTTGGACACTGGACCCACCTACTTAACTAGCCCATCCTCTTTGGAATCAGACCTTGCCCTTGGCCCTAGCCCTGCTGCTGCCTTTTTACCCCTGGCTCCTGGAAGTATGTGGGGGGTTGTGGAGGGTGGCAGGTGTCCAGCTTTTGCTCTGGGGCAGCAGGGTTGGGATGGGATGTTCCTTCAATGGTAGGTGTGCCTCTGAAAGCTTTTGCCTTTCTCTCTCCTCTCCTCCTACAGTGCCCGGCTTTCCGTATCCAGCCGCCACTGCGGCGGCCGCCTACCGAGGGGCACACCTGCGAGGCCGTGGCCGCACCGTGTACAACACCTTCCGGGCCGCGGCACCCCCACCCCCAATCCCTGCCTACGGCGGGTAAGTGATGTTACCTCCCAGGCGGGCCTCCCTGCACCCACCCCCTCCTGTTTGCAAGCGCATGCTGGTCTTGACTGCCCCACCAGAATACCCCAGCATGCAGCCCAGCGTGCCTGCTGTGGAGCACCTTGCAAAGAGTATTGAAAAATGAGTGTAATTTGTCCTGTCATGGATGGTGCCTTTAAGCATTCTACATGTCACATGTTGTTATGTAAATTCTCTCTGAGACTGAATGCTGGAGAACAGAGAAATGGTTACAGCCAAAGATGTATTTCTGATGATTGCAAACATCTGGTTATTAAGGAGGTTGGATCACATTTGCCCCATGAGCCTGTCCATGGAAGGACATGGGGTTCTCAGACATAAGAATCACTGGTTGGTCATGCTCCCTTTCCCTAAGACACCTTGAGCTTCAAGGTTTACGAGCCTATGGCTGGGAAGAGAAAATTATGTGTGGAGTCAAATGCAAACATTCAAAATTTCAGTGCAATTGGAATTAAGACTTCTTTTAGCTGGATTTTCCAAGATGTCCTTTGTCTTTAGTTCCCCTCTGCAAGGAAATGCAAATTCATGTGTTCCCCATTGCCAGTTTGGTATTTCTGTGCGTGGACCTTGGTATTGCCAAGTAAATAGCAGGGAACAGTGGTGATGCTGAAAAAACCTGTACTGGTGTGACAGGCTGCAACCTAGAGATGCCACCCTTTCTCTTTCCTGATCCTCCTGGAACATTCCTGTACACACAGAGTCAGGGAGGGATGTCTCTAAGGAAGTGGTTCTCAAGAAATGCTGGGAATATCTAGAGACATTTTTGGTTGGCACAACAGGAACTAGGAGGTGCAATAGCACTTAATGGGCAGAAGCCAAGGATGCTGCCAAACATCCCACAGTGCACAGAATGGCCCCTCGCCTGATGCAAAGAATCCTGGCACCCTAAATATCATTTAGGTGTTGCTATAAGGAAAACTCAGTTATGCCAAGGATGGCCTGGCGGGAGGCTTCCCTTGCCTGTGACCGACTTTCTTATCTTTAGGAAGAATATGACTGTATTTAGGACTATGTAAACAGGGTTAAACACATTTTTAAAATAGCTCTGGTGCTTGTAAATCTATTAGAAAACCTGAATTAACCCAGAACACCTCTCTGTTATACTGAGTGAGATATGCATATTTCTACCATTTCAAAGGAGAGCATTTGAAGTGTTTCAAAAACAAATGCGGTGAGACAGAGTTAACACTATGAAGAAAATGAAAGTAGATGAACTTGTCAGGATGGGGAAAAAAGGCGGAGTAGGTGAAGTCCATTGTTTCTGGTGTTGTCATTAGAGTGAGGTCAACTCCAAGCTTCTTAGTGGGCAAAACAACACCAAACAAACAAACAAACAAAACTCTACAAGGAAGATGGCAGGTAATAGCAAACCAAGGATGAATTAGCCAAAAATTCTCTCACTCTCCAAAATAATGTATCTTCCTATCTTCAACCTCATCTCTTGGACCATGTGATATAAATAATCTGACTATCTGAGTGTATAATTATTATCTTCAGCCCCCACAGTATCAAGCCCATTTTATAGATCCAGAAAGGCAGGAATAAAGACTTGTTATTTTCAAGGTCACATAATGAGTTTTGAAGGAAAAAAGTTACCCACTGGGCTCATGTGATTACTAAAGCAAGATTCATAAGCCATAAATGCAAAATTGCATGTTTATACACCATTAGTTTGTCTGAAAAATCATTATCTTATTTTGGTAGCTGGTAATTGCAGCTTTCTGGTATACATACCTTCAGTAGCTCGCTGCTATATTGAACAGACAAAAATGAAGTAAAATTATATGGCTTATCCTCACATGAACAATTTATAAAAGTCTCAGAATAACACACCTGCTGTAAAATAGAAATTTGCTAACTTATAATGAACTTGCTCTTTGCTGGGAATAACCATGCATAACTAATTAACACCACATTCGCCAGGGAGAGACACAGACATTTCCAAATGGTGAAACAATGTGTTTGTGACTGCTTGGAACATGATTTAGTATTAATATTCCAGTGATATCTTTAATCCTTTTGTTTACAATTGTGGGTTGTGCCTCTTTGCTGAATATTGACTGGAATCCTGAACCCACATTTAATAGTAAGATAAAATTCTTAAGATATGGAGAATAAAAAGAACAAGAGGATTAGAGTGTGTGTGTGTGTGTTCATGTCTGCAGGTTGTATAAGAGGATAGGACTGGTGGGGAAGGAGGAAATTCAACTGGTTGCTGGGTGTTTTGCTGGACTTCAGGTTGGCTGAAGTGCATTGATTCTAGATGCAAAAGTGTGAATCTAGCATCTTAAATGGTGGTTTCCTTTTTCCTCTGGCTTATGGGCTGCTCATCTTGGGAAGAAGAGCAGTTTGGCTGGAGGAATTAGTGCCCTCATCTTGCATTGAGTTGCAAAGATGTTGGAAACCCAATCCTCATTGCAGGAAGTGACATGATCAGGATTCTGGTGCTCCAGAAGATTTCTTATAGCAGTTTATCTTAAAACTCGTGTGGATTTCTTATAGCAGTTTATCTTAAAACTCCTTTCAAGGATGATTTCTAGATTTGACTAATGTCTTTATGGATGTCCTGTTTAGCTCAACATCCTTTTTCTCAGCTGCATGCACTCTCTTGCACTGAGGACGCAGAGGCAAATAGCACCCTCGGAGGAATGTTTTTCCACTTGGGAACAGAGCATGCCTTGTTAGCCAACAATTTCAATAAGTGTGATAAGTAATAAGGAGGGTGCTGTGTAAGCAGTAAGGAAAGTATCAGGTGTTCAGATAAGGCTTCTAGGAAGCGAAGAGAATTAGGACACATTTGTATTCAATCGTTTCCTAAATTTCTGTGCTAAGATTTCATTCTGTGATTCTCCCTCACACACAATGATCTCCATCTTTTCTAAGATGTCACCTAGCAAACTGCATTCATTAAGAAAAAATTTAATTTTCCCATTGTCATCAGTTGAAGACATATCTAGCTGCCAACATAAACCTCTGTTCTTCATCAAGTATCCAATATGAATATATGTTGTTATCCAAAGGCCAACAAAAATGTGTCATTTATCCTATATTCATGTACAGCTTCTATATTTTTTCCAAGAGATTGAAATGATATCCCACAGAACCTCCATGGCTGCTTTTGTGGAGCCATGGGTGACCCTCAAAATATCTAGGATCGAGATAGTTGTCCGGGAGGGTTCACCAAGGATGCCTTACATCCATCATTTCCTCTCATTGATTCTGTTTTCCCCTCCACATACCGATGTTTTCTAAAGTCCATTCCAGCAAGTAAGGAACATAGGGTATAGAGAGCCCCTATCTCTCTTTCTCACATAGCTAAATAGAAACTTCTTGGGACATTAATATATGATCATTCCTTCAGGGGCTGGGGGTACGGGGGCTCTGCTTAGACCATGGAGGGATCATGGAAATAAATGCAGAATTTTAGACTAGGATAGCAAACCCCCTATTGTTTACCCCCATTAACTGAATGAGAATGAGTGATGAATTAGAAATCTAGTGGCTACACAGTCTACAGAATTGTTGCAGTCCAAAAAGACAGGTCAGGGGCAGATGAGATTGGCCCCTGCTGTTCTATTTCGTACTACCCTGGGTAGCTGACTTAACTTGTACAGTTGCCTTAATAGGAGATTGATGACTATGTCTGCCTCCACTTGGTTAGGAGAACATGTGATAGGAGATCCATATAAGGTTACAACTTAGTAAGGTCCATCATGTGATATGTGTTTAGTGAACTGTAGCTACTATTGCTGAGGTTGATGCAGTTACTGATCCTTTGTCTTTCCTGCACGGCATCACTTATTCCTTTGTTGGAGGCACCTGCAGTTCACAGATCTGCATCCCCTCCAAGCTGCAGGGACAGCTTTGTTTTGCGCAGAGCATTTCAATAGTTTCTGTAACATGTAGATTGTACATAAAATATTAACTTGTGAACAATCTCAACAGGAGCTGAATGGACCAAGTTTTCCACATTTCTCCTTGTATTTGATCCTGGAGTCAATTTTGGTAGAGGAGACATAATGTCCAGTCTGTCTCTCTGTGACTCATAGTTGGGAGAAATTACCCATTGGGTCATTGCCATCCAGTGGAGCTTGCAGACTGATTATTTGTGGATGAAGATGAAAGGTAGCCACCAGACTGAATACCACCTCTGGTATTAGACACCATCAACTAAACCCCATTCCTTCCCAAAGGAACCTCATGAGATTGGCCTCACCAAGTTCTTGTTCTTAATTAATTAGTTAATTAGTTATAAAATAGCTACTTATTAAATGCCTAAGCTAAACATCCAGCATCTGCGACAGGGCCTCGGTCTTGGTTCACTGGCTATCTTTGAGTAAGATGTTCTGCACTTTCTCAGAGATTTAATTACGATACATCTCAGAGTTAGGTTGAGAAGCATGTTGAAGAGACTCTGCCACTTTGAGTTTAGGAAAGATATCATAGTATCCTAGGAGAAAACTTCTGAAAGTCAACTAGTACACCAATGCCACCCATACACGGATACTTTGAGAATGCTTTCAGGTGCTGAACACAACCTCTTAGAAGCTGATACCAGCTTCTAAGACTCTGCGGATAAGACTTGCTGTCTGTAAATCAAATATGCTTTTTGGTTTTAATATTTAAATGTCTAATCCCCAGACTGTATTATCTGATATTTAGGAACTTTCCAATTTAATATAACTCTCAAACTGAAGTCTTCACCACCCAGTCTCAAATACTTTCCAGGATTCTCTCTAGCTCTTTGGTTTTGGAGTCAATTCTTAATCAGTTGCCCAGGAAGTTTTAAAATGTAACCTCTTAAAATTAAAAAAATTCTCTTAATTGAGTGCATTTATGGACAGACACCATAAATCAGTGCTGCTTAAATTAGGGGAGGTGAGTAGGGTGTCATAAATGCCTTTGATAATCTAATTAAAACTATGCATTTTCCCTTGGAAAATATCTGTGTGCATATACATGTGCACACACCCACACCACACACACAATTCTATGCAAATGATGCCAGGAAGTTCATGGACCTACCTGATATCAACTTTAAAACAGCTAGATTTGAATACATTAAAATTTTAATTTATTTCCACTTGGAAGGGAAGTATGTAGAGTAGTTTTAAATAACCTTTCCTTCAAAAATATGTTTATGGTTAGACTATATTATGTTACACAAACACATCATGTACTTTGGGCATCTTATTCTTTCCTTCCTTTTTAAAAAAAATAAACTAATTTGCTATAGTGCAGTCATTCCCTGCTTGCATTCATTCCAAATATTTAACCACTGTTATTACTTTTCTAAGAAAATGAGATGTGCATTTGCATTATGTTCTTGCAAAAGCATATTGCAGTCCCCAAGTGATTGACAAGCAATACAATTACCTTTGCATGGCTAGACAGACCGTCTTTGCAATAAAATTGACTGCACCTGTTCAATGCATGATGGCAACTCCTTTCTCTTGTGACTGAGCCATGGTTCATTTATCTATAGATGCATACTAAAGATTGACCCCTGTCCTCCTTTCACTACAAATTTGTTGCACCTGTTTCATAGTGCTTCAAAAAGAAATGTTTAGATATAGTCATGGAAACCAGTATGAGACTTTGTCAGAGCTTTTCTATAACCAGCTTCCATGTAGAATAGGACCTAGAAAGCTGACCTTCAGTGCTGTGGCAAACAAGAACATGTGGAGGATGGTGTTTTAGAGAGCAATGAGCCTATTAGTTCTCGGACTAGTGGAGGCATCACCTGTTACTTGTTAAAAATGCAAATCCTTAACCCCCTCATCAGCTCTATTGATTCAGTGCCTCTGGCCTGGGTGTGAGGCCCAGCCATCTGTGTTTGAACAAGCCCCCCAGGTGGTTCAGCAGCATGCTGAGGTTTGACCACTGCTGCCTGCCAGAGCTGATAAAAGTTGGTGCTCCAAAGCCAAGCCTACCTGGGCTAGAATCCCAGCTTAGTTACTACCTAGCTCTCTCCTTTTCCATTTCTTTATACTTAAAAAGGTGACAATAACATTGTCCATCTTGAAAAAGTACTTTGAGGATTAAGTAGGATAATGAGCACAACATGCTTGGATTAGGGACTGACACCTAGTCATCCCTCAGTTAATGTAGAGAATAATAGTATTTGTACTTGTGCTATTACTTGTAGCTTAAAGGGCACACACACACACCCAAACACACACACACAGCATTTTGGCGAAACTGACAGCCTCCCAAAGTGGCTTTATTTCACACTGCCAATGAGGACAACTATGTTGGTTCCTCATTTTTTACAGTTATCATGAAGGTAGATCACTCAGCCTCTCATTCATTTCTCTCCAAAACACACAGGTGTTGCACTCGGTGAGAAAAAGAAATTCATACATGGTGTGGTTTACAATAGCAGTTAGAATTTTTTATTTCCTTTTGGAGTGTAGCCACAACTTCCTTCAGAGCCTCCCAAAGCTGAAAGATGCCCTTCCTACAGCCTTGCATAGGCTGTTCCCTGTGGCTGGGCTGCTCTTCCTACTTTCTACCTGGCTAAGGTTTTGAGATTTCTGAGGTGTTTCCTCCAGTTCCCTTGCCTCTGTTGCTAGCCTTCATCCTTCCATTTCTTGTTCAAAGTGTCATTATCCCTCTCCTCCTCAGCACCCATCAAGGCTGCCATTCAACATTTATGCACATGGCTTTGTGACTGAGTACCCAGTAAGCTTCCCTAGTTCAGGTGTAGCGAGTAGACTCTCTGTGCTTTGGTATAGTGGTTGGAATATAGTAAGCATTTCTATAGCAGAAATATAGTCTGTTTGAGCTTATCAAAATGAGGATGTGAGATCACATTTTCTCTTTGTTTTTCTGCCTCATAAATGTGGGATGTCAGTCAGAGTCCCAAAGTAGCTTTCTGTGGCCCACATTGGAGGGCAAAGCATGGCAATGAGGTTGCCATGTTGAACAAACACTAGGGCCTGTTCTTGCCACACTGGGAGCTATTAGTACAAACAGGCTTGACATGGAAGTTCACTGCTTGCCCCAGTGCCCAGGGACTTATCCTGGTGAAAGAAGGGACCACTTTCCCAGCCAGAGCTCAGCTCCAGTCACTCCTGGTCTACACTGTATGCTCACTGGAACAGACCTCAAGGTCTAGCCTCAGCTCTTCTCTCCATCACAGAGAGACCTTGTTTTATTGTGGCTCCCTTTATTGTGCTTCGTGTATGTTGCATTTTTTAGAAATTGAGGGCTAAACCCTTCACCAGCCAAATGATCACAACTTGCTTTATTGTGACACTTGTTTAATTGCGGAGTTCTAGAACAAACCTGCAGACCTCCAAGGTAAGAGCAGACACAGACTGGGTTCCCTTTACAAATATTTAGAAAAGAGCATTGTTCCCCATGTTTGAACACATTAATATTTGGTTAAATTTTAATATTTTGATCCTACCTGGATCACATTTTATCTCACCTCTTGCTCTGGTCTCCTAAACCAGGATCCAGTTCGGGTTTTTTTTAAAGGTTTTATTTATTTATTTTTAAAGAGAGGGAAAGAAAGGGAGAAAGGGAGGGAGAGAAACATCAATGTGTAGTTGCCTCTCACATGGCCCCCTACTAGGAACCTGGCCCATAACCTAGGCATGTGCCCTTACTGGGAATAGAACTGGTGACCCTTTGGTTCACAGCCCACACTCAATCCATGGAGCTACACCAGCCAGGGCAGGATCCAGGATCTCATTCAAATGAGTTTTTGAATCTCATTTAACTTCCTCTCCTCCACTGGCAATAGTCACTGATACTGAATAAGCAGGTCAGAAACCAACTTGAGACTGCAGGCTGCTTCTTCTTAATCCTCTACTTAATCCTACCCGGAGTTGATAAGTAAACTGATTACTTCATGTTATCATCTGTCACCCCTCCTATAAAATATGGGCAATATTCAGTCAATAGATATTTATTTTACATCTTCCGGGTAGAAAGCAATGAGTTAGATATAAGCAGGATAGAACATTGAGTAAGCCCATTAGGTGCAACTTCAGTGGGAAATGAGTCCCATACACAAATACCTTTAACACTGACCAAGTGAGGATCAAAATGTTGATGTTGGCAATTACAGGACGGAGAAATAACTCCGATTTGGGTGGGCATTGGGTAAAGGTCAGAGTAATGGTGACATTCAGCTAGAGCTATGATGTCAAGCCCATTGCTCATTACTTCACAGCCCTATCTCTCTTACTCTTCCCTTGAGGCGGGCGCTTACCTCTATCCCCATTTTACAGATTAGTCAATGAGGCTCACATAGCTTCATAATTAGTCTAAGAGCACACAACTCTTGATTGGTGAAGCTGAATTTGATCCAGATGCCTGTGTTGTTTTCATCTAACTTTGCTCTTGAGTGGTGATCTGCTTTTGGTGAGGACTTTGGCAGAAAAGCCATTCTCAGCACAAAGACTAGCATGTGCAAAGACATGATAGCATGAAAGAATGGGCTGGAAGTTGTTTTGATATGGCTAAATGACCAACTCTGTGGTTCTGGGCCCAACTAAATAGTGGTTGCTCTCCACTGTTACATCAGATTTGTACTGAGTCCTGTCAGCAGAGGCTGGTCCTGCCTTCTGACCCCCAACAGATACTATCATTTTATGTTGGAAATCTTGAAAGAGAATTCAAAGCCTAGTTCAGGATGCCACACACCTCAGTATCTGGGATTAGGGTTTTACACTGTTTGACAAGTGCTCTCGTGAACTGTAGCCCTTTTGATCAAAATGAAAAGAGCTGGAAGCGATTCCTACCAATCTCCTTAGTGTGTATAATCCCTGACACCTCTTTAAGGATAACGGTACTTGGGGTTTTGCCAATCAACTTTGAAAGCTCTGAGAAGCACACTATAGTGTTCTCCAGCAAACCAGTGTCACTGCTGTGTGTATGTGCATGTGTGTGTGTGTGTGTGTGTGTGTTGTGACGCACCTTCCCTTGGCTTTATATGCTTGGCTTATATGTGGGTATAGTCTGCTACTGAAACCTGCTGCAGTCCTTTGGTAATCAAAATCGTTCTTCTATTAAAACCACAGCTCCATTCAACAGTGGGGCTCACTGGTCCTTTGCCAGGATCATAAATCATCTATGAACACCATAGGGAAATATTAGGAAAGGTTATTAATTACAACTACTTCCATTTTTTCAAAAACATGCATGTAGAACACACACTTTTATATTCAAGATATCCTGTGACCCTCACAGAAGACTGGGGTGTACAGGCTGCATATAATCCTCATTAAGCCCATTTTAATACTTAGGAATTTTAAATCAGTTTCCCATGATGTTGTAGCTGTGAGCTTTTATTCCTGACTGTTTCACTCAAGGTATACCAGAACATTTCTGGAGAATTCCAGGATCTCTTCTTCTCCTCCTCCTGTGAAGTCAGTCCTCTCTCTCTAGAATAACTATATAGACAGTGATCAGAGACATGCAGCAAAACCAGGCTTGTTCAGTCATAATGTAGGGCTTTGCTTAGTCTGGGTGTGATTATGCGAATATACACACAGAAATATGCATGCACACATTTGTACAAATATGCACATATGAACATGTAGGTATGCAAACACACTACTATACACATGGTACACACAATACATGTATGTACATGCTCATGGTACACAATATACTCGCATGCATGCATTCATGAGCATGCATGAACACAAGACATATTTCTGCGCACACACATATACATTTATACCCATATACATGCACAAAATGTGCACATGTTTGTAACACACATGCACACATGTGTTATAATTAGAGATGTTCTCCTACATTTACCCTGAAATAGTGGTGCAGGGAAGTATCAAATATGATACTGCAATGTGAAAAAATACAGAACATTTCTGAAATCGTTTGTGTTGTACAACTTCCCTAAGGCCATTTGGCTATAACCAATATTGAAAATGTGACAATCTGTGCTCCTACCCTTACCAATCATATATTTTAAGCAGATGATTTTTCCCCAGGGCAGAGGGGACTGTGTGGTTCGACTGAATGCGAACTCTAACTCTCCTACCTGTCTAGGCCATTTAAAATAAACTTCAATCCTGTTTGCATTTCTACACCCCTCCTGAAGGGGAGGGAAGTCTGATACCCAGCATCTGCATTCTGGGCCAGCACCGAACCCCAGCCTAATTTTTTTGGCCCAATTAACTACTGTTGTTTCCAACCTCCTTAACCAATGTGGAAACTCTCCTTGGTTCCTGTGTTTTGGACCTTGTGACCAGACTAACTTCACCAGTGCAGGGGTTGGTGTGTCTGCATGGGGAAATGCACTAATATGGATGTTTCTCTTTGTGTGTGCACCCTTGCAGTGTTGTTTACCAGGATGGATTTTATGGTGCAGACATTTATGTAAGTATTCATTAACGCGCATGACATCCTCGTTTCCTCCCAGAGTCATTCTTTTTACAAGTTTGCTGAGAATCTCTCTACTACTCGGTGTTATCCATTTCCTCCTCCTGGTCTGTGGGAGAGTCCAGGAGACTCACAGGGCAGCAGGATTTCTGCTCACGATAGCTTCACATGCTGTTGAGTGGAATGATCTCCTTCATCAAGTTCAGAATAAATGCAAATGCTCTACCCCCAAAGATGGCATTTCTCTCAAATCAAATTAAGATCCTCCTGCAAAAAGAAATTCTCTCTGAAGTTCTCAGTATGGTCTGTGTGTTTTCAGTTTAATATTTAGGATAATAGCTGTAGTTACCAGCTGCAGAGGGTTAAAAGATATTTTCATGGCTGATGTTTTCAATGTTTTCTTATAAATCTATTTAATTGTTTATCCCAAAGCCCTAGAAAAATATTCCCTCTCCTTTTCTCTCTGTCTCGCTTTGTTTGTTTCTCTTCCTCTCTCTCTTTCTCTCCTGCTCTCTTCCTCTCCCTTCCTGTCTCTCTCTGTATCCCTGTCTCCCTCTCTCTCTTTTCCTCCCCCCACCAATCATGGATGATATTAGTAAGAAACATCTTTTCTTATTAAAAAAATATGCCAACCTGAGCACTAAGCCCTTATTTTCTTCAACCCCTTATTTCTTCATTTCCCTAGAACTGTTTGTTAAATGGTACCACTTTATTAAGCTTTTCACTTTCAGAAAAGAATAGGATATCTCTCATTAAGGGAACCATATTTAAACTCACTTAAGTTCACCTAAAAGTAAGTTAGTTTCTCACATTATGATATTAGCAGCAATATTACAAAAATGACTTGGAATAACACAATTTAAAATAAATTGGCAAGATTTGGGGTATTTTCTAAATTATATACTTTATTATTACAAATGACCTCAAATAATATTTCTGGAATCATACTTGTTTAATAGACTAGATAACAAAGAAAAATAAAATGATATTTCTGATCAAATTGATGTCATTTACTAGAAAATGGGAAAGACACTGGCTATTTAAATTTCTTCCCTTTGAATTTTAAATAATTACAATTTTGAGACATCATATTAATCTCTATCAGTGATGAACTTAGTTGAGTTCTATTATTATTGCATCAAGTACATTTATTATAATCTGTGGGTTAGCTTTTTTCATAATAAAACTAATGAATGATCTGCATGTCCTTTATTTACCCAGTGAACCACCAACTTTTCTGTGTAGCTTAATTGACTCCTTCTCACATCCTTTTTTTTCCATTTTAAATAGAGGAGGAGGCTGAGGCTGAGCAGGCTGCACCTCAGCGACATCTTCCATACTCGGTGGACCCAAACCTCAGTCTACTACACCCTCCCACCGTTTAGCCTCTGGGTAGAGTAGGTACATGGAGGGACTCTAGTTAGCATAACCCAAGCTTCGGGCTTTTTTCTTTTAATTTGGGAAATGGAGGGGAGTGGAGAAGGTATGGAGACATTTTTTAAAAATCCACCAAAAAGAAAACCATCTTTAGCAAAACCAGTCCAAGGAGGGGAAATGTAGATGTTATGTAAGCCTAGCTAAAAACGAACATTATAATATGGTATTATTTATTGAGTGTTCACCTCTCTGAAAATGACTAAAATTTATTGGATTATTTCTAAAATGACAATAATTGATTGAATATTAATTTGAGCTATTCTATGGAGGTTTCAAATTGGCATCTTTCCATTGTCCCATAGATCTTTGGATAGCAGAAAATAGAAGCTGCCTGAAGGCACAGGCTGTAAGATTTCACAAAGAAATAGAATGACTAGTTAGAGTAATTAATAGAGTATGTCTGTATTGATTAGGATAAGTGAAAATCCCCAAGAACAAGGCAAATAGAAAGAGCAGAGGGATTCAGAAGAAAGAAAATATGCCAACATTCTCACTAAGGTAGAAAGAGAAATTCCATTCAGAAAGGAAAGCTCCAAAAAAGTTCCCTTTGTGCTTTTGGTCCATTTAAGAGCTTTTGTTTCCCACAAATTTATATTTGAGAAAGCACACCAGGCCCAGTGGTAAATTTAAATCCCCTGCAATAACTGGGTGAGGTTTAGATGAAGGGAGTTATTTCAGTAACTTCAAGTCCTGAGTTTCCTGGTTTCTAGGTTTAGAAAACCCCCTCTTGCACTTTTCAAGCCACCTTGTAGCCAAACATTTATCAATTTTTCTGCTGTTCACATTATAATGATAGATTTTTTAGGGGGACAGATCCAAATAGGCAATTAGATGATGGAAAAACTAGCTTAAAAATGAACTTGAAGTTTTGTTTGCCTAGCATATTTTTCTGTCCTCTTTCCAGAAGGTAGTTCAGATCTTGCAGACCTTCCTGAATTTTTTGTTCCATATAAGATGGCAATTTTGGAACATTGCTGCTGGGTGGTGTATGCATCTAGGCGACAGTGATGAACTGGACCACCCCACTGCGGCAGCAAAACAAGGATTTGTAGATGGCCTTAAGTTGATTTAAGGGCAAGAAAAATGTGAATATTTCCTGCTCTTTAGAATTTATGGAGCAGGATTCACTGTGGCTAGAAGTAATTTTGAATGTGCTTTTTCAAGCTGCTGCCCCATCCTCCCTTGAAATACTGGTATGTTCTGATGAGTAGACTCATCCCCAGAGGTCCATTTCTTAAAGAAATGATAATTAAAGAGGTTAGAAAAGCATGTGAGGTTCTATTCTATTTAAAGAAAGTTTCTGGCTTACTCCTTCAATCTCATTAGAAATAATGCATAATGAATAACTTAAGGCAATCCTGAGAGGTCCTGGGATATGTGTTAGACTCTTTACTAACTTCTCATAGGTTTAAACCAGTTATTTTTTAACTTAATTGGATGGAGGAGTAAGCTTTTAGCTTTGATTACTTTTAAGGAGTTAAGAGAAGTCTACTCTCCAATTCTTCCTACTCAGGTGTTCTCAGTATTGACAGCCTATGGGAGCAACTCAACAACAAGGATAACAGCACATTCACTAGAACAACTGCCCTTTTCTGTGCACCCCACTCTCTACTGCCCTTTCTCCTCTTTGTTGTCCAAGGTCTTTCCATCCCTCCCACCTGATGTGCTTGGGAGCCCTCGGGCATTTCTGATTTAAAAGGCCCTGCAACTGGCAAGCTACATCTCCTACCTAGAATTAGCTCCTTCTTAACCTTTATAGAGCAGAGAAGATCAAGGAGAGAGGGAGAGATGTTCATAGACACTCTGAAATTGCTGGAAAGGGTAGACTTGTTAGGAGATGCTGTGAGCCAGAAACTAAGCTCAAAGGCAGGCAAGTTTGTTTAGGCTGAGAGCAAAGAAAAAGCATTCCACTCAGGAGCCCAGCTGTGCAGGAGAAACGCTGCCTCTCTCCACAAAGGACATGTTCAGGCCCAGTATGGATGATACTCCTCAGACAGGACATAGAGGGTTCTGAGTCAGAAAAGAGGGTAGAAAAGGTCATATCTGGCTCATTTCCATATGGGGATATACCTCTGCCCCTCTACATGCACACATGTGCACATTTATATCATAAGGTGGGGATGTAGTTTAGCAGATAGCAGATAAAATTTACTACATAGCTAGCAGATAAAATGTACTAGTTCAGTGTTACCACTTAGTGGTGGACATTTAAGCAAATTATTATTTTAAGTTAAAAAGTGGGTGAAGTTAAAGAAAAAATAAATTATAGTAGAGGTGATATATGGGTATGACAACTGTTTGAAAGTAAAGTTCAAAGACTGAGTTTCCTGGACCTACAAAGCAATTTGTTACACTTAGGGGTGAAGCTATAGATCTCATGAGGCCAGAATTGATCAGGGAGCTGAAAACAAGTGTTGCTTGACTGAACTTAGCCAAGACTCTTATCTTAACCCACTCAGAGAGATATAAAAGGATAGGGCATTTGATCAAAGGATAACTATAAAAATGGAAAGCAGGAAATGACAGCAAACCTACCAAAAAACAATCAACAAACTATCAGTAGAAAGTGGATTAAGACAGTGAAGTAGAGGTCTGGGCAATGAGGATAAGAGAAGAAAAGACAAAGAGTGAGAGAGGGAACTGGCAGATGTTATAAATGTTAACCATGTTCCCTTGAACTTGGAGAGCCCCAAGCTGTCTAACAGACAATGCAACCTTGGGACTGCCCAGGAAATATGTGTCAATGAGATTCCAGTGCATTTTTACATCATTCCTGAATTCTGCCATAACAAGTTTCTGGTTGACACCATGACTAAATACAGTTATTTCTGAATACATGTCACTCTGTTGTCCATGGATCTTAAAACAAAGAGGCGTCCTCATTTCACCGATGGTTGAGCATGGGAAGCAATGTCAGTAGCTTTGGGACCACATAGGCTGAAAACCAGAAATCCTCCAAATAAAAACCCTATGTCATTATTTCAGAGACCCTGTTTCAGTGTGAGCCACTGAGGCTCAGCACCAGGTTGGTCGGTTACCACAGGAAGGTAACTGCCCATCAGGAGGTTAAGCATCTACTGTGTGAGAGACAGGACCTCAGCCTTTACCTCATCTCTTCACCACAGCTCTAGAAGGCAAGAATCTCATTACCTATCACCTCCACTTAATTTTTTCAGAACAGGAGACTTTTTTTAGAAAGTAGGTAATATCATTTGTCCAGAAATCTTCACTGACATTAGGGTTTAAGCCCACATGGTCTGGCTACAGAATTCAAATCCTGAGCCGACAGATGACATTGTTGCTGTCCTGGAACAAACTTTGATAAAGGCTAGGAAAGAAAGGAGAGGAGAATGGTAAAAAGTAAAAGAACAATGGAGAGTGTAATGGGGTGTCAGGCCACTGGGAAATTATATCTATACTTGAAACATTCAAATACACAATCGATGAGAACTAGGAGCAGGGAGGGAGGGAGAACAAGAAAGAGGGAGAGGGATAGGGAGGGTAACAAAGAGAGAACTAGAATTTTTACATTTTAACTTAAAGAGGAAGGTTAAGTAAAACTAAATCAGAAAGGAAAGCCAGACTACATAATAAAAAAGTAAATACTATATATATATTACATACCTTTATAGGTCTCTAAATCTCTTAAAATGTTGTAGTGTAAACTGAGGTGCTCTGGTTTCCTCACCCAGAAGTCTGGGCAACTAAGGGAAGCAGTTTCCCATAACTTTAAGAATGGGCCAGATAAGTAGTGTTTTCATTGCCTTGAGACTGGGTCTGATAAACTGTTCCCATAGCCTTGAGTGGGCTCGTATGCATAGTATGAAACTCTGCTGCATAATATCTATTGGCATCCTGCTGGCTTTGTCTTCTAGTATTTAAGAGGGTAGGGGCTCCCTGCTGTGGGACATTGCAAGTGGGGCATTGATAAAAGTCTTTGCTGGGGTACAGATGACATGCAGTGTGACACCACCCAGGGGGCATGCAGGGGGACACACAGCTTGCATCATGCATGGATCACCCACCCTCGAATAAAGTCATGTCAGACGTCCCAACAGCTCTGCGAATATTCTTCCATCTGCCCAAATTCCATGAACCTGTCTGGCCTGGAACAGTCGCAACACAAATGTCTACCTGAGGTCTGCCCTAGAACTTGATATTTCACTTCAAACTAGAACCACTCACATAAAAGATCAGCCTCACCCACTGATCACTCTCACATCCACATATTGCCTCCAAGTCCAACCCTGGGTTCTTTTGAGATCTTGTCAGTGTTAACTTGAATGAAGTGATGACATGTTAATGATTAACAGCAGCTTTTCTGTACCCATATGTGCATGCACACACACATAATTTTTCTACTCATACCTATTTGATAACTTCCATGTACTTCATTAATTCATAAAATAAAATTGTGCTTTCTGTTAGTTGAGATTAAATTTAAAAAACACAGGTGTTGATACAGTTATGGTTGCTACTGTGCTCTCATCCTAACTGCCTCGATAATTAGACACCGAAGTTAAATCCTCAAGTATTCTGGAGAATTCCAATCATGAGTTCAAGAGAGAACTCTCGAAATGGTTAGCTTGAACCATTGCAGATATGCTTGGAAAAGTAAGAAGCCATGAATGTATCTTTTTTCCTCCTTTAAAATGAAACACAGGTTATAACACCAATTAGTGTCTGTATTTGATCCCATCTCCCCTTTCCTGATGCTCTCAATTACAGAAATTTGTAACTGAGATTGTTTGGCAATGCCTGGTTCCTCTTCTGGTTGGGTGGGTTACTCCAGGTCTTAGTGAAGAGAAGCAAGCTTGTAAATGAATTGCTCTGGAATTTATGTCTGACTTATGCATTTTCTTTTATTTATTTCATTTTTGCATTGAAAACATTACATTTCTGTTTCCTTATAGAGTAGTGTATCAAGAGCCTGTGTATGGCAATAAATTGCTGCAGGTATGAAATCTTGACTGGTGGAAAAACTCATCACTCTGGTTGTGGGTTTGCTATGAAATCCTACTAACAAGAGCATTCCAGGGAGGGAGGTGTTCTCTAACATAGAAAAAGGAAAGACTTAACTGAATTTTCCAGTTTTGATGTGAATTCTTCTAGAATAGAGATGATCATCCTCAAATCCCCCCTCTTTGCTAGATCATGAGTGCATCAAAATAGGTATCTGGCTTGGCTGTAAATTTCTTAAAATGCATCGGGACTCAATTAAAATAAATTTAGTGAAAAAGAATTCTAGGGTTTCACTGAACCAACTGCCTAAGAAAAAGTGTGGTTGGCTCTAGGAGTCAACTGGAGAGTTTAATTAAAAAAAAAACTTTTATGCATCTAGCATTGAGGGTCAACATAGCTAATATATCTTTTCCTGGCTTCATTGTAGATTCTTATACATCTGTTCTTATAAATTTATTACGCCTATTGCTATAGCTTCCCAACCTACTTCTCACTCTTGAGGCAACCCCCAAATGAACAAATTTGCAAGAAGAAAAGGAGCCACACCTTCGTTGCAGTGTAGTTGGTTGAGTCTTCAAATCTGGTCTAATGCCAACATTAAAACTGTCAATTAAAATGAGAGAATAAAATACTAGGATGATCAGTGGGAGTTTTATTACATGGGTTTCCCCATAACCTGCAATTATCATTTTTATTTGGTATTAAGTCAATTAAGAGAGTGCATTTTTACTGTGAAAATTAATCATTTTAATAAGAACTCCACTATGAAAAAAGGGGTACTTGAATGTAAGAGAGGACAAAATAATTAAAATTCCTGAAATGAACTTTTATTTTCACATTTCAAGAAAACTTGCCATAGTTCAAAAAAAGCTAAATGTTTAATGCAGATAAATTAGGGAGTAATGACTTTTATTTAAGGTTTTCATTTTGCAAATGTTCTTATAAATGTTGTTTTCATAAATAAAATATTGAGGTAATTATATTATACCAATTTACCTGTTTTGCAAAAAGTGAGCTCCTTGAGTATTTGCCGAAAGGATGGGACCTCTATCTGTGATCAAGCCCATCACTACTCTACTAAAGGGAAACACACAGTCCCACCCACCTTATTGTCCCACCAGAACACACGAGTTTCACCTATTTCATAAGCAATTCACCATTTGGATATTAGAACATCTTCCAGAAGCATGCTCTAAAGTTAACAAGGCAATTTCCCTTGTGAAACTATTCAACACTTTGTGATGCAATGGAGATCACAGTGCTCATCAGTATTGCCATAGGAAGTTCCACAAATGGAGTAACCATGTTCATTTTGTTCTAATTCAGCATTTCCCAATTCTATCTGGTCCAGGTATATTTCCTTTCCCTGAAACTATTAGTATCGCAGCAGCACACTTTTGAAAATGCTTTATTGGAACATCGTTAGAGATTCTTAATCAGTAACTTCCCCCAGTGGACCGCCGGGAGTCTCTGAAACATAGGAAATGTTTCAGACCCAGACAAGCCAGTATCTTAGGTGGCTACATCTCATGGTGGTGGCAAGGCTGAGGGAGCAATTCATGATGGCCATGTAAAATTTATATTTCATGTAAGGTCACATTTATATTTTGCTGCTGCTTGTCATGTAGAATATGAGTAGGGAGTGTAGAACTACTATATTGTGCTGGCTGACCCTTTCCCTTGGTTTAGGAGTGGGAAAAATCTATATGTCAAGAATGCATTTTTGTCCCTAAGATCTGGAAGGACCAGTTTTAACATGGACATGGTTTGGTTACAGCCAATGGAAGTAAGTACTCCTTTTTCAGACATTACCACAGCAGCTTGCAGAACCTCTGGCTATGCTCAGGGAACTGCAAAATATGGAGCAATAAAATTGATTACAATTACCTGTTAGACAGGCAAATTAAAGCAATTTGTATTTTTTTGATTATTTTACAGTATATGCACACATACACTGAGTTAAATACACAACTCTGTTATTCCCCTAATATGGATTTCAAACAGAAGACAAATAACACAAGAAGAATGCAATATAAGAGGTGGGGCTGGAAAAAACAGAATTATCTTCTGGAGGGTGGGCCCCTTCAAGTACAGGCTTCCCCCTCTAGGTGAGTGTTCTAGGAACCCATCTGTATCAGTGTAGCAGCTTGTGTTGTGAGAAGCTGTGTTTGGCCTCCGTGAATTTTTTTGAAGACTCTTTCAAAGCATTTTCCCATTTCTTGATGGGTAATTTACAAGTGCACCTGCCTACACTATAGGTGTTCAGCAGTTTTTGACCCAAACTGTCATGACCCTGGTGCCCCACCTTCCCTATTCACCCAATCTTGCCCTAAGCCACCTTTTCCATTTCCCCTGATGAAAAAGTCCTCAAAGAAGGGGAGAAACAAACAAAAAAACCCCAGCAGAAACACTAAAACAGACCAAAATTTGAGGAGTGGAAATAATGCCTCAATAGGTGTATTGCATCAAGTGGAGAGGTTGTCAAAGGTGATGAAGGTGACTGAAGTTTATACATGTAAGAATAAACACACAATTTTTTATTTAAAAAATTCTGGGTTTGGAGGGGGCCCTCCTTTATATAGATGTGTAGCTATTAGGCCACCTCACCCTTTTCTACCCATTTGTTACATACTTCAAGGATCACATAGACCTGGACTCCAGTCAGGTAGCCACCAGCCCCATCTGGCTATTTACATTTAAATTCAAATGAACTCAAATTCAATAAATTAACATTTTATTTTGTGTACCAGCCATATTTCAAGTGCTTAATAGTCTCTTAGGACAAGTGGCTACCATACTGGACAGCACAGATAGAGAACATTTCCGTCATCACTGGGTGGCCAACTGGACAGCAAGGAGACTGCCGAACAAGGAAAAAAATCTTCCCATTAGCTCCACAAAGTTTAGCAAACAGTTACTTTGAGTCTTGAATTGGGAATGCTTGTAAACAAATTTTTAATTAACAAAGAAAAGTGTCAGGGCATTGACCCCTTAGGCCTGTCTTTCATGGAAACACATGCCTATATTTTCTAAATGGCCAAGTCATATGCAAATATGTAGAGGATGGGTCCTTCTCAAAGCTGCATAGATGAGCACATCTGTTATTCGAATGGGTCTCAGGTGTACACATGTCCATTTTAAGTTCATACAATAAATATTGACCTAGCAGAAAGTGAGGTTTATTTTAGTTATCTTCTGTTTGCACTGGTACAATTATTCCCACTAATTAAACTTGCTAACTAATTTCATTGATGAAACTACTGCAGAAGTTGGGAGAGATGTACAGAGTTCAAACAAAGAGGGTTTGCAAGTGGGACATTGATAAAAGTCTTTGCTGGGACCAAATTCACAGTCACCAAATCATGATTAATGGACATGGCACTTGATTCAAATATCTTGGCAGCAATCTGTTTTTTAAAAAAAATCTGGGCATAAAAGACAGAAATCAGGCACACAGAGACACCTTTTCTCCAATCAAAGCTTTCAGCTGCTTGTAGCTAGTGCCTCCTAGCTAGTCAGCTAGCCACTGCCCAGCTCATCCCTGCCTCATTAATTGTACTATACATACCTGCATACCTGTGTCTTTCTGGATGCATCAAGGAAGCCAAGGAGATGAACAAGCAGATGAAAAGTATGGCTCCAGAAATCTGGTGACCTATTTTTTCCTCCACCCATCAGTCTGTATCTGAGCTTGTCACTCGTATGACAAGTGCTTTGGTTTCACAACTCCTTGGCACATTTAATGACTTTTCCCCATCCCTAATTAGAGAACATGATGTTTGGAACCACAGGTGGTGTCTGGCTAAGACCTCTTTTTTTTTTAAAAAAAAACAAAAACCTTTCACATTGTTTTTCAAGGGAGACTTAAAAAACTGGCTCCAAATTATTACTGATTATCTGTCAGGATGTCTTGGATATGTCTTCCCCAGGACTGATCCAAAGGGCAAACTTGTTTAAAGATAAACTAGCTTTGTAGAATTGCTATGTATATGATGCCAAATTTACTATGAAAGTTAGCTGTGGGTGGTAGGACGTAGAAATAAATTATTGAGAGCATTTTAATCTACACTTTGAAAGATAAGCTTTGGAGCTTCCCCATTCATCTATCTTCTATCCTACTACTTGTTTTTTTCCTAAAGGATATGGAGCCAAATATAAAAGACTCCTATACTCTCAATTCTACACTTAGATACCCTCTGGCACACCCATGATTTCACTATTAGGTGCCCTCTGACACAGTAGCCTGTCTTGAATGCCCCTTTTCGGTGGAGGTGAGAACCTTTCCCTCAGAGGACTATGGAACTCTAAATTCTAATTAGAACATGAATGGTCCCTGTGTTATCAGTGGAGACTGGATCCTGTTTGTTAATTGTGCTGAGATAGTTCTACAGTGGTTGATGTATCGCTGTGGCCAGCTGAGCAAGAAGTTCTGTTATTTTCACAGTTTGATAATCAATGCTCCACTGAACACAATTCCTTTCAAATATGCCCATTTGCTTGTCCTCTGCTTAATTGAACAATTGCAATTACTGGTACATACAACTAAATGTTAATTATTTTTTCAGATTCTTCCCTCTCTTAATGATTTTATTTACAAATTGGAATAGTTTATCATATTTTCCACCCTAAATCCTCCATCTGAATCAGTATGGTATCTTTAGCCAAAAGAGACAGAATTTTAAAGAATTTACCATTTCTTTTTAAAATAATTATTTAAGATGCAGAAAGCTAAAGACAGTTTTATTTAGTTGCTTTCCTGATTAAACAACCATTATGTAAGAAGTTACTAATAAACTTTCAGTGTAAGGGGTTTTAAAAATAAATAAATGCAAAAGTGAGACATGAGGACATTAACTTGACCTGTATTGGATTTTAAAGGAAGTAATCAAAGACTGAATAAAATGTAAGTTAATAGCTAATAAGTAAAGGTAAAGAGTAATCAGTTTTGAAAATCTGGAAAGTTCAGCAAAGTATCGAGTGTTTAAATAATTCCCCATAATCCTCCCCACCCCAAGACAATCACTGTTAACACTTAGGTACATGACCTTCAAAGGGCATCTGGGTTCTTTCTCCCTTGGGAATATGCTTACACCTGCTAACCTTTAATATCTAGCTGGGGTTGGTATTCAATCCCCTATCTCTCTGGTGTGTTTTGTACTTCTGCTTTGATACTAAGCTTTCATTAACCTCCACTTTAGATTGCTAGATTCGGGTAACTTGTGTGGTCTCACATCAGGCATCCCTGAGTTGGGCTCCTTGGCATTCCTAAGTTCCATGTCTCCTTGTGTTTTAGGGTGGTTATGCTGCTTACCGCTACGCCCAGCCTACCCCTGCCACTGCAGCTGCCTACAGTGACAGGTAAGGGTCTTCCTTTTTGCTCTTGACAGATACTTGGAAATTAACTTAGCTGGTGGGAGACAAGATTCTTGTCCAGTCTTGATGCAAATGCATGGCAGCTGTGTAGGCAGCACCCACAAAGTTAGGTCCCATGGTGACTCTAAAAAGAAGGCCATGCAGAGAAAGGGTAACACATATGCCCAGTTTGTTCAAAACTCTTGCCCTCTTTGCTAAGAAATAAAGAAAATGATATGTTTTGTTTGTGTGTAGATCTCTTAATCCTTGCGACAGCACACCTTGCATGTACACATGTACACTTGTGGTCTTTTATGGAAGACCATGGTCTCATCCAACTCATAGGAAGAAAACTAGAAGATGATCCTGCAGGTTTACCTTGAATGCAAGGACCCCATTTCCCCTTTTTACCACTTTTTACAACCAGGAAAGCACTTTTTAATCCATAATAAAGGAATGGGGTGGTGTATCTGGCATTCCCAAGGAGACTTGTTCTTTTCACAATGTCCAATTTTGATCCTACTAAGATAAGCCAACTTTTATTTGTAAGGCACATCACACATTAAGACCGACAGTGGAAGGGACAGAGTGGGTTTAAGCAATGCAGAAGTCAGAGTGGATGGTGGGGTTGGGGTGGGTGGGTGGAAGAGCTCTATGAACAATTGCCCAGGCTTAACAGATGACTTGGTTCCTGAAATGGCTAGCCACAGCTATTTCTGTTTAGGTGCCTTGAAAAAAGAAAGTGTGTGTTTCCATATCGAATGCAACTCGTTGGCTCTGTTTTCTGAGGACATAAATGTGAATGTTCAGATGCTCTGCATGCTCAAATGTCATTGAGGGTGCTTATTTTGGATAATGAATTATAATTTAAAACTATGTTTCATGAATAAAGCAGTGATGATAACAATTTGCATGTGTGGCTGAGGCATGCTGGGTCAGACAGGTAAGCAAGGAGATGTATTGGATCCTGAATGAGAAGTGTCAGCAGCCACTGGTCCTCCTACCTGGCCTGTTGTGACATAGTTCCTATCTCGGTTTGCTGTGGTATGCTTTCTCTGCAGTTCCATTCCATTTCTCACAAGATGTGTTGTTAGCTCACTGTAGCTACAGAATTCTTCTGAAGTATAATAAAGCAAAATAAATTGCTGAACCCTAAAAGCTGCACTTTGAAAACTCCAGGAGTCAACTTGTAATAAATGGCTCTTTGGCAAGATAGAGTTGAGAGCTACTGTTTGGTTGTATGCAGGTATTATTACTATATTCTTACAAACAACTATGACAAGGTCTCAAGACCGGAGGGAGCCTCCAAAGAAATCCAAATAATTGTCAAGATTCAGTTCTAAATATATAAGTTATGCAGTTACCCAATAATCAGCTGTGAAGGTATGAAATATGTGAGTTGCTATTTTGAGTACACTTTGACCATCTTGAAATATTCAAGATCATTCTACAAATGAAAAGGTGAATCCTATTAAATCCTGCTCACAGAAAATTCACAAAGTATCCATTGTAATGTGGTTTATCAACAATCCTTAATTATTTTATGAAAATATCTCTAGATGCTAAATTCTCAAACAGCTACTTTGTGTATAATTATAATCATAGTAACTTTAGCCTGCTATATAATTATGAGAATCTTAAACAGATATATATTTTTGGATTTATATGTTGCTTCTCAGTATAAGTGTATCTACCCCCAACTTAAAAACAGGGTTAATTACAAAACTGTAATTTAAATAGCTTTCTTCAATCAGACCAATCTAGACATTTGAAAAAAATGAATAATGTTTAACCCTATTCTTAGATAGAGTTACTTGAGGGCCTGGCCATCTCCATTTGCATTCATCTAAAAATTAAGTTAAATTTTTGTTGCATTTAGGGTTACCATATATGCAAATATATGTATAAAATATGTTATTTTAATATTATTAAGATTCTAATTGGCACCATGTCCTACTGAAAAATTGCCCTCATTTTTGTATTGGTAAATTTTGAATAACTGCAATTCCTACTTGAGTGTGATAGTTTCACACTAAAGAAACCAACTAAATATAGTCTTGTCCATGTAATTGGCCTCTTGCTGTTTATTAAAAAAATTTGTACATTAGACTTTCTTGGTTGCTATGGGAATTGATTACCAGCCCTATATAACTTTATTATAAACAAGATACTTGCCACATATGGAAATATTGCATTGAGGTAAGTGTAGTAATAGATAAATTACCAGAAAGCAATCTTTAAAATGATATTTCTGGTTTGATTTATAAAGTATATTTATATAATGATGGTCCTTCCTTTTACTTTTAGGAAGCAGGCAAAAGAAGGAAGACCCTTTTTTAGAAGACACATATTTGAGGGAAAATGTGAAATTATCAGAATACCTTTTGAATCTAGATTGAAGATGCCAAATATCTAGAATTTATCCTAGGGCAGTTGTGTAATATTTTATTTTTTACGTAATAACAGTTAAATATCCAGTAGTGTTAGATTCTTAGTTCCTGTTCTCTGAAAGATAAATAGAAAAACTTCTTAACTCAAAGACACTCTTCCAACATGGGAAGTAAAACCAGCAGCAGTGAGAATGTTTAGGTGACATCCATGGTTGTCAACCTGATCAAAAGAGAAACTGTAACAAACATTCTCTGTCATCGTGAACCGCTCTTCACATGTCTTGAAACTCACAAAAGTTTGGTGTCCCCAGTTGGTAGAATTTTACCTTTTATCAGCACAAATTAAGCTCTCATCAAATTAGGGATTCAGAGACCTTTGGGAAATATTGAACTCAGATAACCTCAGGATTGCCCAGAAGGTCCTTGATGGGTAACTTGGAACTCTCTGCCCATCCTTTTCTTGGTTAAATTATCCCATGCTGATTATCTGGGAGCACCCAGAGAGTTTCTGAATGCTCATGTCCGTAATGAAGACCATCTGGTGTGGGCAGAGATTTTCCCAAAAGTAAAAGACCTGACTGATTAAGTAATTTTGTAGTCTCTTTTGATGCATTTATGGGGGTAGGCAAACATCTTTTCTTGGCATTTAAGAAACATTTGGTAAGCACTTGACCTCACCAAATCTTTATTTTTGATCTCCCTTTAATTTATGAAAAGCCAACTGTCCAAACTCTCAAAGGAGGTTGTTTTCTGAGCTTGAACCAATGAAAGCATGGCAGTGGGGCCGATGGTCATCTGGTCATTGCATGCCACCTGGTGTTGCTGATGTGTCCGTGATGCGTTCTGGATTTGACAGGTCCATCATCACATTAGCTCAATGAATGGCTTGCTTGAATTAAGCCTGGGGGCAGGCTTCTCTTTACGGATTGGCTCTTGATTTCCTTGTGTATAATGACTTGATGGTTGTTGCATCTTTGGGCACCCAAACTAGAAGATGGGAAGGACAATGGAGAGCCACTGTTCAATGAATGATGCTGCTAATATTTGGGAAAATACATATAGTATGTATGTAGCTTGGATGAAAATGTTATCTCTCCAGAAAGGCAGACATATGTCATGCTTGTCCTGCTTGCTGACATTCTAACATCTAACAACCAGTGCATGAGAATATTCTTCCACATTAAGACAGAAGGGAATTAGATGCAGACCAGCTCAAGAAAAAAGTAATACAAAGCTGTTCACTCAGAAAGTTTATAATGATCCCATTGTACTGACAGTTACCAGGGACCATTTCTTCTCTCATGTCAGATGTATTTCCTTTAAAATCCCAGAAAGTTAACAGCTTTATACATATGGCCCTGGCAGCACAGATGACCCTAGGCTGAGCAAAAGAGACAAGAAGCAACTGGACTTTGTTTATTTTTTACCCCCCCGCCCCCTTGTTTGTTTGTGTCTCGAGACCTTAAAGTTTTATTGGCAGTATTAGACTGTACCATATGAAATTGCTATTTTTGTATGACAAACATGGTGGAATAATGGCAATTTCATGTAGCTCAACTTAATAGACATCTAATTAAAATGTCATAAAATCAGTTATCTTGCCCTTTGCATTTGAAATATATATGTATATCTGCATACATCTGTGCATTGACATACATACATATGCAACATACATATACACAGCTGTGCTTTAGGACCTAAGGAAGGACTCATTAGACTATCTAGGTAGATCTTAGTACAAGGAGGCCATGACTAGTGAAATTCAGGTAGTAGTCACAAGCCACATGCTACAACAGTATTTAATTCTTATACTTATAAACTATAAAAAAAGGTTCTATTTAAGAGAGAAATACAGGGTCTGGCAGAAGTAAGACCTGCTTGAGTGTGTTTAGTAAGATAATAATTTATAGTTTTAATTTGAAAATTTCACCTAAAATGTCATATGGTATGCTTGAGTGTGATATTGTTATGTTACAGAATTACATGCTTATGGTTTTGTGATATAAGATTTTATAATAAAAAGGGGTGTTATTTGTGCCTGACCCTGTAGATTAGCAGTTCTTTTTTAAAACTCAATAAGAATAACTGGGCATGTCTTTGGGGTCATGGAGAAGCTGGTCTACCTACTATTTAAAATTATATAGGTGGTAGAGATATGTAGATATGTAGATACATACATACATGCATGCATGAGTGGATAGATAAATGGATGGGTAGAAAAATAGATGGATGGAGAGGTAGATAATAGATAAATTGATACACAGATATATAGGTGGTCAGGTGGATGAACAGAAAGAAAGAAGGAAGGGAGGAAGGAAAGGGAAGGAAGGGAGGAAGGAAAGGGAAGGAAGGAAGGAAGGAAGGAAGGAAGGAAGGAAGGAAGGAAGGAAGGAAGGAAGGAAAGGAAAAGGAACAAATAGCAAAAGACCATATCTGTATATTCTTATAATATTTTATCACAAGCTTAACTACAGGAAATGGAATTAAAGCCATATGTACAACCTAAATTCAATATGAACGGAACAAGTAAAAGAATTTGAGTTTATTTTCTTGAGTACAGGCCACTCTCTCCATATCTGAGAACTTTTTACTTCCTGAATTCAGGTGTAATAGAGAGAAGCCATCATTAAAATAAGGCCGACCATTGCATTTAAAATAATGTATTATTTAATTTGGAGTACTTATCAAATTATGTAGACTAAAAATTAAGAGATTGTCAGCCTATAAAGCATCTGAACATCATGAATAGAAAATGTAATTCATTATTTTCCAGAGATTTTTTTTAAATTCACTTTTTAGAGGGTTTTTTTTTTTTTGGTACAAAGGGTAATTTTTAAAATATTATTGTGTTTAGGGACTGAACAATTTTGCTTTTTCTTATTATGGGGAAGAATGCAGAAAGCTTTATCTGTGGAAAATATGTCTTCCTTAATGAGGGCAGACAATGTGAAAAAGACAAAGGAAAGAATTCTCATTGTTTTACCCACTCCTTTTATGTAAACCAAGTTCCATAGGGTTGAAACTGTTTCTGGTCAAAAAGCAGTAGCAAGTCACCTATTCTCTTTAATGTGTGCAAGGAGAGATCTCAAGATCTTCTCCCTGTGCTTTGTTTGAAGCACTGTCTCCCAAGACTGGTTCAAATACCTGAACTAGGTATTTGATGACTGAACTAGGCTGCCTCAAATACCTGAACTAGGCTGCCTCTGATGACATATCACTGGTTTCCCAGGACAGGAAAAGGACATACACCATGTAAATGGCTATGAACTCATTTGGGAGTGGTCAGGCTTTATCCAGGCTTCTTGCTTATATGCTGTTAAAAATGGGTTTTTGTTTGTTTGTTTTTAAATGAAATGATGATAACAGCAAATGGTAGCTTTTTTTTTTCTTATCCAGTTTTGTTTTTACGAGTCTTACTTGGCAAAATAAAGGTTGGCAACTTGATGGTAACCTCTCTATTTTATTTACATTTTCCATCTTTTTTTGAGACATCAGTGTTGAAAAAAACAGAGTGATAACATTGTAAAACTGGGTGATGCCAAGGATGATATTCTCAGAGGATAAACAAGAAGCTGAGGGCTTAGTTCATGGAGCTTCAGAGAGGATAGAAGCATATTCTGTGCCATCTCCCCAGTTGATACAAGGATCCAAAGCAAGAGGAAGCCATTTGTGGAATTCAGATCATAACCAAAACTTGGCAACAAATAGTAGATCCTATTCTATACCTTCTTTGATGGTGAATTATTGAAGTTGTTGTTCATTTGAGTTTTTCATCTTTTCTGCTGTTTTCACTCATCCTGATGAGTTTACCTGGGTTCTGCAATTTTAAAAAAGATACTTTCTTAACTTATAATAGAAAGGAGGAGAAGTGAGTCATTAATGTCTTTATTTATGTTCTTTTGTAGCTCACTGCCTAGAAAAATGCATCCAGTTTTTTATTAGAGCACTGGGTTAAAATATATACATATATCTATATAATAGTATGTATAATACTTAAGTATATAACATATTCCTAATTTTATTCATATTCTTAATTCTTTTTTAGTTTAAAGTTCACTCAAGAAGAGAAAGTGAAGCTAATTATTCTAGACAGCTTGAGGATAACTAGAAAGAAATGCATGCTGTTTGTGAGTTTTCCATTATAAGATGAAAATAAATTTCTTTAATATAATTTTCAGTATACATGACAGTGCTCCTGTTAGTGTTCATTAGGTGGAAAAAGAGGACTTTATTATTTGCACGACGGATTAAGACTTCCTGAAGTACCACACCAGGAGATGAAGTTTGATGTAGTAGATGAACCAAATGTTGATTCAAATCATCTCTCTGTAATGAGGATAACAATATTATGATGATAGCAATAATACCAATGGCTGTTCATGGAGTCCTTATGAGGTGACAGATACTGTTCTAAGTGCTTTACACATACAGTGTCATTGAGCAGACACACCAACCCTGTAAAATTGATGTAGCCACCTCCATTTTACAGATTCAGAAGGCAAGCTTGGAAAAGTTGAACAAGTTGGCCAGCTCAGCTTGAAAGTTTAAGTCTAAACCCTTAATCGCTAGATTCTTTTACATCTTAGTAGAGCAACCTTGAGAAGTAATTTTCTTGTAGTAGGGATCACCTCATCTGATAGTGTGTTGACTCCACCTTACTGAGTGGTTTGGAAGTTTTCAGGCAATATCTATGAAATATCCAGCCCATTAAAGACAATACATAACACGTTCTTGTTTTTATTTTTACATATTCCCATAAGATAGTCAATTAAGATCTCTAACTCTGGAGATCAAGAATAAGCTTTGAGGAAACCAAAAATATCTAGGTTATTTCAATTCCACCTGAATCTCTAAAACTCCAGATTCAGAACCTATTATTTCTTTGTTAGTTTTTGAAGTCATTCAAAGAGTTCAGGTAGAATAGTGACCAAACCTACTCAATTGAGTGTGGTATAGACAAGTCTTTTTAAATATAAAAGATAGAGTTATATGCAAACCTAATCCTTTTTAATCCACTGAGTTCCAGGAATATGTATGTTTGTTATTTTGTTTTTACTTTATTTTTATTTTTGCTTTTTTTTTGTATTTTTCGGGAAAAATTTAGAGGGTGTGGTGATAGAGGCTACATAAGTCTTTTAATTTATCAGTTCTTCTAAGTTTGTATTTTGGTATGTCAAGCTTTTTTTTTTTTAGGTGAGTAGTCTTATATTATCTTTCCTACCACTCTTTCTTTCTCTTTACCATGTATATTTCTATTATTAAGTTAATTTTGGGGGTGTCTCTTGTGTGTCAGGTACTATTTAAAACATTGGATCATGCAACCTAGTGAGGTAAGCTGTAGAATTAGGATGACAATAGGAATGATTATACAGAATGGGACACCTGTGACCTAGAAGGGGTGTACTGTTCATAAACCCAGGACAACAAGCTTCAACTAGGATTGTCCCAGGACAGCCAGAGTTGGTCAAAACAGGGTGATATGTTTTCTGGGAAGTCTGATAACTGGGTTTCTAATCCAATGTTTATTAGTTCAGGTCCTGGGCTGTTTCTACCTCCTTCTACTTTTGTTACAAAGTCAGGGCAAAAGCACATTTTCACCTTCAAATAGTTATGACTAAGATGAACTTAATAATTAAAAAGTAAGTTGGATTTCATGCTGTCAAAACACCAATAATGTATCTATTCCCCTATAGGTCAAATAGTTTCAACTGAGCATTCACCAAAAAATTACCATAACTGCAATAAGTATATTCTTTACCAACCTGCTTTGTATATTGACAATGGTTTTATTGGATAACATTTGAATAACTTATTTATAACAAGTTCTAAAATAGTGAAGGAGGGAATGTATAGCTCTTGATAGCAGCATCAATGTGATTTTTGAAATGTGTGTTTATGGACACAAAGCTCTCCATGCTGAAAAGTAATATGGTTGTTACTGATAGATATATCCCCTGAGCTTCTCTTGGTTTAAATTTACAGACATGCACACATACATGTTAAAAGAAAAAGTGCCCAAATTTTTATTTCAAGAGATAATTGCCTTTGGACCATAATCTATAATGGCTCCTGAACAACTGTTATGCACTATTGGATGAATATGTAATTGAAGCAGTTTTAAAAAAAAGAACCAAGCCTGTAACAGTCAACAGACTGGACCAACAAGGAGTTGGGGAGATATTAAAGGAAATTCCAAATGCAATAGACCAAAGCTGTCACAGCCATGTGGGTAGAGATTTTGCCTGTGACAAGACAAGATGTAACAACTCCTTTGGTCATGTCATGGCCTAATTACACATTTTTCAGGTTGCAGATCATTGACTTGATAGGCCAAAGAAACGCAAATAAGAACTATCTTTTAAGTAGAGGCATCAAGGTCTTTCAGCTGTGAAGGCTTTAGAGGCAGGTGAGAAAACCAGATGCTTCCTATAGGCAGGTGAGAAACCTGTGATAATATGTGCACAGAAGCCCAAGGGCATCTGGAATTGGCATTTCTGTCTCAAATAAAGAATTTTCCTCATAGAAGACAGTGTTCCAGTTAAATAGCAGGGATTACACACACACCAGAATTTTACTTAGCTCCTGAAGCACCCTGAAGTTGACAAAAATTAAATTCACTCCACTTCTTTGCTTTTTGGAGAAGGGAGGGGGTCACTGTATGATGTAGTACAGACTCAATCTTTTGAGGTTAAGAGGGAATTTTTCACTAAAAATTTCTAGTACTGCCTTTAAAGTTATCAAAGCAAGTTCTGACTATACTTACAAAGAGAACTTTTAATCCTTTCCCAGAAGAGCTGATTTCTATTCATGTGTGGCCTCTGTGTTATTTCCATATTTGTATGTAATGCCTGCAAATATATAGTCATTACATAGAAATAAATGACTTCTCAAGATTTTCCCCCCTGGCGTGGACCACAGTGATTGAGTCCTCTGGAATTTGATTCTCCTCAAAACCATAGTACGTTTATTTCTAATTTAATTAATATGAAAAACATTTAGAGTGGGGATCACTATCAGAATGTAGGGAGATGGTAGTTTGGAACGTGAGAGCTTAAGGAAGTCTCTGTAGAGAGTAACTAACTCATCAATTTTGTCATTGTTTCCTGGTTAATTCTTCCTGCACTGTGATGTGTGACTGCATAGCTCAGTAGATTGTGGGTTGTTGAGACATAATCAAAGCCAAACACCCTTTTTCTTTAATTATCTTAATCATTTAGATGGGAGTGTTTTGGCCTGAGATTACAGAATTAGACCACATGTCTGATCACCTGCATCAGTGGTTCCCATTGCTTTAGTGGCCCTGAAATACCTTTAGAAAGAAAACAAAGATTGCTGAATGTTTCTAGCATCCTCTCAATCCCTGTCTCTTTTCATGGTCCAATACTGTAATTTGAAATTTCAGGTTGCATTACAAGATGAGGGACTTGTTTTCTTCAGCATTTCTACTTCATGAGAGAATTTATGGACTAATTCTATTAAGTAAAAGATGAGTCCAGGTGGGGAATGCTGGGGGCACTTTGAAAATGTGTCCTGGTCAACGTGAGCCTCACAGCTTTCTCAAAATAGTGGTTATTCTCCTATTCTTTTAGGTTTTTTTTTCCCCTCAATTTCTCTATCTCAAACTTAAAACAAAATTAGCTAACAGCATGAGAAAAAACTGGTTACCTTACTCTGTTCCGAAATTTCAAGATTGGAGTGGTCCATTTCAAGGGTCGTTGGAGGCTAGCTCTGCAAAATGTGGTTCCCAGACCAATAAAATTGGCTTCACCAGGAGTTTGTAAGAAATGCAAAATCTCAAGTCCCACCCCAGTCCTATTGTATCAGAATCTGCACTTTCATGATCCCAGGGTGATTTGTATGATGTTTGGGAAGCAGCATCCTGGAGGGCAAGCTTCAATTTTATCCCAGTATGCAGTAAATAATGTTGACTCTGGGTTCCTTCTCTACAAGCCATACAAAATGTAAGAGAATTTGTCTTTGTAAATTGTTGGGTTGTAACCATCTACTCTGTACTCTCCCATTTTCCATGAGAAAATAAGAGTTGTCAGTGGTCAGGCATCCCTCACAATCTATTCTGTTGTGATTTTCTTCCTCAACTACTGTGAGGCCACAATTAATCATTTTCTTTACCCCAGAGACCCATGGGTAATCAATGTGATTTCATGCTGATATTTTCTCATTGATTAGTAGACTCATACTAATGTGGGCTATACCCTGAATATATCCCATTTGATTTTTGTTCTCTTTTTGAGCCTCAGTTTTCTCATTGGAGAAAACTAAATGGAGAGCATAATACCAGTTAGAATCAGAAAGAGATGAAAATGAACATTACCTTATAAACTGAGGAATGTGATGAAAATGCATAGGGTTATCAACAACTCAATTGCAAATTGACAGATGCTTTAGAATGTGTATTATTTTTTAAAGCATCGACTCTATAAGCAAAAGCAAATTAATGAAATTCATTTAAAAGAACAAGTTTAAGTGATTTTTAGACAGGGCGGTGTCTTGGACCCACCCCAAGACTAACATTCTGGAAACCTGTGCCTCACTCAGCAGACCACAACTTATAATTGTCCCAATCATGATTTGAAGTGGGCTTACATAATATAACTATTATACTCATTGTACCTCTTCTTTGATTAATGCATTCAGTAACAAGTCTTTGCTATTTACCTACAGAACATGATCAGAGATTTAGATTTGGACTAGGTTCTAAACTTAGCATAGTTACTTACTACATGAGATATAGGCAAGCTAATGATCATCCACCTCCTCATCTTTAATGGGGCTAACAAGTGATGCCTGCCTCTTTGGGTTGCTGGGAAATTTAATTGTGTTCACAAACAAAAAACTCCTTTGATAGCACCTGACACTAAATGGCACTCAGGAGGTTATTATTAATATTACTATTACTATCACTAAACTATGAGGGCATTTTGTTCTATCTTTAGTCAAAATATGGATAATTTCCTATAGAAACAGATTTTCTGTGTTAGAATAATATTTTGACTATAAGTTTTTTGTTTTCAAATTTTGACTTTCACCCTAGAATATAAAAATAGCTATACTTGAAATTTCCTAAGAAAGTAGAACTTACTTTCTCTCCACACACAAGAAAAGGTAACTATGTAAGGTGATATATGTGTTAATTAGCTTGATTTGTGCTAATGATTTTACAGTGTATACACCTCTTAAAAACACATTGTACAACCTAATTATATACAAGTTTTATTTGTCAATCATAATTCAGTAAAACTGGCGGGGGTGGGGGGGAGGAATAGGTTGGGCAAAAAAGTTCTGAAGGAAGCAGCAGCTAGGTACCATGAGTTCAAATACTCTGTTCTATTCATCTTTCCCCTAGATTTTTAATTTTCTTTTCCATCCATGGAGAAGCTCAAGCTATCAAGGATCATCAGCTTCATAGAAAAAATGTCCAATTCTCCCATTATATACCCAGTAAACACAGCCCCCAAACCATCATGAATTTAGATTTCTATAAAATCAGCCACAGAAATAGTTACTGTTAAAAAAACCAAATCTGCCCATCGTTGCCCTTTTCCCATTGTGGCTGGTGAGAAATTCAATGCGTGTGGTGGTAATGGATTGTCTGAATCCCCTGGGGATTAGTAAGGTGCTAGAACTTTGTACCACCACACTCGCTTTACACATCACTTCTAGGTATGCCCAGACCTCCTCACTGTGGCCTGTCCACCCTCCAGAACCTTAGCCTGGGTACCCCATGCTTCTCTCCAGCCTCCATAACCAAGGGACTCTTCACCCCTCTGATGAATGCTGCTTCCCTAGAGAAGTACATAGCTGTTCAAGGAATGTGCCAGACCCATTTCCAACCCCATGTCAGATGCTTATTGTCATCAGGAGTGCCTTCTGTGCTCCCCTCTGCTTGTTCCAAAAAATGCAGAAAAGGGATTTCATTTTCCTGGAGGCCTCAGCCCAGTTTTAAAATGAACTGTCACCTCAAAAGGCTTATTATGTTTTGTGGCAAATTAGGCTCAGAGGCCAAAATGCTCTTGGCCAGTAGTTTATTGAACACAGGTTCACTACAAGAATTATAACAATTTCACAAGCCAGTGGCATGCAGGATAATGTCTCTTAATAAGCTAATAAAGAAATAACAAATTCCATGCCAATGATAAATCAATCACACTGAGCTTCAGGCAAGAGGAAATGGAAGAAATGAAGTACAAATGCAGTGGAGATGGACCTTTATATGAGCTTCAGTCCAATGCCAGGGCAAATGTAAAAGCCCCTTGTTGGTAGAACATGTTGCTAGGGAACAAGGGCACCAGTGTTGACTGGCAAGTTGATCTCTTTTGAGGATCCACTGTACAATATTTCACTACTGCCCATAAAAGAGTCGCCTTTAATAGTCATTCCCTAAAGGTCTTTGGAGAGCTATTTAGATCAGCAAAATGTAGCCTTGTCCAGACCTAACACTCATGGATAGTGCTCACAAACTTTTGGCATTTGTAGTCTAAATGTCCTCTTGCCGTAGTTATTTTCCATGTGTTTTGTTTGATAATCCCCCAGTGACAAATCCCAGCAGCTGAGCTACTGCATGCTTTTTAGGGACAACAGATGAGATAATGACATTCTGACTCAGCTTGCTTCATTCTCATATCAAAACAACTTTACTCTTTAAAATAACTTCATTTTTGTCATAAACAAGTGGATTTGAAACCATATCAAACTAATATATAACAAGGATCTGTACTATCCCCCTCTAGCCATAAAAGTGTGGAAGCCTAGGACTTAAAAACACAAACATCTGGTCTCTTTGAATGGGGATAGAAGACTATTCTGCATGATTCCACGAAGTCTGAATAGATAGATAGATAGATAGATAGATAGATAGATAGATAGATAGATAGATAGATAGATAGATGGTGGTATTAAAAATCTAAGAGGTACATGTGCTACTTTTCTTTCCATTTTCCAGATGGGAAACTGAGACCCAGAAAGGGGAAATGATTTTTCTAGTAGATCACAGCTTGTATGTGATAGGCCAGGCTTCTAGATTCACTTGTTAGTTCCCTTTCACTTTAGCTGAGAAAAAAAGTGTAGTGGGAACTAGAAAGATTGTTCAATGTTGGAGAAACTAGTTACAAAAGTGGACCTTTCTCAGGGTCTCCAGGTAATCCAGATGCACTTGGATTGAAATTTCCAAAACCCAGAGATTTTTAGTGGAATATTCAAGTTGAGAACAGATTTACAACACTTATCTCCCTTTTCATTTACACATTTTTGTATGTATTGTTAGCAAAAGGAACTGTGGCTAAATGAAATGTTTTTAAGGGTATGTTAGTACATTTAAAATGTAAAGGATCAGGACTGACCTTTACAGAAGATCCTGTAATGAATCTATTTGTTTACTTGTGGTTTGTTTGTTTACATCCCATCTCATTCTGATTTTGCCACAGCCTCTTGAAATACACATGATACAATACTGAAAGATAAATAAAAGTGACGACAGAGCAGGGAAAACTATGAATCTGAATGGGATTTGTACAATTCTATGGTAGACTTTTAGAACTAAGTAGGGGAACGTGGGTTAAAATACTAATCACAAGCAAAATAGGTATTCTTTTTTAGGGGATAAAATTGAAATACAAATTAGATTATGAGCTTCTGGACAGCCAAACCCAATATAGGTATTCCACTGTGATTCAAAGGCTGTGAGCACATCATCACCCTTATAGTTATCTGGGTACTGGCATGTATGTAGCAGGCCCTCATGAACCTTCTGAGGACTGAGTGAATGACTTGACTCCAGCAATAAGAATTTTAATAAGAGCACCTTATTTCTGCATTATATTTAACCATTCAGTAAACACTCATGGCTGGATTACGTATGGCCCTTCCAGCTATAAGAATACCTGGTTATTGTGCACTTTCACCTTAACTTTATGTATCTAAATGGAGGCATAGTTATAAAAATAATAATCATAAATAATATATTAAAGCATACATTATAATTACCAATCATTAAAATATTAGTAATTATAAACTGTGGAAATCAACACTATTGCAGTTTAATTTAAAAAGCAGAAGACAACTATATTGTGTGCAAAGACAGGGCACATATGTTCAAAAAATATTTTTTGTACTGAGAGGTGAGTTCTCAATGCTGGCCAACACATTAGGATCGATTGAGCAGCTTTGTGAAAATACCTGTGCATGGGAACTGCCCTCAAAGATTCTGACTTAAGTGATTGGGAAGTGAGCCTGGTCTTTGTTATTTTATTTTTTAAAAACACTTAGCTTACTGTAACAGGCAGTCAGGGTTAAAAACCTCTGACTTACAACCAATAAATGCCCCAGAACCTATAAATGGAAATAATTTTTGTCCCACTGCCATCTTGGGGCATTTTGGGTGCCATCAGCCAGACCAGAAAGACCAACTTCTCAGGCTGTGGGGGTATGCCCTTAGGTAGCCTTGGAGGGCTTTAATCACATGTGTGTGTGTGTGTGTGTGTGTGTAAAAGCAGCATTCACACCATTGGACACAAAGAGAAAATTGCTAAGAGTGATTGATACCAACCCCAAACTTTTGTATACTAAAGGTGGCATGACAGAACTAAGAGATCAGAGAAGGACAAATTACCAGAATCTTTAACAGTGAAACTTAAAACCAGTATTATCTGATGGGAGAACTTTCTGATCTGACCTCTCCCCACCTCTGCCTTTGTAAAAGGTTAACCTGCGTCTTGATATCTAGCTTCTCTCATCCCTTCCAACAATAGTGGCTAGCAACTATTTTGAGTCTTAGAATTCAGCTATGGGTGGATTTTCAAAGAAGGAACATTGCAAGGATATGAGATTTTACTAAAGAAAAAAAGTAGGATGACACAGCTAACCCAATAAGGACTAACTTAAATGTAACATCAGCTGTGTCAGATCCAGACTCTAGGTGGCTGGTCTATGAAAACTATAATAAAACATAATGAAGGCTGGTAATTGAATAAAAAGAGAGAAAGGCCACAGCTCATGCCATCCCACCATCCCAAGTTGTTGTTAAAGCAGAATATAATTTTCTCCTCTCAAACCTCCGTTATATAATATTCAAAGGGGAATCCAGATAGCCTCTTATTTTGTCTCAGAAGAACTAGAGATTCTGAACAGTAGTAGGAAGTTCCTCCATAGGATGTCACACCCCATTGTTGACTCAATACCCCCATGTAAGTACCCCTGAGCAGAGTCTTAGAGTGAAGAAGAGTCATGGTATTGAGCCAACTCACTTATGTTCAGATTTCTCCTCCGCCATGAAACAGCTTGCTCATGTACCATCAAGTACCATTCTATGCCTCCATTTCTTCGTCTCTAAAGAAGGGGATAGTAAAAGGAGTAGTAAGAAAAATTAAATGAATTAATACATAGGCACAGCACTTGGCAAACTGCCTGTCACGGATGAGTGTTCTATGAATGTTAGTGGCTCTTTGGTTTTAACATTTCAAAGAAAGCTATAGCCTTCTCCCTTGTGGCAAGTAATTACCATTTTATTATTATTGTTTTAAATGAGTAATCCTCCAATCTTCCACAAAGCTGCCCTGTGCCAGGCAGTCTTCCTGGGAAAGTTGGGCTTTGAAATGAAAATGAGAAAGAACTCAGCATGCATTCCCAAATTTCCCCATGGTAAGAATTACCTGGAACCATGATTCCCTCCCAGGAGCACCAGTCACTTAGAAGAGTGTGGATGGCGTCCCCTGAAGCTGGACAGTAGCCAGGCCTGGGTTCTTGTTAAATGTACAGACAATCATACTTCTCTCCTGAAAATTCTGATTCAGGTGGTCAGGGTCAAAACCAAGCAATCTATATTTTTAACAAGCATTCTAGGTAATTCTTCAGAGAAGTTCACGAAATTCTGGAGTAGAAGGAGAGGTTGAACATAGAAAAGAATACTAAGTGAAAAAAATGGTAGAGAATTAGATGCACACTCAGAGGAATAATGGATATAGCCAGCAAAGATGATTTTTTAGTAAATCCGTGGGAGATGGTGAAATAAGGGAGATGGTGAAACAAGGGAGAAAGCAAATACAGAGAGCATAGCATTATGGCCACTGTAGACCAGCTTCTCTTTCAGGATTGAGGTTTGAAGTTCATTCTGCTAGAAGGCCTCCAGAAACTAAAAGTACAGCAGCCATTCCTGGGCAAGGTATGCTGTTTCTGTGGTTGCATCCTTGGCAGCCAGATAGCTAGGTTGCCCTGGAGGATAGCATGGTGGTAGAGTTGCAAGAAAAAACAAAAGCTACAAGAACTACACAGATTCACCTCCCTTTCCACTCTGCATTTTACCCTACCCAGTGTATCTTAGCTTTAGCTTGTATTAGAATCACTTTCCAAGCATTTTCCTACCTTTTTTCAGACCCTGTCCCAGACCAATGAAGCCACAACCCACCGCAGCAGGGTCCTGACATTAACACTCTTAACCTCTCCCTATGACTCTAAGGAGCAGCCAAGTTAGAACCATTCAATGAGACAAATGGTTCTCAATCTAAGTTGCATGTTAGAATCACCTGGGGATCAATAGCAACTATTGATGTCTGAGACCTACACATTGAGATCCCCATTTAGTCAGTCTTGGGTGTAGCTTGGTAACTAGAAATTTTAAAAGGACACCAGTTGTTTACCAGGTGCAGCCCAGGTTGAGAACTACTTGGCCAGTTTTCCTTGACCATTTATAACCACTGAACAAACTAGATGGCTGAAAATCAGGTGCAACTGCTTTTGAAATTTAAAACAATGTCAGTGTTGAAAGTGAAGATCAGGCTAGGATTAGCATAAGGGGGCAGTCCCCGGGGCCAGCCTCCTTTCTGAGGCTAAAATTGAAAGGTGACTCCACTGACCAGAACACACCTGCATTGCTCTGATCACTTAATCTTCCTGAACCCTTTTGGGGATAACCACTCCTCAAGTACATCATTAAGTCATTGATCACACTTCTCTGGTCATTTGGGTAGATGATCTCACAGAGAGGGTCCTAGACAGTCTATTCATTGCTAGGATAGATTGTCTTAAAATTCAAGGGAGAGAGACAGAACCACAGATAAACACAGTGTAAAACAATGGGCATACATACCACCATGAAACCTCCCCTTATAACTCTACCGTAATTCTTCTGTTGGCCTGTGGACTGCTTCTCATCGGGCTGTTGTGAAGCAGAAATTTCTTAATTATTGAAATTATGATCACTTGATGAAAGGGTAGTTTAGAAGGAGGGGTAGTCACATAGTTTAGCTCCATGGAATTAGTGAGCACTTTTCTGAGACGTTAGGGTAAGCTCTGTCTCAGAAAAAATATACCTTCATCCATATACCTTTGTCAGGTTAACCTAGGATGTAGTGGGATTGCTTTTGTGGTTAAAAAATTCATACAGAATTGATACATCCCAATGGCTACCATTTTTTACAAATATTTTTGTAAATTTTGTTGGTATTGCTTCAGAATTCATCAAATATTCTTTAAAATATTGCTATTGGTGCTAACTCCATGCTTTTATATAGATTTGATTTGCTAATCAGAACTCATTTGAGGCAACTCTTTTGGAGACAGTGAGTTATTAAAAAGGATAATCATTATCCTTTTGTTCAGAAATTTGCTCAGGAATCATAAAGACAGTGAAAAGGTGTAAAAAGCATAAGTTACCTAAAAATAAAAAAAGAAGAAGAAAAAGAAGGAAAGAGGAAAATGGAGAAATGGTGGCTTTTTTTTTTAAGAGTAAGTATATAACATTAGAAAGAAAAGTGTGTTGGGCAACCATAATATTTTGTAAAATTCTGAAACAATTTTTTTAAAAGGTCTAATTTGTTTACAATCATACTTTTAAGTTGTATTTTAAAAGTGTCCCCTATTCATTCACTCACCATTTTGCATTTATTTATGTTGGTTGCCTCCCATGGCTCTTCTCATGTGTCTAGCAAGCTGGACACTTCCTTAGAGAAAATGCAGAAGTGGGCTGCAAAGTAGCAAAATCTTCTAGGATTAGGGAGTATGAACTAGATGGAGCCACCTCACTCATGAGACCCCCCACATAGACGAGTGAATGGCTATTCCTAAGAGCTTGCCCCTGTGGATAAACCAGATAGCCATTATTGTTACAGTATTCTTCTTGTGAGCCTGGTATAAATAGAGGTCATTCTAAGCACTTTTTTGGCTTGCCCAAAACTATCATTCCTTTAATTTCAGATACCCATGTCTCACAGCCCCTTGAGTAAGTCAAATATAAGCAAGTGAAAACCAATATTCAATCAAAACATCTTCATTTTCAGGGACATTAATTTTATTGCTCTCAAACTTTGGAATGTTGATGCCAGATATTGATGGGGCTCAAAAAGTTTGAGTCAGAGTGAAAAGACAGCAAAAATCCAATGACAGTAGCTTTTATTGTTTTAAGAGAGGTAATAAATGAATTTAGCTGTGACTTTTGTTATGTGAAAGAGAAACATAAAAATACTGTTCTCAGAGCATGTATAATTTTGTTTAGACATCATTGGTGCAGAAATGATTAGAATTTTCAACTGAATGTTAAATTCCAGTGAATTTACAAATGGTAGCACTATTTATATTCCAGGGTGTACCTCTTGCAATAGTAAAACTTTCTTAAGATGCTTTAAGAAGTGTTCAATCACTAGATGCTCTCTGAAGCATTGAAACATTTGAACAAGACCAATCAAACTAACACCAAAAAGATGCATTTATCTTCGTTCTTGATGATCCACATGCACAGTAAAATCTCGCAAATGAGAACTGGAAGGCTCTATGCTGCTGCTTCTGAGGCATTTAAGAGCCTAGCCAATCTCATTGGGGCATTTGTATAATCTGCCTGACACAGATGTTCTTATTTCTAGAGAAATAAACTGTACGTCTGAATTATAATGCATTACATTGTGGAAATGCCACAGTTGAAAACATCTTAAGAGAGTTTTATCAGCTTCCTAGATTTACTAAATCAAAGTAAAATGGCATTTTCCATTTTTATTTTCTTTTAGTGCATCATTAAAAATAATTTGGAAAGACAGGGCTTATTTCAACTGATGAGTTCTCTTACATTCTTCATGTAGCAAGCCTAGTTTGGTGAGGAAATTATTATCTATAACATGACACCATATAGCATTCTCTTCTGAATTGACAGCATTTCTTTTACTTGCCTTTTTTAAAAAATAGTTTTTTATATTATATTCATAATAATAAAGTCTGAAATTTTATGATTTCCCTAGCTTGTTGCAATATACTCATTTTTTTTCTAGTAGCCTATATTTTAAAAATGTGATCTCCGTTCAGCATAGAAATCCACATAAGCTCAGTTTGAAATGCCCTAGCCTTAGAAACATCTCCTGGCATGACATTTGGGTAACACATAGCATTAATATTCTGGTGCAACAGCTTGTACATGGTCCATATCTGACATTACCATGATTTCGTTGACGAGGTCCCCGCATGCCTTCATGATCTTTCTAAACTCTCTAAGTCCAAGATATATCAACACATTCCTTGCAACATCCATTCAAATGCAGCACCCTTCCCTTCCCTCATCTGAATACATCGAACCAATTGGCAGACAGCACATGTCCCCCTGAGCGAGCAGTATTGTGAATTTTATCTTCTCTTCCAGAAATCAGTTCGTCTTCGTTGCAGCAGATGAAATTTCTTGTAACACCTCTGCAGGTAACAAACATTGCTACTTCTTGATGCATCCATCCACGTCTCAGTATCCTTTTTTTTTTCTTTTCCTTCACATGCTGCAGTTGGTCACTCTAGAAAGTTTAGTTAAAAAAAAACAAAGTTCGTATATCTTTGGAGTATAGTGGGAGTCTTTATTCTCTGCTGTCTAAAAAGACATTAGACATTTTGCTAATTCTGATGTTTTATTTTTGGTTTTAATAATACATGATCCAGAAAAGTAAGACTATGTTGAATGAAGCCACAATAAAATCTTATGTTAAAATGCTGAGCAGGGGAGATGAGGGACACAGATGTGTGACTTCTGTATTTTTTGATGCATTATGTCTGGGTTCACACAGATTTATATGTGAATTATTTGGGATCTTTATGGAATGACTGGTACGTATAATAGGCCCCTAAAGACTGATCTGTAAAGCTAGAGGCATTGGGGAATATAATTATCTCTCTTATAAGAAGGGGATCTTCATTCCATTAGTTAAAGATCCTCTGTTTCCTTTCCTTTAAGACATATTAAAAGGAGTAGGACTTAGAGAGATGAAGTCTTCTGTTTTTGAAATCAGGGAATTGGCAGATGGAAACTGCACCTGCATGATGTGTCCATCACAATAACACCTATCTTTTTGCTTCGATATGGTTCAGAACGGTTAAATTTGGACTTTCATTAGCATGGAATTACTTGATTAAATGTCAAGATAGGTGAGTGCCTTAACTAACAACAGACTTGCATTTATTTATTTATTTATTTATTTATTTAACTTTTAAGCCTAAACTATGACTGTAGTGATTACTGAGGGATCTTACCAAGGTGTGCTTTTAGCAAAAAGGGTGCACATTGCAGCTCAACCACGTAGAGTTGAGTCTGCCATGACCTTCAAAAGCATACATTAAACTGAGCCTTGCAAATAGACATTCTTTTGTTACTCATCACATTTGATCAATGGGGCCATAAACAGAGGCATATTTGTTTCACCCCCTACTTACAGTCTTTGGAGAGAAGGAACTAAAGCGAGGGCAATGGTCTAAGAACATGTCCCCAGCCCTCTATGCTCTAAAAAACAGGGCTACAGAAAATTTCACCTAAGTTTCATTCATATTGTCAGTCTCAGTGTTTTTAGTGAATTAAAGTCTCACCTGGGAAGCTGAAGGAGTATCCATGCTCATCTTTTAAAGCCACAGCTTAGTCCACTTCTATATAACCCTTTGGATAATGGTCCTCCTCAACCCTCACCAACTTAGAGGTGGTGACATCCCTAGCACTTCACCAATGCCTAGTAGGAGAAGACTGATAGTTGCATTGTTGCGAGTGGCAGGAGAATGAGCCTGGGATACATGTGTCATTTAACATTTTCAAAACCTTGCGAATGAAGCATGCAACTAAAGAGGAAACTGCTCTGGGTGGGGAAGAAAGTTGGTTTAGAATGGTAATAGACATCATTGGTGGTCATTGGTGGTTGTGCTCGTTCTCCAGAGCCTCTCTCTTCCCTGTTAAACTATATGCATGCCCCAGTGGGTCTTGGGTTATATTCTGACACCAGAGATAAAACGTTGCACAGCTACAACCCAAGAGGTAGATATTGATTTTTTGTCTTGTGTCTTAACAAACCCCACCTTGTAAACAAGTGGTCCACACATAGTATTCCAAGAAGAAGCTGTGGATAATGGAAGTTGGCCTGAGCAGAGCGAATGGTTTTGCCTACCTTATCTAATTTAGGATGGCTACTCAGTAAATTCTTAATGAATTGCTATTGATCAAATTTCAAATTTAGAGAGATATCCCTGTTGCTTTGATGGCCATATTAATAATATGTTGTATGCTTCATAAGGTTCAATTTGAACTCTGAATTTTGAATCAAGCATGAAAAAGGAGACACCCGTATCAAGCAAAAGTCAAATTATCTCCCAGCCAGTCTACCCTCCTCATAGTCAAAGTGAAAAATCAGAACTGCCGAGTGCATAAAGGTTGTAACTCCTGGTTTCAGTCCAGTCTTCTGGGGCCTCATCTCCCACATGCTAGAAATACCCAGGACACCTACATTATAAACATCACACCTGTCGGGAGGCTTTGCCTCTGTGCATAGAACACTTTTTAGGGTTTGACAGACACTCAGTATTGACAAAAGGCAACTTTTCTCCTTTTGAATGAAGAAAGAAATTTAAGTATGTTTAAAATCTCAGTTTTGAGCACTTGATGAAGATTGTAACTGAAATTTGTGTAAAGATGTATTATTCCTACATGGCCACCTATAAGGGCAGAGCTGGCCAGGCAGTTTTGTCTGGGACTCTCGGTATAGATGGTGAAAATCGTCAAACAGTAACAACAGTAAGATTGAAGGGCTTTTCTTTCAGTTCCCAAAGGAAAAGTAAAGATTTTCATGTGGGTGTTTTGGAAAGGATACCAAAACATCAATTCTGCTTTTACTAGCCACATAGAACAAAACATTTTTATTAGCATTTTTGGATTATGAGACTGTATTGACGAGGAAATTGATTTTTTGAATCAGTGGCTCCAAAAATCTTATTAGACGTTTTGTTTTGGTTGTTCCTGAAAGACATGCTCACATGGGTGTCCCATCTATTACTTCCACCTTGAACACTGCAATTGCCTCTTGTACTATGACACCAAGGTCCTCTGATGAGTTGGATTTTGCAAGAGATTGTCAAAGGGGCAAGATCGTTTTTCCTTCTCTGACACCAGGGTTTCCCTAATGCTGTGATTCATTGGAGCTTTTCCAGGACTGGCTAATGACTGTAGTTGTAGGATATGGATCTTGGATAAGCATGGAGGTTGAAAAGCAATTTACTTATTTTGACAGAGCATCTGGAAATTCATTTCAGTGAATTAATATGTCTTGAGTCATCACTGGGTATCAGCAACTGTTTTCAGCCCTCGGGACACAGCATGGAAGAAGTCAGGAGAAACCCTTCCTTCAGAGAGCCTTAATTCTAGTACACACCAGATTCCAATCATGTAGATGGATGAGCATGGAATGTGTTGGCATGTAAAGTGATAGAATAACTATAATGAATCAAACAGTGGAGGAGGAGATGGAAAGTACCATGAGGTGGTACTTTACATTTACTGATTAGAGTAGGCTTTTCTGAGAAGGTAACCTTTGAGCAGGGACCCGAATCAAGTGAAGTTGCGAACCAGGTAAGTAATTATGGAATTGAAAGCACTGCAGGCAGAATGGAGGCAAGTGCAAATTCCCTGTGGGTAAAGCTGCTTGAAGTGTCCAAGCACAGTAAGGTATCCAGTGTACCTAGAACACCTGAGCACAGGGAGAGTTTTAGAAATAATATTGTGAAGATAACCAGGGATCAGAACAAATTAGGCCCTGGAGACTGCAGAAACTATTTGAAATTTTATTTTAAGTGTGCTAGGAAGGGACTGGAAGGTCAGCTGTGATCTGATTTATTTTTTAATCATGGGTTAGACTGCTTTGTGAAGAAGGGATTGCAATGTGGTGAAAAGACACCACAGGGATTGTGGTGAAAGCAGGGGAAAGGACCCTAGTGGTGAGTCTCTTGCAGCTCCTCAGCAGGGGTGCACTGGCCTGCACTGGAATGATGTCTGTGAAGGAGCTGAGAAGTGGCTGCCTTTGGGCTGTATTTTGAAAAGTGAACAAATAGGGTATATCCGTATACCAGAAATTTGTCAGGTGAATTTTGCGTTAAAGGTCCATGCCCTCCTTCTCACTCCAAGGGTATATCGGCATTCCCATGGATGGCTAAGGCTTTTTGTCACTATGGAAAGCAAGCCCTTCATCCTAGCAGTCACTGTCCCTCACATGGGCTTTGCTGAATTCTCCAGAGTGTAGTAATAACTTGCTATCACTTACTGAGCAAATTCTGTGTTAGCAAGTATGATTAATTATATGTGTGTGTATAGGCATGCATATATAATTTATTACAAGAGCTCAGTGAGGTAGATGTTACTATCATTCTTGTTTTCAGCTTAAAAAAAAGTTCAGGCCCAGAGAGTTTGGGTAACTTTCCCATAGTCACACTGGAGTCCATGTGATACCAAAGCTCTCTTTCCACTGGACCACACTGCCCCACGTGCTGCTTTTATCTTGACTTTGCAACATTGACCTTTGCCTCCAGATGGAATTCTCCTGCTTTCTTCAGCTGTGCTCTCTTGCTCCAAGAAAACTAGTATTTGTGTGTTGGGGGCATAGTTGTGGAAACTTTGAGGCTGCTCGTGGGAACTGAACAGTTCTCTAAACCATTGTTCCACTGGGCTTTGATGTGGTCCATCCCCTTCATGCAGCAGGTGTATGTTGAGTCTCAGATGTGCTGGGCACTGATCTAGGTGTAGGGATAATGTGAGGAAGGGAGAAGCTCTCTTGTCAGGGGTCACTTTGTGTATCCAGAAGATGGAGGTTTACACAAGTAGAGCATGGTCCAGGTCAGTTCCCTGAAAGCCTTTCTGCTACTGAAAATCAGTGGTTAAAAATCACCCAACAGGATAAGCCATCCTCTGAAAACTATGAGACACTTTGAACTAGTTGTTTTGGCTGAAGGGTCTAAGTTCCCCACCTGCTCCCTGCTCAAAAGAGTGCATGTACGCAGCCTTGTGTGTTTATGAGGTACAGGTGGAAGCCAGGTTTTGGTCCATCAGCAAGTTTTGCTCCTTCTACCATGCCAAGTACCATCTTAGTGGCATGGGGAGTCAACCTGGGGACACACTCCAGGTGCTTATGAGAGCTGGTTGCACGTGTGGCATAAGGGTAGGAGTCTATGAAAAGGTCTTGGCCAACAGAACACATCTGTAAAAGCTACTGAAAACATCCTTTGCGGAACAGGTTAATACACACTTTATTAAGTAGTTATTGGAAGCAAAATTTGGCAAGTTCAGAGGGACAAGGGGGAGTTTCACCCCCCCTTGCATCCTTCTTCTCCCTCAACCTGCTCATGTATACACACGCATGCAGGTACATAGCATCCATGCAGCTGCCCTAAGACCAGATAGTATTTATAAGACACTTCCAAATTGGTCATTTCTTTAATTGTGATCCTTCAGCAAGTTTTATCTGTCTTCCTTTCATTCAGGCGATTTGATCATTCAGCGAAGTTGTTATGCAGTGAATTGATCTGGAGTTAATTGATTTTTTTCCAATAAAATGTGATGTGTATCATCATAGGTGAAGTACAGAGTGCTAAGGGGGCATACATCAAAGGAATTATATAAAAGTAATCATAGCATTTATTGACAACTTACTATATACTAGGCATGTTCAAAGCCTGTTACCTGCAATAACAATACCCTACAAATAAAATCTCTATCAGTTGACATGTGAAAATTAAAGATATCTAGATAGCTCTTAATTAGCCTGAGTAAGGAAGGGAATTCTATATCACTGCAGAATTAAAAATAATAACAGTGGGTATCAAATGTTAGAGTGCATTAAAATCACCTGCAGATCTTAATATTAATGCAGATCTGATGTGGTTCTTCCCTCCCCCTGCCTCAGAGATTCTGATACACAGGTCTGGAGAGGGAGCATGAAAATCTGCATTCCTACAAGTTCCCTCAGGCAATTTTTATAGAGGAGCCCTCAGATCACACCTTAGGAAACCCTGAGCTGATCACTGGGGAATCTCTTCCACTTCAATGGCAAGGGAACATCCAACCGGTTTTTCTAGGGTCCTACTTGGCAATATGGCAGCCAATCTCCACATGTGGCTACTGAGCCCTTAAAATGTGGCTGATCCAGATTGAGATGAGCTGTAAGTGCAAAATAAATACTAGATTTCAAAACCTTAGTAAAAACTATGTAAAATATTTTATTCATAATCTTTCAGTTACACATGGAAATGATGTTTTTAATATAGTGAGTTATATAAAAATATAAAAATGAACACCTGATTTTACTTTCTTAATGAGGCTACTGTAAAACTTGAAATGTCATGTGTGGCTTGCATTTGTGTTTCTCTGTATATTGTTACTTAATAGTACCATTCTAGAGCCACATTTTCACTGAAACGAATATTAAAAGTATTTGTATTCCTCTAGAACTGGTGTCTCAGAGGTGAGGGATACTCACACAGAATTTCAAATATTTTGACAAATAATCTGGACATTGTTAGTTTTGGGTTTTTTTACTTTATGTTTTAATTTTGCCTTCAAGTAACCTACTTCCTCCTCACCCTGCTTATTAACCTCTCAGAATCTTTGATCCACTTCCAAGGGGCATGGGGGATGGACTTCAGGTGGACAACTCAGGTCAGGGATAGTTCTGACTCTTATAAATACTCCCAAAACTCTATCATAATGATCCTACATGGAAGAGGAAGCAGGCAAGAGTTGCAATCCTCTCAGTCTAAACAGCATCAATAACTGACACTTGTTTGGTTCTGACTAACCCTTATCTCAGCTTCACTATAGTCTTTTACAGTCAGTATGCATTATTATTGTCTGTATTCAAGGATGAAGAAACTGGCTCAGAGAAGAGATAAACTTTGAGATTACTTAGCAAGAAAGTAGCAGAAGCAGGATTTGACTCTAGGAATTCTGACCTTGTGGAATTCTTAACTTCAACTTGAATTCTCTGCAGAGGTATTGAAAATTCCATGAGGGATATGAACACAGAACTGCCTTTGTGGTCCCCCTGTGAATTAAACCATAGTTGAGATGCCATGTTGATTTCAAAGCACTGTGAGAAATTCTTCGTGACTTTGGTAGATCAGTAGTCAGGACACAATGAAGGTGAAGCAGACTTTCTAAAAGGAAGGTGGCCTTGGGCTCGACATTAAGACAGTGTAGCTATGTGTCTTTAATATAGTGGATGGACTATGTATCCAAAAGTAGGACTTATTGTGGCTTCTTGACTCCCAGACAGTGGCTATTGCTGTGCTGTGATGAATTCAGAGTCAAGGTTCCTACCTCAAACCTGCTTTGTTGAGATTACAAAAGAGAGAAGTTTTGAACTGCACTGGGAGGGCATAGAAAGGACAATACCATCTGATTTGCCATGGGGGTGTGGTCTGATCTTCATGGATTCTACAGGTGTTGGGTCTATGTTCATGCTTATGTACACACAGTTTGGATGTGAACAACACCCATATCTATGAGCAATGACAAATGAGCCATAGCTCCCCAATAACAAGTTAAAGAGCCCAGAAGATGCTTTTGCTTCCTCTTCTGAGGACAAAAATGATGAGACTGAAAACTATGCTAAGTGATCTGTGAAGAGGATTCTTTCAATTCCAAGCTAAGGAAGTGAGTGGCAGTAAAATTCAGAAATCTCAGAGTCAAATTGAGGTAACTCCATGTTGTTCATCTCAGAGAATTTCTCCCATTTCTACCAGTATCTTTCTTGGAGTTTTAACTACATTTGGAGCTGGATTTTTTTCTTTCTTTCTTTTTTTTTTTATTATGAGGCTGGTCTACCTCCTCTAACTTATGTGTCTCGTCTAAGTTAATGCCTAGGAGAAGGCTACAGCAATCACAGAGGAATATTTTCTTAGTTATAGACATTCACTAAGGCAAGGTGAACAACTGAAGTCTGAGACCATAGAACATGCTCTAGCTAAATTATTACCCTCCCAATGGCAGTCTGTTAGAACTGTGAGGCCCTGGTGTAGTAAGTACCTTGTTTGTTTACTCTGTGGTTAGTATATGCCTTGCATGGATTAATTTCCCCAAGTACCTTACACACTATGTCTTAAATATAATTAGGAGAGCACTGTAGCCCCCAATGGTACTGTAGAGACTGGGGGCCATGTAGTCTCATCCCTAGTGACGTATCCTATTTTGAATGCTAACTCTACAGTGCTTCTCTGGGTGTTAAGGACATGGCCATAGCCTTTGTACCTACTTGCTGTGGTTGGGCTATCTAGACCTATGCCACGTTATGATATAGATCTGAGAGGAGAGGATATTTATTCATCTTTCTGCTCCACTGGGATTCTCCCAGCTATCTCTGGGATAAGGGGCATGGAGCAGTAGTGTTAAAGTAAGAATAACAGGTCCCAAGGACACTGAGTCTCCTAGTTGAAATATATAGAGTGAAATACAGAAAGTGAAATTAATTACAGTATTCTTATTATAGCCCTAGAAGAAAATCATTTGACTGTTAAAACCCTGGTGTAGGCTACCAACATAACTGTACTATATTTATGAGCATCCAGCTTATTTCAACTAGATTTAGAAGATGTTATTAATAAGTGATATTTACATTTTTCAGTGGAGTTGACAAAGCGCTTTACAAACACGGGTTCATAGTTTCCATTCAACAGGCAGCATACTTATTTATTTAACCTTAAGTTCAAATGAAGCAACAGCACCTTAAGTTCAAATATAGCAATTTAAACCACATCTGTAAGTCACAAATTAGATAGATCTTAACTCCAAAAGTATCTGTAAGTTGGTTGCTAGAACTATTCATGATCATATTAGAATAAGATCTTTCAGTTCCTTCTATAGACCAACAGTCTGAGCAGGAGTGAGGGATTGGCTTGTGAAAATCTATATAAGAACTCTGTATTATAACCTCCTGTGTCTGCAGGCTGCTTTAAGATGAGTCTGGTTTCTTTCCATGTACTTTATCTGTGAATTAGGCAAGGCCTCAGACAGAATGATACCATTTTATGAACAAGAAAATGAGGCTCAGAGAGATTCATTTGCCCAAGTCATTGAGCAAGGACATTGCAAAGGCTGAACTTGAACCTGGGTCTTCTTGCTCCAAGGCCTTTGCCCTTCCCAGGAGCAGGGCTGGGCCTCCTGGTTTGAAGTTGTTGCTAAAATCAAAAATAGACAAGGGCATATGATGACTGCAAGCTGTTACCTTTTATTTCTTTGTTTGTTTGGCTTTTCCCTAAAGAGTTTTAATGAGCTTTATGGTGATGTGGCCAGTGTTTTGTGACCCCTCAGGGGTGCTGTGAAGTTACACACTTTTTCCAGAGCCTCCAGAAGCTTTTCTTCTGAGTGTCTTTAAGGGTATTGAACATCTCTGAGAGCAGCTGAACTAAAATCTTCAGATAGCTTATCTGAAAGAATCTTGCCATTGACCGAATCACAGTGATGGGTACAAGAGTCTTCCCCAGCCTCATTTCTCTCCTCTCTACTCCTCAACTTGCTGCCTTCACTCACATGGTGGCATTGGCTCCTCATTTGTTACTCTGCACCATGGCCAGTGCTGTGCTAGACACTGAGACACAAAAGCAAACAAAACAGATTCAGCCCCAGCCTCAATGGGGTTGGCATTCCTGGAAGCGGAACAGGTAAATCAGGAAGAGGAGTAAGTAAGCAAAATCAAGAGAGATTTACTGCATTACATGAAGGGTGAGGAGGGGATGGGAAATTGTGCTTGAGAAAGAGTATTCAGGAAAGGAGCCATCACTTTGGGTAGGTAACATTTGATCTGAGACATAAAGAAGGCAAGGAAGCAATTCAGATGGAGTATGAACAAGTGCCAAAGCCCTAAGAAGAGAACGAATTTGCTTGTGTCCACAGAGTACTGAAGAACCCAGTGTGGAGCCCAGTAAACAAGGAGTAGAGGGGTATGTAAGAGGACAAGAAAGGGACAGGGGTGATTCATGCAAGTTTGGACTTTTTTCTAAAATCAATGGAAAACTATTGCAGCATTTTAAACAAAGAAGGGATATAACTAGATTTATATAGATTTATATTTAACTAGGTAGATGGGTGAAAAGATAGCTTTGATAGAGATAGATAGATTAGGTAGATAGACTTGATAGAAATAGATAGATAGATAGATAGATAAAAGATAGATTTAATAGATATAAATATAAATGGCTGGTGGTTTAAAGAAACAGAAGTAGAACCAAAGAGATGAGAGTTGACTTCAGGCTGTTGTTGATTTGGTTCTATTGGTTGGTGATATTAGGATAGTGGTAGTATGAATTGAGTGAGGTGGACACATGTAAGAATTGATCTGTAATTTCTGATGGATGGGATGTGGGGAAACAGAGGGCATCATGACCTGATGGCACTGTTGTCCACTTTGGCCAAGGATGGGTGTTGTGAAAGGTCACTCATAACATGGCAGTCATAACACGTTTTCCTATCACTCCTCTGAGGTCGCTGGGAATCACTCTTCTTCCTTCAGGCAATGCTTAGCCAGCTCTGAGGACGTGAGGTCACTGACCTTCCTGGCATATCTGTTGCAAGACTAATGCTGGAGTCCACATCTCCCTTAATGACCTTGTGTCTAAATTGGAGTGTCACACAAGGGCGTGTTCAGAAATTTGCATTTGAAAAGAAGCTTTCTTGCTTTCAGTTTGAGCTGACATGGTCCCTTTTCCTCTGTGGAAATGAAATTTATTAATCATAATAAAACCATCGGATTCTGAAGGTAGAGGTCACCCTGAGGAGAAGAGGAGCCTGCTCATTTATGAGGAATAGTGGAGCGCTGCTGTATTTTAATTCTGCCGTGGAAGAAAATGTTGCCAAATTGTTACCTTGGGCTTTCCACAAAGGTTGAAGCTCTGCCCAGTGTTATAAACAAATAAGAATTTACAATTAAAGTATGGGGAGGAGAAGGTGGGAGCTAAGTTTTCCTGGAGTACATTCAGGCTACCAATATGTTGCCTCCCCAAAAGAGAAAATTTTGCCATAGTAAAACTATTCCCCAAATTAAAATTTAAAAAGTAATTGCTCTAAATTTGCATCTTCACCCTCCTTTTGAAGGAACACCATGCTGTGGCATCACTTAGTACATTTCCAAGGGTTTCCAGTTTTTGTAGTTTATGTCTTGTTCATACAGTGAGCTTTGCCCAGTGAAAATGCATAAAAAATAATACTATTAACAGTGCTTTCCCCTCTAGACTATTAACTTTGCTTTCTCATAAAATAAAAGTCAATGATAAAGTTGTATCCCATGTTCTTTTACACCTATTAATATCTATTTCTAATTTTATGTGGATCGAGGCCCAGGTTTCATGAGTGACCTCCCTGAATAAGTGATTTCTTCAAAAAAGTTATCATTGCTCTTCTTTTAACACACCCTCTGTCTTGGACTTCCATCTGTTTTTCATTCCAGAGAGCAGGAGAATCTTTGAAGGGCATTTTTGATGATCCAACAGGCTAGAGAGTATCCCAAGGAAGGAAATGCAAGGGGGAGGGTTGACTGTTTCACAAGAGATTCCCCCCAGAAAAGAAATATCCATTCATGTCACTGCTTTTGAGGATCAAGAGAACACACTGCATTGAAGCCAAAAGCTTCATCTGGATTATTTGAGCTCAGTGCCCTTTGAAACAGGCAAAGAGAGTGTGGGAATAAGACCTGTCTAATGAGAACTGGTAGAATCACTTTTTACTTCCATGTGGAGCCCACCTCAGAGCCTGTTAGAAGCTTCTTCACCCAGCTTCTTCCCACCTTTCCAGGCTCTATGGTATAAGCAGTAATGTCACACCCATCTAGTACATTCTTATCCATCGGCTATGAGCAAGAAGATTGGAAGCAAAATGGAGAAAAGATAAGGAAGGGGAGGAATAAAAGGCATGCAAATTAGACTCCAAGAGATGGGAGGTAGCTTAAGGTTGATTGTAGTTGATACTACAGACAAACCGTTTCTTCCTGCCTTGTTCCTTCATTATTTAAAGGGAAGTCGAAGAATAAAAAGGTATTGATAATCCATATACTTCCCATTTAGTGGCTAGTACACCCATTCCCCAGCTGCTGTAGGTATTGGTTGCTCCTGTGCTCAGCCATTCCGTTTTTCAGGGAATTACTCTCTGCCCAAGAAAGCCACTTGAACTCAGAAGCTATCCTGCACCCCTCAAAAAAGCACACCTAAGGCTTAACTGAAATGAGCATTAAAAAACCCCACCATTTACCTCCAGGTGGGAATTAAGTCTAGGTTACAACTCATGGGATCAGGTCAGAGCTAGTCTCTAGCTCAGACCATTTCTATTTATCCCTTGCTCTGGAACTGCCTGCCTCCTTCTCCTTCCCCTTCTTCATATGCACAGGAATCTCTATTTCAGACTCTGCTTCCAGGAACCCCATTTAAGATTGTGTCTCAACTTTGATCCTTACTGAAAGAGCAGTATTCAAACTACTTTCGAGAAGATACCTGCAAGGTCGCTTAAGTAAGGGTACATGCCTCCATGGAAAGAGCATTCCAGTTGCTCTGATAAATTTAAAAATCAGCTCCATCTCAGTCTAGTTCTTTGACCTTGAGCAAATGACTTAACTTCTCCAAACCCTAATTTCTGATCTGTGGCATCGTTCAGTCTCAGACACTTAGTAGCCACTGAATGCAACAGGCTTCCATCCCTTCATTTTTATTGTGAAACCTGAACCGGAAGTCATGGCAGTGGAGTGAGGTGGATGGTAAAGAGACAGAAAAACTCAAATATAAGGAAATGTCATTAAGAAATAGTGTTTGAAACTTGGCCAGAGATTGATAAGACAGAGGTTCTGGAGTGATAGGGTTGAAAGCAAATCAGCTCTAATTCCTCAGTATGGTGGGGGTGAGGGTTCCTGCAAACCCTTCAAGGATGCTTCAGTTTGAATGCATTTTCTCTGTACATTCTAAGATATTGGACCCTAACTGCATAGACTTGGTCACTTCCCTGTTTTTGGCCCACCTGTCTCATCTGATTAGTGACAACTAAATTAGGGGAAAAGGACTCTCTTGAATGTTAAGATGTCTTCTCGGGATACTGGGCTTCTTAAAAACATTTTTTTTCAAGTTTTTTTTCTTTCTTTCTTTTTTCCTTTGCCTGCCTCAGTCTCTAAGATAGCTACATGAGCAGTTACAAAAGGTCTTATGAGAGAAAGGATATTTCCAGCCATGTTAAATGGACAAAAGAATGTGCAACACACAGGTGGACTTTTTCATGTTATGTGAAGATTGGAATATGTTTCTTATTTATGAGGATGAATAGGGCCCTTCCACACTGTCTTGGTATTTGCATTTTGTGGTTGTTATTATTAGTTTGTAAGCACATATTATGGATTAATCTTCACCTCTGTTTTCCTTTCAGTTACGGACGAGTTTATGCTGCCGACCCCTACCACCACACACTTGCTCCAGCCCCCACCTACGGCGTTGGTGCCATGGTGAGTACCAACTCCACCTCTTCCTCACTTCTTCCTGCCTCCCTTCCCTTCCCCAGCTGGGACCTTCATATGGGTTGACTGTTGACGTCCTCTCACTTTCTCTTAATTGAATTTGTCTCTTGTGCTAATCTAACAGCAGCTAAAATGCCACATTAATCCTCCCAGTAAACTTGATAAATGTCTTAATTTCTTGGCAATGTAGTGCATGTAAGTTATTATATTTCTAATTTTGCAAGTCTCACCTAGCAGAGCACTTACCTTAATGGAATAATTAGTCATTTTGATAATTAAATCCATCACTAACAGAATGCAGTGTCAATGCAGAACTTTTTTTTTTCTTTTTTTTCCCTCCCTTGCTGCTCATTCACATAGCCCCAAGGTTCCAGCCCCAGCACAGACTTCAGAGGAGCTAAGCTGCACACTTCCAGGCCTCTGCTGTCAGGCAGCTGAGAATCTGACTGCCTCTCCTCCCCTATTACAATTCATGTTTAAAGTCATAGTCGCCCAGGAAAGAAAATAGAGAGGGGCACACTTTGTGTGTGTGCCTAGTACATAAGGAATTAGGAGGAATCAGCTGGGTTTGGGGTTGTCTTTTGATTTGCGGGGGTTTGGATTTTTGTTTGGGGGGTGGGGGGAGGGCAAAAAGGGGAGGTGTGGGTGGGTGAATTTGCCTGTACTTGTTCAAACTTCTATGCACTAAAATTCTTGAGTACAGTAAGACGTGCCCATCACGTGAGAGCGTATGCAATCATTACAAAGCTTTTGGCATGCAGCTTTCTGCTTGGGATCAAGAATATCAGTCCTTATCCTAAAGCTCAATCCCCATAGGCATTCATTTGAATTGCCAAAACTTTTAGAAAAACGAAATAAGTTAAGTGCCACCTCGTAGCTGTCTAAAGCCATGGGCAAACAATTCGCAGGAGCGTGGTCGTGGAAATTCGGCCACGATCTGGGAACCATATTCTTTTGCACAAGCTCAGTTACATCAAGCAATTCATCTGTACAACTCCCCTCTTAAGAGCAAATCCTATACAACTCATTGAGCCAAGTCAAGTAAGAAGCTGATTTAAATTTTCCTCCTGATTTTGCATTCAACAACCTCTGCTTCAACACCTAGTCCCCTTGAGTTACATGTTGGAAAGGAGAGTTGAATTACTCCATTCAATCAGTCATCTACATTCAACCTCTTGAGTGTAGATTGAGCTTTTCCCGATGGAACATAGTGTTAATGAATCAAACAAGCAAACAGGCTGAGACAGTGCACATCCTTCAGTGGTCCAGTTTGTATCAGAGTCCTTTTAGCTGCCAGGACTGGCTGACAGAATTTGATTTTACTGGGGGTTTCTGTATAAGGAGCTTTTGGGGGAGGTCAGGACTGGCCCTATCTCTAGTTCAAGAATGATCTGGGATGGGTAGGGGGTGCCTCCATTTTGGTTGATTTCAAGTGTCTATTTTTCACATTAGTCTTTTTTTGATGATCCACGTGTTGCAAAAGGAAAATGTAAAAAACACACCCCTCAAATTGCTTTGTTTCAGAATGCTTTTGCACCCTTGACTGATGCCAAGACTAGGAGCCATGCTGATGATGTGGGTCTCGTTCTTTCTTCATTGCAGGCTAGTATATACCGAGGGGGATACAACCGTTTTGCTCCATACTAAATGACAAATGACAAAACCATAAAAACCTTCCAATGTGGGGAGAAAGGAAGCTTTCCGAGGCCTGGGTATTGCAATACATGCAGTAGTGCATCATTTTAGCAACTCTAAAAACTAAAAAGAGGAAAAAAATTACATTTTTTATCTTATACCTCAGATATTTTGTTCTGTGTATTTTAATATTGTGGGTCTTTAATTTCTGAAGGTTCCGTAGTTTGGTTGCTGGCTGTAGGAGGTTTTTGGTTTTTTTTTTTTTTGTGGTTGATCTAGAGAGATGCTAGCTATGAATAAAAACTGGTTTAGGGCCATATCCAGAGTGCTTTATCATGTAAATGAATTATATATGCTGAATATTAAGCTACTGGGGTTATCAGCTGTTCGGGAAGAGTGTAAGTGACTACAGAAGTCATTTTTTCTGCATCTGCATTATTTTATTTTATGAAAGGGGAAGGGTGGGAGGGACTTAGGGGGTTGGGACTGGGGTTGACTAAACGAAAAAAAAATAGTAACTGATGAATCTAAACGACCCACTGCACCAACGATCATATAGCAACGGTTCTAAGTTACTCATTGTCAGTTCAGGCCAAAGGTTATGCTGTTAAGGGGGTGCTTCTAGCAGCCCTTGTGCATCCAAGTTGAATGAAGCTGTGCAAACCCACCCTTTAAACCATTCTCCCAGCAGTATTCAGCTTCTTAACCAGCCGCTAGTTATTTAGGTAAAAACTGCTAGTTAGGCCATCAACAAGCATTCTTTTTATATTTCTTCCAGTATAATAAATTATTGATATCATTGCTGACTTTTATATTATGGGAGGGAAAAATAACATTAATAAAAAGGTGATAAAAAGCACTGTTTCTATTTTTTTCTTTTTTTCCAAAAAAAGAAAGTAATAAAAACTTAAATTCTTTGTACCAGTTAAAAAAATGTATAAAATTTACATCTGTGCAGTGGAGTTGTTAAGTTCTAGAAACAGTCTATGAAGCTTTAGTTTTAGCCTAGTAGAACAACTGTTAGAGACAGACGTATAATTTTTATGGAATTACATGATAATCATATTTGGATTTATAGAAGCATTTTACAAGTATTGCAATCATTGAGTAGAGATAATCACGGTATTTTCATCAGCTTGGTACTTTTTGAAACATGACTGTATTATGTGAGCAACCTGCAATTTTTCAGTACGTGAGAGCCTGCCCCACCATTCCTCTTGGTCCCCAGGGATTATCTCAAATCAGTACCTTTAGTTCTGTCTCCAAGGCCCAGGACATTTGTCAGAAGGAAGCAAAAAAGTAGGTCTACCCTCTTTCTCCCCAAAGAACGGAGTACCCCCACCTCTGAAGCAGGGCCAGAGGGACACGGCCGAAAAATTGCAGTTTGTCTGAATTACTTCTGTTTGAACTCCTTCCATGTTGTCCTGTTTACAAGTTAACCTAAGTTGGGGTATCTGTCACGGGTCTTCCTGTTTTTGTATTTAAATTCAACAAACAGCAGCAAGCTGTCCCCAGTAGTTCTGCTGCCCTAGTTAAATCTTCATGTGTACAGTGCAGGCCCTCTGGCAAGCACTTTAGTAAGTTATCAACTCACCGCTGTGAACCTGCCAATCCGCTGTAACAACTCTGCTTTCAAACAAAACCAAACAAAACTTAAAAAAAAAGTGTTTGTGATCCAGCATTCTTGTCATCCTATGTGCATGCAGTAAGATCGGTTGGATATTAAACCATCAATAAAGTTTCACAAGATTTGAAAACCAAGTTTCTGTAGCTTCGATATCTAAGGCAGATGACCGTTATCTTGAGATGAGAGAAAGGGGGAAACTGCTTAGCAGCCCAAAGCATATACAATGTTCTTTTCCACAGACTTCTTTGGGTAGGGGAGGGAAGGGGCAAAGGGGTGTTTTATAGCATCACTAAGACGTTCTCATTCCCCCCACCTGGGAAACAATGTGATGACAATGGATGCCTGGTGGATGTTTTTAAAAACAACAATTTAGTAAAAAGCTACGGCATCCTACCCTGGAGGGGAGAAAGATCAAAGAGCAGGGGGCTAGGGAGAATAAACAGATTTCTCTTAATCGCCTCAAATTTCACAATTCAGAATTTGCATTGTATTTGGAATCACAAACATAGAATTCTTACTGTGTTGGTTCAAGTAAAATTAATTTGCAGTTTTGATTTTCATCGATGAGCTGTACTTTTTCCCCATGATTGTATGTAGTTTTAATAAAATCATTTAGAGCAAGTGGGTGCCAACTGATGTTGCAGAATCTTTTGTCTAGGCACTCCTCCAAGATGCCAACAAGTCATTTTAAAATGTATGTCAGAGATGTAAACAAACATTTTGGATTTTTTAAAACAGTATTTATTTGGAATGTTTTCATTTATCTAAATAACTATTGCTATTATGAATTATGAAAAAAGATTAATATCATGTGTGGCATATAGTGACTTCTTAAGACACACATCATGCAATCTGCAAACCCAGAAAATGTGTATATCTGTCTTTAGAAATTAGTGTTTATATCACTTACAGTGGTTTGTGAATAAAGAAAACTGGTTTGTAATATCAAAAAATAAAAGCTTAGTCTGAAAAGGTACCTGTGAGTCGGTGTTCTGAGTCCTTTGGCTTCTGTGTGTTTCCTTCAAGGCTACATTTCTTATCCACACATGTGGCTGTACTTGTGTCCATCAGGGGATGTGGTGTGGGGCTGCCCAGGTGAGCAGTAGGCGGCCATAGCCACTGGTGGTGCCTTCTGGGGGGTGCACTGGCTGTTTGGCACACCAGGCTATTCCTCGGCATGGAAATGTCAGTCTTTGGATCAACAATCAAAACAAATTGTGCATTTCAATGAAACATCTGTTCTGGTGATTAATTCAACATTGGTGGAGGGAAAGCTTGTATGATGAAGATGAAAAAATAGTAAGTGCTAGGTTTACCTTTATTGAGTGCTTAGTACGAGCCAAGAATCCAGCTCAGGTTCTTGTATTCCTTATTTCATTTAATGATCTAATACTCCCAGCAGGACTGAGTTATCTACCTCATTTAGTTATCTTAATAGTATCTTACACTTATCTCATTCAATTATCTTGATACTCATAACAAGTTGGTAACACATATAAAGGTTTTAAAAATGTGGGATCTCGAAGCAGATGTTGTGAGTTTGAATCCTGATTCTGACACTTGCTAGCTGCAACCCAGGGCAAGTTAAACCAAAGTTCTGTGCCTTTGCTTTTTCATCCATAAATCAGGATGTTAGTAATACATGCCTCTTAATATTGCTGTGTAGAATAAATAAAACAATCTGTATGATGAGCTCGCAGTGTACTTCATAGTTTTTTTTAAAGACTTTATTTGTTTTTAGAGAGAGGGAAAGGGAGCAGAAAGAGAGGGACAGAAACATCAATGATGTGTGAGAGAAACACGGATTGACTGCCACTCGCGCACTCCCAACTGAGGGTATGGCCCTCAACCCAGCATGTACCCTGACCGGGAGTTGAACCAGCGACCTTTCAGTTCGCAGGCTGGCACCCAGTCCACTGAGCCACACCAGCCAGATCTGAACTTCGTAATGTGTAAGCTACTCTTATCTACAGTGAGGAAACTGAGGCACAAAGAAATTAAGCTACCCGAGATCACACACCAAGCAAGTGGCAGGGCCAGAATTCCAAAACAGGCATCCTTTGCTGTTGGAAAATATTCTCTCCTGGCTCAACGAGAACTTTTAGCTTTCAACTTCAGAAAGGAGAGAAAGGTCTTACTCTGAGTGCCACACACAGCTGTACAATGCAGACTGTCTTAATAGCAATTATTACACCATGTCAAGTACATTTAATGGTCCCTCCTCTGTAAACTCCTTATAGTATAGTGAACTATGAGGATTGCAGTGAACTTCCATTGCCCATGTCAGTTGATCCTTAAAGACAGCATTGCCCTCATTTTATAAAGGAAGATGAGAAGAATTAATAGGTCATGTGATTTGCCTAAAGTCATTTCCAGCAACTTGTTGGAAGCAAGTGAGGATCTGTCTGAGCCAGGAGCTTGTGCCCTCTTCCCCAAATTCTGCTCTTTTGTTTGTGGTGGTGGCGATGATGGTGGTGGTGATGTTGAACCTGGGCTTCTAGTGCTGTCCTTAAAAAATATGTTAATTAAAACAAAAAAGTCACTAGCTTTATCCTGGCATATGGCAAGGAGGGAGATAATTATCTCCCTAAAATGCTGGTTTATAATTGAGCCCTTACCCTGTCTAATTATGAGGATGGAAGCACAGATTTAAAAAGCAGTAGTTTACATTAGACTTTCCAAAACCAGGCTCTGCTCTAAAATGAAGATAAGGATACAGATTTTATGTAAAATGTAAAGTAAATAAAAATGGTGGCAGAAGTGAAAGGGATTCTTAAAAGGCTCTACCCACAAATGCAAATGCTTGTCACCTGCAATGTGGACAGAGGTGAGCAAATAAGCCCAAAGGAACCCCATATGCGATGTGCATGCTTTGTGCATAAATAGAGGCTGTTATTTGTTTTTCCATGGGCAATGCCCAGGAGGTAGAACCTCATCCCACCTGTAATTTTTTCTTAAAACAATATTTTAATTAAACAGTGAAACCTCCATGTTAAAAAAAATAAAACAGTACAGGTGCAATTTAGTGGCTTAGACAACCATCTCAGTCCCATCCCATTTCCTCCTGAACATCCTGAGGTCCCTGATAACATATGATGACATCTGAAGGCTGTTTCTACTTTCTGGAAAGTAGCCACTTTTTATGTAAAGGAAGCTCTGGTGAGCACTCTATTCTTCCAAGAAAGCACACAGCACACAAACATGTACACATACACTTATACCCACTACATGCATGCACACATGCACACACAGCAAAAGCCCTTTACTGCTGTGATCCTGTTACTCTGATGTTCGATCCTCCTTTAAAACCATGTGAGGAACTTGTTGAGAAAGCCCCTGGGCCCCATCTGCTTTTGGCACTACCAAGGCTGAGGACCATCATTATTTGGGAGGGGCCACCTTCCAGAGAACTTCCTGATGGTGCTCTTGTTTGATTCTCCCTGTAAGTTGGAGTCTTGTAATGTCAGGAGAATGAATCAACATGTATGTGCAGGTGTGTACAGGTGTGTACATATATATAAGTACCTACCTACACGTACCTCTATATATCAATGCACATTCTCAGCCTTGCTCAGGACAACCTAATTTTTTCGCCAATAAAGTTAACAATTAGGGCTGAAATAATATTCTCACACGAGAAAAAATAAAATAGTCATTTTGTGAGAAAACATAAAAAGGCTGTTTTTTTATTCACTATTGGACAATATGTGTGTCCATACACCCGCGCGCACACACACACACTACATATTTGGGAGATTTGTATGTAAAGTCACTAGCTGTAGTTTTCTAAAGGATATGAAATTCTCATTGTTCAGTTGCTGAGGATTCCATTTAATGTTTGATATTGGACCAAAGGCCAGTCTATCATGTAATGCAAAGCAGAGTCCTCCAACTCATGAGTAAAATCAGGGTTTCCCATTGCCCTTATCTGAAGTCCTAAGAGACGTCGATTTTGGGTTGAACAGGAGTGCCTGACCCCTTGGTCCTTTTGAAGAGCCTCCTGATAGAGTCCAGTCTTATGCCATGTGCTATGTACTCATCGCCCTGCTGGGAAATTGGGGGTGGGCCACTAAAAGGTGTCTCTGTCTCTGTAGCCTACATAATCAGGGTGATTTGATTACAGATCTCTGGGTTGTTTGGGGAATTTATCCACAATCTCACAGGGGAAATATTTTGGGGGTGGTAAGGTGGTATTATGAAGAAAACACCTAAGATTCCTTTAATACTAACAATGTCATTTTCCAAGGGGAACCAACATTGTAGCTTGTACTGAGAATAAAAGAATAAAACTAGCTAACATTGTTTAAATACAAATTCAGGCACTTTACAAAACACATACTTAATTTATTCACTCACATACACACAACTACATATATATATATAGACATATGTAAGACAGTCATCTTGAAAGTCTCTTAGCCTTTGTACTTCAATTATTTCACCTACAAAATGTAGATGATAGTAGTACCTATTTCATAAGGTTCCTGTGAGAATAAGATGTGTTAAAACATGTAAAGCACTTTGCCTGACATAGAGCATTTTTATTTTAAATCGTTTCTGTATCTGTCTGTAAAATTTAGATGAAACCATATACATTTTAGAGATTCAGATAACATATATTTCTTATCTCTGATACATTACATAACATGATGGTACATACAGATCTATACCATTGTGTACAACTAAAATAAATCTCTTTGTATACACACATGGACACCAAATGCTTTTTAACATACAATATTTTTATTTTTATGCCTTGGCATAACTACTCATAAATATATATGCCAATTCTTGTAAAACACTTAGATAACAACAGAGTAAGCAATCAGCATGTGGGACTTATTATTATTATTATTATCATCTCATTTAATTCTTGCAAACTGGCAAGCTAGGTACTATCATTACCCAGTCTACCCACAAGGAAGCAGAAATGTCAGCAAGCCTGGTGACAAGCCCCAGGCACATGACTCCAAGGGGTAGAACTGAGTCGTGGTCACCGGCGGCCTGACGGCAAAGTTCTGACTGCTACGCACTATGCAGTGCTTTACATACAGCTTGGCACTTAATCTTCGTGGCAGCCCAGGTAAGTACTTTGCCCCCATCACAAAGTGTATAAGCAATGGAACTAAGAGCCAACTCCAGTATTCCTGGCTTTATTACATACTCCCCTTGAAAGTCCAGCTTTAACAACTGCTCAGCGAGTGCTTGTTTAGAAGGTGGGCTATCAGGAGGTCCCCAGTGTCCACCTCTGACAATGCAGACCACTCCAGCGTTATCATTCCTCAGGACATGGAGCAGTGGCCTGTGGCTTTGACGCTCAAGCTCTGTTACTGAAACTGACAGATGCCGCATTACCTGAATAAGGCTAAAAGTCAGTGAGAGCAAGAGAATTCCCCAGGCTCAAAATGAGAACAACAAACAAGCATTTCAAGACAGAAGATAGAAGAACGGAGACCTAAAAAGTAGGATAATGTTGGTGCTGTTGGCAGGTAGCTATTGGGAGGCAGCAGAATGCAAATTGGCAGCTCATCAGCATGGAGACTGTAGCAAACCTTGCAAGGAGAGTTAAGTAACAATAACCAAAAAAAAAACCACATCAAAACGAAACAAACAAACAAAAAAAACAACCAGAAAACACTGCCTAAAAGCGGGCAGCAATAACTGCAAACGAAACCCTCATGCTCACATCTAGAAAGTCAAAGCTTCTGCAAGCACATCAGAAACTTGTCTGGAACTGAAAAACAGGTCAGTCACTGCATGCAGCTTGCCTTTTATCTCCCCCAAACAGTACCAGGCCTAGAGGCTGAAAGTCATTACTAAGTAGGATTCAACACCATGGAAACTGCTACTCAGCTGGACAGCACTGTCAGCATCCTGGGTGCAGCTGCTTTCTCCTTGGTGAGTTTCTAAACTACATGACTGGGTGATGTATTGTTCTGATTGTTCCCACTTTTTTCCAAAGCCCTGTTCTGCCCTTCTTACCCTAAGGACCGTGTATGTGTGTGTGTGCGCACATTTGAGAGAGAGAAGAATATGCTTTTCAGGAAAAGGAGTTAAGAAGAAAAAAAAACAGAAAACTTTCAATGTCATTTACAACATTCTGATACAGAAATCAAAATTGTTTACATCTTGCATTGTAGAAGAAAACAAAAAATGCTCCTCTCTATCATTTTTTCATCACCTAAAAACAAAACAGAATAACTTGCCCAGGCTGATACTGTTATTTCCATTAAGCCATCAAAGACTTGGACTGGCAGTAGCTAGAATGAAAAAACAGCAAAATTCAGTGGTTAGATGTCTTTCCCTCTTTTTAAAAACGTTCTAGATGAACCTGAGTTTCAATCCCATCTCTGCCATCTTCTATTGTGTTCCCAGCTGTGTAACCTTAGGCAACTTAATTAGCCTCTCTGGGGCTTGCTTTTCAAGTGGGCTAAATGACCCCCATTGGGTCTCGCTGAGAATTAAATGAGATTGTGTAGCACGGAGGGAATTAGTTTCAGAAAAGTCACTCACCTTCCACTTGGGGACAAAAATGAAGCCTCATGTTAAAAAGTGAGACATTGGATATTTTAATAGAAGTTGGGAGTTCCAGGTGAGGTTGGATTTGGAAAACTGGGGAGGACACTCCACTATTGAAACTGATCTTGAACATCTTCATGGCTCTTTGATGTCTGTGTGGGCTCCAAAGCAGTCCCCACCCCTACCCAGGGAATAACCTGGGTAGGCTCTGCTTTGGGTTTGCAGGCCCATGTAATTGTATCCCCAAGAGCACAGCAACACTGACAGCATTAGGGCCAGCCCACCCCACGTTTGAATCTCAGCACCACCAGTTGGTTCTGGAACAAGGCATTTAACTACACAAAGCCCCACGTCCTTGGTAGTAAAATAGAGAGTAATAATTTATCTACCACCTGGAAGTGTAGTTGTGAGAGGTAGTGAGAAAATGCACAAAAACTGCCCCGAACAGAAAAGGTAAGCTCTCCTTGCCCCTTCATTAGCCTCGAGATATTTTTTGTCTGGAAAATTCTGTCACTTCCTGGTTTAGAGGATTTAAAATAAAACAAAATGCCACAAAAAAAACAACCAAACACAAACTTTTATAACTCCACAAGACCCACTCTTCTCCTGACAGACACAGGGAGATAGTGTTATAGAACAGAGGTCTAAGGGGGGCAACAGAGGTCCCACCCAGGGATGCCAAAAACTGTTGCAGCACAGATACACCAGGGACCAGACTCCAGAGGATGGTATACTAATACTGTCCAGACCACCTACTGGGCCCCATCGTCTGTCACCAATGGGAAAGACATCTCTCAACGCCAGAGATTTGTGAAAAGGAAAGGAAATGCTTATTTAATGCTATACAGACCTAATGTAGTAACCTCATGTCTTCATTAAAATATCAAAGTCCTTTAGGTATCCACCTATGCACACAGTGCTCCCTTCTCCCTCTGTTCTAATTCAGGAAAAGATCACACCTCCGTGTTTCCAGGCTGCTGGCACCATCAGCTATGTCACTGTCCAGGCAGGATCTCCAATTAATCCAAAGTCACGCAGCACCTTCTCAGGGTCCACTGGCAAGAGTTCTTTGCACCCATTTTTCCAGGCAAAGTCTCTTCTGTTTCTCAGGCCACACAGCCAAAGGGAGGACCACAGAGCCACGTGGGCCTCTTCTACCAAAGCTGCAGGAGTCTGCACTCCACCAAAAGCACATGGCTTTCTTCACCTGGCTAAAGAGGTCCCCATTCTGGCAAAGCCACGTGGTTCTCCTTCACCTGGCCAAGAGGGGGTGCTCACTCTGCTAAAACCGCATGGCTCTCTCTGCTAAAGCTACATGGTGATTCTCTCTCACATGGCTGTGGGAGTCCCCATTCTGGTCAAAAGCGCATGGTTCTCCTCTTCACCTGGGCAAGAGGGGGTCTTCACTCTGCCCAAAACTGCATGGCTTCCCCTCAATGGCTTCCAGTCTGGGTTTAAATCCCCGCGACAATCTTCCTCTGTACCCCTATTTCCAACTCCTCCCACAATCAGTTGTACCTACCAGTATTTCTATGTTACTGCAAGTTTACTGGGCTGCCATCGTGAGTCTGGGCAGGTAGGGCCCCATGTCCTAGAGCCAATCCTCTCCAAGCTCCCACACAGGTGCTGTAACTCGGGGGACCTGCCCCCTGTTACATCTTAGGGGAGAAGTGACTTCATCCCCCTAGCTCCAAGCCTGGCCACAGCCATTTAACATATCCAAGTGACCCACCAAAGGCTATAGATATGTTAAATGACCATGCCATGAATTAGCTGTAAGGCTGTGGCTGTACAAAACAGCCCTGCATGTTCCTGCCCCATGTGTCCCTTCCTCCAACTCACACCTGGGGGGGGGGGAAGGGGTGAGGACATCTTATACGTCTCTCCAATAATTCCTATACACCTTGAGTCTGGACCCCATTCCAAATCCCTCTTTCGGGGCCCCCTCTTGGCTGCACCCTGTATCAATAGGACATAGGAAGCCATTATGCCACAGAAGGAAAACAATATTCCCAATAAAGCTGGACTCCAAGGACTTATGTGAATATTTGATAAGTTCCAAAATGCCAATAATTCTCTGAGTCCCCTGCCACCAATTTGATTTCTCTCCTGACAGAACAGTGAGTCCCTGCATATCCATGTGGATCTGTGTTAAGATTAGAGAGGGGGAGAATTAATAAAGGAAGCTATCTCACCCTTGGAGTAAGAGGTCACATCTCATCCCTAGACTTTCTACTAGGCTAAAACCACTTTTGTTCATACCCCAGCCCTGACATCTAGATTCCTGGATGTCAGTTCCAGAGGAAAGCAAATATTTTTTTTTACCTCTTCCACATCGTACACCAGGATGCTGTGATTGAGTCCCACATAGGAGTTGCAACTCACCTCCTAATGTATTTACACCTCTATTGTTGGGTCTGTATAGGTTTTTACAATATAGGAGTCAAAATACAATATTCGTGAATTGGGAGAGATCACAGAATTTTTCCCTTGAAAATCTGAAAGGTCGGGGAATAAATATTTAGCCCACATTCTTCCATAGTTAACAGCCAGAGGGAGCTGAGAAATAATTGCCTCCTTAAGGTAGAACAATACAGGGTTCTTCAGTGCTAAAGCCCTGCTCCTTTAATGCCAACCAGCCAGAACTCACCTTGGAGTTGCGTTGAGAGAGCTTCATTCTGGGGCAAGTTTATTGGACGAAGATAATCTAATCCTACTGGCTGAGAGGAAAGGGCGAAATAGTCATGTTGTAGGTGTAGAGTCACGGAAAGATGCCCAACCTGGATGTCTAGAAAATGTAAAAGGTGAGAGAGAGAGAAGAAAAAAGTGAGACAGAGAGAGAGAGAGAAGGAGGAGGAATGGAGGATAGAAGGAAGGAAGGAAGGAAGGAAGGAAGGAAGGAAGGAAGGAAGGAAGGAAGGAAGGAAGGAAGGAAAAGGAAGGAAGGAAGGGAAGGAAAGGAGGAAGGGAAGCGAAAGCTTGAGTCTGGCGCCTTAGACCACTCAGCCATCCTGACAGGCCCAAGAGGAAGGGAGAAAAGAAGGAAGCAGAGGAAGGTAGAAAGGAAAGGAAAGGAAAGGAAAGGAAAGGAAAGGAAAGGAAAGGAAAGGAAAGGAAAGGAAAGGGGAAAGAAAAAAGTAAGATCAGAACACTCTCCACTCTGATTCATAACAAATTCATTTGTTACTTCTTATCTAGTAATCTTTATATGGAGTTATTAAATTTTACATTCTTATTCAATCTTATATTTTTTCATATTTTTTCATATCCTTGCCTTCCCTGGTATGGATTTCCTTATGCTTTAAACTGGCATTGTCCAATAATACAAGGTACATGGGTAATTTTAAATAGTCTAGCAACCTTGTCAAAAAGTAAAAAGAAATAGATGAAATTAACTTAAAGTAATGTATAATAATTACTTTGTTGTATTAATAATTTTAACATATTTTCTTTAACTGAGGTAACTATCATTTAATGGATTATCAATATAAAGTTATATTAAAGAAATGCTTTGCATTCTCTTCTCCATGTGAAATTTTTGGTATATGTTGCAAATTTTATGCTCACAGATCTCACTTTGAGCCAGCCATACATCAAAGGCTTAATAGCCATGTGTGGCTTGTGGCTCCACATTGGACAGCACAGCCTCAGACCATTGACAAACCCTCCTGGCTGCTTTTGCTCCAAATCTCACACTAAGCTGAGCTCCAGGAGTGAGGCCCCAGTAAGTCTGGATGATCCTTTGGGCAAGGTTGCAAAGTCCCCAGCTTTGTCACAGACACCACAAAGCTGGGCCTGGGCGGAGACTCCCTGCATGTCTCAGCAAGGTGAACACTGGCTCACCTGCACTGACCGCTATCCTTCAGGAAGCCAGTCACTTATTTATTTTACTTCTACTCGTTGTCACTGATGCTTAGCTTCTTGACAAATTACCCAGCATATAGCAAGAGCTTGTCTTTGGGGGATTGTCCTGCTAAGTCAGAAAATTCTAAGACCCAGAGGACGCAGACTATGAACTGGAAGGGTGTATCAGAGTGTGATTCGGGAGTAGAGGCTTAGCAACTCTATGCCTCTCCACATCCCAACCCCAGCCCCACCCCAATGGGTAGGAGCCCCATCTCTTTGTTGATTCTTTCATTCATCTCTTCACTCATCCATAATAGCCACTCTCTCTACTCTGCCCCAAATGGAGTGCTGAACACTAGAGACACCAAAATCGGAGTAGCACTATGGTCACAGTGAAACATTGCCAATTTGCCTGATGAACCATCATCATGGGTCCATCCTACACTTGAGTGTTAATTTCTATTGCTGTGAAATAAATCACCATTTTTTTTTTCAGCTTAAAACAGACCTTTGTTATCTCATGATTTGTATGAGTCAGAGGTCTGGATATGAATGAGATGAGACCTCTCCTTAGGATCTCCTGACTGAAGTCAAAGTGCAGCCAATGCTCTGATTCTCACCTTCCAAGTTCACCAAGGTTGTTAACAGAATTTAGGTTTTTGTGGAGGTTGAGCTGAGGTCCCCACTTTCTTAACTAGCTGTCTGGTAGCAATTTCACTCACCCCCTATAAGCAGCCTGTAGTTTCTTTCCAGGTGGTCTGCATAGGATATTTATGAGGTTGATGTTTACCTGCAAAGGGTATGCCTCTTGAAGTTTTTCACTTTCCTTTACAGGTTGCTCTGATTGGGTCAGACCCAACCAAGATCATCTCCCTTTGGATTAACTTAAAGTCCATGGATTAGAAATTTACTCAGGGCAGTGATACCATAGTCGCAGGTCCGTCTCACAGTCAAGGGGAGGGCATCATACACAGCATGTTCACCAGGAGGTAGGAATGCTGGGGACCATCTTAGAATCCTGCTCACCACACTACATCTTGTAAATTGGTTCACTTTTATTGACAATGTAAAAGGCATCACCAGCTTTGTAATAAGAACTCCTTTATCTACCATTCTGACCTTTAAGAGGAGGTTTGCAACTACCAGAAATTGGTGAAGTCAGATTAGAAGCTTGTTTGTTTGTTTTTTTTTTTTGAACAGCAAAGCCTTGGAAGTGACCCCCACACTACAGTGAACTGTCACTGGTTTAGTCTTTCCAGAACTTTCATAATGAATTAGCTGACCTTTAGAAATACAATAAATATGAGCCCTTATGTTAGTTCTCTATTGCCACTTTACAAATTACCCCCAGATTTAGCCTTTTGAAATAACAAATATTTATAATCACACAGTTTTGTTGGTCAGGAATCCAGATACAGTTTAGTAGAGTTTTTTGGCTCGGGGTCTCTCACAAATCCCAGTCTCAGTGCTGCTTGGGGCCACAGTCATCTCAAGGTTTACAAGAGAAAATATCTATTTCTCAGCTCATGCCAAAGGTTATTAGCAGAATTCAGTTCCTTCTGGACTAATGGACTGAGGGCCTGAGTTTCCTGCTCACCCCAGTTCAGAGGCCTTCCCCAATTCCTAGACAGAGGAGAGTTCATAATACAGCAGCCTTCTTCATTACTGAAAGCAAGTGACAAGAGTAGGAACAGTTTCTGCAAGAAGGAAACCACAATATTTTATTTAATAACTTATTCTCAGAACTGACATCCTACCATTTTGGATATAATCAAGTCTTAGAAGAAGTCAATAGGTCCAACCCACACTCAAGGGAAGGAGATGACCTCAGAGTATGAATGGGTTATAGTGCAGGCATATTTAAGAAGCCCCACTTCTGGGTATTTATCCAAAGGAAACGAAAACACTAATTTGAAAACATACATATATTCCTATGCTCATTGATAGCCGAGATATGAAAGCAACCTACATGCCCATCAAAGTGAATGGATAAAGAAGATGTGTGTGTGCATGTATGTCATTGTTTTTTTTTTTAATTTACCTTTAGAGGGGAAGAGAAGGAGAGAAATATCAATGTATGGTTGCCTCTCATAGGTCCCTTGCCGGGAACTGGCCTGCAACCCAGGCACGTGCCCTGACTGACTGGGAATCTAACCATGATCCTTTGGTTCACAGGCCAGTGCTCAATCCACTGAGCTACACCAGCCAGGGTGCTGCATGTATGTATGTATGTATGTATGTGTGTGTGTGTATATATGTGTGTGTGTGTGTGTGTGTGTGTAGACATATAGCACAATGGAATATTATACAGCAATAAAAATACAATCTTGTCATTTGTGACAAACAGATGGATCTAGAAGGTATTATGCTAATCAAAATAAGTCAGGCAGAGAAAGACAAATATTATATGGTTGCACTCGTCTGCGGAATATGAAAAAAAACAACAAAGCAAACAGACATGAAAACAGAGACCAAAAGGATGGTCTCCAGAAGGGAGGGGAGGGGTTGGTGGGGACAGGTGAAAAAGGGAAAGGGAATATAGTCAATAATATTGTGACAAGTTTACATGGCCAAAGATGATCATTACAATTAGTGGGGTGATCATGTTGTAAGTTATAAAACTGTTGAATCACTATATTATACACTTGAACTAATATAACCTATATATGATTATATACCAACTATACTTAAATAAAAATAAAACATAAATATTATTGATAAGTTAGGTTCTCTAAAGCTAGAAAAGCTAAAGGATAATAAACTCTGGGGTCTAAATAAAATGTTGGAATTTTTTTTTAAAGCAGCTGCCTACCACAGTCCCCAAAACTGGGATAGTTCCAACCAATGTAGGATCATTAACATTTTGAGGATTCTATTTTATTTTTTGCCAATGGATTACAAAACCACATTGGACACATAGAAATAAAATTAAGTGAAGCAACAGAAGAAACTCTTTCATTCAGTTCTGCTAAAACTTAGTTTAGGGTGATAAACTCAGGCAGGCTACACAGATAGCTGTGATCCCTGTGACACTTAACCAGCCTACACATTCCAGTCAGAGGGTGAGCCACACAGCATGTCCTGGTACTGAGTCCCTTCTAGGTGGTAAGATTGATTGGTACAATAGGTTAGATATGCAACTTTTACTTTGTTTACAATGACCTCTACCAAAGTCAATAAATCCTCAGATTAACATTTCTTTATAAGCCAACGACTTCTCTTTATGATGTCATCTTTCACCTATTCTCCCACAGTTCTCTCAAGCCCCTAACTAAAACGTTCCTCAGGGAATTTCCCCATTTCTAAAGGGTTTGTGTTTCATTTTTATAAGGCTTTTTCCTTTGTAACTTTCATGAGAAGGGTCACAGCTATGCAAAGAAACATGAGTACAGTAGAAGAAGCTGAGACTTTGATGGGCCCTCAAATCTGCTCCATCAGACTCTGCTTTTGGCTTCCCTCACTCCTGGGTGCTTCATTTTACCATCTCCTCCTCCTCACTTAGACAAAGTCCTGCTGACCTATAGACTTTACTGTTTTAATTCTATTTTTGAAAACTAACCCTTCCTTGGACTTTTTGCTCTCAAGTGAAGACTTCATTTCTGACTGATGCTGCCCACTCAATAACTTGCCCAGCAGATTCTTAGCACATCAAAGACAAAAGAGAGCTTAAGGCATTTTTTTTCCTTCAACATGTGGCCAGGGACTGACTGCATCAGAATCACCTGGAAAGCCACTTAACAGTGTAGATCTTTGAGTCCCTCTGCAGACTTTGAAACGTGGGTAGCTTGTGTTGAGCCCAGGCGATTTGCATGCAGCCTGGACTTTGAGAGCCTTAGATCTCATCAACTCAAGATGAGTTCTCAAACCTAGCTGCACACTCAAATCATACGGGGTGCTTTGGGAAAACATTCATGCCTGAATTTCCAGGACTTCTGATTTATTTTATCTAGGTGGGCCTGGGCTGCCATACTCTGTGAACTGTTACTGTGCTGTTGTTATTATATATACGAGGAAACTGAGATTCAAGAAGGTGAAACAATCTGGGCAAGCAGCTAGCTAAAAAAATTTGGCATTCCAAACCAGGTGTAAAGGATTCCAAAATCCATACTCTTTTACTGCTCTATAAACCCAGTCTGATGATAAAATGTACTTTCTAATCTCTGACAGAATACAAAGCTGGGGAATTTAAAGTATAGAAAAGTAAAAGGTAGAGCATGGTTTGCTTTATGTGGTCAGTCTTTTATCCCTTACTCAGACTACTTAGAGGAAGAACTTCCCAAACAATGTTAGATTAGCTCAGATTCTTTCAGGTGCAGGGACAGAAACCTAACTCAACAACAATCAATATGTAAAGAGTAGGGAGTTACTGGGCCTCAAGCTTAGGCGTGCTTGATTCCATGAATATGTAATGCCAGATACCTCTTTCTTTTCACCCCTCTTTCACTTTATGTTTAGCCCTCATATATTTTTTGTACTTCAAATGGTCTCCCTCCATTTGCTGGGGTAGTTACCATCTGGCAGCCTTCAGCCTATATTCTTTAGCTTGGAAAAGTGGCTTAAGTAATGGCTTCTTTCTCACAGAAACCAGGTAGCGAACACCTAGCCAAATCCAGGGAAGAATTTTGATTTGTCATCCTTGGACCAATCACTATTCCTGGGAGGGATGGAGCAGTCTGACTGGACAGGTTTGGGTTAGTATCCTAATATAAATTTTTATCTTTATCTCATAAAGCAAAAGATGCCCATCTATAGAATATGAGTGCGGCATTGCAAAAAAAAAAGAGGAAGAAGAAAGAAAGATAGAAAGGAAGGAAGGAAGGAAAGAAGGAGGGAAAGAAAGAAGGAAAGAAGGAAGGAAAGAAGGAAGAAAGGCAGAAAGTATTCATATATTGATGGAAACCACGGGTGTATTCATGCTGCAGTCTATGACTTTGAACTCCAGCCCTGGGGCTTGATGGCATTATTAAAGTACGAATTTCATTCCGCATGTGAACTGAGTAACACTAGAAAGCCTCATTCTCCTCATTCTCTCTCCAGACTTTCTCTTCCACGTCTGTGCTCATAAAATTGGAGAAGAAACACAGTAAGTAAGACTCTAAAGCATAGTTGAAATTTAATTTTCTCAACATAACCATGACCATAGCTGTTAAGAGTAAGTATTTTCTTCATCTGGGACCGTGCTAAGCCAATTTATAAAACCTTGAAGAAATGAAGACCATACACATTGCCCATCCTGAAATCACTCTCTTTTCGTTTGGCTGCCTGCTGAGCTAATGACCCACTGACTGGGTTTTAGGCTTTTGAAAACCAAGTTCTAACATCAAACTTTCATCTCAGAGATAGCAGCCTGTCTCTAATGAATTTTTTATTTGTTTACTCATTGCTTCTCTGGGATATAAAAGTAACACTCATCTTTTAAATATTAAAAATAAAACTTTAAATCAGAGCCTAATCCAATGCCAAACTGTTTAAATTCATTACATCCAAGACCACTTTGCTTCTGGAGAAATCACTCTCTGAAATAAAGAAAGATGGTGCTATGGGGAATGAGTGACATACCATATGTATGTTCTTCTTCTTTTTAATTCTTTTGCAAGCATAGAGGTAAATTATTCATGCCAAACTGTGTACTGTACATCATGTGAGTTCCAGGAACACATCCGCCAAACAGCTGTGCTCCCTTCCTCAGGAGGGGCCGCTCTCAAAGACTTCACATCACCCTCCTCTCTGCTCTACGTGTAAGCCCAGTCTATTGATTCTTGAAGGTTTAGAAGACATCAATAAGAGAAAGTGGCATGTGGCAAAGTTTGGTGTGGGAATGTCCGGATGCTACTCAGAGGAACCCTGGCTCCTGGAGGCTGCTTAGAGGGCCAGGAGTATGTTCCACTGAGCTTCTGTATATTGTTTATTTGTCTTCCACATGTAGGAAAAGCGAAATACAATAAATAAAATACAACTGGATACAGGAAGACCCACCAGGATGTGGGATTAACTATAAAGAGAGAAAACAAATCAGTGATGACCTAGGGTGGGTGAGGGAAGAGGGAGGACTACAAAGGGACCCCAGGAACACCTGGCATGTATTAATAGGTGCACTATCTTGATTTCAGTGGTGGTTTTAGTCATATATACATATCTCAGAACTCGCTAAATTGTATACTTTGTGTATAGTGCATTTTATGTCAATCATAGTGTGATAAATCTGTAAACACTCATAGACGTGGATTTGGAGTCATAGGTCTTTGAATTCCAAGTCTGCACTTACTAGTCCAGTAACCATGTATATATGTAACTTTATTTCTAAACTTCAGTTTCCTTATCTGAAAATGAGGATAATAAGTACTTCAGGAACTTATTTTAAAAATCAACGACATAATGAAAACTCTACTGTCCCTATAATGAAGCACTCAATAAATTATATAAACCATTGATTAATTTAATATGGAGCACTCTCTCTCTCTCTCTCTTTTTTTCTCTCCCCATGTCTTACCCCAACCCACCATGACTTAGATATATTTTCTTACATTTCTGCTGGGAATGCTGTTAATAATATCACTCCAGTCTCTGAAATTTAAAGGATCTAGCAATAATGCAAAGCCATGCCTGTTGATTATAAGTTAACACTGATAGATAGCTGGTTGGCTGTGAATGCATTCTATACATAGTTTATATGTATTTCCAGCCACCCAAAGCTGACCCATGGGCCCAGCAGGTCAAAACTATGTTGTTCATTTGAAAAATGTTCTGGTTGGCTTTGTAGATGGAATGATTCACCACAAAGATATCACAAAGTTTTCTGGGACTACACACAAAGCAATCATCACTGATAACATTGCACATGCCTCTCCTAGATGCCAGGAAGATGTCTGATGCCAGGAAGATACCTAATGCCAGTTGATTGTGGAAACTGCCTTCAGGTGACCCTGCCTTTCTCAAGCAAGCATTTTAAAACATGTAGCAGCCTGGCTGGGATGGTGAATAATAATGGACATCTTTCACACACATCAGTTAATCAGTTAATAAAAGTTAAAAGTTAAAACTCAATGCTCTCCTCCTAAGATTAGACAAAAGAAAAAGACATCTGCTTTCATTACTTCTATTCAGCATGTATAAGAGGTCCTAAAAAGTGAAATAAGGCAAAAATTAAATAAAAGTTATAAAATTTAAAAGAAAGAAGTAAAACTCTATTCACAGATAACAGGTTTTTAAACATAAAACCCCCAAATGAATCTACCAAAAAAAAAAAAGCTAGAACTAATAAGTAAATTTAGCAAATAGTAGAAGGCAGTTTTGTTTTTTAAGTATATTTTATTGATTACTCTATTACAGTTGTCCCAGTTTTTCCTCCCCTTTACCTCCTTCTGCTCTACAATCCTTCCCACCAGCATCCCCCTCACTTTAGTTCATGTGCTTGGGTCGTACATATAAGTTCTTTGGCCTCTCCATTTCCTACACTATTCTTAACCACCCCCTGTCTATTCTGTACCTACCATTTATGCTTTTTATTCCTTGTACCTTTCCCCCCATTCTTTCCCCTCCCCTCCCCACAGATAACCCTCCATGTGATCTCCATTTCTTTGATTCTGTTCCTGGCAGAATCAAAGTTATTTGTTTAGTTTGTTTTTGTTTTTTTAGGTTCAGTTGTTGATGATTGTGAGTTTGTTGTCATTTTACTGTTCATAGTTTTGATCTTCTTCTTTTTCTTCTTCTCCTTTTTCTTAACATTTCTTATAATAAGGGCTTGGTGATGATGAACTCACTTGGTTTGACCTTATCTGGGAATCACTTTATCTGCCCTTCCATTCTAAATGATGGCTTTGCTGGATAGAGTAATCTTAGATGTAGATCCTTCAGAAGGCAAAGTTAATATACAAAAATGAAGTGTGTCTCTGAAAAGTAACAGAACAATTGAAAAAATATTGGGGTAAATGTTATTTATAAAATCAAGAAAAATTAAATATATATATAAACTTAACAGAAGATGTGCACTGAAAACTAAAATATTGTTGAGAAAGATTATAGAAGACAAAATAAAGAAACTGTAATATTCATGTATTGGAAGACTCAATAGTATTAAGATGTCAATTCTTTCTAGACTTATTTACTGATTCAGTGCAATCCTATTCAGTATCCCTAAAAACTTTTTGTAGAAATTAACATGTTTCTAAAAGTATAGTGTGGGGCAAAAGTAGGTTTACAGTTGTGAGTATACAAAACACAGAGTTTATTCTTCTATTGTTATGTATTAATTATTTTATTATTTCTCATATGAACAACTATAAACCTACTTTTGCCCCACCTTGTATATTGAAATGTAAATGACCAAGAAGAGTCTAAATAATTTTGAAATAGGAAAAATTTAGAGGCAAAAAGTTAGTATAAGAGAATATCTTCTTGACCTTGCAGTAAGCAATGTTTCTTAGAACACAAAACACTAACCATAAAAGAAAAAATAGGGCCTGATAAAATTTTCAAATCTCTATCAAAAGTCACTAAAAAACACATCAATAGAAAAAAATATAGACTGGGAGAAAATATTGACAGCAAATACACTTACAATAGACTTTTATCCTGAATGTATTAAAAAGAAAAAGAAACTTCTGTAACCCATTTTTTTTACTTTTTAAAAATAATTTATTTAATTATTTTTCAAGTACAGTTTTCTATTACTCCCATCCCAACCCACCCCAACTACATGCTCCTCCCCTCCCTCCCTTCTTAGTTGTTGTCCATGTATCCTTTGTATTTGTTTCTCTATATCCCTCCCCTATTTCCCCTGAAATTCCCTCCCCTCTCCCCTCTGGTCGCTGTCCCCCTGTTCTCTATTTCAGTGTCTTTGGCTATATTTTGCTTGCTTTTTTGTTCTGTTGTTTAGCTTCCTGTTAAAGGTGAGATCATATGGTATTTGTCCTTCAACACCTGGCTTATTTCACTCAGCATAATGCTTTTCAGTTCCAACCATGCTGATGCAAAAGGTAGGAGCTCCTTCTTTCTTTCTGCAGCATAAAATTCCATTGTGTATATGTACCATAGTTTTTAGATCCATCCATTTACTGACAGGCACCTTTTTTTGAATGGGCAAAAGAATTAATCACACATACACTTTACAGAATAAGGCACACCAATATTCAATCAACTCAAGAAAAAGTGTCAAACATCATCACCCATCAGAGAAATGCAAATTAAAACCAATAGGACATTGCTAGAATAGCTGCAATGGGAAAAGACTGCCTTGGTCAGAGTGGCTCAGATGGTTCAGTGTCATCCTACAAAGTCAGAAGTCACCGGTTCACTCCTGTTCAGGGCACATGTCTGGATTGCAGGCCTGGTGTCCGGTAGGATTGGGGGCATGTGAGAGGCAGCCAAATGGTGTTTCTCTCCCTCTCCCTCCCTTCCTTCCCTTCTTTCTAAGAATAAATACATAAAATCATTTTTAAAAGAAAAACACTAATACCACCCCATGGTAGTGAAGCAATGAAGTAGCTTGCATACACTGCTCATATAAGTATAAAACTGTACAATTACTTTGGGAAATTATCTGGCAATTTCTTCAAATGAAAAAAAATTCATCCACTATATGACCTAGCAATTCATTTCCTAGCTATTTAACCAAAAGAAATAAAAACATATGTCCACAAAATGACTTTTTGCCACATTATCTTAATCAGTTTGGGTTGTTAAATAAGTAACAGAGACTGGGTGGCTTAAATAACAAGCATTTTTTTCCCTCATGGTCCTGGAGACTATTAGTCTGAGTTCAGGTTTGCAGCCTGATGGAGTTCTTGGTGAGGGTCCTCTTTCTAATTATGTCCTCACATGGCCTTTTCTTGGTATGTATATGTCCAGAAAGAGAGAGAGAAAGACAGATCTCAATCTCCTTCCTGCTACACTTTTTATAAATGAACCATGGGAGTCCACCCTTATGACCTGTTTTAAACCTAAATATCTGCCAAAAGCCCTACACTGGGGGTTGGAGCATCAACATATGAATTTGGGGAGATACAAACATTCAGTCCATAACAGAGATTGCTCAAAACAGCTTTAGTCATAATAGTCTCAAACTAGAAATAACCCATTAACAAAGAATAAATACAATGGTATTTGACATATAATAGAATGCTACTTGGCAATAAAAAGATACATAGAACTGATACAAAATAAGGATGATTCTCAAAAATATGTTAAGTAAAAGAAGCTGAACACAAAAGAGGACATGCTGTATGATTACATTTATATTGGCTTAAAACCAGCAAAGCTAATTTATGGTGATAGAAACAAAGTTGGTCGTGGCTTTGGAGTATGGGTTTGGTATAGGCATTGAGTAGGAAGGTAAATGAGACATCTTTCTGGAAGGACAAGCATATTTAATATTATTATAGGCATATGGGTTACACAAGTATGTGAATTTGTCAATTCTGCTTGATCTGGATGATCAGAAACTGTGTGTTATACTTTATTAGACCTTAAAAAAATCTCATAAGGCATCTCAGTGATCTACAGGTCATCCACTCTTGGAAGAATCAAAATGGGATTTCTGAGCACTGGTTCACATTTCCAGTCTCTCCAACCAGCTGAAGGTTTGGACCAGTGGTGGTTGGTATTTAGAATAATAAAATACAGCTTGAGGGTCAGAATGCCGTGCCTGGGGTGGGATAAGAGGAAAAGAGATTTCCCTTTCTAAGCTGCAGAGTTATTCTCTATGAGTTTGGGGAATAGGGCCAGAAGCTATGCTCAATCAATGAGAACTCTTTTTGGATTATCACAAGTGAACTCAATTTGCACCCAAGTTCACAAGGGGTTACAATTTTCTTCAGACAACTTTTATACTTTGTCTACTGTAAATAATTGTTTTGCCTTCAGATGACCTAAATAAATCTTTGCTGAAAGTTTGTGAGAGTATCTTGGCCCTACCCCTTTGCCAACCAATCATAAAGAAGTCAACTTATACAAGTTTTTAAAAACCCACTATAGCCCTGGCTGGCGTAGCTCAGTGGATTGAGCGCGGGCCTGCAAACCACATGATCACAGTTCGATTCCCAGTCAGAGCACATGCCTGGGTTGCAGGCCAGTTCCCAGGAGGGGACTCACAAGAGGCAACCATACATTGATGTTTATCTCATTCTCTCCTTCCCTTCCCCTCTAAAGATAAATAAGTAAATAAATCTAAAATTGAAAAAAAACTCACTATAGACTGAGTGGATACAAGTTGTATAAGCTTTGGAACTCTATTCATATCCAGGATGACTTACTTGGCTCTGAGCATGCACCATAAAAAATACAGTGCTATTTTCATACATTAGTTATAAGACAAACTTTCCCAAAATGACGCAGCTCATTAACTAAGGATATTTCTCAGTAGATTTGTTATATTAAAAAAGCACTGTTTCTACCATGCTAATAAACTTTGTTGTACTAAAACTCCACATAGATTAATTAAATGCATTACTTGCCCCAAAATGTGATGTACACACACACACACACACACACGGTTTTATAATAATGAAAGGGTGTAAATTGCTAAAAGTTCTCTGTCCCAGAACCAAATAATTTTTAGTTCCTGGTGACATGATTTTAAACAGAACTGGATGAAATGATCCCTTCACAGCTGAACCAAACACTTCTGCAAATAATAGCACGATGACACGTTTGCACCACTGGGCTAAACGCACTCTAGGTGTCTGGCACTGGGAGGAACATTGGCTTTTGATTTTAGTTTTAGTCAGGCACTGTAGAAATGAATCTGTCACCTGCCCTCACAATCTCTCAGAGAAAAATATCAAATGAATGTTCTAAATGAAATCTCTGTGCACAGCATCCCCAACCCCAGTCCATCCAGGGCAAATATTTATCATATTTTAAAACCTTATAAGAACAAGAACAAAGGTCACTCTCACTTCCTACTCCTCCCTCCTCTTAAAAATAAACTGACCAGGTGGCTAAATTGCCAAAGACTGTCTTTAGCAGTAAAACTGCACCCCTGACGTAAGGCCCTTACAGGGAAGAAGACCCCACAGATAATGCTGGGAGGGCAAGAGCACTAGGACTCAGTCCTCCCTTTGCTCAGAACTGGCAGACCCATAGTACTATAGCATGGCTACCCTCTGCGGTCCTCTATGCCTCAGCTCCCCATCTGTTCAATTACCTAAATGGCCTCTAAAGGACCTACTATCTTCAGCACTGCATTACCATTGGGGTATTCACTGTGCCCCTTCCCACAGGCTACCACTCCACCCCAATCTCACACCCATACATTTATAGGGGTCCACTTCTTTGAATGAAATATCATTTCAGCCACTTCTGGATAGAGCTGGCATTATTTCCTTGTTGTAGGAAGCAATATGTCATTGTGTTTAAGAATGTGAGGTTTGGAGCAGGACAGAACTGCATTCTTTTATCAGCTTTGTCACTGATGAAGAGACTCTGGGAAAGCATCTCAAAGCCTCAAATTCCTTTTTGGTTAAATGGAGATAATAACACTCTGGCACCAGGGGTTTGTTGGAAGGATTATAGTTTATACATGTAAATGTATAACACATTTGGCATAGCGCATATGAAGCATTTAATAAATGATTAAAATAAATAATAATACCAGCAGTAGTAGCATTGCCCAAAGAAATAAGTATAGGTCTTTTTCAGACAAATATAAAAGCATAGACACTGTAGAAAATATAAATACTGATGCTTAAAGAAATGATAGGTGGTGTGATAAAATGGAGCAAAACTGAAACCAGTTCTGTCGTTTTGTAGCTCTGTGACCCTGGACAAGTTTCCTGTGAGCCTCAGCTTCCCTATTGCCAAATTGGTACATTATCACATACTGCAAGCACCACATAGACGTTGGGTACTCATCATATGTGACGCAGAGACTATATGGGAGCCAACATAGTTACCCTTCAGTAAGTGCTATAGTTCACTGACTTTCTGGCATCGAGACATTGCTGAAGGAATCACAGGCATGGAGGGAAATTGAGAGCAGGAACCAGTGACATGAAGAGTCAAAGAAGAAAATTTCTGAAACCGGGACAGAAGTGCCTAAGAGAGAAGTTACGACTGAATCTGTCAGTATTGCTGATTGTTGTTGCCATGTTAGAAGGGTATGTTCATAGCCCTTTCTGCACTTAATGATAAGTCATTTCTGAAAATGAAACAAGAATAAATGCAGTATTTGCAAATACTAGGAGCTTATGGTCCAAGAAAGCAAATTTTGGAAGCAAAATAAGTTGGTTTTTAAAATATTTTTTATTTAATTATTTTTCAAGTACAGTTTTCTGTCTATTACTCCCATCCCATCCCACCCCCGTGCTCCCCCCTCCCTCCCATTTCCACCCTTTTGATTTGTTGTCCATGTATCCTTTATATATGTTCCTCTAAATCCCTCCCCTATTTCCCCTGAAATTCCCTCTCCTCCTCCCTCTAGTCACTGTCAGCCTGTTCTCTATTTCAGTGTCTTTGGTTATAGCAAAGTAAGTTGTTAAATACTCAGTTTCAGCAAGCAATTTTGCATACTGCTGTTAATCTTACTAGAAGATACAACCACTATATAATTCAAATATTATCCAGTGATGTCCATTTGTATATTAGAGGGTTTGAATATTCATTATAGGCTATGGGGATTAGTAAAACAAAATTTAGTTGATAGATAATTGATAAATAAAAAGAAAGATAGACATAAATGAAGAAAAAAAGAAAGAAGGAAGGAAGGTAGTCATTGTTGGAAGGAGCTCATATATGAAACAGCACAAGCCTTAGGGCCCAACTTGAAGATGCTTTTGGACTTTTAACAATTCAATCAATGGCAATGCCATTGATTAATGAAAGGCACTTTTCCATGTTTGGATCATTTGTCACAAAACAAAAATCAGAATATTCGATAAGGTAATTAATGTCTTGTGCTTTAAGATTTCAATTTAAGAATAATAATTTCAAACTATTCAACATCTATAGATTTGTTTTTCTGTTTTTAAAGTGATTTTTTATTTGGAGTTTATTTTTAACAATATTTTTTGTAATCAAGTGGTTATATCAAGTAAAAATCATTGAAATATCTAATCTTATCACAATACATTGATTCATAACTATAACAAACCAATTTTTGTTATGGAAAACCTCTACAAAAATTACCATAACCCTATTCCAGAAAATGCTTATTTTGTTATGATTATAGTCATATATTATTATTTTAAAAAACATAAATAATAGTGTTATAAAAAGTACAGACTTACGGGAAATTCCTGTGTTGTCCCATCGATTCCATCTTCTTGTTCTGAAATCCTAAAGATTAATATCTGTCAGGAGTTTGGAAACATTACTGAGATTAAGTCATACATTCACCTAACCAATATTTATTTTACACAAGCTACATTATCTATGGTGAATAACCAGCTTTCAATGTGGTGGCAGAGACACACAAACATAAAAATAAAACCACAATTAGAAATTTTGCTGAGTGTCTGTAGTAGAAACTAAAATTGGGACAACAGCTTGGCTCTAAAATGTTCCCCAGTGGTTGTACCTGTACTGTCTTCTTCTCTTCTTTAAGAGCAAAGTTTTGTCTTAGGATCAATAGAACTACAGGGCCCCACCTTCCCACCCACAGATGCAGACCTCGGACATAAACTGACTACTCAGAATGTACCATACTCTCCAACTCAATAATGATTGGTCCTGAGATGAACACGTCACCCAGACATGGTACTCAGTCTTTCCTGGGGTTTGGGGACCTGGGGCTAGGAAAGTGGCTCCTTTCCTTTCCCATTTGAAAATTACAAGGCTGAGACCCCAGAGCCATAGCTGCAGTGATTCCAGCCCACAGAGAAAACTTGTTTGAGAGGTCAATTGCTCATTCAGGGAATTATGAGTGATGAGAAAGGAAGAAAGAATATTGATACCATTTTATTCTTTGTTTCCCATCTTCGTTATCCTGAACACATGAGCCACCCAGTCTTTTAACTGAATCTAGAGAGTTAGGTTTCTGCCAATCCAGATATTCTTTATTTATAAGGAGTGATTAGTAGAATCAGGGAAGAGAGAATCGTGGGGCTTATGCAAACTTTTTAGATGTTTCAGGTCCACTGGAGAAGGCAAGCAAATGATGACAATGTGATGTGTGTTCCTGTTGACATAAGCCTGGTTGCTGTGATCAAACAAAGGAGGCAAACCTATTGTGAAACCTTCCTCTCTGGGCTTCATTTCCAGGTACTCACTGAGAACCAGCTTTGTGCCAGTGCTGGGGAGATAAATTCATAATTTAGTTCAACTCTGCGTATTTAGGGGCAAGGTGGTCTCTGAAAAGAGTTTATGAGCTTTGAAGGATGATGAAATGTTAGTAGGGCATTCCAGATGTGCAATAGCAAGAGTGAAAGTGTGTGAAACAGCAACCCATATTGGGCAGAAAGTTTGTCCTGGAGCACAAAGGGTAGGGCCCAGGGAAGCAGGAATGAAGGTGTTCAGCGGAGACCCCCATCTGACCCAGTAAAACACAGTCCACTCTCTTTTCCATGTCTCCCTCTCACCCAGAATAATCTGGTTTCAAGGTGGCCATTTAAAGAACTGGGCAATCTTTCAGGCTGACTTCTTTGTGAGCCGCCTGGCTGCCCAAATCAAATGGAAAACAAAGCAGATCCTAGTGCATTGACTTAATGGGAAACATGAGCCATCTGTGGGTGTTCCTTCTAGTTCATTTGCTTCATTGGCAAGTATTAAACAGCTCCGTAAAGATCCAGAGAAATTATGGAAATTGGTATTAACATTAAAATCAGAGTACAATTAGAACATTTCACTGCATAATTATTTGGCAGGGCCTATGAAGAAGCAGAGGATTCCCAGCTCTGTGATTTATTGGTCACAGGTTGTTTGACTCCTTGGAATCTCCAGGGCCAGGAACACATTCTGGGGGCTTGCCCCTGAAATGACAAGACACTTGGACCATGGTAAGAAACTTACATCATCTTTGTCTAATTCCTGGCAACTCTTCTTATGAGCTGCAGCATCAGCTCTTCTGAAGCCAGCCAGAGCTCCATCCAGAGGAAGAGAACAGGCACAGACACTGGAGAAACCTCTGTGCCACACTCCTGTGTCATTGTTAAAGAAAGTGTACTGGGTCTGCTTATAATTAGCAATCCGACAGGCATCAGAGAAAATGGCTAATCGCTGACATGGCCCACAGTGCTTTGTAAGTAAACACCATATTGCAATAGACATGGAATTAATTACACAGCACCCTGATCAAACATGTTCAAAATGAAAAAGGGGGTGCGGATAAGGTATCAGACCTGTATGGCCAAATCCTCCCTATTGTTTTCCTCTAAAACATAATAAATGACTTAACTCTTGAATGTCAACAAGCTGTCTTTCAGCGTCTCTTGGCTCCAGGCCTGCAGCTGTCACTGTTTCTGGGAAGTTCTGAGTTGCTGGAACAAAAGCCTCATATACATACTCTAGACCTTAGCTATCATAGCATATATTATGGGGACTGTGCTCACATCCTGCTTAGCAGGTGAATGTCCGATCTACCAGTTTCTGTAGGTTTTGGCTGTTCATTACTGTCTTTCCTGAAAAATGACCTTCAGTGGCAGCAGCCATTTCCTTGAAGATGCCTAGGGAACTATATCCACCTTCCCACTGGAGTGATGCCCACCCGGTGTCTGAGTGATGTGTGTGTCTATCAACCCAGGCCCTTTCCTGGTGGTGGAAGAGTGCTGTGGTGCAGTCAACACTCCAGAGATCCCTGTAGGATTAGGCTGAGGTTATACTTCTCTGGGAGCCCCATCTTTGTTTGATTTTTTTTATTGTGCCCTATTCTTCTCTCACTCTTTTCCTTCACTCAATAAATGACTTGTGCAGGAAGAAAAGGGAACCCAACTTAAGATTACTATCATATTTTTACTTTAATTAATTAATTAATTAATTAAATTGTTGTTCAAGTACAGTTGTCTCCATTTTCTCCCTACCATTCCCCCCACCCCAGCCATTTCCACCTCCTACCCTCAATTCTACCTCTGCTTTGGCTTTGTTCATGTGTTCTTTATACATGTTCCTTGACAACCATTTTCCATTTCTTCCCCGCCCCCTGCAAATTACTCCTTCAGACCTCCTCTCTGGTTACTTTCAGTTTGTTCTTTAATTCAATGTTTCTGGGTATATTTTGCTTGCTTATTTGTTTTATAGATTAGGTTTCACTTATAGATGAGATCATACGATATTTGTCTTTCACCCTCTGCCTTATTTCACTTAGCATAATGCTCTCCAGTTCCATCCATTCTGTCACCTAGGGTAGGAGCTCCTTCTTTCTTTCTGCTGCATAGCATTCCCTTGTGTAAGTGTACCATAGTTTTTGGATCCACGCATTTACTGATGGGCACTTAGATCGCTTCCAACACTTGGCTATTGTTAATCGTGGTGCTATGAACATTGGGGTGCATAGGTTCTTTTGATTTGGTGTTTCAGGATTCTTAGGGTATAATCCTAGCAGTGGAATTGCCAGATCAAAAGGCAGTTTCATTTTTAGTTTTTCAAGGAAATTCCATACAGTTTTTCACAGTGGCTGCAACAGTCTGCATTCCTACCAACAGTATACGAAGTTTCCCTTTTCTCCACCATCTCATCAGCACCTGTTTGTTGATTTGGTTATGATGACCATTCTGACCATTGTGAAGAGGTATCTCATTCTAGTTTTAATCTGCATCTCTCTGATGGTTAGTGATGCTGAGCATCCATTCATATGTCTCAGGGCCCTCTGTATGTCCTCACTGGAGAAATGTCTGTTCAGGTCCTTTGCCCATTTTTTTAACTGGATTGTTTGTCTTCCCGGTGTTGAGTCATATGAGTTCTTTATATATTTTGGAGACTAAGCCCTTGTCCAAGGTATCATTTGCAAATATATTTTCCCATAAGGTTGGTTCCCTTTCCATTTTGTTGATGTTTCTTTAGCTGTGCAGAGTCCTCTTATTTTAATGACGTCCCATTTGTTTATTCTTTCCTTTATGTCCCTTGCTCTAGGGGACATATTTGTGAAAATACGGCTGTGTTAAATATTGGAGATTTTCCTCCCTATGTTCTCCTCTCAGTCTTTATGGTGTCATGACTTATATATAAGTCTTTTATCCATCTAGAGTTTGTTTTTGTGTATGGTGTAAGTTGGTGGTTGAGTTTCATGGTTTGTTTGCATGTAGCTGTCCAGATCTCTCACACCATTTATTGAAGAGGCTATTTTTACTCCATTTTATGCTTCTGCCACCTTTGTCAAATATTAATTGACTATAGAGAATTGGGTTTATTTCCAGGTTCTCTATTCTTTTCCATTGATCTATGTGTCTGTTCTTATTCTGGTACCAGACTGTTTTGATTACTGTGGCCTTGTAATATAGTTTGATATCAGGTATTGTGATCCCTCCTACTTTGTTCTTCTTTCTCCAGATTGCTGCAGCTATTTGGGGTCATTTATGGTTTTATATAAATTTTTGAAATATTTGTTTTATATCTGTGAAATATGTCATTGGCATTTCAATAGGGATTGTGCTGAATCTATATATTGCTTTGGGTAGTATGGACATTTGATGATGTTAATTCTCCCTATCTATGAACACGGTATATGCTTCCATTTATTTGTGTCTTCCCAATTTGTATCTTTAATGTTTCTATATCAAATGGGATTTCTTTCTTATTTCTGTTTCTGGTATTTCATTGTTGGTGTACAGAAATGCCTTTGATTTCTGAATATTGACTTTGTATTTCACTGCTTTGTGAAAGTCACTTATTTGGTCAAGTGGGTTTTTTGTTTGTTTGTTTGGTTGGTTTTTTATTTAATTGCTGTTCATGTACAGTTTTCTGTCTTTTACTCCCATCCCAGCCCACCCCCCAGTGCTCCCCACCTTCCTCCCATTTCCACCCCCCTTAGTTGTTGTCCATGTGCCCTTTATACTAGTTCCTGTTAACCCTTCCCCTTTTCCCCTGAAATTCCCTCCCCTCTCCCCTCTGATCGCTGTCCCCCTGTTCTCTATTTCAGTGTCTTTGGTTATAGTTTGCTTGCTTGTTTGTCTTGTTGTTTAGCTTCCTGTTAAAGGTGAGATCATATGGTATTTGTCCTTCAACACCTGGCTTATTTCACTCAGCATAATGCTTTCCAGTTCCATCCATGATGTTGCAAAAGGTAGGAGCTCCTTCTTTCTTTCTGCAGCATAAAATTCCATTGTGTCTATGTACCATAGTTTTTGGATCCATTCCTTTACTGATGGGCACCTAGGTTGCTTCCAACTCTTGGCTATTATAAATTGTGCTGCTATGAACATTAAGGTGCATAGGTTCTTTTGGATTGGTGTTTTAGGGTTCTTAGGATATAATCCTAGCAGTGGAATTGCTGGGTCAAAGGGCAGGTCCAATTTTAGTTTTCTTAGAAAATTCCATACTGTTTTCCATAGTGGTTGTACCAGTCTGCAATCCCACCAACAATGGATTAGGTTGAGTGGTTTTTTGCTGGACTCTATGGGATTTTCTATGTATACTATCATGTCATCTGCAAACAATGACAGTTTTGATTCCTCCTTTCCAATTTGGGTGCCTTTTTTTTTTCCTTGTCTGATAGCTGAAGCTAGGACTTCCAATACTTATTGAATATGAATGATGAAAGCAGGCATCTTGTTCTTGATCTTACTGGGAAAGCTTTTAGTTTTTGCCCATTGAATATGATGTTGGCTGTAGGTCTCTCATATTTGGCCTTTATTATGTTGAGGAATACTCCCTCTATTCCTACTTTGCTAAGTGTTTTTTTTAATCATAAGTTGGTGCTGTAGCTTATCAAATGCTTTTTCTGCATCTATTGATATGATCATGTGTTTTTGTCTTTCCTTCTATTTATGTGATGTATTGCATTTATTGATTTGCAAATATTGTACCATCCTTGCATCCCTGGGATGAATCCCACTTGGTCATGGTGTATGATCTTTTTGATGTATTGCTGGATGCAGCATGCCAATATTTTGTTTTGGATTTTAAAATCTCTGCTTATCAGTAATATTAGCCTGTAGTTTTCTTTCTTTCTTGTGTCTAGCTGGTTTTGGGATTACAGTGATGCTGGCTTCATAACAAGAGTTTGGGAGTCTTCCCTCTTCTTGGACTTTTTGAAATAGTCTGTGAGGGATAGGAATTAGTTAGCTCTTCTATAAATGTTTTGTAAAATTCTCCTGTGAAACTGTCTGGTCCAGGGCTTTTGTGTTCTGGGAGCTTTTTGAAAACTGCTTTGTTTTTGCCAGCTGTCATTGTTCTGTTCAGGCTTTCTACTTCTTGATTCAGTTTTGGAAGATTATATATTTCTACAAAATGGTCCATTTCACCCAGGTTTTCAAATTTCTTGGCATATAGTTGTTCATAGTAATTTCTTACAATCCTTTGTATCTCTGTGGTATCAGTTGTAATCTCTCCTCTTTCATTTCTAATTTTATTTATTTGGGTCCTCTCTCTTTTTTTCTTGATGAGTCTGCTTAAAGGCTTGTCATTTGGTTTATCTTTTAAGGAACCAGCTCCTGGGTTTATTGATCCTTTGAATTGTTCTTTTAGCCTTTATGTCACTTAATTCTCCTTTGATCTTGATTATTTCCTTTCTTTTACTCGCTCTGGGCTTGGTTTGTTGTTGTTCCTCCAGTTCTTGTAGATGTTGGGTTAAATTGTTTATTTGAAATGTTTCTATCTTTTTTAGATAGGCCTATATCATTATGAACTTCCCTCTCAGGACTGCATTTGCTGTGTCCCATAAGTTTTGGACTGTTGTGAATTCATTTTCATTTGTTTCTAGAAACTTTTTTATTTCTTCCATGATCTCATTCTTAATCCATTTATTGTTTAGTAGTACGCTATTCAATCTCCACTAATCTGAGTGTTTTTGAGTTTTCTCCTTGAGGTTAATTTCTAGTTTCAGGCCCTTTTGCTCCAAGAAAATGCTTGATATGATTCCAATTATCCTGAATTTGTTGAAGCTTATTTTGTGTATTATCATGTGGTTTATCTTTGAAAATGGAATGTGTATTTTGCTTCTTTAGGATGAAAGTTATATATATATATATAATCAGTTTAGTCTATTTGATCTAGGGCATTGTTCAATGGTGCAATATTCTTGTTGGTATTTTGTTTGGAAGATTTATCCATTTTTGACAGTGGGGTGCTAAAATTCCCTACTATAATTGAGTTGCTATTGATATCTTTCTTGAAGTCCTCCAAGATTTTCCTTGTATATTTAGGTGCTCCTATGTAGTTGCATATATATTTACAATGTTATGTCTTCTTCATGGATTCTTCACTTGAGTATTATGATGTGTCCTTCTGGGTCTCTTTTTATGGCCTTTGTTTTGAAGTATATTTTGTGTGATGTAAGTATTACTCCTCTGGCTTTTATTTTCATGTCCACTTGCTTGGAATATTTTTTTCCAACCCTTCACTTTCAGTTTGTGTAGGTCTTTTCTTCTGAGATGTGGCTCTTATAGGCAGCACATGTGTGGGTCATGTTTTCTTACTCATTCAGCTATCCTGTTGTGAACCACTTTGCCTGGTTTCAGGAATTGTAACTGCCCCCCATGGCTAAGGCTGAGTGAGTGACCTCCGGACTGTGAGCCACTAAGGAGACAAAGCTTATCTCCCTGGCAGCAGTGCTGCTTCTGCTTCAACCATCTCTGCCCCCAACTCTTGGTCAGTTAGTCAGTGATGGGTAAGACCCCTCAGAGGAGGGGCAACCTAAGCTAGACACAATCACTTGGTAAGCCCTCAAAGAAGGACTCAGGGGGCTGCAGCAAAGAGGGAGTGATGGACCCTCACCCCCCAGCTATTCTGACAGAGCCTGAGTCCCCATTTTCACCTGGGAGCAGCACTTCTTGGCTCTAATCCACTTAAGCCTAAAAACCTATGACTGGGAAGGCGGTGCAGCTCTTTGTAGGCAAGACCAGGTTCCAGGTGATCAGGCCGAAGAAAGAATATGTAACAACCTGTGAAACCTGCTTTGTTTAGAATGCTCTCATTTAAATGATAAGGGTCCAAGCAAGAAGTTTTTTCCTCAAAGTTTTATGGCTCTTTAGCTATCTGACCCTGACTGAGAATAAGCCCTCATAGTTTTTTGAATGCTATCTATTGTTTGATACTTACCTGTATTCTTGTGCAAAACAAACCCAATAAAAGCCCATTGAGGAAAAGGCTCTTGGTCTTTCTCCTGTGAGAAACTGACCACCTCTCCTTCCCAAGCAGTTTATGTCTTGGTAGTTTCATTTTCACCTGTGGTGGATGGGAGAAATTGCGGGCGAAGTTTCCCCCACACTATCCTATATCTTTTGATTGGAGCATTTAATCCGTTTACATTTAAAGTTATTATTGATAGGTACTTATTCACTGCCATTTTACTCCCTTTGTGCCTGTGTCCCTCTCTCTCTTTCTTTGGTTTCTTAAAACAGTCCCTTTAGTCTATCTTGCAGTGCTGGTTTGGTGGAGGTGTAGTCTTTCAGCCTTCTTTTGTCTGGGAAACTCCTTATTTAACATTCCATTTTAATTGAGAGCCATGCTGGGTAGAGTAGTCTTGGTTGCAGGCCTTTTCTTTTCATTACTTGGAGTATTTCTTGTTGCTCCCATTCTGGCTTGTGTTTTTACTGAGAAGTCAGCTGCTAGCCTTATTGGGGCACCATTATATGTTACTTCCTGTTTTTCCCTTACTGCCTTTAAGATTCTCTCTTTGTGTTGGAATTTTGCCATTTTAATTATAGTGTGTCTTGGAATGGGCCTCTTTGGGTTCCTTTTGATTGGGACCCTCTCTGCTTCCTGTATTTGTGTGACTTTTTCTCTCACTAAATTAGAAAAGTTTTCCATCATTACTTTTTCAAACAGGTTTTCTATCCCTTACTACTCTTCTTCTTTTACTGGTATCTCTATTATATGAATATTATTATGTTTCATGTTGTCCTGTATTTTCCTTAACATCTCTTCATTCTTTTTGAGTCCCTTTTCTTTTTCTTGTTCTTTCTGAGAGGTTTTTTTTCTACCTTGTCCTCTAGCTCACTGATTTGACTCTCAGCTTCATTTAGCCTGCTTTTGATTCCTTCTATTGTGTTCATCAATTCAGAAATTGTATTGTTCATTTCCTCTTGGCTCTTGTTGATAGTTTCTATGTCCTTTTCCAAGTTGGTGTAATTTGCAGTAAATTCTTTGTAACCTATTTACCCTGTAGTTTTTGGTAATTCTCACTGAGGTCATTGAGCTTCCTTATAAACACTGTTTTGAACTCCATATCTGATAGTTAACTTGCCTCTATTTCATTTAGCATTCTTTCTGAGGATTCCTCCTTTCCTTTTGTTTGGAGGTTGTTTCTTTTACTTCTCATTACTTGTGAGACTCTCCTTGTTTGCCTCTGCTTCTTAAATTGATCTGTTTTGACTCCCTAACCTTTTGATGTGGATTTCTATGGCAGGAGGCCTGTGAGCTTCAGTGGTGCAGTGTCCTTGATCTCCTGAACTTGATGCTCTTGGATTGCCCTTTAGGTCATTTATGTTGGCTCTCTGGATGTTATTGGGTTTTGATTGTTGCTGGGTTGTTTTTTGGTGGGTCCTTCCCTCTAGCTGGTTGACTGGGGGGTCACTCCAACCACCACATTTTGTATGCTGTTGTTCAGGTCCTGCCAGAACAAAACCACAAAGCTCAAAGAACAAATCCACATCAGCAAAAATATCTTCTCCCTCATCTCCCACAATCACACTATCAACAGCAAATGAACTAGTATTAATAAGGCTATAAAGGGATTAAGACTATAATAAGAAAGGAGAGAAATAAACTATAGTATAAAATCTAGTGACTTAATATACACAAACTTGATGGAAAATAAATGAATGTTAAAAAGCTATGCAGGAAAGAAAATATCACAGAGAAGTTCATAGTGAATTTTGTCTCAGTAACCATTGTTTTACCTTTCTGGGTCTGCCTCTGGCGATGTCAGATGTTGACTTTGTCTGACCTTAGGCAGCCTGCTCTGAGACTGCCAGGGATCTGCTGTTTTTGGCTATATCCTTCAGTTGTTAATCTACTTTCTCTTCACACAGCAGTCAGGCTTGAGCACCACAGAACCAGGGCAGAGTCTCTCCTGTGTTTGGGGCTGTTGTTTCCCTTAAGTCTGCTGCCACTCGTAGGGGAGTGGTCTGCCTGAGCAGGATGACTGTTGCCATATTGGAGTTGGCTCAGCACTTGGATTCTGGTGGCTACTCTCTCAGCTCTCTCCCAAAGCTTCTATCCTCAGCCTATCCTCAGGTATCTCTAGTCTGCTCTGCCCCAACGTTTGCCAGGTCCCTGGGTAAGTGGCTGCAAATGAATATTTGTGCGTTGGCCCTTTAAATGGCTCTTTGTGTCTCCATCCCTCAGTCTCTCTGCTGCTTTTTGCCACAAGTTGTTATCTGTGTACCTTTTGGGCTCTGGTGCTCTAGGCTGGAGATCCCAGCTTAGGGTTTAGGCCCCACATCTCTCAGTGAGATACAACCAGTTGCTTAATTACCCCTCCTACACTGCTGCCTATGGACATCCAGCCTGCCTTCTCAAGTCTCTACTGCACTCCCTACCAGATTTTTAGTAATGAAGCTGATTCTTCTGTCTGTCGGAGGTTATAAGGCTTCTCACTCACTATTGGTCACTTGTTTGGTGTAGGTGATTTCGCCACAATTTAGTCGTAATTCCAGATTGGTCCTGGGAGGTTAGTGTCACTTCCATTTACTCCTCTGCCATCTTGCCTCACTCCCATATTTTTAAATTAAGGATTGAATAAGTGTGGTAGACTTTCATCTAATTTTGTGTTTCATCAGGATGCATATGTACAAAAATGCAACAAAAATTTTTCTTTACTTGAACGTTCTTTTTTCTGAGTCTGAAGAGTGAATGGTGATTGGAGGAAGGAATATTGCATTGAACCAGAATGGTAAGAGAAGTTTCAGAGAAAAAAATAAAAAAGGATAATAAAATAGGGTGATGATAGGAATGTAACATTTGGAGACACAGCAATCAACTCAATTAAGCAAGTATTTTTTTCAGTGCTTACAGGAAATTAAGACACACCTAGGAAATAAACATCCAAAATGCAGTTCCTGCCCGTGAAGGAGTGACTAATATACATGAACACAAGGAAACAGGATGACAATAACATTTATTGAGCACATACTGCATGCCCAGTATTATTTATTTTTAAAACAATATCACATTTGATTCTTATGAAAATGCTATGGAGTGACTTATTTTATCACCACTTTGCACATGAAAAAATAAATTAGGCTTATACAAGTTAAGCCAGTTTGCCAATGTCACTCATCTAGCAACTGGTAGAAATGTGGCAATCAGGAGCCCTGGGAATGACAAGATTAGATGAGACAGAGAGGTTACACAGGAAAAAAGATAGCCTCACAGCTCTAAGTCCCATGAGCAAGAAAGTAGACACAGGAGAGGAGACAAGCTTTTCACTGTGTAATATCCAAATCGGCAGACAACACTGATAAGCCAAAGACATTGGCAAAGCTTGTCTGCTTTGCTTTAAGTGCTAAAGTCATGTTGCTCCTACTGGGAAAACTAATAACATAACAAATGAAACTATTGTTCAGTTTCATTAAAAATAAATCTGATAAGATGGGCTGAATTGAATTAACCATTCTCAACAGAGTTCTCGTTATTGGAGCAAACGAAATATTCTCTCTAATAGAATAAGCCCTGGTTCATTTTGGCTGGCCTGAACAGCTCCTTGCTATAGATTTGGTTTCCAGCCTTTGGCTCTAGGCATCCTCACGCTAATGTTTGTATTAGCAGGTCAGCATAATGGACCAGCATACTGGATCTGGCAAGAGTTCTGGATGGATCAGCATGACAGATGCAGGCACCTCAGTTACCCTTGGCAAACAAAAAACTGTCCTCCCCTCCAAGGAAGTCAGATTTAGGACTCTGGAGCTTGCAAGAGAGAAATGGCTCTTGTTCCACAGAGGGTAAGGTTGGGCTAGAATTCTGTGATGGGCTGTTCTTGGAGTCAGGGATGGGAAAAGCAGACATTCAATATGCCTGCTTGTTTTGGCTGGCACTAATTGAAGTTACCGCCAGCAATATTTCTGTTCCTTTGCATTGGCTGAAGTTCAAAGGCTCAAGGCTGAATAACAAAGAGGAGCATGCAGGTATTTTTGTGGACATGCACATACACACAAAAGCTCACGTGCATTTGCATAATTTTCCGAAAAAAGGGTTTGATAAATCTTATAAATATACACAGAAACATAAAATGGAAAAATTTAAGAAACTCAGGTGAAATGTAGGATGGGATAAAGAAATAATATTGACTAATATTGACTAATTAATAAAATACATATCTAATATGTGGCTGAATCACTTTTCAGAGGTGGACTTTAAATTTTGCTCTGAACTCAGTAGCAAACGTGGAAACATCAATGTGCATGCACATGTGAGCACAAATACATATAATCAGGTCATGATTTATATCATTCACTGGATAAAAGCAAACAAGGTATCTAGGAGAAGTGCAGTTTCTTCTGGTTTTAATGACTGAGAGCATTGTTTTAATTGTACATACTTATCAGCAGGAAACCGAATTAAATTATTAATAAGTGGATGAATGACTTACTGTCATTAATCAAAAAGCCATTGATGTGTCATAGATGGAGAAAACATTAAACCTCTTGCTGTCCAATACCCTGTGCCAATTCCAATACTTGAAAGCCTTCTTCCAATATTCCCTCTACTAGCACAGAGCTAATGATGCACTCACTGTTTTCTGAGACAATCTCTGCTCTAAAGTTATTTCTATTGAGGTGAATTTCCATCATTGAAGCAACATAGTTTGGGTGGGAGTGTCTATAAAGGAAGAAATAATAGAGAATTTGCCGTCAGATCTGAATTCTAATTGATCATTTTCTACTTTACAGCCGAGTCACCATGAAGTGACATCACCTCTCTGAGACTCACATTCCCCATCCCTATGAAAGTCCCAGTAGTCATTGGACCACAAGGATAAGATGCAAGTATATATGCCTAGTATCTAGCTGCATGTAGCTGAGCAAGGTTGGTTCATTCTTTCAGTTCACTCACAGCATATTAATTAAACATATATGTGCCACTTTACATATTAAGGGTGCAACAATAACAAAGGAAAGTCAACCCCTACTTTACAAGAGTTTACTAGACCCTTGTCTGGGTACATTTAATTTGTCCACATATAGAAACTTCACATAACTTTATTAACAAGCTTGCCTCTACAATGAGAGTAGTTAGGCATCACATTTTTATTCTGATTCTCTGGTGTAACTCTGACAAATCTTCTACTTCCAATTTTGTAGTTAAAAAGTTACACTTATGCCCTGGCTGGTGTAGCTCAGTGGATTGAGTGAGGGCCTGCGAACCACGCGGTCGTGGTTCGATTCCCAGTCAGGGCACATGCCTGGGTTGCAGGCCAGTTCCCGGCAGGGGACTCACGAGAGGCAACCATACATTGATGTTTCTGTCCTTCCTTCCTTCCCTTCTAATGATAAATAAATAAAATCTTTAAAAAAAAAAGTTAGACTTATAACAATGGAGAACAAACTTGTTGGTTGGCTGGGCATCTAGCTGTATGTAGATCTGACCTCAAATTATCTCTTTATCACTTCACTGTAGTTTACATAAACCCCAGTGGCTTACTGGCAATCTGAGTAAAAAATGTTTTAATTTTGCAATTCAGTCCCAGACAGCCAAGATAGTAGTGCCTCCATTCAAATTTCTTCTAATAATTAAAAAGGAAAGAAAAGAGACCAACCAGCTAGGTCAATAGAATAAAAAGATGCCCTCTCCCCTGATATTTAAAAAACTTGAACCAAATATTTGTGGTAAAAAAAACTCACTGTTTGATGATTAAAGAATTAAACTCAAGCCCTGCATGTATGGTTCCTATCTAAATAAAGACATTTTAGTTACTTTTTGATGTAGTATAGATAAGTTATAAAAACAACTGATTCAGTTTTTAGCCTGTTTGCCCATTAGGATAACTCTGTGTTTCAAATTTTGGAATTGATATTTTGTAGGTAGGGCAAGACCCATGCATAGAACTGGAAATAAATATAGTGTGGGGCAAAAGTAGTTTTACAGTTGTAAGTACATGAAACATGGAGTTTATTCTTGTATTAGTATTTATTAATTATTGCATCATTTTCTATACCAAAAACTGTAGACACACTTTTGTCCCACCCTGTACAATCATAATGATGATGAAGATGACCAAAGGTGATAAAAGCTGCTGTTTATCAAGCATGTTATTTGTGTGAAGGACCCTACTGACAAGCTGTCAGAAGTTTTCAGTCCTCACCAACCCTAGGAGGTAGGCACTATTAATATCACCTTTATTTTACAGACAAAAAAAAGCTGATGCATGAAGATGCAAAAAAACTTGTTCAAGAGAGTGCTAGGTAAAAAGAAGTTTAACTCATAGACAAGACAACAGAGTGGTGGTTACTATAGGCAGGTGGGGTGGGGAATGTGGTGAAAAGATTTATTAAGAACTAATCTTAAGCTACACTTGAAATATGTTCTTTACTAACTCATAACCACATTGGTCTGGGTGAGTTTACAGGCTTGATTTCTGAGCTTGAAATAAATTGTAAACAGGTCAGCAGCTTCCAGAAACAAATCATTGACTCTTTCTCACTCTTGATCTTTCTTACATATACCTGCATTGCTTTTTCACTTGTATTCTTCTGATTTTTAGAATATGACTCCCAAAGTTGCTGGAAATAATCATTGCACTTCTCTTACAGAGAGAAATCAAAAGCAAATATAAACTGCTCTCTCAGCTCAGTTCTAAATCTAAGCAGACCCAACTGCTGTTGGATATTGCTTTGTATGCTAAGATGCAACATCTCTTTGAATAGAATAAACAAGGAAAACTTCCAAGTGGTTTACGGCTGCTAACACACTACTGAGCTGGCAAAATTCATAAACTAATATTGCAAAGTAGCCCTTGGCATATGCTATTTTCAGCAGTATGTACTCTCTGTCACTATTCCTCTTTTCATGCCATCTGCAAAGCATACCCTGGCTTTCTTCTCCACAAGAAATTTGTCTTCCTGGGAGGTTGATTGGGAAAAAATAAAAAGCACTTGCTGGATTGGTTAATCACTAGAGAGGAAGTGCTACCTTAGCATCCCAGAGCGGGCAGTTTGGGGTTTATATAGGACAGATGTGAGAGGTCCTTGGAGAAAGTAGGAAGTGAAAGCTATCACATGCCAGCTAGGATCTACTAAATATTTCTCATCTTCATTAGAAATAATTATATTTAAATACCCATTGCCTGATTAATTGTATAAAAAGAAGTAAGAGTGTCAAAACTGAAACTCCCTCTGTTCAGTTTTTGAAGGTTAAACTTAATCCATACATGCATGATGGCTGTATGCCAGGACATGGATTGGGAGTCAGGATATCTGGGTTTATCCACTTGCTAGCTCTGTAACTGTGTGCAAGTCAATTCCACCTTCCTTCAGTCTTGGTGTCCTCAGTGAGATAGTCACAAAAGGCCTTTCCAGATCACAAGTGCTTTGGCTTGTCAAAAGGAGAATTCATTTAATCATTAGTTCAACAAATATATATATGTGTGTATATATACATACACATATATGTACTGCTGAGCACTAAAAGAGGCAAAATTCCCAATATCATGGAGTTTATATTCAAGGAGAGGAGAAAGCTAGTAAATAAGTCAACAAATAATGGAACAAGATGGCTTTAGGTGCCATAAAGGATTATAACAGTATGATCTGATAGAAATTAATTGGCATGGGTGAGAATTGTCATACACTGTTATACATTGTAGTTTCTGCCAGTGGTCTCTGACAGAGGCAAGAGTGCCTCCTACTGACACTTTACGGTTTTGTGAGGGAATTTGCTGTTTTATAGTGTAGCTGTGACAGCAATTTAACATGTTGAAATACAAATTATTTTGCTATAAATTAACTTTTGTTCTCTTTTACATTACATTTTGAGCATTTATTGTAGCCAAAATTGTGCAGGCATATATATTATCTATGAGTTTCACTTTAGGATTATAAAAGGGGAATTAGACATTATTGTTTTATTTTTAGAGAGGGGGGATAGAGGAAGAGAGAGAGAAAAATATCAATTTGTTGTTTCATTTATTTATGCATTTATTGGTTGATTCTTATATGTGCCCTGACCAGGAATTGAGCCTACAACCTTGGCATATCAGGATGACTCTCTAACCAACTGAGCTGTCTGGCCAGGCCAGACATTATTTTTAAAAAGAGGAGGCACTGTGTCTGATAGGTTAAAAAGTTACTCGTTTAGAACTTTCATAACCAGATCCATATGTAGCTGGCATTCTTGTGCAATAATCAATCATTAGGAAATAAATTCCTGCAGGGAGTAAAGGGCACAAATTTTTCAAAGTAACCACTGTCAGGTGATTATCTTCCCAGCTGGTACATACCTCTCATAATTTCTTACATTATCTGGATAATGGATATGGACTGACTACCTATACAAAAATAACTTTTTATATGCTAAGAAAAAGTTGCCTAGTATTTACAGGGCCACTTGTGTTCTTATTTTAACTAGGAGAGAGAACCACCGTGAATAGCCACTTTTTTATATCCAGTTGGCTTATCCACAGGCCTGAACCAAATAGGACTGATCAGAATCATTCTTCAAGATGCTTTTTCCAGCCCTGGCTGGTGTAGCTCAGTGGATTGAGTGCGGGCCTGCGAACCAAATGATCGCGGTTCGATTCTCAGTCAGGGCACATGCCTGGGTTGCAGGCCAGTTCCCGGTTCCTGGCAGGGGATGCACAAGAGGCAACCATACATTGATATCTCTCTCTCTCTCCTTCCCTTTCCCTCTAAGATAAATAAATAAAATCTTTAAAAAAAAGATGCTTTTTCCAAAAGGAACAGAGAAAAGAATTAAGTAAGCATCTTCCTAGGAGCAGTATTATGGGGCGGGCAGTGGGGAGGGTGCCATAAAATTCAGTAACTATTGACAGGCATGTTTTCCTGCAGAGACAAAAAGCCTGTTTGAAGGGAAAGACTGACCGTAATGTACAGACAGGTATGTTCACTCTCTTATTAATTCATTTAAGCAGTGATATTTTTTACACTATTATCTACAGACGTTAGGCTGAGTTTTGAGACAAATAAAGCTTCCTTTCTCCCCATAACCCAAAGATGCCCATAACAGAATACCCAAAACATTGTGAATACTAATCTATATGGAAAAAAGAGACTTTCCAAATGTGATAATATTAAAAACCTTGGGATGGGAAGATTATTCTGAATTGTCCAAATGGGTGGATCCAGTGTAATCACAGAGGTTCTTATAAGAAAGAGATGGGAAGTTCAAAGGCAGAAAGATTTGAAGATGCTGATGTCAAAGCTGTTGGCTTCAAAGATGGTAAGAGGATTACAAGAAAATAATATGAGTAGCCTCTGGAAGCTGGAAAACACAGGGAAACAAATTCACTCCTAGAATCTGCAAAATGAACTCCATTCTGCCAATACCTTCATTGAAGCCCAGTTGCCACTGTAGACTTATCTGGATTTTGACCTCCAGAACTGTAAAAGAAAAAATTTGTGTTGTTTCAAGCCACTAAGTGCGTGATCATTTGTTATAACACTCATAAGAAACTAGTACAAAGTGCCTGACCTAGAATCACTGATGTTCTAGTAGGAGAGACAACCTGTACCTTTGTAAAGAAGCAAAACAAAAATATTAGAAGTCCAGTGATTGATAAATAAATCAATGAAATAACAGATGGAAAAAGTAAAGGCCCTTGATTCCCATTGGTACCCTGGCCCAGGTAATTCCTTGCAGTTAGTAAACACTGGCTCAGTACCCTTTCACAAATCTCTCCTTTTTTCCTAAGTTTTTTTCCAGTTGAGTTTCTATTCCTGTTTAACAAAAGAGCCCTGCCAAATACAATTTGCATTCGAGTCCTATAGGGACTCTGATGCTTGCTGAATCAACCTGGAGGCAGTTTTTCAAGAAAGTCTTAATGTCTACCATAACTAGACTGTTCTTACAGGAAAATGTGCTTCTCCAATGCAGAAACATTTTGAGCAGCAACAAGAATTTTCTGTGAATTCCTTATTAGACAGGCAGTTCCACTAAGGAAACCTGTTATGCCTTGGGCAAGCTACTTAATCAAAATTTTAACTTATTCATTCTTTCTGGTTCATTTCTGGTATTCATTGAACATCTACTATGCACTAAGGCCTGAGAAGACAACAAGAATGAGTCCAAATCCCCACCAAGGCCTAGTGAGAGAGATCCCATTTGAAGAAACAATTACAATACAATGTGATAGTAGCACTAGTCATCAGTGTTTATGGCCACATTATGTGTGTTAGCCAATGTCCTAAGCAATTTAAATGCTTTCTGTGTTGTAATGGTCACAAATATTTAGTAGGGAGTACCATTATACCTATTTTATGAGTGAGGAAACTGAGGCAGAGTTAATATGCCCAGCTGGCAAATGATGAATGTCAGGCTTTGCATCCAGGCTCCAGGACCTGGATTAATTACTTCAGTCTGCTGTCTTTGGGGAAAAGAATAGGGAGCCACACAGATGCCGTTTGGGAAGCAAAAGTGCTTGAAGAGAAGACAACTGGTTTGAGTTTTTCTGGATGATTAAGAATTAATCAAGTGGGTCGAGCTTGGAGTTTCAGGCAGAGAAAAGCTATAGGGAGTGACTCAGAGACTGAGCTGAACAGGATTTGACTGTTAAGCAACAGAGTTGGAGAAGTAGGCAGGACCATGTGTGTGAAAAGTTTTTTATTTCAGGTGAATGGGTGTCACTTTTGCCCCTCACCCTAATACCTTTGTTCATGGCTCCTGTAACATACCTCACTGTTGCCAATCAGTTTTTCAGCACCTTGGTTTTAGCAGGTGTCTGAATATCCTCCCAACCACAATGAATTTCTTTCTCTGCCTGGCTGATTGCCTGCTGTGGTAGCACTATTTCTTTTGCCACGAGTTACGAAAATGCAACTGGGAGGAACAAGGGTAGATCCAAGATATCAAACAGTATTGTCATGGGCCTAATTTGCCATCTTTCACCTTGGCTTCATTCCAATATTTTCTTTTCAAGTCCTGATAAAGGTCATCCCCATGGGCTTCTTTGTTTCCTTGCTTGCTCTGGCCATTCATTCATTCACACAGACCTTTAGTGAACATCTACTATGATATGGATGCTGGATTATTTGAGGACACAGAGATAAAAAAATGCAACCCTCGCTCTCAAGTAGCTAAAGAGAAAGAGAGGAACATCAAGATCATTCATAAATACCATGATGTGAGGGAATGCAGGAACAGGGGAGGGACTCATTGATTTCAGGAAGGAAAAGATATTGAGGAGGGGTTTGGTACTAGTTGATGCACTACTGCCTGTTAGCTTCAAACCTACTTTTTTACACACTGTAATGTGATAGAGTCTGGGCAAACCATATTTCTGCTTTGCCAAGTAGCTGCTGGTTAGACCCTGCAAACAGAGGTTCCCTAGGGAGCCTGCAAAGCTGGAGAAGGAAGAAGTGACTTGCTCCTGGCTGTTAGGTTAGTATTGGCTTCCTCTCTGCTTTCTGTTTCTACCTGAGCCATCCCAGCATGGCCCCTCTGTTCTATTCATTCCAGTAGTGGCAGTTGATTCCAATGATCAGTTTCTCCAAAAATCACACAACCAGCCTCACTATAAAAGTGAGGGGGGACTTGTATCTCTACACCCTCATACAAGTCCCCTCCTCAGATAAAACCCCCCTCCACAATTTTGAGCTCAGAGACCAGTAGCAGCCAAGGAGTGCCTGCAGACAGAGGTCAGCCCCAGCTTGGCAGGACTCTACCTCCAATCCTCTAAATTTTAATAATTCCTACATTTTCCCTTTGTTCCTTCAGCCCTGCGGGTGGTAGCTGCTCACCTGTGATATCTCAGTGTTCTTTTTGCCTTTTTAGTTCAATACCTACTTAATAATTCTTTGTATTAAATCTTCTCTGTTAAGATAACTGGTGTGATTTCTGTCTCCTGACCAGACCCTACAGATACAGCTTCCAAAGAAGTTTTGCTTACCACAATTCTAAAGGATAAAGAGATACTTCAACAAGGAAAAGAGTTCAAGCTAACTCTTGAAAGAGGAAAGACAGAAAGAACACTAGGACTTTTGTTTGGGACCAAAGACTTTCATTTCAATTGGACCATACTGACTTCCAATAGTAAGGGCTTCCCAGCCTTCTTATGCATGATACATGAAAAAAAGATATTTATATAACACACTGGGTTAAGTGGAGAAAGCTGTTTTTATCCAGAGGTGATTGGCCTGAGGGCTGTAGTGCCCCGGATCCCACATCCATGCCCTGAGGGATTATTATCCCAGAACCCTAGATGGGAAATCCTATGATGGACAATTTCATCTCAGGGCAGAAAAGCTACCATAAAAGACCTGTGTATGTGTGTCACTTCAAGGACAGGACTTAGTAACATAGGCTGTAGAGCCTGGAAGAGACCTTAGAGATGATACTAGTCATTGTCTTTTTTTTTTGCCCAAGAAGAAATATAGTTATATAGATTTGTAGGAGGAAAGTGAACTAGGGGCAAAGTCTTACCACCCTCAATTTGTGGTACTTTGTTATAGCAACCCTAGGAAACTATAATACAGCTATAATTGAAGGAGCAAAACAAACAAACAAAAATGGAAATAACGAGCATTGGTATGGATGTGGAGAAATTGGAAGCCTTGTTTATTGCTGGTGGGAATGTAGAATAATTCAGCTGCTGTAGTTTGGCAGTTACTCAATAGGTGAATCAGAATTACCATATGATCAGAAATCCCACCAGCAATTCTATTTCTAGTTATATACCTCTCAAAATTAAAAATAATTAATCAAACAAAAACCTGTACATGAATGTTCACAGCCATACTGTTCACAATTGTCAAAAGTAAAAACAACCCAGATGCCAATCAATTGATGAATGATATATACAAATAAAACATAGGATTTACATACAATGGGATAGTATTTGGCTATAAAAATAATAAAGTAGTGATACATGCAACAACATGAATGAACCCTGAAAATGCCAAAAAAGATGCAAAACTTCACATGTTATACAATTCCATTATATGAAATATCCAGAATATCTGTAAAGACAGAAAGTAGGTTTAAAGCCACCAGGGGCTGAGAGGAGAGGGAAAGGTAGAAAAACTTCCTAATGGGTATGGAGTTTCTTTTGTGGGTGATAAAAATGTTTTGAATTGAGACAGAGGTGTTAATTGAACAACATCGTGAATGTACTAATGGCTATTGGATTGTACATTTTAAATGATTAGTTTCCTGTTATATGAGCTTTATTTCCATGTGAAAAGGAAAAACAAAAAAAAAAATAATGGCCTAGATTTGGCCAAAGGGAAAGAGTACAGTTAGATATTGATTTTAGAAACATAACAGGAAGAGATTGGAGAAAGAGGCAAGAGTAAAGAAATAAGAACAGAGACACTACTCCTATGACCTAGGCAAGAAATAAAGGTCTTAGAATAAAGCTATCACAGTGAAAACAGAGAAACAAACTGATTTACAAGGTACTTAGGAGAGAGAACCATTGGGGTAAGCAGCTAGAAAATGGCAACTAAGATCTGGGGTTCAGATCAATGTGTATTTGATTCTCACTTCTGTCACTTACCAGCTCTCTAGACCTAAGCCTCCATTTCCTTTTGTGAAAAACCAATTAAGGTAATTGTTATATCTTCCTGTAAATTCCAAGGTATCATAGAAAAGAAGTCAAGGACCTCCACTGGAGAGATCAAGGCTGTGCCTCAAAGGAGCACATTTGGACTGAGGTTCTCAAAGATGACCCAAATCAATAACATCCAGTTTTCTGGCATCCAACACACACAAAAAGACACCTCCAGAATTGTCTGCAGTGTTTCATTCTCTCAGCACTGCACTCTTGAGAATGCCAAGTTGTCCAACATTTATCCACTAGAGGGTAAATCAATTTGCAACTGACTCAGAGACTCTAGTTAAGAAGGAAATTAGCAGAAATGACCTGAATCAGTTAACTCTATTAAGAGAAGGAACCATGTAAAATTTACAGGTGAATGTTTGAAGATTCTAGCCACTCTATCCTAACATAGCTGTCAAGTCCATTGACAGTAAAGTTGGTTAAACATTGCTCCGTGTCTTTTTAATCTATCACTTGATTTTGTTTTTCTGTTTGTTTATACTTTATTCAAGAGGTGAAAGGGTAGGGGCTTCAGTTGGGAATAGACTGAATTCGTGGTATCTACAGCATACCCTTCTGGAGATATGCAACTAGAATCTGAGTATTCATGGGTTGACTTGTACTTGTGCAAGGCAAGGGATTTTATGAGATAATTCAGGATAGAACCTACAACAACATGTAAGATGCAGGTAGAAGGAGATCAGTGAAGGCAATTAGAAGAGGGTTATGAGGTCTATCTGGATGAGTAAAGAAGAGTAACTAAAGGGAAGCAGTATCATGAAAATCAAGAGAAATGAGAAACTTAAGACTGGGCAGCCCTGGCATGTCTGCTTTCTCCAAAACCCATGCCTGACATCCTGAACCTTATTAATGAAAGTGGTGAAAACAAATTAAAGGTATTAGAAGGCAGAAATGAAATCAGAATTGCATGAAAGATATGTTACAGTGAGAAACAGGAAAATACAATTAATCTAGAGGGAAATACAATTCCACGGCTGCTGGCCACTCCAGCTAAACTGGTAAGCATCTTTCTTGTAATTCCATAGTAGCTGAACAAAGTTTAAACTGCATCCTCATAAAAAGTCATTTGCCTTTCTAAAGGTAAGAACATAAAAGAAAAACATCCTCTTAGTCTCCCCCTTTGCAGCCCTTGGCTTCTAGTTCTATTTTTTTCAGTGAAGGAGCCTGGGAAATTGGATTTTGAGTGTTGAGGACACAGTTCAAAAGTTTCCAAACCTGGCGTGCCCACTTTGCTGGGGAAGAATAATGGGGTCGGCTTGCCCTGACTGCTTGAGAAGTCTCACTCTATTGAATTGAATCAACTTTAGACAACTGGATTTGAACTGTGACTTGAGAACAGAATGTTGTGAATCGCGTTGCTGTGTGAACTTTTCAGCCTCCACTGCTGACACATTTCCATGGAAGCCCTTTAAGCTGAAGGGCTCAGACCTCAACTGCCTTCTTCCCAATGAGAATGCATTTTAATGATGGTGCAGACCCATGGGTTTGCATTTCTGCACAGTAGCACAGCCTCAGTTTTAAGAGTGCCCTGGCTGACAATCACTTTTAAATATAAAAAGTAGGGATAAAAGTAAAAGAAGGAAGAAAATAACTAGCGTGCAAGTGCATTCTTTAGGAATTGGGTGCAATCAGTTCTACACATTTGAGTGGTAGGGCTTTAGGCCATATATGCTGGCGGTCTGGTGTCTTACATAAATGGGAAAATTGGTTTTGAGATGTTCTGTAAGCCATATTCAGAGTGTATTGGGTTTTTGCTATAGTTACTGTTCACTTGTTTGTTTTGTTCTTTTAATAATAAAGCAAAAAAAATTTATCTGGATTTTCCCCACTCATGTGTTTTCAAGAACCACCTGCAGGAAAATTGATTTATAAGTTCTTTAGGGGTTAAAATAAAACAAGCCAAAATCTTACAGACGATACTGTCTACAGTCCCTTTGCAGGTTATTTATTTAGAAATTAGCTAGCCAGGAGTGGGAAGAAAGGTCAGTTGAACACAGAGGAGAGAACACAACTGAACTTGGAATTAGAAAATGTTCTTAGGATCTTGGTGAATGAACTTGTTCTGTCTTTCACTAATTTTTACTCATGTAAAATGAGTTCAAGGCTACATAGCATTTTTCAAACGATTTTCTTTGACTCTCCAATCTAATTTCCCAGCACTTTCCTATTACAGCACTTCTTTGTAATGATTTATTTACATCTGCCTTAAAAGCTCCTAAGAACAGTGAGCAGACTTGTTTTGACCCCATTGTATCAGTGCTATATCTATCTCGAAGGCTGAGCGTAAGTGTCAGCCCTGTATACATTCAGTATCTGTGGCCTTGAGCAAGCCAAGTTCCTTCACAAATCCCAAATATGTAAAGTGAGTATAATACTGCTTAGCCTACAGATGGCTATGAGGACAGCATATGACAGTGTCATACACATTTATATTGCACTTATTTAAAAAGACTTTACCATGTGACTCTGTTATTATTTCATTTTTTTCCTGATTTACTAAAGGAACACTGCTTATTATATAGAAAACATAGGAAACAGCAAAGAGAAAAATAAAACTCATGATATTTCTTCCTGACTCAGAGATATTAACTGATTTTTTAAGCTACTAAGTTTGTGATAATTTATTATAACAACAGTAGGAAACTAATACTGACCTCTGCAATTGACTATAGTTTTCTCTTTCAGTTATGAAAACTATGGAAAAGACGGCTAAGAAGTGGAGAAAATGTAATTTACATAATTTCACAAAGGATTGGTTACTGCTTCAGTATAAGTGGGAAAAGGCCAAGTTGTTATTTCTTCACGTAGAAGTATTCCATTTCTGGGGTAGCATTCAGTGAGGGGCATGAACGTAACTAGCAGTGACAGGATTTCTCCTTCCTAGGCACTGCTTCCTAGTCCAGCTTTCCCTGCCCTCACCTTATCTTTATCAGAGTGCTGGGCTCAAGTAGACATATAAAAATTAATAACCCTTTGATGTTTCTCTCTCTCTTTTAAAAGTTTTTTTCCTAGAAAAGAGAGAGAGAGAGAGACTGAGCTGGTGAAAGAGAAAAAGGGAAGAGACTTTTCAGCAATATTTTGCAGTTCAAGCTGTCAGGAACAATTACAGGGAAGTGAAAATATTCTGTCTTGCTTAGAATATGTCACCTGTCTTTGAAAGACTGTGTTCCAAGGTAAGTGGCTTTTTACCTCTGATTTCTTTCATAGCTGGAGCCTCTCACTTAGCCTGAGCTAGGAGCATGGGCTGCAAGCCCTTTGCAAAATAGAGAGGAAGAGAGAGCTTTGGGAAAGAAGAGATAGAAGGAGGCCTTGAAGTCCATCTCATCCACCTTCAGAAACTTAACAGAAGCAAGGACATTGACCTAATTATACAGGAAAATGCTTAGGAAGAGTTTTCTCTTGATTGTTTTTTTCTATTTGTTTTTAGTCTTAGAGTGAAGCTTGAGAAAAGATCAAAGAATGACATTCCTGTCTGGGAGAAAGAAGCAGGTTTACAGTAAGGATGCTGACAGTGTCTGGCTGGGCTTTTAAGAGTTCTGAACTCTGGCAAGAAATTGAGCATCAATAGAGTTTAAACAAATATAGCCCTGTGTGCTGAAGAAATAACTAAACTTCTTGCACAGGAAAAATATCCTTTATCTACAAGAAGTCAAATCAACTAGAGAATGACCAAATAATTTCCAATTCCAAGCATCTTACGGTTCATTCAAAGGCAAGACTTATGACCAGTAAGAGGGATTTTGATCATTGTATTCATTGTATTATGAGTGCTCACCATTTCCTCAATGTTTTCAGGTAAAACATAAAAAGGAAAAAGGACTCATGGGCACAGAAAACAGTATGGTGATTGTTGGGGGGGAGGTGGGTATAAGGGAACTAAATGGTAATGGGATAAAATACAATACAAAAAGACAAGAAAAAAGTTCTCAACCTCATTGTGCCTCCAAACTCTACTACTAGGATCCTGTGACAACAAAATTAAAAAGGAAATCAATTTACTGGGGTAAAATTCAATGAGAGGTCATTTTACAGATTGTTTGTACAAGTTTGCAAATCTTTCTGAGTCCCTTCTGCCTATTCTATGCCCCATCTAACACAATCCTAACCACATAGAGTCGAGAAAGAAGAAAAAAACATTTTTAGAAAAGGTAAATGAAACTGAATTCTGACTCCTTTCTCTATGTTTACAAACAACATTTAATGGAGTAACTCTGAAGATTGAATTGGCTTTGTCCAGGAACTCATGAATCAAGCAGCAGTCCAGTAACTACAAGAGGGCTCCAGGGGGTTGTGCAAAATGGAGGCTTTGCTAAGGAAGAAGAGTGGGGCAAGAGAGCTCTAAACAAAAGAAAAGGAAGGACTTCTTCTTTTTTTCAGACCAGGTCCTCTTTGGGGGAGAAGGGAAGGCAAGGGTTTTATCATGCAGATTGCCTTTTCTTTCTATGGGGTAAAGAGTGAGGTAGTAGAGAGGGTCAGGTCTATAGCAGTTAGGTCAGGTATTAAATCTAGATTTGGTATCGTGGATTTTTAGCATGAGTGACATTATTTTAGGCCCCTGGTTTTTCTCTTTAATGTCTGAAAGGACTCATCTATGGAAATTCTATCACTAACTCCCTTAATAATTATAAGGAAATATAACATATAAAAAAGAAGAATCTCTATTCCAGATTATAGCTGCCTGATGAAGATGAACCTTTTTTCACTTGTACCCTTTCTAACTAGAGTCTAGAATTATATTGGAGCCTAAAGGTATTTTTTTTGTCATTCTAATTCAATTAGTGGGCAAAAAAAAAAGAAAAAAAGAAATCCATTTTGCAAATATGTGACCATTCAAAGTCAGAAATTGGGGTCAGGAGGTGGAGGTTGGGAAGCTTAAAAATTTGGAGTTTTTTTCCTTGTCAGATTTCATCTCCTGTTTTATTGTAATATTAATGTACTGAATATTACTGTTTTTCAAATTCAACAAACTATATCTTCAGTCTTACTCTCTACATTCCAGCTCTACTGAGTAATACATTTTCTTAAACGGTACCTCTGCATCTTTGCTTCCAGATCCAGACCAGGGATTGGTAAACATTTTTTGTAAATAGTCAAATACATAGTAAATATTTAACATTGTAAGCTCTTCTGGCCATATGATCTCTATCACAACCACCCAGGCTCTGCAGCTTGCTATGCAAAAGCAGCGTGGTTGACAGGTGCACGGATGAGTGGGGCCGTGTCCCAGTCAGACTGCACTTGTGGACCTGGACAGTCGGTAGAATGTTCACGTGTGGTGAAATGTTACTTTCATTTATCTTTATCAATTATCCTTGGGTCNTATTACTGTTTTTCAAATTCAACAAACTATATCTTCAGTCTTACTCTCTACATTCCAGCTCTACTGAGTAATACATTTTCTTAAACGGTACCTCTGCATCTTTGCTTCCAGATCCAGACCAGGGATTGGTAAACATTTTTTGTAAATAGTCAAATATATAGTAAATATTTAACATTGTAAGCTCTTCTGGCCATATGATCTCTATCACAACCACCCAGGCTCTGCAGCTTGCTATGCAAAAGCAGCATGGTTGACAGGTGCACGGATGAGTGGGGCCGTGTCCCAGTCAGACTGCACTTGTGGACCTGGACAGTCAGTAGAATGTTCACGTGTGGTGAAATGTTACTTTCATTTATCTTTATCAGTTATCCTTGGGTCACGGGTACCAAATCTGGAGCAGGTGGAGTTTGCTCGCCTCTGCTATATATTCCTGCTACCCTGAGTGTGGTGTGAGCACCGGCAGCACCAGTACCTGGGAGAGTTGTGCAGGATCATAATGTGCATTTAAATAAGGACCCCAGGTGATGCCAGCAAGGGTTGAGCTGTGCTGCTCCAGACCAATGTTTCCCAACTTGATTCCTTCAGAGTCCTCAGGAACCCCAAAATACAGATGCCCAGAGCCCTCCCCTGAAAGTTCTGATTCATACTATTTGGAGCTAGGCTGCAACTAGGAATGTGTTTTATAGGTTTCTCAGTTGGTCCTTATAAATATCTAAATTTCAGGGTCACTTTTGACAGAGCTCCCTGGAAAAGTCAGCCCATACAGTCGCTTTATTTCTTCTATAACCTGCAGAGACTCAGGAGAGTAAAGGTTTTTAAACATTCGTGTTGTTTTATAAAACAATAAAAAACAGGAGCGATCTCCTTCATTCGAGCTTTCTGGCCACACTACAGGTGAGTGCCTGCTCTCCCTAACCAGAAGGAGGTGCCTGGGGTGGGGGTGGGAGAACAGTGTGGCTGCCAGAACAATTCAATTCTGCAATCCTTCCCAATAATTCTAGACTCCCCTGCCCCCTCAAGAGCCCACCATCTTCCATCACTACCTGCAGGAAATTCAGAAAGAATTACCTAGAGACTTGGTAAAAATGGCTCAGCATCCCTGGACTCCAAAGAAATGTAACCAGAACCCTACAGAGGACCAAAAAAAAATGTAGGGAAAATAAAGAGAGAATGAGAAAGGGAGGGGGGCTAGAGAGAGAGTCTAGAATTATTGGGAAGGATTTTAAACCCTTGCTCTAAAAAGCACGTCATGATGAACTACATCTGATTTTCATAAGCACTGATACCAGGTGTAACGCATTCTGTGAACAATCGCCTCTGGCCGATGGACTGGAATATGGCACATTATCAAGAATAAATGAGACAAAATATTCCAATTACAGACTCGACTCGTTCTACTTCTCTCCGTCTCACGCCAAGTGTTTGTCTCAATCGTTCAAGCTACAAATTACCCCCCTGCTAGAGAAGGGCTGCCGAGTGAGCAAACAACCATGGCTTCTGCTTAGAAAAAGAAATGGTTGGTTTTTATTTCCATTGGAGGTCTTTTGTCTAGGGAAGTGAGATGACTGGAGCAGTTTGTCTTTCCCCACAGGGACACACTGCACTGGGTGAAGACAGCCCAGACTTGGCCAGTGGGGAGAGGCAGAGGACTTTGACATGAACATGTTACTCTTGAGAGAAAAAGCTCTCTCAAGACTCACATGGAAAAAGCAGCATTAGTTAATTTACTGGAGATCAAAAGTACCCATGGCCTAATTAGCAAAGTAACTAAATTAATTATGGTATATCAATAAGAGTCATGGCAACCAAAATAAAGTCATGGTTTTTAAGAAGATTGAATACTGTGAAGAGGATGGTCACAGTAAAATCAAACTAATGGCACTATTATTAAACAATACATCTACCAGTGATTGAATCCTAACCACATGGCAGACACTGTTAAACACTGTATATGTATTGCAGCATTTAACTCAACCTACGAGGTAGGCACAATTTTTGGAAGTTTCAGAGAGTTAAATGGACCAAGGTCAAACAGCCAGGAGGTGTTGGTGGAATAGTCACTCAGCCTTGAAAAAGAATGAAAATACTGATATGTTACAATATAGATGCTCCTTGAAAACATTAGGCTAAATGATATAAGTAAGCCTGTTTCAAAAGGCCACACACTATGACTCCATGTGAAATTCCAGAATAAGCAAATCTATAGAGACAGAAAATAGATTAGCAGATTCTAGGGCCTGGAGGTAGAAGGAAAAGGGAGTGAATGCTACTACTGGGTTAAATGTGGTCACACTGTATAGACACAGATGATGTTATGTAAGAGATGGTTACATATTTGGGGGGAGGGGGGAGAGAAATGTTCTAAAATTAATAGTGATGACGTTTGTGCAACTTGGTGACTAAATAAAAAAGCATTTAAATATATACTTGAAATAGATCAACTATATAGTATGTCAATTATATGTTAATAAAGCTATTATTTTAAAAAAAAAGAAGCCAAAGGCAAAGTTCATAGAACCTTAAGGAGAATTTTTGAAAACAGTTAAATTTCAGTCTTCTGTGTTAGAGTCATCCCTTTTTATCAATAAATCAGACTCTAGCTAAGTATTTAATGTTGTATTATTTTTTAAAGAACTGGAAAGGGAGCCAGAGAAGCATTCCAGGATAGAGATGTGGCAAGAGTGAAGATATGGACGCTCAGAGTTTTCAGATCATTCAGAGACGTGGACACAAAGTGAACAGCAGCCTGACTGTGGCAGGGAGTTTAGGAAAGAGTGAGAGTGAGGGGCAGGTCTCAGAGAACCTCGATTGCCAGGTGAAGAGGTGGAAATGGGAACAATGGGAGTTTGGAGGACAGGATGGTGTTTTATAAATACGAAAAAGCAGCAGTAGGAAGAATGTATTGCAATGAAATATATACATTTCTTCCTGATTTCAGAAATTGCTTAAAGTCACTTCTAAGGACTGGTAAAACCCATAAACCATTAAGAATTAAGAATTAAATATATATATATATTATATATATTATACATATTTATTTATATATATATTAAATATATATTAGTATATATAGTATATATACTATAGTATATACACATACAATGTATGTACATATATATTCACAATATATATAAATATTCACAATGTGTATATATATGTATGTGTGAATATATATTTTTTTCACAGTAAAAATAGAGAGAGGTTTCTGGTCCCCTTCAGTCTGCTTTGATCAAGAAATCATAAGAGAAATAATGATAAATCATAGTAGGCAGCATAAACTGGACATGTTGCAGTGACAAATCAGAATTCCAATAGTCTAAAAACAAAGATGTATTTTCAGTTCATACTTTATGTCCCATATGGTCTGGGGTGAGGATAGAGGTGGCTTCTCTATGTATAATCCTTTAGAAACCAGACTCAAAGGGATTCTACTATCTTGTGATGCTACCATATCAGCATGGCTCCCAGAATTGCCACAGCAGGAGAAAACAAGAGCTTTAAGAACTGGTATCCACTTCTACCTGTCTACCTGCCTTTGCCTGGATATGACCCACATGACTTCTGCTGGCAGTCCATTAGCCAGAATTAGTCACACTGTCCCAAACTACTTGCAAGGGAAACTGGAAATACAGAGGATCACAGGGGATTATGTGGTCACATTGCCGTATCTGCCAATACTACACTACTGCTAATGAGATAGTTAAACTTTATTGAGTGGTTACTATGTGCCAGGCACTGTGCTTTACACATGCTATTTAATTTGATCTTCCCAGAAGACTCTGAAATCTAAGCCACTATTCCTATTCAGCTCATAACTAAAGTTAAATAATGTGTCCTGTTAGGGAATGACTAAGTGGATGTTGGTGCCACAGTGCTTAGCCTCCAGCCCAACACTCTTTATGCTCTACAACCCTATGTATACCTCCTTGCAGACTAATTTCCTGATGAGTCAAAAATTAGCTCCAAACCTTGTGTAAGAGCTGAGGCCCTGTCCTCTGCATCTCACCACCCTCTCTTGGATGGGAAGGAATCAGACTGCCTCAGCATGTTGAACTGTTCTCTTTCACCTGGGCATCTAGGCTTTCCTTGGCTGGTTTATGTTTTCACTTGAGTAACATGCATTATTCAGTAGCAGAGTTTCAAAAACATTGAAATGACCCTTGTAAACATGGCTAAAACATTTTCTTTTCAAAAGGCCCTGTTTCTCTTTGTAGCAGTGGGATTTCAACGTGCAGAAGTAGCTTGCTCTTTCTTTTTTCCTTTGGTGCCCAATAAATCTTAATTTTGTTTGGCATGTAGCAAATATTTAGTTTTACTTTCCCAGTGCTAAAAGACATTTATACAAGCTTTTGGGTTATTTGGAGAGTGTCTTGGTAATTGGCTGTGTTTTCATAGAGATCAAGAGGGCTTCACATTTCCTCAATTAAGTTTTTGTTTTTGTTTTTTAGTGAATATTTTAAAATGATCAAAGGTGGAATGTTTTTCTTACTTGAATGTTTTGGGTGTCTAGAAGAGAGCAAAAACTAATCTACAGTAAAGAGAGATTGTCTGGATGTTAATTTTCTTAGAAAGTCCTTGCTCCCCCCCTTCTATTTACTGTTCAAACTAAAAATAACAGCATCCACTTGTTAAACAATTACAGAAAGTACTTGTGGTGTGCAGAGTCAGAACCTAAGTTATCCATCCTTTTTTTCAAAGACTGCTTGGATGTGGGATAGTGGATGGATTGGAACAAGAGACATCTCCCTTCTGATTGTTTCAAGTACTTGTAGAAAAAGCTTCAGCTGAATACCAACAAGACTCAAGCTGATATAATAAAGAAAGTTTCTAGAAGAGGGTAGGAGCCAGAGGAATTGTTGTATTATTTTTAATGCAAAAGTGTCAATATTATCTCAGCAAACTTTCATACATGTGAGCATAATAACTATCAAAGTAGTGAGAGATCTTAGAAGATACAGGTCGTCGAGTCCAACAGATGTGAGTTTAAACCTTGGCTCTCCTACTGACTTCCTGTGTGACTTTGAACATACCAGTTAATCATTCTGTACCTCAGATGTCTCTAAACAATAGAGTTGATAAAAACTCAAGTTCCTCTTCTTCCTTCCTTCTGTCCTTCCTTCCTTCCTTCATTTATTTTCTCAACATATGTCAACTGTTGTTCTAGGTACCAGCAATGACCGTGAAAAGCAATTACAGAAGGTACATGGAGAGGAATAAGCTGGTGAACAAATTAATAACAGAATAAAGGAGATAATTTCAGATAATGATTACTGCTATGACAAACATAAGATATGTTAATAGGCTACTGAACGATGGACAGAGAGTCACTTTTGATCAGATGGCTTGGGAAGGCTTCTAGAAAGATGTGAAATTTCAGTCCAGATCTTCAGAATGAGAGGTGTTAGCAATGCACAAGTCTGGGGGTGGAGCAACTATGTGGAAAGATCAGTGACAACGGTTTTTGAGGCAAGCACTAACTTGTGATGCTGCTCAGCTGTGACCATCTGTCATCTAGGCACAGAACTGAGCTTGGAACCCACCTTCCAAGCCCTGTGTTCTTTCAGCTCTTCCAGGCAGCATCTTATTTATAGGTTCCTGTAGCCCATGCAACTTTCCACCCTCCAGGGCTGGCTGCCCTTGGGTAGTCCCCAGTACTTGACCGTGCCCTTGATTCTGTCCTGTCAGGGCCTCTGGAGCCATCTGCAAGGGGTAGGCGTGTTGTATGGCTTCCTCACTGGGATGGTAGAGAATTCTTCTCAACAATCAGGAGTTCCTACCTGCCAGTTATTTGGGACAGTGCAGTCTCTACCTTCCCCATGTGTGGCTGGTAATTTGTGCCACAAACACGGGGAACAATAAACACTTATTTTTACAAAATATTACTTCCTGTGGATGTGAATAAAGGATCAAGAATCTGTGATACTTTAGTTTGAGCCCTTGGGTAGTACTCTGCTTTGGAGTCACCAGTAGCCTAGAGACATAGTTACAGAATGTGAAACTCCTGAATTCAAACCCTGGTTCCCTTCATGGCCAGGGGTGGCCAATAATCAACCTGTCTGTGCCTCAGTCTTATCCTACTCAAAATAAGGTTAACTATAGCTAAATAGTGCCAAATCCTGTGAAGGATGTTTAGATTCAATAAGACAATGACAGTAAAGTGCTTAGCACAAGCTTGGCTTGTAGTAAGGGCTCGGTGAATATGAACTATTGTTATCATTTTTTCATCCTAAGAAGGAATGTGAGTCCAGATTTTAATCTCTTTTCTTAGTTTTTTTTTTTTTTCCTTTCCTCCCTCCTTCTTTGGTAACTATCAATTGCTCATTGTTGAAGACTTTTTGACATCTCCCGTTCTCCAGGTCCTGTGTTTGATGTGGGGGATGCAGAGGCAATGGAGAACCAGTCCAGGATATGGGACAGTGAGGTGAGGCAGCTTGAGTGTCCAGTTTGAGTGTCCTTGAACCACTTATTCAAAGGATTCTCTGAGCCTTAGTTTCTTCATATGCAAACTGGGAGAGTAAAATTTGTGCCAGTGGGGTTCCTGTGAGGCTTAAGTCATGGTTTTATTAATTCACAGTCATCTCTTCAGTACTAAGTACAATGCCTGACTCACAGTCATCAGTAGTCAACACTGTCATCACTAACAACAAAATCAAAAAAATCATGATGCCACATAGTTTGGAGATGCAACCTAGGAGAGAAGGTCAGAGGGGGGGGAAAGCTATTTCCTTATACATGAATGGGACGCCCACCAACTAACTACAGGCAGTATTTTCATAATTTGAAAGAGTTGATATTTTCCCTTTTTTGACCCTCTAAAGCCCTTTGCTTCTCCTGTTCATCCCTTCATTTATTCAACAAATATTTATTGAAGGTTTATCACATGCCAAACACTGTATCACAGCAATAGAGTCCAGTCCTCTTGGAGTCTTCAGTCTGTTGGAAGACACAAATATGAATCAAAGTACAATATATCAATTAATAAAGTGTATGATGAGTTTTAAAAAGAAAGCTTAGCCTTGGCTGGTATGGCTCAGCAGATTGAACACAGACCTTCAAACCAAAGGGTTGCCAGTGTGACTCCCAATCAGGACACATGCCCGGGTTGCTGGCCAGGTCCCCATCGTGTGACATGCAGGAGGCGACCACACATTGATGTTTCTCTCTCTTTCTTTCTCCCTCCCTTCTCCTCTCTAAAAATAAATAAATATTTTTTTAAAAAAGGAAGAAAGTTTATGATTTGTATTTCTCTAATAACTGATGATGCTGAAAAACTTTTCATGCTCTTGTTGGTCATTTGTATATATTCCTTGGAGAAATGTCTATCTGAGTCATTTATTCATCTTTCAATTGTTTTTTTTTCTGTTTGTTGTTGAGTTGTAAAGGCTTTTTAGATCTTGAGGTTATTAAATCTTTGTTAGTTATAGGATTGCAAGTATTCTCTCCAATTCTGTGTCCTGTCCTGTGTCCTGTTGATAGTGTTCTCCAAAAGGAATGAAGTTCCAATCCCTGGTATAACTTAGAGGAACCTTGAAAACATATGCTAAGGGAAAGGAGCCATGCATAAAATCACATTTTATGATTGTATTTATATGGAAATATCTTAAATAGGCAAATCCATAGAGAGGAAAAACAAATTAGTGGTTGCCAGGGGCTGGAGGAGGGGAAACGAGGAGTGACAGCTTAATGGGCCTGAGGTTCCCTTTTGGGGTCATAAAACTCTAGAACTAGATAATGGTGCTGTTTGCACAACACTGTGAGTGTACCAAATGCTACTGAGTCATTCATTTTTAAATGGTTAGAATGCTCAATTTTATGTTGTGTGTATTTTTCCACAATGAAAATGAGATCCAACTTGGTCTGGTGTATGAAAGAGAGCTTCCTTGAGTAATGGTGCTTGAGTTGTTAACAGCTGATGTAAACGTGTTGAATGGCCTTGGAGAAAGAGCAAGTTCTCTTTGTGGAGGCAGATGATGGTGGAGAAGATACAGACAGGATGTGAAGAGACCCCTGCCCTACTTTCCGCTCCAACTGCAAGCACACTGCTTCAGTTCTGTCTTCTAGGCTCTAATCTTCCTGATGACACTATATCCTAGTGGTGCAAGGCAGTGGGAAGACCCTTGCCTTATTACCACTCCTCCAAAGATTATAATACAAACAATAATAACAAAAATGGGGGCACAAAAATGAACACTTATTAAGTGTCATGATATACACTATTTATGGTGTAAAATCAGTACCCCAAAAGATCATTTGAGATTGTTACACCTACTTTAGGTAATAAATTAATTCTATTTTTAGGCATTTATGAAATATTTCAAATGTAGTAAAGAACACAGAATAACGTGCACCAATCACCCATGTATTGAAATCTAATTTTATCAAGGGCATATAATGCCAGTTGAAAAATGAAAAAGAAAGAACAGAGACTCACCGATGCTGGTCTGCCTGGCATGGAGAAGAGGACATGACCATCTAAATCTTCCAACCCAAGGTGTCTCCCCCTCAGCAGTGCATAATTCTTGGACTCGAGCTGCTAGGGCTGGCCAATGGAAAGTAGAATCCTCACCTTTAAAATGGGAGTAATATTTTCTCATCTGTTAATCTCATATAATAGTTGGTATGCATGTGTTAGAGAAAGCAGAGGAGTGGACAAGGTGATCCCAAGAAACTTTCTTGTCTGGAAATCATAAAATTCTCTGCAAACAAAAATGTCGCTGATGTTTGTAAGGTATCAAATGCCCTCCTACATACTATTCCTTAGCCATCAGAAAGAAAATATAATAATCTACTTTGTTCAGCATTTGTGAAGATAAATATTTGTAAAATGTTTTAATAGTGCTGGTGGTCATTCGCCTTGTAAAGACTGCACTGGACCCTTCCCAGTACAGTTCTGGTGTTAGTAGGGGAGCCCAGTGGTATTATAATCCCACTTTCAAATTTCCTGAAAAACTAGAATGGCTAGTGGCATGCGTCCCCAACTCCTGAGCCAGATCCGGACCAATTCTGTGACAATGTTTCCATTTTACTAATGGTTTGTGCCCTGGTGGATGCCCTCCATTGCCCCAAAATATGCAACCACTTAATTGCCATATCAATCCTATTATATTACCATTACGTAAAGTTTAGTGGAGAAAGCTCAGAACATGTTATTAGTGCTGAAAGGGACAATTTGCTGGGTTTTGCTAAATGCCATTGCTTTCCAAAAACTGAATCAAAATTAGTTGCTTATGCACATCTTGCTTTAATATCCTGGTTAGAGAATGAGGGGGAAAGGGCTACTCATGGTTTGAGCGTATTTCAGCAAAACCGGCTTTGTGGCAACTCTGCAGATGCCCATCTTGTCTGTTTCCACCCCAATGTGGATGCTAACAGAGCATGCACAAGGCCACCATGTTGGGTTATGTTGAACATGCTACATTTGTGGAAGGCTCCTAACCCTCAAACAAGTTTATGTAGAACTTTCATCAGAAAACATTAGTTCAACAGAATGTTGAATTTTAAAATGATTTCTGAATTATAGAGGCAATGTCAGGAAAATACAGACATATCCAAAAGTTTGAAGATTAAACGATCAAACCATTGGACTAAAAATAGTCAAGATCAACACAAATAAATCAGATTAAATCCAGGTACAATTCTGGAAAACTAATGCTACCTTCTGTGGGTTAGTACATCATTTTATGCATAAAGAATACATATATATTTTTGCATATATGTTATAATATAAATGTGTGTGTATTTATCATGTACAAAGATGATATTCTGACCGATGAGTCTTTCATACTACTCGGCAATGACTATGCTTATCTCCATATCTGCTGCCTGTTTTCCCACCGCTATAAATTGGAGAAGTCATCACACTGAACTGCTTTTGAAGAGAGCTACATCAAGTAAAAAAAAAAAGGAGATGTGATCTTGCCTCCCACTTTCTCCTTCTCTTCCCCATACTCACCATATCCTTTACCTTTTGGTGGACAGGTCTGTCTTAAAGTGCTTTAAGGCAAAGTTAAAAACCATTAAGGTTGATTGTTATTAACCCTTTGCCTGCCGAAAACTACAAAGAATTGAAAAGGAATGTGAATAGCATCAGGGCCCAGGATGCAGAAACTTACAAGGCAAATGAAGTCTCTAAGTAAAGAGAATTTGTACAAGCCTTTGATTCTTTCTGATTTTTTTGAAAGCACAAAGAGGCTTCATATTTAATTTATGGCATTCTGTAAGCTACTCTGTGTGTGCGTGAATTTCCCAGCATAATTCTGACTCTGGTAGTTTAGATTTTGCATTATGGAGGCAACAACTATTCCAGGATTTAAATACTCGTACTAGAGAGTTAAATCCAGGAGAGTGAAAGTGTAGCAACAATTTTGCAGTGCTGGTGGCATTTCCCCTGCCTATAAAACCAATTTTAACTGCACAAAACCCTCAGCACATTGCATTTGGGAAATGCAGTGGCTGCACATTAAGCTGTTATGAATAACTGCTGTTGGAATGGAATGAAATGGAAACAAATCTGCATTTTATTTGCACTCTGTTTGCAATCCCATGCCGTCCAGATTGCAGTTACGGTCTGTGCATCACTGCAGAAAGAGGTGAGTTTTTCTGCAAAGCATTACCACCCCTGGATTTTTAGCTGTGTGATCATTTGAAACTGCACTGTTCTTCCCTGACACTGACCACTGAACATTATAATATAGATGGTTTGCTTCTATGGAAGAAAATATAATCCAAGTCAAGTCTAATTTGACTCAGGCATATATCTAACTCTCCCCTTGTAATTCAGAGGCAATGAACCTGGGGTAAGAGCTGTCAGGTTTGCCTCTGGGACTGTGAATATTCCTCAGCTTAAGGAGCCAAGAGAGCTGCATTGGCTGATTTTGGCATTCTGCTCGTGACTGCCTAGCAATGCACCTGAGTTGGAGGTAGATGCTTTGATATTATCAGTGTTCACAGTATGAAGCTGTAACATTCTAGGGAATAAGATTAGAACAATCCTAAATATCTGCCCAATGCCAGGGGAGTGATTGAGAAAATGATCACACAGCCTAGACTGTATTTATTCAGCCTTTGAAATGATAGTCATAAGACTGTGTAATAGGGATAAAAATGGTAAATGTGGCGATCGTGTGGTAATATTAAGATAGTATTCATTTGCACTCTTTCTTACCTTCTATCTACCCAGTTTTCTGTACTATAGGGTTCCAGGGATGGTGTCATTTTTATTTCCACCTTTTACATGCACAGAAATGGCATTTCTCACTCATTCTGCATCTAGGTAAAAGCATGTGAGTAGTTTTGGCCAAAGGAGTAAGAGCAGAAGGGTGGAAGTTATTTTGAAGCTGGAGTCATAACATGTCTGGTGTGATCTGTTGAGCTCCCATAATTCTCTCCACGTGGCTGGAAGCAAAGAGCCCCAGTGTGATGACACCTCAGCACAAAGGAGACCGGGTCTTTGCCTAGCTGTGTGGGGGACAACTGCTCAGGAGACCCCCTGCTCACTTCTGATTTATAGGAAAAGGGAACAGAAATATTGTATTAAGCTACTGAGATGTGAGTTGGGGGATTTAAGTAGTCAGTGTTAACCTACTTTGCATAAAAGATTCAAATGTTATGCTATTTCAGTGCTGTGCACAAATGTGGTGTCTTTTAAGTGGGGATAGTGACATTTTTGGAAATTATGCTGGGTAAGTTCAATTGTGAAGTGAAAGCCAAGTCCCCTGTTTAAATTCTGGGTGACAGTTGATAAGAATAAACCAGCTACCTTTGATGGGATGCATAGTTCTACTCATTGTAGGTACTCAGCACACAGTTTTATGGGATCCCTATTACAGTCCCACAAGACCACATTGTTATTGCATTCTAATGATGGGGAAACTCAAGAAGATCAAAGTCACACAAAGTAAGTAGGAATTTCAGAATTTGAACTCAGGTGTGGCCAAATTGGATGTTTGTCAGGGCTGCCCTACTGAGACACACTATATCCAATAGTGTGTTCTGGCCAATGTAGGTGGGAAAAAAGTGTCATCACTGAATTGTCACATACTGAGCTTTTTGTGCCTACAGCACAGTGCAAAGTATTGTGAGGAAATCAGAGAATATTGTGATCCTTCTTTAAGGAATTTAGAAAGTAATGGCAGGTTGTAGTATAGAATAGTATCTTCACTTCCTAGGAGTTTGTGTATCTGCCTGGCCACTCTTTAGTGGAATAGTATCTTCACTCCCTAGGAGTTTGTGTATCTGCCTGGCCACTCTTTAGTTCTCAGCTAAAAGGGAAGGTATTAATTTTATGAATCATGAGACAGCACTTTCACTGGATACTGGATTGAATTAGTGGTCTCTAGGGAAATTTTAGACCACAGTGATCAAGAGTGGGCTTCAGTTTAGACCCAGCCTAACCACTTTATTAGCTACATGAATTTGGAACATGGGACGTATTGTCTGTGGCTCAGTTTTCCCATCTGTAGAATGGGGATGGGGATGATGATAATTATAGGACTTCATAGCATTGTCGCACAGCACACAGAACAATGGCTGGCCCATAGTGAGTGTGTGTGTGGGTGTTTGGGTGGGTGTATGTGTGTCCCTGTAAAGAATACAGAACCAAGACTGGCTCTGCACACCTTTCCACCTTTTCCTGAACATGTAGCTGGTGGGCTGACTTGTCAACACCCTCTCTCTTTCTCTATTCTCTCTCTTTTGTTTTATTATGTCTGAGAATGATGGCCCCAGGCTCCAAATCACAGGAAAAAAAATGTAGGAGTCAGCTTTCCAGCTGTTTAGACCTCAGCGTTTCCTGAGGTTCCAAAACTGGGTCTTTTATGGTACAGTTTCAAACTTTGTCTCAGTGATTCTTCGAGCTTCCATTGTGGAAGGACCTGAATGCTACTTACCTCTGGATATTTATGTCCTTATGTAATCCTCTTGTCCCTGCCCCCAAATCCCTGAGTGTGGTCTGGACTTAAAGATCAGATTCTTCTTGGTTTTTTTTTTTAAATTGCATTTTAATCTTTTAAAGACTGGCTTCTGTTGAATAGAATATGACAAAATGGGGGAATATCACTTCCAAGATTATATTACAAAGATTCCTCCCTTTCTCTCTCTCTCCAATTTCTCTCCCCCAACACAAGCCAACTGACTGTCATGTTGTGAGTTATCTTATGAAGAGCTCACATGGCAAGAAACTGAGATACCTTCAACCACCAGCCACAAGGAACTGAATCCTGCTGTTCATGGCATGTGAGTGAGATCAGAAGCAGATCCTTCGCCAGTGGAACCTGGAGATGAAACTCCGGTTCCTGGTCAATGTTCTGATTGCAGTCTGCAGGAATTGACTCAGAGGACTCAGGAAAGCTAAACCCTAACTCCTGACCCACACAAACTGTGAGATAATGAGTGTGTGTGTTTTAAGATTTTATGTATGATTTGTAGAGCATGAGGAAGGGTGGGAGAAAAGGGGGCAGAGAAACATAGATGTGAGAGGAAAATGTTGGTTACCTCTGGTATGTACCCTGAGTGGGGAACAAACCCACAACCCAGGCATTTGCCCTGACCAATAATCAAACCAGTGACATTTTGCTTTGCCAGATGGAGCCCAGCCAACTGAGCCACACCACTCGGGGTGAGTGTATGTTGTTTTGAGCATCTAAGTTTTTGAATAACTCGCTAGGCAACAGTAGACGACTAATATACAAGGTCTGTCCAGAAAGTATTCATCCATGTAATATGAAAAATAGAGACCTTTACTGAAGAAAATACAAGATAAAGAAACATTGTACATAGACAATGATGCCTCAGTCCCCTTCAGAGTAAGCACCTTGAGACCTCACACAGTTCTCCCAATCGCCATTAGCTGCCCTGTCTTATAGTTTCCTGAATTTCATCATCAGTCTGAAATTTCTTCACTTTCAACGGTGATTTTAGTTTCGGGAAAAGCCAGAAGTCTCAGAGCACCATATCTGGGCTGTAGGATGGCTGAGTCAACTGGGTGATTTGATGTTTCACCAATAAACTCTTCATGGGACGTGATGCCTGAGTGGGTGTGTCATTGTAATGGAGCTGCCAATCACCAGTTGCCTATAGCAGTAACCTTCTGATCCAACCCAGTAGTTTCCACAGAGGAATGTTCAATTTTATCACAAATTTTGGTGTACATGTGTTGCTTTAGTTGCTCAGTCATTTTGAATGCAATGGCCACACAGTGCACATGTTCCCTCAATGGCATCTACCAACCCCACTGACTAGTAGAATGAAGTTATCATTGTTCATGCATGTTCTCCTTGTCTGTGAGGTTACATCAGTGTTGTGCAAACCATTCTCATTATATTAACAATGGTTGGGCTTTTCCTGGACATTCCTCATACTCTATAATTTCTTATTTGCTAATATGCAATCATTAGAGAAATCTCTTGAAGATTTAGAGAGGATAAGTGGTAACCAGCATAGCATGAAGAAAAAAATTTCTGACTCCCTGGCATAATACCCTAAGAACATCATCTGTATTTTATTACTAGTAATTGTAACCATTCTTTATAGAATTAAATTCCTGTAAGCACAAAAGTCCTCCCTGTCCTCAACAATTAGGGAACACAGTATTAGGTAGATGGGAAAATCAGTTAAATCCAACCTAAATCAAGTGCAAGACACATTAGTATATTTATTCTGCCACTTTGTCATATTTTATTATGTATCTTTTTGTTTCATAAGCATGGTCACCTTTTTCTGAGTGCTTATTATGTGTCAGCTTAATTTCTTAGTATCTGACTTAATTTTTGCAAAACCCAGTAGAGCTTTATTTTAATAAAAATTAAAGTACTGCTACTATTATTTTTCTCATGTTAAAGACGTGGGTATTGGAGCTAAGGAACATAAGTCACTTGCTACTCAGCTAATAACTGGTGCTGCTTGGACTGGACTGTAGGAAAGTTGGATTTCAAAGCCTGTTCCCTTTATTCAAAGCCACCCTGAGGGCAGAAAACACATCTTCATTTATTTTTGCCTTCCTAACACCATATAGTCCATTCCCTGACACACAGTGTAGGTGAGAACATTAATAAAATATTTAACAAAGATTAGCAAAAAAGAAATCCACAAGTTTAATGTTGTTACACTGTCATATCTAGGTCAATTTATTTCTGTGTAAACAGAGAAACATTTTTATCTCTCACTTGAGCTACTGAGGCTGAGTTCACATCTTCTGGTTCTATCCCCACATTTTGTCCATTTTGAAGAGCATAATTGAGTCACACTGACAATCTTTCCCCTGATGTGATTCAGTAAAATAAAGAGATTTACATTACTAAGAGAGGTCTTCACAGAAAAAACAAAAGGCAAAGATACAACTTTTGGCCACCTTCCTCTTAGCTACATATTGAACTCCAATTCCTATAACTCACATTTCCATTCATTCATATATTTATTCATTCACTCATCTCCCCAGAGCATGTAATCTGTGTGAATTTATCTCAGTGTTTAGATCTGACAAAGAAACAAGACACAGTCTTTGATTATGACAAGCTCAATCATACTGAATACATTTTGTTCTTTTGTAAGATTTCCCCTTAATACAAAATAATACTTGCTAATTATAACAAATGATTATAAAATACAGAATAAAAACATTAAAAGAAGAATCCCTTTTAATCCCCCACTTAAAGATTAATAATAACTAATTATCATTTGGTTGTATTTCTTTTCAGACTTTTCTATGCATATTTTATAAAGATGGTATACTACACATACTAATTATGACTTTTCCTTTACTTAATATGTATTGTGTACATTTTTCATTTTATTAAATATTCTTCTACAATGCCTTTGTCTGCAAAATGTTCCACTTAATTGGTCTGCTGTGCTTTAATTAATTGTGTCTTGAAGTTATTATTCTTAATGTTATCATTGTTGTTCTTTTGAAAAAAAGTATAATAATGAGAAACTGATGTTGGCAAAAGAGTGGGGAAGTAAACTGCCCCCAAAGTTTCACCTGCTTTCTTTCTTTGACATTAGTTTCCAAATTACTTTTGGGTAGCTTGACACATCTTTAATTTAAGTCCTAATTATTGTACATAATGCAACTCACACCTGTGGTGATAATGCTTTTATTAGCATTAAAACTAAAGACATCAAAGAATCATATCAGGATAAAATGTCTATTTCTAATTTAATAGAATTGCAATTAAAGCAAATTTGATCTGAATGAAATCCCATCATAACTGTTTTTTATCGTGAGCAAAATTATTCTCCCTTAAATTGAAGATTAATAACATGCTTTTAATGTTAAATGTAGCAATTCAAGCATTAGGTTGCAATTCAAGTTCAACATCACTGAACATTTTATAAACTTCACATTTTAACATCTCTGGGAAGCGCTCTGAGGTAAATGCATTAGCGCTAAATGCATTAATGTTATTTTTCTTTATAAATGAGCTTATAACAGTGTTGTTATGTTCATTTGAATATTTTAATGAAGAGATAATATAGGGAGAGTGCTCCATTTTCACAAGGTAATTGTTTCTTCCCTGAGTGGCTAAACTTGGGCAGAAAGTGGAATTTATCTCATTGAAATTCTATTAGAACTGCATGACTGTTGTTACTTGTCGGGAATCTCTCATTACCTGGAAAGTGGGGCTTTTTGTTAATGCTCTTCTGTCCCACGGTGTCCAGCCTTCTGCCTCCCTAGGGTGTAATCTTATCCCCTGCAGGTGAGTCACAGCAGCAAAACTTTGGTATCTTGCTTCACGCGTGCACTGGCTCAGCATTTAGATTTTAGCCAAGTGGAGGACTCCGATTTAGATAAATTCATACCAGGCTGGTTATAAGTAATACAAATTTTCAGTAGAACCTAAAATGAGGAAAAGTTATGCAATAACTTTTAAATGTGGCAGATTACTTGCAAAAAATGGCAAATTTCTCTCCTTCACTGAATCTACGCCATTTACAATGTAATATCAGATTCTCCTATCAAGAGATGGTCTGTTTTCTACCCCTTGAGTCTGGGTTGGCCTTGCCATTGGCCTTGGCCAGTGTAGTGCTGCAGAAGTAATGTCTTGCATGACTCCACTCTTTCTGTTGGACTCATGTTTTCACCAAGAGAACAAGCCCAAGCTAGGTGACTAGGGAACAAGATCCTGTTAGGGAGAACCAAGGTGTTTCACCAAATTGTCAGCCAACCCACACCAGTAGAGACACCAAATCAAATTGCAATGGTAACAAGCAGACTCATGAGGCAGCCCAGTCAAGTTTATAAAAGCTCCCCAACTGAGCCCAGCCTAACTCAACCACCTATAGTTATGAGCTAAATAAATGGCTATTATTTTAAGCCAATAATTTTTGGTGATTTTTTACTTAGGAACAGACAATTTTTATGATAACCTTACCTTTGCCAGAGTCTACCTGAATAATCATGGATGAGCTATTAACCTCTTACAGTATTTTTTTCTCCATTGTAATATGAAAACAATCAGATTACCTTATAGGACTGTCTTGAATAAAAGATAACAGTTATAAAATATTTAGTGCAGTGCTTGCCAGAGAAGAATGCTCAGAATGTTAGTTGTTATTGATGCTGATGCTACCCCAGTCCATTTTCATAACATGTATATAAACACTTAAATTAGTGGTTGACAGCATGTGTTCTGAAGCAAGGCTGCCACAACTGGTTGCCTGACTCAGTCATTGCTAGCGGTGTGACTTTGAACAGCTTACTTAAAATTTCTATGCCTCGGGGATTTCATCTGTAAAATGAGAGTAAGTATAGTAAGTATAGTAACAAACCTTAGAGGATTGTTAGAATGAATTGAATCAGTTAAAGTAGATGGAGTGCTAAGATCCTAATAGTATATTTTAGATAGTAAACAAATGTAATTTTATTATTAATAATAAAGAGACATGTAGTTTATAGGGGGAAAAATTCTACCCTCAGTAATTATCTTCAAAATTGAGAATATGAGTATTTTGCTAATATTTGTATTCTGGAAATTAGCAAATATATACCCAAGGGAAGTAATATAATGACCTTGATTCAACTATTACTGAAATTCAGTAATTGTCAGTACATGGCCAATCTCGTTCTTCTCTCCCTTTATCTACTCCTTAATCTCTAGATTACCGTGTCATTTTGTCTGTACATATTTCAGTATGCATTACTAAAAATATAATCTCAAAAAGGAATCACCACTTTCACACTTAAAAATTAATAAAAATTCCTAATGTAATCAAACATCCCTTTTGAGCCAAGGGTTCCTCTTCCATCTCTTCTATCTTAATTTTGTAATAAATGAGAGTGTCGTGTGGAATTTTCCTCAGTCTGGATTTACTGATTACATCCTTATAGTGTGTTTAAAGTGGTTCCTCTGTCTCCTGTGTATCTTACAAATTTATATTTAGAGTTTCGATCATATTTGGTTCAGTGATATTTTTAGTCAAGAAATTTATAGATGCCTCGTGTACTCATGTTAGAAGCCAAGTGATGTCTGGTTCTCTCCAGTTTATTTGTGATGATCAGCCATTTATGATTATTGATGAGATACACTAATTCATGCAATTTTCAAAGCTGTGATAGTTTGAGTCTGCCTTCTCTGTTTGTTCACTAGAATATAACTAAATGGAAACTTCCTTTGCAACTAATTGCTTACCCCAAGATAAAACACCTGTCATTAACACACCTCCACCTTGCCTTTTTTTAGTTAACAATGTATTCTAGAGATAATTACATTGCAACAAATGAGATAGTTGACATTCTTTTTTACAGCTGCCTAAAACTCCATTTGTGTGGCTACATATGAATAATTCAGTCAAGTTCTCATGGATGAACATTAGGTTTGTGTATGTGTCCAATCTTTTGATATTGCAAATAAATGCTGTGATAAATGGTTTGAATCATACAGGTATATGGGGGTTTTGTTTGTTTGTCTGTCATGGTCAATTAGTTATAGTCTATAGTTTTCAGAGCCTTGTTAGAGAGAGAGAATGTTGTTGGGACAAGTCCAGGGTACATGGTAAAGGCAGGGGTGGTCTGACGTTCAAAGATGGTGTAGCTCCAGCTTCAACTCTTCTCCAAGGTCTCCAAATTCCTCTGACATAGCTATGTACTCGCTTGCCCTTTTGCTGAGATTTAAAGAATCTGGATCATGGGAGGGAAAACTGACTCATGGAGCAAGTGAGTGAATGCCCCTTAATTCAGCTTTGCCTCTCACTGTGGCTTTGCTTTGCCTCTTCATTTAGAAGTGTTCACATAAGAAAGTCAGTTACTAGTGCTGCTATGCAAAGTATATAGAAGAAAAGGAAGTCAGAGCAAATGAGGAATAATGGTGGTGAGCACTTCATTATATCTTAGAGGGATAGACACAAATACAGGAATTTGTGAACGTTTTTGTAACATTTCACTCAGAAATGTACGGACCTTCTCTGCAGGATTTTTCAGTGGTCAGAATCATGAGATTTTTAGGATTGGAGGAAATTTAGAGATTCAGCAGTTCAGTTCAACCTCTCACCTAGTATATTTATTTTCAAACACATGGATGCTGTATAAATACCTATAGCAAAGTTACTCTCCCTAGACATCATCAAAATAAAGGTCATGTCCTTCACTCAAGAATGAGTCCTTATTTCCAAGCCTGTAACTATATAGTGCTTCTATCTACATCAGTGGTAATCTTATCTTTGAAGTTTATCCCAGTCTTTTCCAAGGGTCCAGCTGCTTAATGGGCAAAATGTCTTTGTTGAAAGGGAACCTCAACCATAGCCTTCAGGGACGTCACCTGCAGCAGGCTTTGCTGTGTCCGTCTCAGGTTAGAATTGAAGAATGAGGAATGAGTCTTTGCCAACACAGATGACTCACCTTAATGAAAGACTTAGACACAGGTTCAAGAAGATCCAACTTTGGCAAAGCAATTGGGTGTATGTGAGTTTGTATCTGTTAAATTGTATTACAGAATAAATTACAAAGTAAGCAGTGTGAGACTCTTGACAGTAAATCATCTTATGAACAGATGCTGCTTTTCCAGATATTATTTAATACTTCTATTACTGATAATTCTAATAGCCACCAGTTACTGAGTTTCTACTTTGCAAAAAGTTTAAAGTGACATTCACTCAAGCAATTCAGCAAGAAAACCAAAACTGGTTTAATTTTACAGATGAGGGCAGGTTGAGAACTTGCCTAAATTTAGAGACAGAAATGAGGTTAGTTCTTTCTGATTCCAAAGTCCCTTTATTCATTTTTCTATGACCCTCTACTAACTTCCATTATGGATTTCAGTTGTGTCTGGACCACCCACCTACCCCCAACTGACTTTTAAGCAGTTAAGTCTGTAATCCTAAACTAGGTGAGAGACTTCCATTGAATGTAGCTTTTTCCTGGCAGTCCTCTGTCAGCAAGAAACTGAAAAAAATAGGTAGCATAGCCTGCAGTACACTGACTGCAGCATTTTTATGCAAAAGAATTGGTCTTAATTAAATATCTTGCCCGTGTTTTGATTTTTAATTTTCTTCTCTAATAACATAATGTACCTTTTAGAGAAAGGTTCAAATCAATATGACGTCTCAGTATCTCTTAGTCTTGTTAACTCAATACAATTGTTATCAAATTACTTGTCATTTAATAAACGTGTTCCCACCTTGAATCAGGGAGCAAGAGAGGAGTGAGTGCCTTCACCCACATCCTCCCTCTCTTTTTTCTTTTTCTTTTCTGGCTGAATTTTTTTGTTATTGTTGTTCTATTATAGTTGTCCCCATTTTCCCCATAACTCTCCCCTGCCCCGCCCATCTCCCACTCCCACAGTCAATCCCCAGCCTGTTGTCCCTCTGCATGAGTCACTCATACGTGTTCCTTGACTAGATCCTTCCCTTTCTTTTCTCCCTTATCCGTTTCCCCCCCACCTCTGTTCCCTGTCAGTCTGTTCCTTGTTTCCATATCTTGTTTCTATTTCCCTCACTTGTTTTATTCATAAGGTTCTTCTTGTAGGTGAGATCATATAACATTTGTCTTTTACCACCTGGCTTATTTAACTTAGCAAAATACTCTCCAATTCCACACACGCTGTTGCAAATGAGCAGTTTCTTCTTTCTTCCTGCTGCATAGCATTTCATTGTGTAAATCAGGGGTGTCAAACTCATTTTCACCAGGGACCACATCAGCCTTGAGGCTGCCTTCAAAGGGCCGAATGTAATTTCAACTCCTTAATAGTTAAGGAGTAGTTACATTTATACAGTCCTAAAATTACACCCAGCCCTTTGTAGGCAACTGCAAGGCTGATGTGGCCCCTAGTTAAAATGAGTTTGATACCCCTGGTGTAAATGTACCACAGTCTTTTGTTCCACTCATTACTGATGGGCACATGGGCTGTTTCTAGGACTTGGCTAATGTCAATAATACTGCTACAGACATTGGGGTGCGTATGTTTTTATGAATTGGTGTTTTAAGATTCCTAGGGTATAATCCCAGTGGTAGAATTGCTGGATAAAAAGGCAGTTCCATTTTTAGTTTTTTTGAGGAAATTACATACTCTTTTCCACAGTGGCTGCACCAGTGTACTTTTTTACCAAAAGCGCACTAAGGTTCCCTTCTCTCCACATCCTAGCCAGCACTTGTGGTTTGTGGTTTGTTAATGATGACCATTATGACCAGGGTGAGGTGGTGTCTCATTGTGGTTTCAATTTGTATCTCTCTGATGGCTAGTGATATTGAACATCCCTTCAAATGCCTATCAACCCTCTGTATGTCCTCCTTGGATAAGTGTCTATCAGCCCCTTGGCCATTTTTAACTGGATTTTTTGTCTTCCTGGTGTTGAGTCATAAGAGGTCTTTATATGATATCACAAAAAACAAAGGATTGTAAATAATAACTATGAACAACTACATGCCAAGAGATTTGACAACCTGGGTGAAATGAACAAATTTCTAGAAATATATGATGTTCCAAAACTGAATCAAGAAGAAGCAGAAAGCCTGAATAAACCAATAACAGCTAGTGAAATTGAAACAATAAACTCCCAGCACACAAAGGCCCTGGACTAGATGGCTTCACAGGTGAATTTTACCAAACACTTAGGGAAAGAAGGAACCCCTATCCTTCTCAGACTATTCCAAAACAATCAAGAAGAGGGAAGACTTCCACACTCCTTTTATGAGATCAGTATTATCCTAATCTCCAAACCAGGTAAAGACACACCAAAAAAAACTATAGGCCAATCTCTCTGATGAACATAGACGCTAAAATCCTCAACAAAATATTGGCAAACTAGATCCAACAATACATTAAAAAGATCATATACCATGATCAAGTGGGATTCATCCCAGGGATGCGAGGATGATATAACACTCACAAATCAATAAACATAATACACAACATAAACAAAATAAAAAACAAAAATCACAAGATCATATCAATAGATGCAGAAAAAGTATTGATAAGGTGCAGCACCCATTTATGGTAAAAAAAATAAGTCAGCTAAGTGGGAGTAGAGGAATATACTTCAACATAAAGGCCCCATATGAGAAATTCACAGCTAACATCATACTCAATGGGAAAAATCTATAAGCTTTCCCCCCAAGATCAGGAACAAGACAAGAGTGTCCACTTTTATCTCTTTTATTCAACATAGTGTTGGACATTCTAGCTTCAGTAATCAGACAAGAAAAAAATAAAAGGCATCCAAATTGAAAAGGTGGAAGTAAAACTGTCATTATTTGCAGGTGACATGATGGGGTACATAGGAAACCCACCAAAGATTATATATTTATAGATTCCAGCAAAATATTACTCAACCTAATAAGTGAATTTGGCAAAACAGCAGAGTACAAAGTCAATATTCAGAAATCAAAGGCATTTTTGTATATCAACAATGAAATAGCAGAAACAGTAACTAGGAAAAAAATCCCATTCACTATAGCAACAAGAAAAATAATGTACCTAGAAGTAAACTTAACCCAGGAGGTAAAAGACCTGTACTCAGAAAACTATAGAACACTGAAGAAAGAAATTAAGGAAAATACAAATAAAATGGAAGCATATGCTGTGTTCATGGGTTGGAAGAATTAACATCATTAAAGTGTCCATACTACCCAAAGCAATTTAAAGATTCAACACAATTCCTATTAAAATGCCAGTGACATATTTCACAGATTTAGAACAAATATTTCAAAAATTTGTGTAGAATCAAAAATGACCCTGAATAGCCTTAGCAATCTTCAGAAAGAAGAACAAAGTGGAAAGGAACATAATACCTGATATCAAACTATATTACAAGGCCACTGTAATCAAAACAGTCTGGTACTAGCATAAGAATAGACACAAAGATCAATGGAATAGAATGGAGAGTTTAGAAATAATCTGATCTCTCTATGGTCAATTACCATATTTTGCTGTGTATAATGCACATCCACATTTTTGGCTCAGACTTTCAGAAAAAAAATCCTTCATTTTATTTTTTAATTCCATTTTTATTTATATTTAGAAACAAAACTGATTATTGTAATCCAGAGTATTATTTTGCATATGGATATTGTTATTGCTTTCTAGAGTTACATTTTTAACACATAAGCATAAATAAAAGAACTAAAACATTTATATAGATACAGAATTAGTACTACCCATGTATAATGCACATCCTTATTTTTTCCACAAAAACTTGGGCAAGAAAATGTGCATTTTCACATGGCAAAATATGGTAATATTTGACAAAGGGGGCAGGAAAATAAAATGGAGTAAAAATAGCCTCTTCAATAAATGGTGTTGGGAGAACTGGACTGGTACATGCAAAAAAGTGAAACTGAACCACCAACTGACACCGTATACCAGAATAAACTCAAAATGGACAAAAGACTTAAACATAAGCTGTGACACCATAAAAGTCCTAGAGGAGAACATAGGCAGTAAAATTTCAGATATCACACCGATATATTTTCACTGATATATCCTCTAGAGCAAAAGAAATAAAGGTAAGGATAACAAATGAGACTACATCAAATTAAAAAGTTTCTGCATGGCTAAAGAAAACATCATCAAAAGTGCAAAAGGAACCAACAGCACAGGAAAACACATTTGCCAGTGATACCCTGAACAAGGGTCTGATTTCTCTCTTTCTTGATGATGCTTGGCAGAGTATGTAGGTGCTCACTGATTTCCACATAGCTCCCTTCTGACCCAAATTGCCCTCCTCAACCTGCCATTTGTGTGTTGGGTTTTGCACAATGAGAAATCAGCATAAGAATGCCCTCTCTGCCACACAGGTTTGTTCTGTCATTTTCTGTTGCTGTTGTTTCTGAGTGGCACTTATCCACCTCATAGTTTATAGGAAAGTGTGAAAATAATTTTAGTTCCTATATGGGCCTGAGACACTTGCTTTTCCTTCTTCAAGTTCACTTGATTTTACTCCTTTTTCTCACCTGATAGTCATCTCAAGGTTTCTTTCAGAAACCTCTTATAGAGACAGAACTTCCTCTCCCACCCCACCCCTGCCACACTTCTAAACACTTAAAAACAAACCTACACATAGCAGAGGTTAGTTAGGAAGAAAAGTGTGCAGCAACTAATTTCCCTGTGGCTTTTATCTTCAGAAATGTTAAAATTCCTTTTTTTGGCAGGGGTCGGGGGAGATGCACCATAGAAATGAGACATTGAACTGAGAATTTTTTAAACATCTTTTAAAGATTTTGTATATTTATTTTTAGAGAGGAGAAGGGAGAGAAAAAAGAGGGACAGAAACATCTGTGTGTGACTGCTTCTTGAGTGCCCCCTACTGGCACCTGGCCTGCAACCCAGGCATGTGCCCTGACTGGGAATCAAACTGGTAACCTTTTGGTTTGCAGGCCAGCACTCAATCTACTGAGCCACAGCAGCCAGGGCTGAACTGAGAATTTATACCTTAAGCATAAACTCAGCTTTTGTCAGGTTTAGCCCAGATTCTGGTATTAGCCAGAGGAAACTAAATGAGCTTGACAAAAGAACTTCTCCCTCTCTGGACCTTCGTTAACACATATTTAAAATGGGATTTGTGCAGAATAGATACACAGTTCTCCCAGAAGTGGTTCTTCTGTTCACCAGCAATGGATGGGATCTGCTTTTATTTTGAGTGATACAAGTGGTGAGCCATAATGTAAGAATCCTGTGCCTGGTGATCTCTAAGTTCTTTTCCAGTCTACAGTCTGTGGGCACGCTGTTCTGTAAGGAGAGAGAAGTCAGGCAAGGTCTCAACCCCGTACCCAAGACAACCAACAAACTGAAGAGAAGTAACTCGGTCAACTACAGAATGTGCTGTGTTCCAACTTGGGTGAAATTGTGTTTCTGCAGAAGAAAGAACCATCTGCCCCGTGATGGAAGACAGCACCTTGAGCTACAAAAACTATTTGAGTTCTGTGGACAGAGTAATCCCACCTCTACCCAATAACCAAGGATACTTCTTCAGCCAGGATGTTGTGTCAGAGTTACTCAAATTGTAGTGTCAATAGCTGCAATTTATTAGCTATCCATTGGCAAATCATTTGACATTTGTGTATTCATGCTTTTTTCATTTACCAACTCGGGCGACTAATAATACTTACCACATGGGGCTGCTAAGAGGATTAAATAAATTTGTATATAAAGCTATAATTTTAGCTATTATCATTATTATTGAAAACATTTTCAGATGATAAACATGAAAATTCAGAGCCGTCTCACCCCAAATCCTCTATTCATTTCAGCTCACTGAAGTGCAGATACATGCAGGACCCGGGGTTTCCTTCTGTCCCTCCTTATTCCTGTTAGAAATTTAAAGGCTGGAATAACCTTCCAATGTGACAACAGCTGGATGGCCTGAGAGCTCCACATCAGCCACGGATTTACAGCACTGAGAGACCCCCAATCTTATTTCATCACATTTCCTGATCGTTGGTTTGAAACGTTTGAGTATCAGTGGGTGGCAAATGCATTATTCTAGCTTGTTGAAAACTGAAATTCCTCCTGGCCCCAGACACCAGAAAAAGTACTGGCATATCTGAGAGGCATGCCCAGAGGATATGTAATCTCCTCACCCCACACAACCAGCCAGTAGTTCAAACCTGAGATGGGACATTGATTTCTTTATGTAAAGCAATTCAATAAAAGGGGGATTTTTGAACCATTCTAATATAACCTGTCTTACTATCTATAAAGTGAAGCTAAGTTTCAATCTCTCTCTTTTTTCATAGATTAAATTTTTTCTTATCAGAAAAAAATGAAACATCTGTCACCATCCTTCATTTCTGTAAACATCGACTGAGTACCTGTTACCTGTCTATGATGATACAGTGGTACAGACACTTCTGACCTCAAAACACTCTTCTAATAGAGACCAAAAGTAACCAATCCATCAAAATAACATGTGAAAAAAAGGGTTATAGCAAACAGTTATTGAGCACCTGTTTTCCACCCATTTCTGTATTAAGAGCCACTGCATACATGACAAGGTAGTAAATGGCACTTTGTCTTATTCTAAGAAGGTCTAAGACAGCAAGTGTCATGATTCTCACATCCCTGAGTGAGATGTTGGACCTAATAGATGTGTATAGAGGAACTGGAGAGAGTAAGTACTTTCTCTTGGAGCACAGCAAACATTTGCAAGAGTAACTGTACTGGCCATAAAGTAAACATCCCTTGTTCCAAATAATTGGTGTTATGAAAATCACATTTTTGTCTATAGTGTAATTAAATTGAAAATTTGTTACCAAATTTAACTAAAATAAATATAGATTAAGAAATTTTAAAGATTACTTCTAAACCACCAAAAGGTCACAAAAGAAAGCATACTGGATATTTTCAAAATATTTAGAACAGAATTATAATTAAAATACTAGGTATCAAAAGATAAATGACAAAGCTAAAGTGATACCCAGAGGGAAATATAGTCTTGAATTTTATATATACATGAGGTCTGTTTGGAAGAAGTCCAGCCATTGTTAATATAAGAACAGCTTGTGCAATATCCATGTGACCTCGCAGCCAAGGAGAGTGGACTGGAGTGCACATTTGTGACCAATGGTGACTTCACTGTACTGGTCAGTGGGGGTAGTAGATGCTATTGGGCGAGACTGTGCACTGTGTGGCTGTCACATTCAACATGACTGAGTGAATAAAGCAAGGAATCTGAATCAAATTTTGTGTTAAGTTTGAACAGCCCTCTGCAGAAACTATTTGAATGATTCAGGAGGCTTTTCAGGATGATGCAATGAGTGTAGTACAAATAAAAGTGTGGCAAAATGCTTCAGGGATGGTTGAGAATCTGTTGAATGTGATATATGTTCTGGAAGGCCAGCAACAAGCAGAACACCTGAAAATGTTGAATGTGTATGGGCTGCAATCAACAAAGATCAACCACCCAGGTGACTCAGCTCTTTACAGTTCAGATTTGATGTCTTGTGACTTCTGGCTTTTTCCAAAACTAAAACCACCTTTTAAAGGGAAGAGATTTTAGACTGTCAATGAGATTCAGGAAAATATGATGGGGCATCTGATAGCAATTGGGAGAAGTATGTGAGGTCCCAAGGTACTACTTACTTTGAAGGGGACTGAGGTGTCATTGTCCTATGTACAATGTTTCTTGTATCTTGTATCTTCTTCAATAAATATCTCCATTTTTCTTATTACATGTCTGGGTATTTTCTGGACACACCTTGAGCACACGTTTGTGTGTGTGAATACACATAATGAGTTTGACATCTAACTTAAGAAATATGGAAAATAACCAACAGAATAAACCCAAAGGATTAGAAAAAGATGAAATAACAAAGTTGAAAGCAGAAGTAAAAGATATAAGAAACAAAAATCACCATAGAAAGAATAAAAAAGGCAAAATTGATTCTTTTAGAAAAACTCATAAAGTTGACAAAACTCCTTCAAAGTTGTTTTGAAAAATGGAAAAACGGTGTCACAAATACTATTACAAATGATACGAGACATCACTACAGATGCAAGAGATGTTTAATATGTTGCTACTATTTGTGAAGAATATGGTCACCACTAGGAGGGCTAACGGTGGGAGTCAGGATGGACCAGGAAAATGCCTCTTCACTGTAAACTTTTTTGTACTGTTTAAATACAACTTATGTTCTTGCCCATTATAAAGTAGAATTAATAAAGGATTTGCCTAAATGCACATTTTTTTAAAAGCATTGCATGACAATTTTCTCTTTATAGGAACTTGAATGTGGAACATTATGGCCTATCCTCACAATGACCCTGTGAGAGATATTTCATGATTCTTGTTTTGTGAGTGATCAAATTAAGGTTTAGAAACAGCAATACACATGGCTAAAGGTAGAGAATAAGGGTGTATATTTACTATTTTTGATATTTAATTGTGAAAATTTTTAACTTAATACATTTTGAAAAAATTGTACAATAAATGAGATGAATATACCACCTAGATTCTAAAATACAATTCTTACAATATTTGCTTTAGAGGATAAAATTTTGAACTATAAATTGCATAGTGTTTCTACCACACTAAAACAAAAAGATTTACTATTACAAAGGCATTTGTGTGTGTCATAAAGGCAGATAACTGTTTCCAAATGTTACTTTTAGATATTACAGAGTATTGCCAGCATCTTTGAAACAGGCATATAGCTTCCTAAAGTATCTTGAAAGCAACTATAGTCCTTTTACTACTTCAATTCTGCATGTTGATCATATGTAATGCTTGTTTCTCCTCCCTCCTCCATTTTTTGGCTTATTCTTGACAATCCCAGGCAGTTTCATTTTTTCTCTTATTCCCATCTATTTGCATTGTTTTACAGGAATGAGGAAAATTTCCTCTGCCCATAGCCTTCTGCAAACCCTAGATGGGCTAAGCAAGAAAGATGGCAACGTTAAAATTCCTTTGGTGGCTAGCATATAATTTCCCTCAGGACTCAGCCATGGCTATATCCTTATGACATTATTTCTATATATTCTTGTAGCAAATATAGACTATTTTTGCCTTGAGCTACACAGTGCTGTGATTGTGTGAACTTGACTGAACTAAGAGACTCTCAGACATCCCGCAAAATATTTCTAGGTGTGCCTACGAGGGGTTTTCTGAAAGATATTACCATTTGAATCATTTGACTGAGTAAAGAATATCATAGTCATTGATGTGTGTGGACATCACCCAGTCAGTCCAGCATGGGCTTGAACAGAACAGAAAGGCCACAGAAGTGGGAATTTGCCCTCTCCTTTAGCTTAGACATCCTTCTTCTCCTGCCCTCAGACATCAATGTTGTTGATTCTTGGGTCTTCATGTTTAAACAGAACTATGCCACTGGCTTTCCTGGGCCTCCCACTGGCAAACAGTAGACTGTGGAACTGGTCAGCCTCCACAATCAGGTGAGCCCATCCCTCCTAGTAAATCTCTTTCTTTTTATCTTTATATATCCTATGGGTTTTGCTTCTCTAGAGAACTCTGATTAATACAAATGCCTTTCTTTCTTGTTGTTGTTTTAATTGGCCATATTTTCCAAACTTATAGGAAGGATGGTTTTTAAACTTTTTTCACATAGATAATGATTTATTAACTTAAATCCTGCCAATAATTAAGCATTTATTGAATAACTACTATGAGCTACTGTTATAAATAATAGGGTTAAAGTTTTGAACTAAACATAAAGAAATAAATAAATAAAGCACGGTTACCACCATCAAAACTAATTGTCATCTGCTTTCATAAGGTAGGCATTATTTTTTTTTCAGGTGAGAAATATGTAGCTCAGAGATGTCAGAACTAGTCTAAGGTGACCTAAATAGGAGGGGTCACAGCGAAGATGGAACTTAGAGCTGCCTTTCTCTGAACCTTGCAGTTATTCAATGACACACAGATGCTTTTTACACCACCTTAAAAATTAATGCTGAGGTTCAAGTTTAAACCAGATTTTGTTCAGAGCAGGGCGATCTTGAACTACAGCCTCCCGTCACATGATTCTTGAGCTAAGAGTGTTGTCTTCCATGTTTAAGGTTATGAAACAGTAAAAACAACAATAATAGAAACAAAAGAGTATGCAAAAAATGTGTGTGTGGGCCTGCAACACACAAAATACATATTATCTGACCCTTTGGAGGAAAAATTGGTCCATACCTATGTTGGAGTATCTGAAACAATTCATTTGTCTGTGGTTTGTTTGTTTTAATAATGTGGCTCAAATGCTTCATAAATAGTTACCACTGGAAATTATGTCACCCGCTGCTTCCTGAGTAAGTAAATGCCGGTTCACAGCCTTCCTTGGGTAGGTGGCTTCACACATTGTTATCTTTCCTGATGAGAGCGCAAACTGATCAGAGGTAAAGTGGATGAAAAAGGAAGACATGCTGTTTGTTTAAAGCACCATCACCAGCTAATGGAATTTCTCTCTCCCAAGTTATTGAAATCTGTGTGGGAGAGGGGTGGTTTGATGGAATCAGCACTTTCAGAGACTTCGACAGCAACTAAATTGGAAAAATGCACCAAACCTCGGGTTTCAGCGGGCTATCGACTTAATATAGATTGAGTCAGGAAGAAAAATATTGCACAGTGTGCAGTTTGCACGTCCCATCATCTCATTAAAGACTGTGCTATGGATAACACTGCTCCTGTTTCGCCTCAGCTCCCAGCTGAGTGAATCAGTCATGCAAGGGGTAATAATATACCATTTCATGGCACTTTGTAGGAACGGCCATAATTCAGCATGAAAACCAGCTTTGATTGTTATTTACAAAAATAAAGACTGCCCACGCCTACAGGCACTTGGCTCTCACTCCATTGGCCACTCCCATCTCTATCTTCTTATGGATGACCCACTCAGGGAAACGATAACAAATAGTGGTTTGGAAGTCTCTCCCGACCTGCCAGCTGTCCCATTATTTAATTACAGTTTTCTAGCTTCAGCACTTTGCCCTTACCTGGGAATGTAAGTGAAATGTGTCAGAAAAAAAGAAATAAATTACAAGCTAAATCAATAGAAAAGAACCTCACAAATTGGCATCACAAGAGGATATCTGTTTATCCAAAGGCTTTCAAAGTCATTTAGACCTTCAAGGGGAGGGAAAAAAAAATAAAGACAAGAACAGGGTGAGTTGGATTGGTGGTGGAAATACAAGGAAGATACTTGTCTGCAGACAGCCACAGTCTGGATCTGCCTGGGCTTTACGCAGAGCCCCGGTGGTGAGCCTTCACGTTTTGCTCCAACAAAGTCACCAAGATATGGTTTCCTAAGTGGAAAATTTAAAAGTATTTTTTTTTTACCTTGAAAGAGAGGTTTCCTTCTTTTTAATGCTTACTCAGGCAAGACAAATCCCAAAAATAAACAAATTGAAGGCACTTCTTCCAAAACTCCACTCAGACATAAAGGCAGATGGGAGGAACCACCTCTTCTGCTTTGCTCAAACTTGGAGAAAGGTTGGGGTGAAACCCTGTTCCTATCTCAGAGAAGTAACAGCAGCCTCCCTCGTGTCCCTAAAGCATTTTGATTGTTATTTTTATAGATATAGCAGAAATGAAATGTTGAGAATGTGTACAAATAATGATTCTGTACCCATTTCCAATTGGTTTTTTCCCCCACAAAAAAACAAGCAATTCTCCGACTCCCAGATGGGTGTCCTACAATTTAATTGAATTCTGACACTATCAACCCGGGGATAGCATCGGATCCCACAGATTAAGAGTTCAGTCTCGTAAATCTTTTCTCTCTCTCTCTCTCTCTCACACATACACACACACACACACAGACATTTCAGATGCCTATTGCAAGTCCAGGTTGTCACATGTACTTCTGTCCCACCAGCTATAAATTGGAGGTTCTAGTGCTTCCCTCCTTGGATTTGATTAATTTGTTAGAGCAGCTCACATAACTCAGAGAAATATTTTACATACTAGATTACTGATTTATTATAAAAGGACGTAACTAAGGAGCAGCCAGATTGAAGAAATGCACAAGGAAAGATAGGGGGAAAAGGTAATGAGCTTCCATACCATCTCCAAGCCTTTGTGTTGGCCAACCCAGAAGTTCTTTAAATCTGGTCTGTTGATTTTGTGTGTAGGCTTCATTACATAAGCACGACTAATTAAATCATTGGGTATTAGTGACTGACTTGACCTTCAGCCCCTCTCTCAGGGGTTGGGACTAAAATTTCCAATGATCCAATCACATCATTGGCTCTCCTGGCAACCAGCCCTAATTCTTAGGTGTTTTCCAATGTTATATCATTAACACAAAGTGAGATGTGGTTGCAAAGAGTTTGTTGTGAATATCAAGGCTTTTTAAAGATTTTTTCATGTATTTTTAGAGAGAGGGGAAGGGAGGGAGAAAGGGGGATAGAAATATCAATGTGTGTGGTTGTCTCTCACATGCCCCCTACTGGGTACCTAACTTACAGCCCAGGCATGTGCCCTAACAGGGAATCGAACTAGCCATCCTTTGGGTCACAGGCCAGCACTCAATCCAGTGAGCCATAGCAGCCAGGGCTGAATATCAAGATTCTTATCACTCAGAAATTCCAAGGGTTTTAGGAGTTCTTTTCCAGAAATTGAACAAAGACCACGTATATATTTCTTTATATAAATCACAATATCAATGAATGTATGTGTAAGAGTATTTCCAAAACCTTTAAGTTGTACCTTTGGGAAATGAGAGATTAGAACTGCACCTCCTGCATATCCCTAATAAAGATAGAGTATTGGTTAGGAAATATTTATCTCTAAGAGAAAAAAAACTTCAATTTATCTATAAGGAATAACAGTACTATCAGCTGGGGAGACTGGTTAGAATTCCAGGGATGTTGCTAACTTTATGGAGTTCTGGGACTTGGTTTCATCAATTTCTCTTCTCTCCTCTGCCTTAGTCTCACATCTTCTCTAGTACTCTCCTTCCTCTTCCCAGGTTAGTGGTTTTCTTTGTCTTGAGTTTCTCCTTTATGTTTCTAAATGACTTCCACTAAGAACTTCAGTTTCAAAGAGCCCAGGCTACCATTATCAGGGTTTAGGATTCCCAAAGGCCAGTACAAGTTTTTTTCCTAACCACAGAAGATAAACTCCCAGGGAGGCTTGATGATTTGCCCTACTTGGGTCACTGTCCTCCCTTTTGAATGTTCATTGTGCTGCAGAGGATGAATACTCACCTCTGAAGCAGAAGAATAATGCCCACATCATAAGGCAATTGTGATGATTAAATGAGCTCCAAGCTGTAAAACACAGACACGGTGCAGCCTACAGTGAGCCAATCCAGGTATTAAAGACATTACATTAATTTTGGACCCACTAGACCTCTCTTTTCTCCACTAATTAGAGTGACCATCTGTCTCAGCTTGCCTGTGACTGAAGAGTTTCCTGGGACATGGACTATTAGTGATAAATCTACTCAATTTGGCCAGGACTGAAGGGTATTCCTTGTCAATACTTTCAATACTAAAACTGGGAAAGTTCTGGGCAAACAGGATTGGTTGATCACCCTTCCACTAATTTATATCTCCTGGATTTTCCTCCTTTATTATGAATCATTTATTGTTATCATAATGAAGAAAAAACTATTCTCTTGCTATAAGAATGGTAAAATTTCCATTTAGGAGAGTCAAAATTCAAAATAAAACCTGTTTTTAAAAACAATATACCCCTAAGGGATCTTTTTTATACATATCTTTAAAGAATGTCTAAGAATTGTATGCACACATGCCTTGCTCTTGAAGTAATATATCAATATTTTGATATATTATATCAAAATATATCTCTGTCATCTATATTGCTGTCATCTTTTTTTGAGTTCTGACATTACATACATCAATAGCAAATTAAAAACACATGATAGTCATAATAGCTGTATTCTTAGGATTAGTTTTTAAATCAAAGGAAACATTTACCAAAGAGAAATTTTAGAATATATTTTAGGCATCACGTGTTTAAGGGCCCTACCATTTTCATGGAGACCAAAGTCAAAACTAAAATGTAAACAAAATGAAAATTGTAAGTGTTGTGTCTATTGCTAGAAAAACCTCACAAGCTGGAAAATAATGTTATAGAACTGTTATAATGCTAGAGGAAACAAAATAGGATGAGAGAAAAAGACAGCAAAAATGGAAAAACTAGAGAGTGAGAGGAAGGATAATGGAGGAAAATAAAATAGAGCAGAAGAAGGCATAATGGAGGGGAATAGAAAAGAAAAATAAGGAAATGAAAAGACGGAAGAGAAATTAGAATGAAGACAAAATAGAGTGAAAGAGATGAGGGAGAGAAAGAGATAGTCCTCTGGTTCTTCTTTATAAACTCAGCTCTAGGGAACATCTTCTTGCATTAAGATAATGTTATTTCAAAAATTATATCATATTTTTCTTACAGAAGTCATAATTTAAATCTCTTAATGAGATCTGGGAATGCCTTTATCCTTTCAATGAAAACATCATTTACTTGGAAAGGATTGTAGCAAGGATTTTATTTAGAAAGTCATATTTTAAGAAGTCAAATTCCTCAGATGTTAAGTATATCCAAATATTGGAAGCTTGCTAAATGTATCAGAAAAAAAGTAAAATTTCATTATTTTGAATCCATATTTATTAAGAGCTTTTAATACTATGTATGAAAAAAAGTCAATGACCCTGATTCTAAATAAATTATATGTTTATTCTTGGAATGATGCTGCAATGCTTTGAGGCAGAGCAACCCTATTGTGAGCATGGGGATAAGAGGCATGTTATAAAGATGCATAAAAATATATATGTATAGAAATAACCCTGTTCCTGATGACACTAAGCATGTGCTATATTAGTCTTAACTGCACAAATGCAAACATCTTTTTACACAATAAAAATAAACTCTGTCTTCCACTTTTGAACATGAGGGCATAAGAAGGACAAGTCTTAGTCTCCCCCTTCACGATAGAGCATAAGTTAGAATATGTACACAGTATATGTATGTAGCTGTCCAGTTCTCCCAACACCATTTGTTGAAGAGGCTATCTTTACCCCATTTTATGTTACTGCCCCCTTTGTCGAATATTAGTTGACTGTAGAGAGTTGGGTTTATTTCTGGGTTCTCTATTCTGTTCCATTGGTCTATGTGCCTGTTTTTATGCCAGTACCAGGTGGTTTTGATTACAATGGCCTTGTAATACAGTTTGACATCAGGTATTGTGATCCCTCCTACTTTGTTCTTCTCTCTTAACATTGCAGCTGCTATTCGGGGTCTTTTATGGTTCCATATAAATTTTTGAAGTGTTTGTTCTATGTCTGTGAAATATACCATTGGTACTTTAATAGGTATTGCATTGAATCTGTAAATTGCTTTGGGTAGTATGGACATTTTGATGATGTTAATTCTTCCAATCCATGAACACGGTTATGTTTCCATTTGTCTGTGTCTTCCTTGATTTCTTTCTTCAGTGTTGTGTAGTTTTCTGCATACAGGTCTTTTACCTCCTTGGTTAGATTTATTCCCAGATATTTTATTTTTGTTTTTGCTATATCGAATGCTTCTGTGCAGCTAAAGAAAACAGCATTAAAATAAAAAGACAACCAACTGTATGGGAAAACATATTTGCCAATGATACCTCAGACAAAGGTTTAATCTCCAAAATATATAAAGAACTCACATGACTTCACTCTAAGAAGACAACTAACCCAATTAAAAAATGGGGAAAGGACTTGAACGGACACTTCTCCAAGGAGGACATACAGAGGATCCAGAGACACATGAAGAGATACTCAATATTGCTAGCTATCAGAGAGATGCAAATTAAAACCACAATGAGATACCACTTTACACCGGTGAGAATGGCTATCATAAACAAAGCAATAAACAACAAATGTTGGAGAGGGTGTGGGGAAAAGGGGACTCTGGTCCACTGTTGGTGGGATTGCAGACTGGTACAACCATTATGGAAAACAGTATGGAATTTTCTCAGAAAACTAAAATTGGACTTGCCTTTGACCCAGCAATTCCACTGCTAGGATTGTATCCTAAGAACCCTAAAACACCAATCCCAAAGAGCATATGTACCCCAATGTTCATAGCAGCACAATTTACAATAGCCAAGAGTTGGAAGCAACCTACGTGCCCGTCAGTAAATGAATGGATCAAAAAACTATGGTACATAGACACAATGGAATTTTATGCTGCAGAAAGAAAGAAGGAGTTCCTACCTTTTGCAACATCATGGATGGAACTGAAAAGCATTATGCTGAGTGAAATAAGCCAGGTGTTGAAGGACAAATACCATATGATTTCACCTTTAACAGGAAGCTAAACAACAAAACAATGAAGCAAGCAAAATATAACCAAAGACACTGAAAGAGAGAACAGGCTGCAAATGACCAGAGGGGAGAGGAGAGGGAATTTCAGGGGAAATAGGGGAGGGATTTAGAGGAACATATATAAAGGATACATGGACAACAACTGAGAAGGGTGGAAATGGGAGGGAGGGGGGGAGCACGGGGGGTGGGATGGGATGGGAGTAATAGACAAAAAACTGTACTTGAAAAATAATTAAATTAAAAAATTGGGGAAAAAAGAATATGTACACTATATATGTGTGTGTGTGTGTGTGTGTGTATATATATATATATATATATATATCAATTGTGGAAAAATATATTTAACGTTATCTATATATCATTATTACAACTATGTTCAGACATTCAGATGTCAAACAATAGAATGCACAGATCTCGGAACTTGGACAGAAGGGAAAAATATGAGTTGAGCACTAGCTTTCTCTGTTCTCCATGGAACAAATGTCCACATCATGGACATATGGAGAGAAAACCCAGAAAAACTCCAGTGGCCTCACTGATTTGAGAAGATGGAACTCAACAAACATTTGGGGAAGGCTGATGAGTCCGGAAGTTGTGAGGAACAGTTTTGGGAAGAAAGAATTATGCTATTGGTCAAAGGACGCAAAATTTCAGTTATACAGAATGAGTAAATTCTAGAGCTCCAATGTGCAGTCTATTGACTAGTGTTAATATGATACCATATTGTGCAAATGAAATTTGTTAAGAGAGTAACTCTTAAGTGTTCTTACCACACACACACAAGAAATATAACTATGTGAGATTGTGGATATGTAAATAAGCTTGATGTAGTAATCATTTTACAATGTATATGTATATTGTATACTTTAAATATATAACTTTTTAACTAATAATAAAAATAAATATATTTGCTTATTTTTAAGAATCTTCCTTAATTCTCTTTTTTTCTTTTTTTATTATTGTTCAAGTACAACTGTCTCCATTTTCTCCCCACCACTCTCCCCAACTCCACCTTCCCCCACCTCCCACCCTCAATCCTACCCCCCTTTGGCTTTATCTGTGGGTCCTTTATACATTTTCCTTGATGACCCTTCCCCTTCTTTATGCCCTCTCACTTCCCCTCTGGTTCCTGTCTATTCTTTACTTCCCTGTTTCTGGTTCTATTTTGCTCGATTGTTTGTTTTGTTGATTAGCTTCTACTTATAGGTGAGATCATCTGGTATTTGTCATTCACTGCCTGGCTTATTTCAGTCAGCATAATGCTGTCCAGTTCCATCCATGCTGTCACAAAAGATAGGAGCTCCTTCTTTCTTTCTGCTATGTAGTATTCTATCATGTAAATGTACCATTGTTTTTTTATCTACTCATTTACTGATGGGCACTTAGGCTGTTTTCAACACTTAAGTCTCTTCTAAAACTGTTATTTTCCCCAAATTAAGGTGTTGGACGTTTGTAGTAAAATATTTTCTTCTCCTTATAAAATAAAAGAAGAGAGTTATGCTGCAAAAGAATGCTTCATCCGTGTAGGGGGTCCCTTTGTGTCTTTGTGAAGCATGAGACCACACAGGTATAGAGGAGAATCAACAAAGTCTAGGCAGAAAGCAGGGGAATTGCAAGCAGAACAATTCCCAATGAACATACAGTGTGGGGAGATGTTCATGTTTTAATAAAAAAAAAAGAGAGAGTCTTTGTTGATTATCTGGGGCATTCAGTGCAGATGCCAGAAGTTCATAACTTAATAATAAAGCTGAAATATCTCAGAAGTTAACATTCTCCAACACTTGCCCAAGGAAAGCTGAACCATAAAACAAATCTTCACATATTTAAAGGGATTTGAATATAAAGAATTTAACAATATCATAAATGCAGCCCTGGTGACATTTTTTTTGTAGAAATTGGCAATTTGGTACTAAAATTAATGTGAAAATTCAAAAGATCTAGAATAACCTAAACAATTTTGAAAATGAAGAACTGAGCTGGAGGACTTTCACTACTTAGACTTATTATTAAGCCACAGTAATTGAGGCAGGGAGTAGAAATAAAAATAGAAGAGAAATTAGCATGAGACTGAGTGTATAGGTCAATGCAACCAAATAGAACATTCATAAATGTAGTGCATATCAACTGATTTTCAACAAATGTGCTGAGGTAATTCAGTATGTTAAAGAATAGTCATTTCAGTAAATGTTACTGGAACAACAGGATCTCCATATGGAAAAAGATGAACTTCACACTGTGTAAAAGTTAACTAAAAGTGGATCTTACACCAGAACCTAAAAGCTAACACTATAAACTTTCTCAAAGGATAGGCAGGATAATTTTTATAGCTCTGGAGTGGACAAGATTTCTTTGGAAGCCAAAAATGTGAACCATAAATGAAAAACAATGATACATTGGGCATCATCAAAATCAAAATCTTTTGTTCTTAAATAGCCACTGCTAAGAGAATGAAAAGGCAAGTCACAAACAGAGAACATAATTGAAATATGCTTTCATACATTTGAATATATATTTGTCATACTGATATGTCAAATATATATTTGTCTTACTATGGGTGAATTTTACGTATGTAAATCTTACCTGAAAGTTGATTAAAACTCACATGGAGAATGATGACCTACCTGCAGATCTGTTCATCAGAAGATGAAACAATATCAAATTTGATTTCTTTGTTTATAGTAAACGTACCTACACACAGAAAGTTAAGAATGAAAGAAAAGCATCTAGAATGAAATATTTTAAATTATTTTGCATAGGTGGAGGATTTTGACTTTTATTTCCTGTTAAAATTTTATTTTTATATTTTCTATAATAAATGATGACATTTTCATAATTTAGAATAATAACAGAATTGCTTTATTTTCCTACACACAAGTATGTCATATTGTCTCATGGTTGGTTCCATGTTTACTGTGATGGTTAAATTCTGTTTAGGACTTAGATGACCCTCATTACTGATTAAACTTACCAATGTGAAAACCCCCTTACATTTCTGTCATTTGCAGAGGTGTTTTCTCCTCTGACTCAATAATCAATAGTTCCCAGTGTCACTGCCCCAGGATACAAGCTTTTGCTGCAGACTGTATCCATGTTACCAAGAGGATTGGTGAAAACCTAGGTTGCTGGGACCTCTCCCGCAGTTTCTGATTCAGTAGTTGTAACACAAGGAGAGTCAAAGTGTAGGTTTACAGATGAATCATGAATAATGGCCACATGGTAATAAATGGTAGCTATCCATTTCTTCCTGTGTTTCAAGTCATGAGCTAAAGGTTTGCCTGTTTTCTTTAGTCCAGAGATACAATCTTAATTCAAAAAATATTACTACCCCTATCATTATCTTCAGTGAAAATAAGAAAAATAACACAAATACAAGTTACCAATAACACCTACAAATGCAGCCCTTTGCCTGGAAAAATATACTAATTCATAATCTATAGAAAGTACATAAGCAACTTAGAGTAATCGAGTAAAAGATTGGCTTTCTTGGAGACATGCTCTGAGCTCATTATCTTTTTTAAAAAAGATTATTTATTTATTTATCTTTAGAGGGGAAGGGAAGGAGAGAGGGAGAGAAATATCAATGTGTGGTTGCCTCTTGTGTGTCCCCTGCTGGGAACTGGCCTGCAACCCAGGCATGTGCCCTGACTGGGAATTGAACCGCGATTGTGTGGTTCGCAGGCCCAAACTCAATCCACTGAGCTACACCAGCCAGGGCTCATTATCTTTTTTGTATTTATTCTTCTCATTACATAGCAGTTACTCCATCAATAGCACTTTAGGCTGAGCTTTAAATACTAGAATAGTAAATATAACTTAATTATTCCCAGTGTCCTCATAGTGTTTCCCCACCTTGATTTCTCCCATACCCAACACAGCACTTGGCCCTGACTTACAGTAACAACAGATACCAAGCTCTGTCCTAAAGACTTCACATACACTGATTCATTTAATATTCATAACCACATTGTAGGGGAGGTACAATTATACCATCATGGTCCCCATTTTACATTTTGTTTCTTAAATTTTCTCTAAGGTTGAGGAGCCAGCACCTTACCTGACTGCCTGGCCTTGGATCAATATGCAGACCTCACAACACATTTCCTCCCGATTTTACCATTTCACTTCCTCAAAAAAAAAAGAAAAGAAAAGAAAAACCATGGTGGGAGAATTTACAGTAGTGGAATTTTCTATTTAATGTAAAAAATTGGGCTTTGATGAGAAATTTTAAGATTAATTTTAAGCATAACATTCCAACTCTGAAGCCCTTGAAATAATGGGAAGTGATTGAAGGTTGAGTTTCTTAACATATTGGATGGAAACTTGGAAATGATTTTATTTCAACATTAAAAAAATGAAAAAATAACACCCCCATATAACTCTTGGAGTGGGTATAGGGGCTTATCATTCCCATCCCCAGGACAGGTAAGGGCACCTGGCACCTACCTCTACTATTCTTGAATTTCAGGAATGTTGGACTTGGTTTCAGAATTCAGAAGTTTGATGTGGAATCAACTTGAATTTAAAAAACAATTTGAGCCCTACCAGGGTATAACTGTCAAATTCAAAATTGTGTGCATTTAAGGAGTATCCATCACCTCACAAAGTTTTTCTGTGTGTGTGGTGAGAACCCCTGAGATCTACTCTCTTAGCAAATTTCAATCCTACAATAGAGTATTAACTATAATCACCATGCTGTACATGAGGTCCCCAGAACTTACTCATCTTACAACTGAGAATTTGTATCCTTTTGCCAGCCTTTCCCCCACTTTCCCCAAACCCCAGCCCCTAGCAACCACCCTGCTGCACTTAATCAAATTCAATATTCTGAGAACTTCTTGACTTGGGTGACTCTTCTTTGAGGTAAATATCAGATATAATCTTAGATAAAACTTCTCTCACATTTTTTTAGTTTATATGCACTGCCCTGATCCCACTTACGGAGAGAGAGAGAAATGTAAAGATGATATAGATGTAGATATAATGATATATATTGAAGTAAAATATTTGTAAAGGAAAACTCGAGGATGATGGTGCATATAAAGGAGGACATCACTCTGTTAGTGAGGGTTCGGAGAATAACTGAACATCTGAAATGAGTCCTGAAGCAACATAATAACTTAGAAGAGGAGGAGAAAGGGCTACCAGGCAGAGAGAACCACATGGACAAAGGCACAGAGGCAAGAAGCAATGGGGTGTGTTTGGGAATCTGAAATTCCTTTAACCTGCTAAGGGGGTAAATTTTATGGCAAGCAGTAAGGCTGGAGAGGGGTGAGAGCAATCTCATGAAAAGCCTTGTGTCCCTTCATCTTCAATATTGGGCTACAGAAAAGGATGAGAGAATCATTTTCCAAGTAAGCACCTTTCCCGGACCGTCTCTAGGGAGGTGCCTCTAACATAGCAGGGCTGTGTATGCAGCCAGTATTTGAAACGCTTTTCCTTCATGTTTCTTGATAAAGAAGGTTTTGCAACATCACTCACTACATTAAAATGCTTTCTTAGCTTCAGGGGACTGAAAGCATTTTTATTATGTTCCAACATTATTTATCCTTCCTGTACACTAGAGTGAAAGCTGAAATCCAAAGAGAGAAATCCTTCTAATGTCTAAAACACAGCCGTGGCCCATTTGTCTGCCATTGCAGAGGTAGAGAGATGACAAAAATCATGACAAAGGGCTGGTGCCTGTCCCCCAACCTCCTAGGACATATAAATGGGTGGAGACAAGCTCTCAGGGACATATCCAACTACTCAAAATTGAGCCCTAATTCTCATCCATGTCTCGAAGCTCCATTTCAATGGAACACATTTCAGACCTGCCTTCCTCTAAGAAGCCCCATCCATTCAGTCCTACTGTCTGGAAGCTCATCCACCTATACTCTTATCAGAAAGAAAATAATCTCACAGGTATAACAATTAAACAGTGTCAGTGGACACTAATTTATTTGCAGGAAATATGTAAATTCTTATTATTTTACAACAGAAACTAATTTTTATCAAAAGTCTCCAAATTGCCTTATTACGGTAACTTAGTCCAAATCAATGGAAGGGAATCTGAGCTAAATCAATTATTTTTCAGACACCTCAGGGGTTGCTTCTCTGTATTTTAGAAGGGGTCTGGGTATATTGCAGAAGAGATTTTTAACACCCCTTAGGTGGAAGAGACTTGATACTCCTTCATGATTGCCTATCCATATTAGCATCTGCTTGGGTGGACTGTTCCTGTACTGGGGCCTTTTGTATGCATCTATCCCAGTGGAAAACAGGTGAGTAGTAAATATTTTCCATTGGTCCCCAGTTTCCAGGTCATTCTGTGTCTTGTCTGTCTCCCAGCTCTTTCTGCCCTTGTCCCAAGGACCAGAGCAGGTTCAGTATGTTTCTCTTAGGCTTCCAGCCTCGTAGGCCCTGGTGCTTTTTCCACTGTACTGATGACAAACGAAGGCATCACAGCAACTTCTGTGTGAGGCCTGATGCCTCCTCAAACTTCACCAAGGAAATAATGCATAGATTCCCTATGGCCTTGGATCCCTGCTCATATTTGGGAATTTTTCCTTCCATGAGTGGCTTTGTGGACCTAAGGAAGTGAACAGAGTGTACTGATTCTCCTGAGAGACTCCCAACCCTCTCTCATTCCAATTTTATTTGCTTCCTCCTCTTTCAGAATCATAGCTGCTGAAAAGCAATCTCTCTCCTCAGTTCCTAGCACAATACCATGTGTACCTAAAGTTTTCATGTTTTCATTCTTTCATCTATCCATCCACCCATTCATTCTCCATTCCCCATATCTCCTCTCATGAACAACCACCAAATGTGATTATTGTGTACCTTTCAGTTTCAGTTTCCTTACAAAATGTGTGTGATTATTTTGCACATATGCATTTTAATTTATATAAATACTTTAGTTATAGACTTAATATTGTTTGTGGTATTTTATACTGAACAGAAATCCTTTGCCTTGTCTTCCATCTGTCCTTGTGTCAATTTTGGGATGTTTAATTTAGTTTGTGCAGAAGAAAATAAACTGGACGGAGCCCTGGTCTTTAATGTTAAACAGTTTAGAACTAAATTTCACTATTTTCTATGATCTTCTTCTCCTCAGACAGTAGAGGCCTGGTCTATTTTAAGTGAGAGGGACAGAAAGAAGGGACAAAATTAATTTCAGAGAAGAAAATCCCAAAAGTTAAGGCTTTAAAGAACTATCTTACTCCATGACCAATGAATAACCACATATATGTATAGAGTCAATCTTCTTCTAGATTCTTTATACCAAAGCATCAGCACCATTGACAGACATTCCTCTTGGCTGCATTGACTGACTTTCATACTATGATGCAACATTGATATATTCTAATCTGATGACAGTTCTTCCTCCAAGGAAGTCCTACAACCCAATCAATCTGGATATGAACATTCCAAGTTCTTATCAATCACCCTTTTGAGGACAATCTGGACTCACTTCCTCAAAGGAAATTTAAATAAACATTTGTGTGTAGGTTTTCACTAATTTGGCTCTCATGTGATTTCCAGGTTGGGAGTATTCCTGCTCGTACCCTCAGCACAAACAACAATGGCTCTGCAGTGTTTAAACAAAGATACAAACTTTGGAATAAGACCTCTAGGTCTTTAACTTGGCTCTGTGGTGAAATACAGATAGTAGTTAATGGTGTTGGAGTTTGGATATGTGAACTAACATATATGAAATGTTTAACACAGTACCCGGCACATAGTAACAGCTCAGTGTTAACACGTTACTATTTGTTGCATTATTCAATGCCCTATACTTTACCCATTTCATTGATATGCAACTTGTCTCTACAGATACCAGGAAATGTAACAGGGTGAGAATCTCTGGTATTGTGTGACATTTTTTGATGTAAACAGAAAAATGTGGCCTCCTTCTAAGGAAGGACCTTAACCTACAAAACAGCTTTAAAATATTGTGCCAGACACTGCAAGTAATTCTAACACATGAAGTCTGAGATGTCAAGAAAACCTTGGCAAGGCTATTTCTCTGGGGGCTCTAGAGATTTTCAAAAAGGTGCACAGTCTTGACCTTATGAAGCAACAGCACGATTTTTCTCCAGCATGAAGCATGACTGCACACTTCGGATAAGACCTGGAGGCCATGGCCCCAGGAAATTGGAAGCTTGGAAAATAAGCATTCAAAAGGTGAAAATGCCTCATCTGGTTATTAGGAGAGGAGAGAGAAATGTGTGCCAGGAAGCACGTGTGCCACGTGGATATGCTTAGTCTATCCAGCAAGTTATCCTCAGCTTACTGGTCTAATTGCATCACCTTTCGGGAACGAAGCTGAGGGTAGGAGGTCCTTATCCTCCATCACAGAGATCTGCTGATTCTGAACAGTGTTTCATTGGGGTTCAGGGAATAGTAAATGTTTCCAATTATCTAAAAAGTGTATTCAAATGAAAACAATTTGTAAACAATTTTTATAATCCTTCTGCAAAGACACAGTCACAGATGGCATCCTATAGTGATCTCTCTCCCTCTCTCTCTCTCTCACTCTCTCTCTGTCGTTCTCCTCTTCCCTTCATTTATACCTATTTAAACAACTGTATGGAGGTACATTTCTACATCATAAATATCATCTTTTAGAATCACACAGTTAAATGATTTTTAGCAAATTTTCTGAGCTGGGTGACCATCCCCATAACCTAGTGTCAGAGCATTTTCATCACTCCAGGAAGATCCTTCATGGTCATTTACAGTTAATCTCTCCTTTCTTCCCAACATCAGCTACCACTGATTTTCTTTCTGTCTTTATACGCCTATCTTTTATAAAGAATTTCATTAAAATGGAATCATACGTGATCATACATGATCTTTTGTGTCTAGCTTCTTTTACTTCACATAATAAGTTTCACCCACATTGCAGCATGGATCATTACTACACTCTTTTTTCATGGCTAAATAGTATCCTATTAAATGGAGATGCCACATTTTCTTTATCAAGTCACCCACCAATAGACATTCAGGTTGTTTTCAAATTGGGGTCACCATGAATTGTGCGGAGAACACGCATGTGTTAGTCACATGTTTTCTTTTCTTTACAGCACATACTTAGGCATGGGATTTCTGGGACATCTGGTAAACTTATGTTTAACTTTTTAATAAATTGCAGAACTGTTTTACATTTTCACCAGCAACATAAGAGTGTTCCTTCTTCTCTATGTCTTTCACTTGGTATTGTCTGCCTTTTGGATAATAGCCATTCTAGTAGACGCAAAATCTATCTGTAACTCCATATGACTCCATTTAATCCAAACAATCAATAAGATGGAAGCCTCAAAATCCTTACTTATCTTACTACATATATAAACAAGTCATGCTTTTCTGCTTATCAACAGACTTTTGCTTTTTTTTTGCTCGGTTCTTTTTTCTTGTCCTCCTCATTAATATACTCATGTGTATGAATACATACTGTATGTGTCATAGCATGAATTATTCTGAATAAATTTGGCACCGCAAATGGCTGGCACAGGTGGGATGCTCTGCCTTCTTATGCCTACGCAGACCTTGCAAATCATTTCTGCTGGGTGCACACAAGGCCTCAGAATATTTTCCAATGCAGAGTTCCAAGCAGCTGTTATCAACAAATTGGTGATGACAGGAAGAATGAAATTGATTCACCATGCTTCATAAAGAAAGATATGTATAGTGTTTTTTATCAATTAAATTTGTAAGCATGTGTTAAGCATTATTCATAAAATAATTTTAATGGTCTGTAATATTCCATCATATAAACACATTATAATTTACTTAACCATTCACCTATTTTGAATATATAATTATCCTTTGGTTTATTTCTTTTATAATTAATGCTACATATTTAACAGATCCTAGGAGTATTGGATCATAATAAAAGGTTTTTAAGTCTCAATGCATCACTCAGGCATTCTTGGATAACTTTAGTATTTGCCCCATTTTGTATTAGACCTTTAGCTCTCCATGACTTCTTTCTCCTTCAAGAGTTTGGGCAGATAGATGGAGCCAAATGTCAGTTATGAGAGTTTTCATTGTTATTCTCCACTCTTGAAAGCATTATACAAACAAATTTGCTTTAGCAGTGATTTAGGGTCTGTGCAGTCAATAGAGATTATACCAGAAAGTAAGTGCCAGGAGCGTAGGATGCTCTGCTGTTGACTGCTGTGCTCCCAGCACATGGTTGGTGTTCTGTTGAGTGACAGGGGCAATGTATGTGAAGGTTCTTAGCAGTCTTAACACAAGTGATAGCATCCCTTGATACAACAATTTCACTCCTGAGCATACACCTAACAGAAATGAACATCGATGTCCTCTGAAAGACATGTTCAAAAACATTTATTATGGCATTATTTAAAATATCTGGAACTATTAATAACCCTAAAGTCATTGAGAGTAGGATGGGGGGCATACATTTTAATACATGCAAACAATTAGATGCTACTCAGAAATAAGAATAGAACTAAATGCAAGGAAAATACCATGATGAAGACAATACTGAACGAAAGAAGTCAGACACAAAAATGTCTATGTTACATCATCCCATTTATATGAAATTCAAACAGGCAAGTATATGTCATGGTAAAGACCAGCAGAATAACCTTGGGGGCATATTGACTGGCATGAAGCAAGACTGAATAACTGAAGTTGTCCCATATGTTGATTTGAGTGTTATTTCCATGGATGCACATACACACATAAACTCATTAAGCTATGCACTTAGATTTATGTCCTTTTTTTACATATAAGTTATATCTAATTTTTTAAAGTGTGTTTCTTGATATGGCATTACAGACTTTTATGATCTTACTCTTATCTTCCTCAATGCTCATATTTTGTATGCTCTACTCTGGACAATAAGTCCCTGAATATAACAAGCATTATAATACTTCAGGATTTCACAGGCTGTATGTCCTTCCCACTACTCTTTTAAGCCAGCAAAACTGCCCCATAATCTTCAGATGTCTCTTCAGATGTCATTACTTTTCAAGATGTAATTAGTGCATTACAAGAATGCATTAGCCAGGTGGGCTTCCTTTTGCCTTCACACGTTGAGTATTTACTCCTAGCCCAAGCTGAGCCAAAATTGCTTGTGTTTTACTCTGCCTCTCCTACTAGAGTTTGAAGTCATGAAGGGCAGGGTCCCAGCTGAGCCCCAGCTTACAAGTACATCGCCAGGCACTTTGCAGGGGCATGATCAATGCTCATTGGATTGAATTCTGAATCTCCTCTCAAAAACTAAGATGTAGCATCAGCAGTCTGGATTTTTCTCTTCCCAAGAGTGTTGGTGTTTATGGGGCTTTTGCTAATGCCACACTGACATGTTCTTCATGCAGGGCCTGTTGGAAAATTAGATCAGGTGGCTTCCCCACTGTAACATATGACACTTCTCTAATTAGGGCAATGTTTAATTTACTGTCTCATGGCTTTCTGAATAAATATAAATTGTCATACTAAAGTGACAGGTGTAAAAACCCAGGATGGCTGTGTTAGAGAGGTTAATCTGCTGTTAATCAAATCAGTTCTGCTTGACTTTCTCCTAGGGAGTGAGAGATAATGGCCCTGTTTAACTGGAGATTAGCCAGCTTTTGGCTGGAAATCCCTCAGGGTTCACTTGAGCCTCTTTGTGTCTTGTTCAGAATGAAGATATTCAAATGTGCCCATAATTAAAATTGGGATCTTCTCCCTCCTTTGGCATCCATGAAGTGAGGACACTTTTCACTGAGTCTTTCCATTTACCAGGAGGTGATTTTTCTTTTAATCCAGTTAGGAATGGGATATTTTGGAATATTTCTATCAGGTCCCCTAAAATTTTAAATTCCTGACAGCAATAAAATAGTTGGCTGTCTCCACTCCCCTTGTTGCTTATCACAGCACAGTGGGGCATTTGGGCATTATGGGAACTGGCCTTGTTCTTGAATGTTCCTCTGGCCCAAATGAGAGTGGCTCTGGCCAGAGCCAATGGAACTGTTGACACAAGGTGTTGTGAGAGTTAGACACACTAGCAGAACTGATTTGAGATCTAGGAGAACAAATAGGGTTTCTCCTTAACTTTTTTCTGGACCACGTCATGTCTTCACCATGGGGAGAATGGCGCTACAACCTTGCTTTGTAACCTCAGAGATTTTCAGCCTCAAAAGCACTGGGGTTCTTACAGTCATCAGAGAAAACATCAACAGCATGGTGGGCTCCATCCAGCTCTAGGCACAAGGCAGTATGGTCAGTGGCTATGTGAGCAGCAAAACAAAACAGATGCCAGTGAGAAGCAATACCCTGCTCTGGGACTCTTAGAATTATCTTCAGAAGTTTTTGAAGCAACTGACAGCTTCATTATGCACACAGTGGAAGAGCAAACACAATATGAATCATTACCATTCATTGGAACTACCTATTAAAAGAAGAAAATATAATGGCACTATTAAGACTGAAAACTACAGAATCAAAGTGCTGAGTTCAAAGCCCAACATACTACACAAGTTATGTGACTATGAGAAAACCACTTAATCACTCTGAATTTTATTATTCACTTATGCAAAATTGTGTTGTTTTGGTTAAATGAGACAATATGCAAAATGCACTTCAAACCGTAAAGTTACTAAATAAGCATTACTTTCACCATTATAATAAGTACAAACTGTGATCATTATGACCTCATCATTATTACCATTACCACTGCCATCACCATCATTGCCATCAGCATCGCCGTCACCAGCATCATTATCTGCATCACTGTCAGTAGCATCACCAACATCATTATTATCACAATTGTCATCACAATCTGTACCATCATTACATTATAAATTATCATCATTACCATTATAATTACCACCATTTTCATTATTAGTACCTGCAGAATGATGAGACTAAGGAAAGTAAAATTAAATTGGCATCATCACCTCCATTTTATAGGTGAGGAAAACATTGATCAGAGTTTGAAACCAAACAGTTAATCAGGACTAGTGCTAGAATTTGAACCCAGTTCTTTCATGTACTAAAATCTAATGCTTTTCTCAAAAAAGGGGTTGATACAGACCAGAGAACATATGAAACAGGTGAAGGAACAACAGCAAATATTGCAAGATAATATATCTCTATTAATTTAAGATGTGACATTATTACATGATTAGTCGATTTGAAAAGAAAGAATACATTTCTAATAACTTGAATTTTGAGATTTATTTTTTCATTTCCTACTTCGAGATTAATGATGTCATAAAAACAGACGTATTCCCTTGCATTTTCCAGCCAACACCACATTGTTAATCTCCCCTGTGACCCTGAACTGTCTCTGGATTTTGGAGAGGCAGAGCAATGTATCCACTTTTTTTCCCGTAACTCACCCAGCATGTAAAACAAATAACGGGGCTGACATGTCTGAAGTGCTGTGTTGTGGGCAAAACAAGGAGGCAAGACAGTCTTGCTCTTCTATTTATGGTCTATAAACCCTTTACAGTGGCATTGATGAAGGGTTTATAGTCAGTACACAAGCTGGTTACACCATAAATTGTAATGTTATATGATAAACTGGGACTTTATAGCAGTAGTAGATATCAAAGAAAAAAATGAGTTGAAGTCTGAAAGGATCTATCACTGAAGATACTTGCCACAAGTTTAAATATTCAAGCTTGTTTTTTGTCTTCATTTCATTCAAGCATGGGATAACTTATGTTCTTCTGAGTGAGGATTTATAGATTCAACTAGACATCAACTGTGTAAAAATAAAAAAAAAAAATAAGAACAACAGAAGGCACCCTGAATTGTGAATGGCATAGTCATGATGCGGATAAGAAATAGAAGAGACATGCTCAATTATTCAAGCATTTGGGTTTTCTATTTTTACACAAGCAGATAACAGGTAAGTCTTCCCCTGGTTTACTGCCTGCTGTTGCAAGACATCTTGGTTGGTATATCAAGAAACAGAAAATATTTACAAGGGAAATGTGTTGAACATAACTTAATTGCCTTGAGTTTACATTAAAGCTAAAAGCAGTAAAATGTCAACAAATGTTAATTTCCCGGACTCTCTAATGGGTACACAGTCTCTCAGTTCTCAATTCTGTCCTTATTCATTATGGAACCAAAATTGCTAATATTTACTTATTATTTATTTATATTTTCATTTGAAAGTAAAAATAAGCTCATTTGCCATAATAACAGCTTAATATTTTCAGTGGTAAGAAACTATCTTTTTAAAGATTTCTATTAATAGCCCCTCAGAAGAAGAAATCAGAGAGTTTTTCCTTTTTGCATATAAAATATGAGGAAAGTATCATTAACTTAGAACATGATCATCACTCACTTTTGCACTTGCTGAGTGATCTGGAAGATAAGGTTCCCTGAATTCACAGAGGCAAGCAATGGCCTGATTTGTGGCTAAAACCATCCTGCAAAGAAGGAGACCTAAGAGGATCTATCCCAGAAGGTAAGAGTTCAGTCTCATATCACATTTGCAAGCCTGACAATATTTGGAATTGACCTACTAGAACATCCTAAATAACTTTGCCAGAGGCTGGAGGGACTGTCTGCTCTAAGCTCAATGGCCCAAGTCCCTTCAGTTCCATCAGTGGACACTATTTGGCAGATTTAAAACTCCAATTGCCATAGGCTGCTTATACCTGGATTCCTAGAGGTGCTAGGGCACCATTTATACTCTCCCAATTTCCTCAGAGACCTTTGACAGGCCTAGATGTCACCCACCTTGGCCTCGGCCCAGTTATCTGACTTCCCTCTCAACAAGCAGCTTTGGCAAGTCACTCGTGCTCTTGTCCACTATGACCCCTCCTAACACAAACTACTGCTAGAAAAACAAAACTTCCCAGTGTTCCTGGGACTGAGGCACTTCCTAGGACATGGGACTTTCAATTTACAACCAGGAAATTTCTAACAGACTAGGATGTGTTAATCACACTACTAGTGACCTTGAATGACCAGGAGTGGCTGAGATAGAGCAATTCAATTAGCAGCTGCACAAATCTGAGTGAAACTCAGAGGAGAGACTGAGGGGCTGAGAAAGGTATAGAGCTCTCTGTGGTGAGGTGAGGCTGTGGATGAGGACTAGCTAACTGATGGGGCCTAGAGCAGGGAAGGAAAATCAATATCAACTTATATGACAATTCCGACTCATTGAAAATGACTGTCTGTGGTTATGTGTAGGAAATATTCTGAGGCTATTTAACAAAAGAAATATGAATGATACACTTCACAGAGTGACAGAAAATGACAACAGCAAGTGCATTTCTTAGTATCCAGATGAGAGAGAAAAAGAATTGACTAAGAATTGGATGCAATGACCATTTAAATGTTAATTTAAGTATTATTTAAAAGATCTAACTAAATAAAGTAGAAGCATTAATACTCAATGAAGAAAATGAAAAATCACACAAAACTTGGATAAAAATTATCATTTTCTATACATTTTCTATGCATAAATACATTCTAAACAAATAACACCATGTATACTTGCTTGTCAACCTGTTTCTTTTGTTTTTTCTTGTCTTGTTCAAAAGACCATCTTTTGAATAATATTTCAGTCATTAAATACTATTCTACAGCTTTATTGCAGATGGCTACAGAGTATATCATTACATAGAATACATCCAAATTTGCTTAACAGCTCTCCTATTGTTAGATATCTGACTGCTAACAGTCACACAATTATAAGCTATGAATATGTCCACTTCAAATGATTCCACCTAATAACACATTCACTCCTACCACAACCTAGTAAAACTCTCATGTATTTTTATAAGAATAAAGGTAATGCATATTATATCACTCTTGCATTTATTTTGTTAGGGGACATTCCCGATAGTGAATTTTTAAATTCTAAGCATAAATCCTAACCCTCAGGATGAATCATCATTTTAGCGCTGGAAGGGATCTGCTAGTTTAGCTACTTTCAGTGTAGAAAGAGAAAAACTGTCCCTGAGGCTTGATGACTACTTGTTCAGAGCTGGGGACAACTAACAGAGCACCATGGACAACAGCTTCCCAAGTCACCTCTTCTAAATGAAGTGCAGTCCTTCCAGGCCCTCCTGCACCCAAATTAAATAAAAGCACCTGATCTTCTTGCCATAGACCCAAGCCTGATGAAGACAAGTATGGGCATCTGTGTCCAACACTGGGCGTGTGAAATTGTGGAGAAAGAGCATAGTTGATCGAACACTCTGTGATGCTGCCTCAGGATGCGATTCTTCCAACTGCAAGCATCTATTCACATTCCACCTTCACCCATTTATTGCTTATATTTATTACTTAACTTAAAGGACAAAGAGTGCATAACAAGGTCTTTAAACTGTTTCACTACTTTCATTTAAATAAATGTGTTCAAAAACATATTTTTATATCAACACCAAAATCCACATTTTCCATGTTTCTTTAAACATTATTATTTTTTATGTTATCCATAGGCCACCAAAAATTACTCTATTTATTAATGGTACATGGCAGATTCTGGTAAAGACTACATTTAAAGATATTCTGGGGTATTTTTCTTTTCCTGGCATGTAAGAAAAATAAAATCTGATGAACGTAGTTTTGTTTCCAACCAAACTGCACACTGTAGGTATTTAGAATTAAATCGTAAGTACAATAACTGCCTTAGAGTCTTCTCCAGCTTGGGAAAGCCTGTGCTCCCAGGGGTAAAGTGTTATTAATAAGCATGTCTTGCTTTGCCACAGCTCTCTTTAGCCTTTGCAGAGAAGCACACAGTGGTTACTTCCTTTCACCCTCAAGGAAACGGATGTTGGTTTGGGTTTGCAAACTGGCCCTGTACATGGAAGGAGGGCAAAGAGAACTAGGAGAGGCAGGTCACTCTAGATGGGAAGTGGCAGGTTAACAAGCAAGAGAACTTGCACAGGAGGCTTGTGTTTCAGGAGCCACAGGAGGAGTTGGCCTCCACACCATCCCCTGGAATCTCAAGTTTATACAGAGGCTTTAACTGGGTTCAGCCACATACCAGTCCCAGTGGTTTCAACAACACCCCACTTTCCCAAGGCTGCAAACTTGAAAATGGATCCTGATTGAGAACCACTGCTTTACCAGCATCAATCAAAGACCTACAGCCAAGATTGCTTTATCCAGCAGAACTTTCATTTAGAATGGAAGGACAGATAAAGTGCTTCTCAGATAAGGTCAAGTTCAAGGAGTTCATCATCACCAAGCCCTTATTATATGAAATGCTAAAGGGACTTATATAAGAAAGAGATGATGAAAAATATTAACAGTGAAAGGACAGCAAACACACAGTTATTAACAACCACACCTAAAACAAAAGCAAACCAAGAGGACAGCTAGATCAGGAGTGGAACCATAGAAATGAAGAACACATGGAGGGTTAGAAACAGGGGGGTGGGAGGGGGAGAAGGCAGAGAAAATAGCATAGATGGTAGGTAGAAAATAGATAGGGGGGAGGGCAAGAATAGTGGGGGAAATATAGAATCTAAAGAAATTGAGACACGTGGTTATAAACTAAGGGGGGGAGAATGGTGGGGGAGGGAGTGTGCGGGGGGAGGGGAATGAAGGGGGGGAATAGAACAACTGTAATGGTATAATCAATAAAATACATTTTAAAAAATATGACAGAATCTTGTTAGAAATTGAGAATCTCAGTTTCCTCCCACGCTTCATAGTCAGAATCTGCATAATAAGGTCTCCATATTATCTGTGTGTGTATCAAAGTCTAAGAAGCACTATGCTGCAAGGAAAGGTGTCTTACCTCATGCATTTTTAGACGTGGTCTGTCTCTCAAGATTTTGACCTGAGGTAGAGAATGATACTGACCCTGAAAAAAAACAATTAATGCATAAATAAATATATCAGCCTTAAAATTCAGTTATGAAGAAGTATATATGGCCCTCCTTGACTCATCCAAAGAATCTGAGTGTCATGATAAAACATTCCACTTCGATTTGTCACACAGTTTTGAATAGGTTGTAGTCATTGCAGACTGCTCCTGCAACTTGAAACTCAGTTAGAGGCCCAGCTGGTATTAGTCTTTGTAATAGTGGAAAGAGGCTTGGAAAGTAAACAACCTCCCTATTGTATGGTTTTGAATAAGTGACTTAACCTCTGTGAGCTTCACACTGTTTTTATGAGAATGAAATAAACTGATGCATGAAAATTGACTAAGACACGATAACAGCTCAGCGAATGCTAGCTCAGGTGCTAAGTGTTGTGTGATCTTGGGAAAACGTGTTTAAAATCTATGGAAATCCCCTTTCTCATTCTTAAATGGGAGAAATGTGGTAGAGATGCTTCAGTATTAAATGAGAAAACACACTTTTTTAGAAACTTAGGTGCCTGGCAGTTATACGCGCTGAATAGACATTTGTTATCTTTATCATTATCATGTGTGGTTTATGTATTTAGATTGGTCTTGATTTAGTAATTTGGCCTAAAAGAAAAAAATATACCCTTACTGCATCTTGTCTTTTCTGCTTTTCCTTTCCATCTCCCCCCATTTGCAAAAGTGTATTTTCTTTGTTTTCCTTTTTTCTCTGATGTACCAACAAAACAGCACCCTCATTTCATTCATATATTGCATCATTGCTGTGCTCTTAATGATCATCTCCCCAATTTCTGGCATCAGGAAGGAAGAGGGATTTGACTACGGAAATAATCTTGGTGGTATGCCAAAATTTTAATCACCAGGAAGAAACGGGCAGTGATCAGAGTTGGCATGCCTGAAAAACAGGTGACAATGACAAGATCCCACTTGATAACAAGAACTGAGATGGGGATGGGACTAAACAGTGGAAGTCAAATGTAAGACGGCAGAAGGCCCCATATTTCTGTGACTACCAAGCTCCTAACAGGTAGATCTCACTTGAGGCAGCTGCCTAATACATGAAATCACAGTTTCTAGCATGCAATCCTCCTGCATGAATAACTCTCGGCTTTAAATCCATGGCTTAAAAAAAAAGACATTTCCAAAAGAACAAATTAGCTAGCAGCTTCCCTCTCCCCTCCTCACCCCACCCAAAGTCAGAGAATCACTCCACAGCCTCTCTCTGCTACGCAGAATTACCCAACTACCTTCTAAATTATAAAAGGGAAATCTTCCCCACCAACTGTTCATGGCAGGGCTAGGATGTGCAGTGTTGCAAAACTGTAGCTAAAATGTAAACAAAAGAATCCCACAGAACAGGGGGCAAGCTGTCCACATATGCCATCCCAGAGGCTTCGATCAAAGGCAGAATTGCTTCCCCAATAAATGAAGCCAGTGCAACTAATAAACTCAGGCGCTAATTGCTGGCTGCAGATGTATTAACTGAAGCAAATGCAAAGGCAGCAACCATTAATTATCTAATGAGGCCAGCAGTCTTCTGATGAGGTGGGGGCTGATTAAATATTAAAGGATGGCATATGGAAAGTGCCAGAAACAAAAGATTTCAATCTGAAAAAAAAAGAAAGAATGAATGAAGGAAAAAATTGATTTTTTTTAATTTGCTTTTTTAAAAAACAAAAGCTATCCCTGTCTGAGAAAGGTAATTAAAGCCCCGTTGCTAGCACAAGTCTCAAAGTGAGTTTGGTGAAATCTCACTTCTGAAGCTTTAGTGTAGATAAAAAGGTTTCACATTAAAAGGGGGTGACAAAAATATTCCAATGTAAAAGCAGTTGCCTCTTTGTTTAACCCTTAGAGCTAGGGTAAATACCTGCTGTTTAGCTTTTTCTTCTGCTTTTCATTCAGTGAAAATGTACCTCCCAATTGAAACAAACCGGGAGGCATGTTCATGGGTAGGATCCTTGTGGAAAGTTTTTCCCAGCTTGGTCTTCAGGCTTCTCTTGTAGAGCTTGCATATTAAATCATAAAAGGAATTATTCTTAACAAGATATTAGCAATATGTCTGGCACCCTGCTAAGAATTTGACACACGTGATCTTATTTCACACCCCAAATAACTTGCAAGACAGGTATTCTGTCCACTTCAAAGGCAAAATATTTAAAGGTTAATGGGTAAAACGACTTGCTCAAGCTCATGTAGCTAGTAAGGAGCAGATCTACTGTCTTAGCTCATAATCGTTGAACCATATGCCCCTCCCACCCAAATAAGGGCAGTTTAATGGTCAAGGGACGCATGAAGATATTCATGTGTGACCCCTGCTTCCATAGAAAAAGAGGGACCAGATTTAAGTAGTTTTATAATTGTCCCTTAAGAAGGTCCAACTCTCAAGAGTGATTGAAATGCAAATATAAAGAGGTATTCTGTGGAGCTGTCTCTAACCCAAGGAAAATGTGGGTGACTAGATATCTGATTTTCTGGGTCAGAGGTGTTTCCTGGGGCAGACAGGACTTTATTGTTCAAGGTAGGACAGTTCTAGACAAACCTGGAGTGGCTGATCACCCTAGTAGATACAGATACAAGTTTCTCCAGGTCCTCTGGATAATTTAAAGCCCAAGTTATATTTGGGTGACATTTTTACCAGATATAAATCAAACTTGTATTCAAGAGGAATATAATTGAGAGTCAGGATATAGTAAAAAGATAACATTTGGAGTGACTTGGGTTACAATGCTCACATTAGTCATATCTTCCTCTAGATTTCTCAATTTATCCAGAAATTGAAGTGATTGATGAAGTGATCAACGTCTACATTTTCTTGCGACTTTAAATTCCTATTGAGTCCATATGGGGGGGAAAGAGTATTTAAGTCATTGTCATTAATGACAGTACCGACATTCATAGAGTACATTGCAATTTATGGAGTGCTTTATCTTGCATTATCTAATTGTATTCTTATGCATCCTTGAGACACAGGCAAGCTTTTGGATGTTATATTGAGAAAAATAACACTCATTAGTTTGGAGTTGTTATAGAAAACTTATTAAAGCAACTTGCATGAAAAATAAATCAAGGTCATAAGTTAAAACCATAGACATTTCTCTTTCACCATTCCAGTCATCACACATTGTATACTTGTGTATTTTAAAGAAGGCAAGATATATTTTAGAAAATTCAAACTTAGAGGTATAGTATTGTTTTTTTTGTACTGGAGAGAAAGATCCTTATTTTCTTTATCCCCAAATCTGTAGCCCAGCATCCCCTAAAGGGTATTCTAAAGCATACTACTTCAATGAAATATTACAGAAGAATAATTCTATACTAATTACAGGTACATTTAAAAGCACGGATGAATCTCAAAACATCCTCATGAGTGAAAGAACAGATTAGTTTTTGAGTATATTTTATTGATTATGCTATTACAGTCGTCCCATTCTTTTTCTCCCCTTTACCCTCCTCTTCCCTGTAACCCCTCCCACCAGCATTACTCCCCTTAGTTCATGTCCATGGGTCATACACATAAGTTCTTTGACTTCTGCATTTCCTATGCTGTTCTTAACCTCTCCCTGTCTATTTCATACCTACCAATTACACTTCTTAATCTCAGTACACTTTCCCCCTTTTCCCCCCTAACCCCACCCTGCCGATAACCCTCGGTGTGTTATCCATTTCTGTGATTCTCTCCCAATTCTTGTTGTTTGCTTAGTTTGTTTTTGTTTTTTTTTTCCATTCACTTGTTGATAGTTTTGAGTTTGTTGTCATTTTACTGATCATAGTTTTAGTCTTTTTCTTAGATACATCCCTTTAACATTTCATATATTAAGGGCTTGATAGTGATGCACTCCTTTAACTTTACCTTATCTGGGAAGCACTTTATCTGTCTATCCATTCTAAATAATAGTTTTGCTGGGTAGAGTCATCTTGGATGTAGGTCCTTGCCTTTCATGACTTTGAAGACTTCTTTCCAGCCTCTCCTTGCCTGCAAGGTTTCTTTTGAGAAATCAGCTGATTTTCTCATGGGCACTCCTTTGTAGATAACTGTCTCCTTTTCTCTTGCTGCTTTTAAGTTCTCTCTTTATCTTTAATCTTGGGTAATGTAATTATGATGTGCCTGTGTGTGTGCTTCCTTGGGTCCAACTTCTTTGGAACTCTCTGACCTTCCTGGACGTCCTAGAAGTCTATTTTCTTTTTTAAAATATATTTTATTGATTATACCATTACAGTTGTTCTATTCCCCCCCTTCATTCCCCTCCACCCACACACTCCCTCCCCCACCATTCTCCCCCCTTAGTTTATAACCACGTGTCTCAAGTTCTTTAGATTCTATATTTCCCCTACTATTCGTACCCTCCCCCTATCTATTTTCTACCTACTGTCTATGCTATTTTCTGTGCCTTCTCCCCCCTTCTCCTCCTCCCACCCCCCTGTTTCTAACCCTCCATGTGTTCTTCATTTCTATGGTTCCACTCCTGATCTAGCTGTCCTCTTGGTTTGCTTTTGTTTTAGGTGTGGTTGTTAATAACTGTGTGTTTGCTGTCCTTTCACTGTTCATATTTTTCATCTTCTTTTTCTTATATAAGTCCCTTTAGCATTTCATATAATAAGGGCTTGGTGATGATGAACTCCTTGAACTTGACCTTATCTGAGAAGCACTTTATCTGTCCTTCCATTCTAAATGAAAGTTTTGCTGGATAAAGCAATCTTGGCTGTAGGTCTTTGGATTTCATGACTTGGAATACTTCTTTCCAGCCCCTTCTTGCCTGTAAGGTCTCTTTTGAGAAATCCGCTGACAGTCTGATGGGTACTCCTTTGTAGGTGACTGTCCCCTTATCCCTTGCTGCTTCTAGGATTCTCTCCTTCATTTTAGTCTTGGCTAATGTAATTATGATGTGCCTTGGTGTGTTCCTTCTTGGGTCCAACTTCTTTGGGACTCTCTGAGCTTCCTGGATTTCCTGGAAGTCTATTTCCTTTGCCAGACTGGGGAAGTTCTCCTTTATTATTTGTTCAAATAAGTTTTCCACTCGTGGCTGTTTCTTTCCCCCTTCTGGTACCCCTATAATCCGGATGTTGGAACGTTTAAAGATGTCCTGGAGGTTCCTAAGCCTCTCCTCATTTTTTTGAATTCTCATTTCTTCATTCCTTTCTGGTCGGATGTTTCGTTCTTCCTTCTGGTCCATTCCATTGATTTGAGTCCCAGTTTCCTTTCCATCACTATTGGTTTCCTGTGCATTTCCCTTCATTTCAATTAGTTTAGCCTTCATATGTTCCTCTAATTTGTGACTGTACTCTACCAATTCTGTGAGCATCCTGATAAATAGTGTCTTAAATTGGGCTTCTGAGAAGCTGGCAATCTGTTGGTCGCTTAGAGTTATTGGCTCTGGGACTTTGAGTTCTCCTTGCACCATCTTTTGGGCTGTTCATGCCTGTTAAGTAGCAGGATCAGAGCCCTAGGTTTTCACCAGAGCAGGGCAACTCAGTCGCTGGGTTGTGCTGTTGTATGTGGGGGCGGGGTCAAAGAGGGACAATGGCTTCCCTTCGTCGCCTGCTGCCGCGACCCCCACCAGCACCGCAGCCACCACCATCACCAGGCCCACGTGCCTCGCTCCATGGCACGCGAGTGTGCCACCGCTGTCAGCCCTCCACCACTGGGTTCGCCCTCTGGGGCCTGCGTGGTCCGCCTCACTGCGCGCGAATGTGGGACCTTGGTCAGTCTGCCCCGCACCCCGACTAGTTCTGGGCTGCCTGCGCTCCTAGATCTGTCCTGCCCGACCCAGCCGCTGCTGGCTCCACCTCTCTTACTGTCCTCGTTGAACAGTTCGTAGCTGTCGGACTTCCATATAATTCCGTTTTCTGGTCTCTGGGTGTGTCTTAGTTCTCCAAAACTTTTGTTGTATCCAAACTTGGTTGTGGGAGAAGGCACAGTGTTTCCATCTATGCCTCCATCTTGGCAGAAGTCCCCTAGAAGTCTATTTTCTTTCCCAGGTTAGGGAAGTTATCCTTCATTATTTTGTCAAATAAGTTTCCAATTTCTTGCTCTTCCTCTTCTCCTTTTGGCACCCCTATGATTCAGATGTTGGAATATTTGAAGTTGTCCCAGATGTTCCTCAGCCTCTCCTCATTTTTTTGAATTCTTGTTTCTTTATTCTGTTCTGGTTGAATGTTTATTTCTTCCTTCTGCTGCAAATCATTGATTTGAGTCCCAGTTTCCTTCCCTTCACTGTTTGTTCCCTGTACATTTTTTAAATTTCACTTTGCATAGGCTTCATTTCTTCCTCTATTTTGTATTCATACTCAGCCATTTCTGTGAGCATCCTGATTACCAGTGTTTTGAACTCTGTATCTGATAGGTTGGCTACCTCCTCATTACTTAGTTCTTTTTCTGAAGTTTTGATCTGTTCTTTCATTTGGGCCAATTTCTTTGTCTGGGCATTCCTGTAACATTGTAAAGGGTGGAGCCTTAGGTGCTCACCAGAGTGGGGCAACTCATTTCACTGCATTGTGTTGCTGTCTGTGGAGCAGGGGTTAGAGAGGGAACAATGCCACTTGCTCAGCTCTTGGCTGCTTTTCAATCACTTTCCCTGCTACCCACAAGCAAATTGGGCCCTTTTAGTGCTGATTTTCAGGTGCACAGGTTTGTGTACATTCTAGGACCCTGTGGTTCTCTCCAACAAACTCTCCTGTGAAGATGAGAGTTTCTTCCACTGCCACAACCCCCACAGATTTTTACAGACAAAGGTTTTGAGGCTTTAGTTTCCCATGCTGGAACCATGGGTTGCTCCATCTGCCTCGCTTCCCAGTTGTTCCTCTCAGCTTATCTGCATGAAAATTCGGGACAGCCCAGTCCACCAGCTGCCACTTTGCACACCCAATTGACTGCCTTGCCACATCCCTTTCCACTCTGGCTGCCTGTCTCCACCCCTCCTACCAGTCTGGATGAACATTTCTTCTTTAACTTCATGGTTGTTGGACTTCCATACAGTTCAATTTTCTGGCAGTTCTGGTTGTTTGTTTTTTTAAATTTGTTGTTGTCTTTATTTTGGTTATTTGAGGAAGCAAAGCATATCTTGCCTGAAATCTGTGTGTATCCAGATTAGTTTTTGAATAGGCAAAACTAATTAACGGTGAAAAATTGCAAATGGTGGTTGTTGCTGGGTTAATGCTGAGAAAAATCATTAAAAGAAGCATTGAGAAACCTGGGGTGATGAATTTGGGTCATGCGTTTGCCAAAATTATTTTAAAAATTAAAATATAAAAGTTTAATTTTAATTTAATAATTTTTAAAAATCCTTCAAATGTGTGCATTTTACTTTCTGTCAGTTTTACCTCAATAAAAAAATAAAATTAAGCCTAATTAATAATATACATGCTAAAGTATTTATGTTTGAAGATTACTGAGGAGCCACAATTTACTTTGAAAGGCTTCCAGACATAAGATGAAATGATAAATGAATAAAAGGATAAATATATGGATAGATAAATAGATAGTAGATAGATAGATGAATAAAAAGACAAATAGATTAAAAGACAGATGGATGATTAATAGATAGATGATAAAAAATAAATCAAAGTTGAAATTGTAAAATCTAGGTGGTGAATACATGAGTATTCATTGTACAATTGTTTTAATTTTTTCACTTGTTGACAAATTTTTATAACAAAATAGTGAGTAAAAAATAAATAGATCATAATCTTAAGAAGTGTTCTATATTTAGGAAATGCTGCATGTTATTTTTCCCTCATAGCTCACCTTTTCAGGTGTTTAGAGCTCAGAAACATATGAAAAGCTTTAAGTCTTATAGTTAAAACAAAATAAGTAAACTTTAATTAGCCTAGTATCTTCTAAACACACTTGATTATGACACTCTTGTTTTATACTCTTGGCTTTATTTATATTTTTTGTTTGTATTAGTGGCATATCTTTAGTTCTTTAGTACACTTTGAGGCATACTGCACTATCAGGATGCAACACTAACAGGTACGACCAGGTATACCATAAGAATGCATGCTCTTTAGAATGTGTCAGATCATGGTTAGGATATCATAGTCATTAGAATGGGATTTTTTTCAAATTGGGCAGAGGTGTTTCCTATTTTGATCCAGAGTTTGCCTACCTGTAAGTTGTGTGATGTGGTCCTTGCTTGCAGGAATGTCATGAAAAGTAAATGAGGTAATTATGGAATATGGCTAGAAGAGGAAGAGTAGATGATGTCAATAAAACCCATTGTTACTTTTGAAAAGTTTGAGTAATGAGGAGGATAAACAAGGATAAATCCATACCAAGGCACACTGCAGTGAAAAATTAAAACAGCAACTATTTAGAGAAAAATTTAAAACTCCCACAGAGAAAAGATAATAATACACAAGTAACAATATATAGACTGAGACCAAACTTATCATTCACCTCAATGAAGGCCAGAAGAAAATGTAGCAGTGCCTTCAGAATTCCAGGAGAAAATTAGAAATGACCCACATGCTCCTCAATAGTAGAATGAATAAATAAATTGTAGCACATTCACGCAGTGAAATAACACACAACCCTAAGAAGAAAAATGATTGGTAACTGTATTCAAACAATATGAATGAAAGAGGCCAAACACAAAATAGTACACTCCTTATTATTTTATTTACATAAAACACAATATGAGAGAAAACTAACCCATGCTGTTAGAAATCAAAATATTGGTTATCATTGTGTTGGTGGGGGAAAGAATGAGAATGCTAGTGAGAAGATGACTTTGGGCATTGGACACATTCTCTTTCTTGATCTCAACTGTACTCATAATAGTTGTGCTCATCTAGCTAGCTAGCTATAAAGCTCCAATATAAAATTATGAGGTTGGAGACAAATTCAAAAGTCTTACTGTGCTAACATTTAGATTCTAAATGGATAAACAGACAGACTGAGAACAAACTAATCACAGAAATAAAAGAAGAAAACTAACCAAACTGAAGAAAAACATGACTTGTCAGATCAAAAAGACTCACATCTTCTCAGGATACATAGATTTATAGACTTCTAGCCAGTCTATAAATATCCAAATCTCAAAGATAAAAATAATTGTTTACGTATTTTTTAGTAGAAAGGACAAATTACAAACATAGAACAGAGGGTTAGACAGGTTTTCAATAGCCCATCTACTACATTTAAGAGCCTATGAGGACAAAAGGACAATGGTTAAAGTATGTTACATCTAGCCAAAATATGACTTTTATTCAAGAGCAGAGAAAAACTTGTTTGAAGAAGCTGACTGAGGAAGGATATCAACCAGGAGAAAATGAGCTAAAAATGAACATCTCTAGACAGGCAAAGACAAAGTACTCAACATATGGAGATGGACAATGAATCCTGCAAATAATCTAAGCAAAACACAGGAGTTGAGCCTATCAAAGAACAGGATGAAGGGTTTTCAAGACCTCAATAGGAGACAGTTAATGGACAAAAAGGACAAGCAGCATAGTGAAAGACAAGGCTCATTATTGGCACTTGGTGTAGTGTAAAATACAGGCTTTAACACAGGTGCTTAGAAGAGAAAAGCTAGTAAGAGGGTACTTCAGAGCAGCAATTCCACACCAGTAAAGTATGGTTTATCCTATCCATTAAAAAGAATAGAAAGGCACAATTTGATCACAATATTTTTGATCAAGGTTGGTTGTTGCCCAGACCTTATTGTTGAGGTTGGCAGATGTGCCTGCCAGTGTAGAGCAGACATGTTGCAAAACATGGTGGTGGTTCCTTTGCTTTCTGTGGAGAGGAAGTTTGGGGAAAACAGACAGAAGGAGAAAGGAGAAGATCTTCCGTGTTGAGAGCTATGGTGAGTGGACCTTGGAATACAAATTGCATTTTCAGAGAGGAAAGTTGCAAACATACCCTCGGGGCAGTTGGAGAAAGACTGCTGTGAAATAAAACCCAACAACCCACAGCTGTAAATCCCTTCAGTGTGACCAAGGTGCTGAGAGGTTTTATTGGCAAAGAGGGAAGTGTCAGACTCTGGAAAGCACATCACCCTCCAAAATGATTTCCCTGAAGTGTGAGGATGATCCTGCCCCCAACCCACATTTTATTTTTTGATAATCCCCCTCTTTATTATAATCTTCTTAATATCCATCTGTTACCCTTTAGGCAGAGGCTTCTTAAATTTCAATATCAGGCTATTTTTATCATAGAAGAATATGTAAAGCAATAGAAAATAGTTTAATGGATTTTGGAGCCTGTGGCCCTCTTTAGCATCATTTCCATAATGAAATCCAGTTATAGACATCCATGTTGCTACAGTTGACTGTTCACAAAAACGAGGAGTGAACATTTCCTTTGTGTAAAATATCCCAGCAAAGCAGAATGGGAGATACCCACTTGTGACACTTACCTGGCATTCCCTCTCCCACCATGCATTGGACGATTGTTACCTGATGTTTACTACAGTGATACCCAGTGGCACTGGGGACATGTGTTTTATGACAGGCTTCTGTGAAATGGCTAATGGAAGGTGGTTTTCATGGAACGAAGCACAGAGAGAAAATTCTTTTCCCTAGGGAATTACCATTATGGAAACCACTAAAGATTTCATGAGATAGTTTGGGGGATATACTACAAAGGGGATGATGGCCTTGAGCCTTGACTTCCATAGTTCAGGGCACATTAGGTAAGTCATTTGTTTGTTTTTAATCAACCAATTACTTCTTCAAGCCTTAATATAATAGCCTATATGTACTGATGAAAATAGATCTTATGGAGCCTTGGCTTTGTTAGCTAGAGAGGCTTTGTGTAACAAAGTGAATAATAAAATGTTCTCCTATATTTTTTCAAATATTTTATTTATTTATTTTTAGAGGAAGGGGAAGGGAGAGAGAAAGAGAGAGAGAGAGAGAGAGAGAGAAACATCAATAAGTGGTTGCCTCTCACATGCCTCCTACTGAGAACCTGACCCACAACACAGGCATGTGCCCTGACTGGGAATCGAACAAGCAACCCTTTGGTTAGGAGTCCTGTGCTCAATTTACTGAGCTATACCAGCCAGTCATCTCCTGCATTTTTGAAAACTGCAATCCCTAGGTTGTGCCCAAGGTAATGCAAACTTGAAAGAGAGCAAGAATTTGAATTTAGATGCATGTGCTATGTTTGAATTATGGGAGTTGGCTGGGTATTTTGTGATGTCAAGTAATTTAGGAATCCTATAAATGCAGCCTGGCCCCTGAACATCTGTCTGTCCAAAGTCCATGATGGCACCCAAATGGCCCAATAAATGAAGGAGACATTCTGTCCTCTGTCAGAAAAGCCTGAACCAACAAGACAATTACTCATGTCTTGAGTGATTAGTACTGAATCTCCAGGAAACTATGGGCAGAATTGATGGCCTTCTCCTGAATGAGAACATAAGAATAGGGAGGAATAATTAAAACAGAAACTAAAATAAATTGAGTTCTTATTGTATGTTATGGTAAGAACTTTTGATATTACCTCACTGATTTTTAAATTATGTATACAATCGTTTTTATTACAATCCACATTTTAGGTCAATTATAATAAGTATTTTTAGTGAACTACAATAGAATATACTAGAAAGTATTACAATACCTATAAATTGTAAGGGTGATTATTGTTTCATGAAATTTTTTTGTTGTTGTTGACACTCGACAATCTCCATTTTAAAGAAGAAACACTGAGACTTGGAGGGACTAATTGACATAAACAAGCTTTATTGTAAATCCAGTGTTGGCACTTGTACTGGAACCAGCTCTGCTTGTCTCTAAACCCAAGCGATTAAAATTTTTATGTTTTATTGATTTCTTAGCGATGATCAAAATCTGACCTGTTTTCAGATGGTGATATTCAATGAGAGACAGCAGGCTGCATCTAAGGATATATGGACTTAGTAGCAATTGAGACTGAAACCTGAATATCTTGGTGAAAATTATTCTATAGAAATGTAAAAGTATATACAGGTGAAACCAAACTATTCTGGGAAAATGTGTCCTCTACTTACTTCAGAGTAAAGTTGACTGCTTTTCTCTCTAAATCTACGGTATTGCTGAATCTATAGTGTTTGGTTTTCAAAAAGGGAAAGTGAACACAAGAAACAATAGTGTTTATACTGATCTCCTGGATCAGCTTATGTATCTTTTGCTCTCATTGAAATGTGCCCTGTCCAGTTAGATGAAAAATAATCAGCTGCTTGAACAGTGTGATTTGAGAAGTACCAGAAGCAGCCTTGCCTGTGTCATATTATCTTCTGCTGTGCAGCCATAGTGTCTGCAAAGATTATTGGATGTCACTCTTTTTAGTTAAAACAAGCATCTGTTCATTCAGTCATTCCACAATAATTATTTCATTTAAAAATTCTAATTGTCATAAGATAAATATAACACAAAGTGTATCGTCCTAACCATTTTAAAGTGTGCTGCTCTATGGTATTAAGTGTATTCATATTGTTGTGCAGTCATTGCCATTATCCATCTCTAGGACCCTTTTCAACTTACAAAATGGAAAGTCTGTGCCCATTAAACACTAACTCTGCATTTCCCATCCTTCATGTTGCTGGTTGCCACCATTCTACATTCCATCTCTATGAATTTGACTACTCTAGTGAAATAGGAGAAGCAGAATCATACAGTTTTGTCTTTTGGGGACTGGTTTATTTCATCTAGAATAATGTCCCCAAGGGTCATCTGTGTTGTAGCATGTGACAAGACTCCCTCCTTTTAAGGCTGAATAATATTCCATTGAATGAATATACTATATTTTGTTCCTCCATTCACCTTCTGATGGACAAAAGATGGGCTGCTTTTACCTTTTGGCTATGGTGAATAATGTTCTATAAACATGGATACACAAATATCTTTTTGAGACCATGCTATCAATTCTTTTGGGCATATATCCAGAAGTGAAATCACCAGATCATACAGCAATTCTACTTTTAAGTTTTTTTTAGGAATCTCTATATTATATTCAGCTATAATTATGAACCACCACCATACAGAGATGAATGAGCCTTGAGCACCCTAGCTCACAGATTAGTTGGGGAGGCAAATGAGTGTAAACATGCAATGGCAATGGTTGGGATGAAAGAGGTTATGAAGAAATGGCTAAGAGAGCATGAGGACACTAAAGAGGGTGTGCTTAGCTCCTCTCAGAGAGGCAAGAGAGGCTTCCAAGAGTTGGTGGCATTTGAAGTGAATCTTGGGTGTGTGCTTGCTAAAAATAGAGGCTTTTTATCCTGGAGAAGGACTGCCTCAGGATCTATGACTAGTGCCTTCGAGTCTCTCAAGAGCTATTATGTGGAAGACTGAGCAGATGTCTTCTGTGTAAGCCTGATATGCAAGGGAGACAGACTTCAGATCAATACAAGAATGAGAGTGCCAAACATTAGAGCTGTCCAGCACTAGTACAGGCTGTCAGAAAGCAGAGGGCTCCACATCACATTTCCAATGACAACTTCTCAGAGAATGACAGGGATCTTCTCTCAGAATGAAGATCCATTCAGCAGCTAGAGTAGGACTGGTGATTCCTAAGACCTCCTCCAACTAGTGGAATTGAGTATTCTCTAACATTAATCCCAATGAAACATCTCTTAGGATTCAAATTTATCCTTATACATTTTCCTTTCAATTAGCTCTTATAGATGTATCTATATTTATATTTTCCATATATAATATATTGAATAATATAATATATAATAATATATCTAAATGTGGATAATATATATATATATATATATATATATATCAGAATACCACTTTTTGTGGCCTGCAATAATAACAGCTATCTATTTAGCAACCTACTTGGTGCCAAGGACTGTTTTGAGAATATTATGTTTTCTTTTATTTTTTTATCTTCCTATTATTTTCCTTTGCATTACATACTGTCATCAAACTCACTTCACACACCCAAAATCTGTGGCATAGAAGCTGAATGAGTAACTTGTCTAAGTTCACACTGTTGATTGAACTTTGACCCCAGAGACTGGACTCTGTGCTAAAATAAATAGTCTTTATAGTATATATATTTTTGGTAGAGAAATATTTAAGTAAATAATAGTTTCCAAACGCCATTATTTCATAAATTCTCTCCACAATACTTGAAAGCACATATTGTAGTTTCTTCATTGACCCAGTGAGAAAGTGGAAACCCACTAGTCAACCAGCATATCTGTGAAGCCAGGAATTAAGGCAGACCTGCCTGCCTCCTAAAATTATTAAGGTTATCCTTCCACACCAGTCTTATCAGGTACTCTAACATCTTAAGAATAGGAAGGTTTTTTTGTTTTCTATTATCTAGCAAGAACAGATTATAAAGTGGAAAGTGGCATACCATAATTTGGAAAGACATTTACTTTTAACTCAACCTAGTTTCCGCTGCCCACTGACACCACCCTGCCACAAGAAACGTATTCTTTGGAAGTTTTGTGTGGACATGAATTGTAATATGAGTGCCATTTTTACAGCTAATGATTCACACAGAAGATGTTGTAGAGAGCTTGGTCATAAAATGAAATTGTTTCTTATTTTTAACGTTTATTGCTGGAGAGGACCAAGTTGAAAATCAAATACATGGGTCTCACAACTTTAATCAGGAGGCAACTTGATAATAGATTTTTAAACTTTAAATTTAACAACTTAACAACTTAGCAATTTAATTAACTTTTTAAACACAACATAACCAGCTTGTGGGATTTTCTGCTGCTGTACTTAATTGTGGCAAATAGCCTAAGAAGTGGCAAGAAAAACAGATGACACACCTTTATGGGGAAAGAGGCACCATCTGTAGTTACCAGCTAGAAAAATTCGTCACAATCCATTCCCTGGAAATACAGCTCAAAACTTGAAAATGTCCCTCTGCTGGCTTCTTCCTGAGAGTTTCACAGTAGCATCCCAACAACCATTAGGAGGCAATAACACTGCAATCCAGAATTCATTGCCGGTGAGTCCTGGGGAGGACCTGTATATTCTTCTAATTAATTAGTTAATTCAACTAATATATCCGAGATACTTACTATTGGAATAATTGTAAGGATGAAGCAAACAGAAAATATTCATGTTTCCAAAGCCCTTAAAGACAAGGGGAGGAAATCTACATTAATCCAGAAAAAAACCCATAACCCTCACTCCCATTTAGGAAGCATCTTTATTATTTGTTCTCTAACAGGAGATTTCCGTGTAATTATCACACTGAATCCATGTAGACCTTATTATTCACTTATCATATAGAAGAAAGGAGACAGAGAAGGGTTATATAAACAACTTGAAGTTCCAGAACTAAGTGACCCATCTTACATTCAAATGTTGTTTTACTCATCCAAAGCCACTAAGCCAATGTTTGCCAGTCTTGAGTTATGTCCATGCCATAGTTATCTCTTATACTATATCCATGTGTCACCTGAGCAAGTACCTATTTAATGTTTTTCTTAATGAAATGTAGCCCCATTTTTAGCAGCAAGTTATTTTAGATTCTTGGTTTGGTTTAGCTAAGGTCACATAGCTGCTCTGTGATTGGTCCAAGTGTTCAAATGGCTGCCTCAAAACCTCATGTTGCTCACCATTTTTTTCGTTCACCAACTCAAAGGGGGTGAGAAATTTTAGAACACCAACTATTACTATAGGAACCTTACAATGTTTTTAGTTAGTTTTATAATTTTTCATATTTATTGGTTTTTTTTTCTTCCTATTGTTTTCATTGTAGATGTTGTAAGATAAGCAAAATAAGGTTAATGTGTTTATTTTAAGGAACTAAGAAGAAAGCACAGCTGGAGAATCCCAATTATTAGAGTCATATGAAATTAGAAAATAGAGAAGTCAAACAAAGTTTTCCAGAATCATCCAGGTAAAACATGATTTTGTCTGACTCCAGAGCTGATGGCTTAGACTCTACGTTACACTTGTGCCCGTCTCACCATCTCTGATTCATCACTTCTCCCTTCTCAACTTTCTCCCAGCACAGTGTGCAGGCACCTTCTCCCATTGTCACTTTCCTGGGCAACATTGATCAGGAGGGGGAAGTGGGGAGAAATTGGGACAACTGTACTAGAATAACAATAAAAAATTATTAAAGGTATAAATAGGCCTCACTCCTCCAGGAGTTGCTGAAAAATAATTTCACTGGGGATGGCTCTTCCTTACCTTAAAACAGAACCTTCGGTGGAGCTTTCAAATAAAAATAACATGCTTCATTTATGGCAGTGTGGGTCCTGTCACTTTTGTTATAATAACCAGATACTTTAAAAATTAGGTTTTCCCTAGAAGTCATTCTTCATATAACACTGTAAACATCATCACTGAACATAGACGGTGCGAGTAATCAGGGACCTGTCCCTGCCCCAGATCCAACCCAAACATCTCAGATTTCTTTTGTTTCATGTGTTCAGTTTCCAAGTAAGTTAATTATGTTGTTATTGTCAAACTAGAGTTCCCCATGTTAAAGAAAAATGTCAGATGAGTATCACCCAACCCGATTCTTTAATTTTCAAAGAGGTAGAAACTGATGACCCAGAAGAGAGTAATAGACCTGCCCATGCTGACATATAGGACATGATAGGCAAAGCTGGCACAGAGGTGGACCCCCCTCTGCTCTGATCTGCACTCCTACAGAACACTGTAATACCATGGTGGACTCTCCTTAAGAATTGGGAGGGAATAGCCAGGCGCTTTCCTCTGCATGACCTATTTTTCTTTGACAGGGAGTCGATTTCATAGGTAAAATGAGAGGTTGTTCCTGATGGTTTCTGAGGTCCCACACAGCTCTCACATTCAGTGATTCTCTCTCTGAACTTTTATTTTTATTCTCCTGTGGTATGGGGATATAAGGCAAATGTGCTACAGTATGAGAAAAACTTTTGAAGTCTTAGTGGATCCTAAATAGACTTGTTTAAACTACACGGGGATTTGAATCCTCATGTAAGACATTTTGCTTAATTAAGCCACATTCAAACATGAAAAAGTCATGTTCATACAAACTTAAGGATCAGATTTACAACTGCTGAGCACCTACCTGGTATGGATTAGTCTCAATTAGCCACATCCCGATTCTTGCTGAGAAAAGGTCACCAGATATTTCAGTCTTTTCCATACTTAAAATTCAAGTCAGCTGGCTCAACCATGGTCAAATGTTTAAAATGACATTTGGTTTATCACAAAGCCTTCGTGGAGAAAGTAGGATTCATTCATTCATTTAACAAATTGAGTTCACTGTGCCACCCTGTATATTAAACACAAGGGATGTACATGGATAATGAAGACCAGTCTGCTTCCTGCTTCTTGAATATTGCAGTTTAATGAGGTTTTGGGAGACTGAATACCAATAGAAGGGGCGAAGCATGGTAATTTGGAAACCTCAGAGAAGAGATCTTTGAATAAGAAAGCAGCATACTGCAGTAGACATAAGACTTGTGCCCTTGCTCTCTTACTTAACGTTACTTATAACTATTATTTTTATTAAAAATGCATGGCAGTTAAAATAAACAGAAAGAAGACATTTGCCAATCACTTCATATATTATCATATAAAAAGCCATCATGCTGCAATAAATACAGGAGTCAGATATTTTTTGTATAAAACATTTTTTAAAACATCATGATAATCATACTAAATATTGCTTCTTACATAAATAGATTTAAGAATACACAAATACTTTAAGCTAGCATGCTATTTTTTAATTAAAATAATCACATTTTATGCTACTTGGAGTTAAAAATTAATGTTGATTTAATAGGATAGTTGCAATTCAAATAAATGCTTTCTTTTGAATGCAGGAAATATAATTTCCTAAAATACCCTCTAATGTAAAAAAAGATGATACAAAAACATTAAGAAATTGAAGTCATTATTATGTTTTAAACTACTTTTTGTTCTTAGATGATGTCATTTGGCTATGTGCTATGAAAGATGAAGCTCTTAACACAAATTTCTCCCAACCTCACTTCTCCACAACTTCCAAATTTTTATTGTTATTAATTTTGACATTGCCAAGGATGATGACATTCACATTTGGTTCTGTAACCGTGATTTTCATAATTGCTAAATATTAGGGCCATACTGAAATAGAAATAATGCTCATAATCTTTTGCCCACAATCTCTTCATTCTTGAATTCTTTGCATTAACACCTCTCATAAGTTCTGTCTAACATTAATATGCAAGAGAACTGTCTGGGGAGGTTGTCAAAATGTGGGTTATGATTTAGTAGGTTTTCAGTAGGGCCTGATATTCTACTTTGTTTCTAGGTAATGCTGATGCACCAAGATTCTGTAGTGAGAGCTAAGTTTCCAAAAAGCTCTGCTCCTGAGTTCTTTATGGAGACTTACCATGTATTGCCTTTAGAACAAATGAATTCCTTGGCTGGGATTATTCCTGAATCACATTTGTATATGTATTAGCTCATATTGTTCTGGCATTGAATTCAATTTTGGAGAAATCTGAGACCAGCCTGAATTTTACTTTGTAAATGATTTTCTTTATTTCCTTAAAGTTTTGGGGAAAAATAGTCATTTTAAAAATCTTTAGTGTTCAACATTGTAAACAAAATATGCTTCATATAGATCATTTGGTTTCACATTTTCTTCCAAAATGTGTGTCCCTTAATTGTGTAGACCGAGGGCGTCAAACTCATTTTCACTGGGGACCACATCAGCCTCTTGGTTGCCTTCAAAGGACCAAACATAATTTTAGGACTGTATAAGTGTAACTACTCCTTAACTAGGGGCAAGGAGCTCAGCACTGCCATGGGGCAGAAACAAAGTGCTGGGCCACATAAAACAAGGTGGAGGGCCAGATTCAGCCCGCAGGCCTTGTGTTTGCCACCTGTGGTCTAGACTGTTTTCTTTTCACTTTCAGAAAAGTTTTCTTGTATCATATCTCTGAAGACTTTTATTTTCTTCTGTTCCATTCATCGAGTTTTTTTTTCCTGGAGAGGTAGTCCTTCTCTTTATTTTAAATCATTTTTATTTGTATCCTACAAGTAATTTCTTCTCTAGGAGTGCTTAAATCTTTCAGAATTTCTATCCACATCTGCCCAATTTATACTAAGCCTTTTTTTTAATATCTAAAGGATACTTATCTTTCTGCAGTATCATTTTAGTTTCTCACTGTTACTTGTTTATCTCCTTGCATTGCTATCTCTTATTTATATTTTTAGTTGCCACTTTATCTTGTCTTTGAGTTGTTGTTATTATTATATATTATAGTTAGGTTAATCTAGTGCTTTGACATTTCTGTAAATCTTTTTTTTCTTGGCTGTTATGTTAGATATCCTTCCAGGTTGACCTCATTTTTAAAAAATCTTTTGCCTTTATTTATGTAGCCATTCTCTTGTTCCTTTCCTCCTAGCTTTACGTCGCAAATTTTTTTCACCTCTCTCATATTTGGACAAAGCTAGCCAGGTCTTTTTTTGTTCTCATAATATGTAGATGATTTCTTGACTCCTTTCCCACTGCAGAGGAGTCTACACACTAAGCTACTGTTGAGGACTAAGTATTGAGTATTTTTCCTGCACCCCAAGGTTGTAGCCTAAGGGGAAATGCTCACCCAAAGAAAAGTGCTTTCTCTGTTGGAAACAGTGCTCTGTTTAGACTCCCAGGTTCTGTTAAATATCCCAGGGTCAATCCTTTATGGCCCATCTTGTTTCTGTGTGGAGATGCATTCAAATTTATGCTCATCTTTTAACTCATTTCCTTCATACAGGATCATACCCATTTTTATATCCTTTTCATTTGTTTCCTCCTAGAAACTCTTACTACATGTTTCTCATCAAAAGAGGGAAGGGTTACAGAAAACATCCACTACCCCTCGTTAATCTTTCTCCATTTTTACTGTTGGCTCCAGATAACCACTGATCTCTTCTTATTCATCACTGTAGATTAGATTTTTTATTAATTATTATATTGTTTTCCATACAAACAACTGTAAATCTGTTTTTCCCACCCTGAATATAAGAATGTACCTGAGACCCATCCATGTTGCTTCTTGTATCAGTAGTCATTATTTTTTATTAATAAGTTGTATTTCATTGTATGTGTGTCACCCAGTTTGTTTATCCATTCCCCTTTTTGCTTTGTTTTTTTTTTTTTAGTTGGGATCATTATGAGTAAAACTGATATGATTATTTGTGTGTAAGCTTTTGTATAACATATGTTTTCATTTCTCATGAGTAATATAAGTAGAATTACTACATTATGTGGTGAGTGCATATTTAACTTTATGAGACATTGCCAGGCTGTTTTCCAAAGTGATTTTACCATTTTATATTTCTACCAGCAATACATGTTCACTTATGTTGTTCACATACTTAGTTTGTTTCAACAACATCTTGATTTTGAGACCCTACTTTTCAAGGAACTTCCTGTGTTAAGTCTTGCATGAGATAAGAAAACCATTAATGAAAGCAGGAGAATATGCTTAAATATGCTTATTTTATAAAAATGTTCATCAGATTATATTTGTTATAATGAAAAATTTACTCTGTAAAAAAAGAGGAAAAAGTGAAAGTTAAGGATGCTTATTCAGTTTGCCTCTCCCCAGATATTGAAAGAACTGCCCACTAGACAGCTTCCAGAAGGCCCTCATTGGGGTAAGAGGCAGGCCACACCAGGATGCTTTACTTCAGGGAACCGTTTCTTGATATTGTAGCACTGAGTTTTGGTTTTACCTTGCTTGGATGTTTGAAGGTGAACAATTTTGCTCTTGATTACATTTTATCTTTTTATCACATTTTAGGAGAGGTATGTTATACCCTAAAGTTCCAATCTACTGTTTTAAGATGAAAGATCCCTGTTGTTCTGGTACATCGTAAAGGTATTCTTTGCTTGACATTTTATATTTCTCTCACTGGATGTCCACAAATGATACACTAGGTTAAATAGCTCCAGGCCTCTGGCAGCACTTAGCTCCATTCCTGGCATGATAGATACTCAGCACTCCTGACTGACAATATGTACTCAGTAAGGTTTGCTGAGTTAATGAAAGGAGTAGGGACAGAGAGGGAGGTCCTACTGAGCAGAGGTCCTGTTATGAACCAGACATGCCTTGCTTCATTTTTATAAGAACCAGTGAAAAGTAGGTGTTCCTATTTCTGCCTTTTAGATGAAGATATCCATGTGTATAAAGAGTTTGTACTTTGGTCAATATAAACAGTAATGGCAGAGCATGGTTCCAAATGGAGGTCATTATGAAGCCATCATCTCTGTCCTTTCATTGAGACACAGTCCTAGCTACCTGGGAAAAGTGGAAACAGACTAAAGGACCACCTGGTACATAGGTGATATATCAAATGGCCCAAGGGCTGGATACAGCCCATGGATACTTTTTGTATATCTTATACTTTAAAAAAGAAAACATTGATTAGCAGTTATAAAATATTCACATGCAAGCAAGCTGGTTGTAGCACGACTTAAAAATCAGAAGCTGTAGCTACAACCTTCACAGGGACAATTGACAATGACTGGATAGCAACCTTCCCTTTTAAGATGACACCAGCCCTCTACAAGTCACCATAGCCTTCCCTCTCTGGCTACACTCCTTTACGTGCCTGTCCTCTTCAAGCATTTGAGTTTGCAGCCTTGACCCAAATGAAACTTGACCCAGGCCCTCTGCCCTTCCAGATGTTATGCAATGTAAGCGCATCATAGTTCAAGAAACCTTCTGTCCTCAGAAGGTCCCAGTCCCGACTAGAGAATGGTTACAAGAGGCTTCCCTGACACAGAATATTGTCTTCAAGATTTTTTGGACCCTACTTCAGAGTTTGGAAATGTCACTTTATTCAACAGCCTCTGTAAAGACAGTGATCTATGAGGATGGTTTGCACATCTTGCAGGAGCTGCTCTCAGCTGAGGCTCTGGTCTCTAGGGAAGACTCAAGGAGAGATCAGGCTTTTGTCTGTGAGGTTGTTTTCTCTCCAGGGAGAAAGAAGAATTAATGAGAGCTGAGAAAGGTCTGTTCTCCAGGTCCAGTGGGAGTGCCTTCTGAGGAAGGGGCTGCCAGGCTGCCTCCTCCGAGGGATGTGTTCCAGAAGAGCAATGATGGGAATCATTACCCACATTAACACTCCAGGGAAAACAAGCCTCTCCTCCCATCTCTCTGCTCTAGCTGTGATCTGGCTCAGTCTTGCCAAGGGCAACCTCACCAGCCTGAAATTTGCAGGTGAGGGTCATCATATTTTACCATACCAGAAGCCCCTCATGTCTAGCTCGTTAATTGTAGGTGTTTAATGTATTTAATGGACAAGAGATTGAGAAAAAAAGAACAATGTTGAAATTTCTGGAAAAGGCAAAACTATGAAGACAGAAAAACAGGCCAGTGGTTGCCTGGGTCTGAGAATGATTCAGGGTTTGACCACAAATGGGCATGAGAAAACTTTTTGAGAATGATCTAACACTGGACTGTGGTGATGTTTGCACAACTGTTTATATCTACTAAAACTCATCAAACTGTACACTTAGAATGGGTGAATTTTATGGTATGTAAATTAACCCTCAATAAAGCTATTACACACACATGTACAAACATACCTGAAGTAATGATTATATAATGATATAAGGAATAAGCAACATAAAAATTAATAAATCGTTGTGATAATGGTAGTGAATCCAAGGGTGATAGCAAAGAATTACTGAGCAGTGCCTGTGGGCCAGATGCTGAGCCAAATTCTTGCACACATTTGTCACTGTTTCTCTCTCCCACCCCATAAGATATGTCCTTCGCAGACAGAAAACTGAGGTTTGAGAGGCTAATGACTTCCTCGGGGGGGGCACAGGCACACAGAGAAGAGTCGAGATTTTAATGCAAGTGACCTGATACCAGGGATGTAGTCCTTTACTTACTGATGAATTAATTCAGTTGCTCTATTGCACAAGGTTTAGTGTCACCCACAAGTAGGTTTGACGTTTAACTTTACAGCTTCTAACTACCTGAACTAAACCACGTGCCTTTATCTCTAAGCCTCAGTTGTTACATCTGCAGGCTAAGGTGATAGTACCTGTCTCGCAGGTTTCTTGGAAGAAAGAAATGAAATGAAATAAAATATGTAAAGCTGGGCATATATACAAAGTTCTCCAATAAATGCAGATGTTAGAATATGCCTATCCCTCAGTAGAGTTGTCAGTACATTATCTGAGCTTAATAAATATCAGCTAGTATATAACTCTCAATATTGAGGTAATTTGTCTATCTAACAATCACTGGGCATTCATATCTGCCAAACACTAGGAGAGTCATTCAATCAGATCTTACACAGACAGTAGGACACTACCCTACTTTCCAGGAACAACAGACACATATACTAATAACTGCACTAAAATGTTTGAGTGGTTCGCAATGTGTAGCTCGTGACTTAACTGGCTCCTTCTACAGTGGCACAGAAGTAGAGGTCATTGTTACATAGACATAGCATCTTCACAAAAGACAGAATGTTGTGCTTAGTCTTTAAAAAGGAGTCTCCTTGTAGCTAATGTCTATTGTTTTGATAGTTTCAGCATCTGTTCAAACCACAGGCAGTGCCAAAGAAAAATTTTCCAGATTTGCAGATCTGTAGAAATCCTGGCTTTCTTTATTCCGTAAGGCTGCCTTATTTGGGGGGGGGGGAGGATCTTTGAGTTCCCTTTGCCCCATCCCTTTCATCATACAAATCCCAATGACTCCATTCTCAGGGTAAAATTCTCCGAGTGGAAATGTAGCTATGACTTCTTGGATGTCTCTGGTACCATCTACCCTCTCCATGCTTGCTTCCAGAAGCTGCCGTGGAAAATACAGCTTATAGCTTTTGGGGGACCCTGGGATCCAGCGTTGTGACTCTGCCTATGACATCTTCTACATATTCCCTGTTGTGATAAGGCAACCATTTGTGAAAAGCTGTTCTCCTACCTGGAGAGTGATTTCAGTCCTAGCACAACTCACAAACCCAGGTATTTCTAAATGATTGTAATTGGGAGAGGAGTTTGTTTCATTTCCCTCCCTCTTTATTTATCTTTTAAACCCCCAGAAACACATAGCTGCTGGCTATAACAGTCATATGTCTCCTCTCCCTGAACTTTTCAATTCAAGGGGAAAATCCACCAAGGATGAAGTCAGTGCTGTCAGTATCATTTAGGGAATAGCAGGAGATGGAACAACACAGGAGCTGTCTTAATTCAAATTTAAATTGCAAGAGTTAAGGCAGCAACTTAGAAAATTGTTCTTCTAATTCTTAATAATGGCTATCCACCTTCCTCAATCTGACTGAAAGTAGATCAGGAGGTAAAAACACTGAGGGCCAGGACCCAGAATATTGTAATTCTCCAACGCATCAAGTTAGAAAGAGAAGAAAATTCTGATACAGACTGACTTCTCTCAAGTGTCTTCATCTCAAATATGATTAGATGCGAAGGGGCCTCACCTTTTTACATGGGTGTACGGTCATTTATAAAACATGTACATAAATTACCTGGTTCCTCATTCCATGTTTGTTCTCCCAATTGCCTTAATAGACCATAAAAATGGTGATGCCACGGCAAACCATTAAGTGCTCAGCTATTTAGCCCAGCAAGCTTCCTTCTTTAATAGTTTTGTTCATTTAACATGTACAATTTGTAACCGAGTAACTGATTTTGAAGTAGGTCTGGAAGGTAAGCTGCCTCCAGGAGTCCTGTGTACTGACCATCCTGGAGGGAGGCAGCAACTCGCTACCTGGGCTCTCTGAGCACCTGTTAACAAAGCCAGGCTTTCAGAATGGTTAGAGATTGGCTCTTTTTATATAACCTAAAATGTGATTTTTTTCTATTATGGGATTATTTGGAGTATCCTAAAGAATTGGATTTACCCATGTATTTGCCAATTAATGCAAATAGGTACATTGTTGATCACTAAGTATTATTTGAATCAATTCTGACAATGCTTTCCTCTTGGACATCAACTACACCTTGAATTAAGTACAAAATCTAAGTGAACACTAAGAGAGTGGAGTGTGAGTTTGTCCCTGTCAAGTATTTAGTGTCCAAATTGAAAAGCACTATATAAACTTAGATAATTAACAGAGAATCAAGTGGTAATAATTTTGGCAGGGGAGGTGAGTGAGGTGGTGCATCTGTCCTGTAAAAAAGTTAAACTTTCTTCATTGACTGATGGAGGTCTATTGAAGCTGTCTGAGCATCCAGGATGGGGTGAATAGATGACTTATTTTCACATAAGCCACTTGAAATAATGCTGAACATTGGAAAATGCTCATTTTCTATATCAGTTAGGAGGAGGAGGAGGTTGGTGGTTCATCAAAATGGCACACACATAGTAGGGTTTCTCTGTTAAGTGACTGAATGAGTGAATGAATGAACAGGCTAGGTGATAACATCAGAGGCCCATTTATGAATTGAATGTGAGAACTTGCAACTGCCAAGTACTTGGGGCAATTATCTTGGCCTGATCAAGGGAACTGTAGGAGATGCCAAGTCATTTTCAAAAGGTGTGCTAGGTAAGCGTGAGATTCTGAACAAAGGCCAGGGGAGTGCTTTTGTTTCGTTTAATGTGGGCATTGATGGTCATACCACTAATTGATGATCTTCAGTTCTTTCCATCATCTCACCTAGGTTAAATGAGCCCAAACGTCCAGTACTTTAGATCGACTTGCTAGCATTCAATCTCCTTGGCACAGGGCCTGGATGGACACTAACTCTTGAGTCTGTAATTCTTCCATTCTTAACTATCACCACCCACTTTTGAAGAACTTACATTTTATTCTAATATATTTATTCATGCTCAGCCTTGCAGTCCTCACCACCATTCCACTTCATTAGATCTATATTGTAACCCCTACTCTAATTTTCCATGTACTGATGCCATCTTTTAAACCCGAGAGGGTGACCTTATTTCTGGGAAGGGGGCCACTCAGATTTGCCATTCTCTCCCATGTATAAAATAAATCACACAAACTGAATAGACCCAGTGACATTACAAAGTCAAAGCCAAAATGTGTTTTGCCCAAAGTCATTCTAGACCAAAGAAAATTCACAGACAGTGAAATGAATATTTTTCTTTGGTTTTGTGATATGAAAGATTTATGGGCCATGACTTTAGAAGCCTATTTAAGTTACGTAAAAGATGTCCTGATTTTCAGATGTATGCTGAAGGATTTAGAAATGGAGTGGCATGACATCCACAACTTTCAACTGAGTCAGCAAAAGCACATAGGCATATTCATATATGGAGACAGTATATGGACAAAACAAATTTGGTCAAATTTTATAATTGTTAGCTCGGAGTATTTTGTCTGTGCATTGTATTAATTTTTCTAACATAATGTTCAATAGATATTTCAGTTGCAATTTAATTCCATTTTATACATCCAAAGAGGTGTTTGCACTCTTCCATTCTTCTACATTATTGACTTTAATCATTTTGATGTATGGAACACTTTCACAAGAGCTCCATTCCATCATTCAGTTATATTTTGTATTTTTATTCTCTTATAACTGTTTTGTCCAGGTCTCTTCTCCTAGAACATGAATTTACTTTTTGCTTTTAATGCAGTTCTATACTTAACAAGAGTAGGCTTTTTTTTTCACTGTTTCTTTTCACTGATGTCTTATTTAATAAATCAAAACCATCTCTAGCCCCTGAGATTAAGCCTATCCAGTGCTCAATTTCTCATTAGGATGGGAATGTGTGTAACTTCTCTCAGCTAGGCTGCCACAAGATGACTTCACATTTAGTGATGATAGCCTAGAAGTTACATGGAATTAGATATGACTCAATTTAGCTCACTTTGATCTGAGCCTCTTAGCATAATTTTCAAGTGTTTGACCCAATCAAGATGATGAAGTGGAAAATTTGAGAAAACCTGATTACTGAAGAAATACTGGAAAATGTTTGAAGACAGGACACAGAATGGGGGACATTGCTAGGAGTGAGGCAAGACATGTCAGAATCAACCAATCAGAAAGGCACCGTGGTGTCACTCCTTGGAGGGGACACAGTTGAACAGGCAGAAGGACACTAATCTCACAAAGAGAACTGGAAAGAGGATAATGGTTGTGTTAGCAACTTCTTCTTAGGAGAGTTACTCCTCTGAGCCTGTCTGCAGTAACTGATGATGGTGGCATTGGCTCCCCTAGTGTTAGGGGAGGTCTTATTCTTGGGGAAGACCTTGACCCAAGGAAGTTCCAATGAAGATTTGCTGATTCACTTAATCTTCATAATGATGCAGGGTTAATGGCATTATCCCCAAGTCAAAGGTGCAGAAGCTGAGGCTCAGAGGTTTGAGTAATTTACTTAATGACACACAGCTAGTTAGCGGCACAGCTGGACCTCCCCTGTAGGTCTTTCAGACTCCAGAGCCTGAGCTCTTAGGCATGAAAGGAGAACTGACATGTCATTACATACTCCATACTCCAAGCTTTCTTTCCCTTCCTTTCTAACATTCCCTTCCTAAACATTCCATTTATGCATTCGTCAGTTGTTGGGCATTTTGGTTGTTTCTATATTTTGGCTATTATGAATTATGCTGCTACAAACATTCATGTGCAAGTTTTTATGTAAGCATATGTTTTCAGTCCTCTTGGGTATATACATAGGAGTGGGATCGCTGAGTCAATTGGTAACTCTATGTTTAACTTTTTGAGAAACTGCCAAACTGATTTTCACAACAGCTTCACTGTTTTACATTCCCACCAGCAGTGCATGAGGACTCCAATTTCTTCACATTCTTGCCAACATTTGTAATTGTGTCTTTTGAGTGTAGTTATTTTAGTGGGTATAAAGTAGTAGCTCCTTGTGATTTTAATTTGCATTTTCTTAATGACTAATTTTTTAGCATATTTTTATGAGGTTGTTGGTCATTTGTCTTCTTTGGAGAAATGTTTGTTCAAGTTCTTTGCCAATTTTTAATTAGGTTACTTAACTTTTTATTGTTGAGTGTTAAGAATTCTTTATATATTCTGAACAGCCTTATAGATATATGATTTGCAAATATTTTACCCATTCTGTGGCTTTTCTTTTCACTTAATAGTGTCCTTTAATGCACAAAAACCTTCAGTGTTGATGAAGTTCAATTTATTTATGTTAGTTTTCACCAAGATATATACCTATGTTTTAAGAGTTTTATTGTTTTAAGTGCTACATTTAGGTCTTTGATCAATTTTGAGTTATTTTTCATGTAGTATGAGATAGGGATCTAAATTAATTCTTTGCACGTAGGTATTCAGCACAACTTGTTGAAATGACTATTATTTCTCTAATGAATGGTCTTGTTGCCCTGATATAAAAATTTCCTGAATTTACTTTTATAAATTCTTCCCTACTTCCTTATTTAGCTATGTTTTTCATATGAACACAAGCAAGCAATTACACATACATGTATAAGTATATATGAGGAAAGACCAAACAAACAAAAAAACCCTGGAATTATCTTCTGGAGGATGGTCCCCCTATAGTACAGAATTCCTCTGCATTCATCCTAGATGAATATAGTACAGGATTCACTCTGGATGAGTATTCTAGGAACCCACCTGTGTCAGTGTAGCAGCTAGTGTTGTTGCGAGAGTCTGTGTTCAGCTTCAGTGAATTTCTGTGAAGACTCTTTTAATGCATTTGCCCAGTTCACAAAGGGTGATTTGTCATTGCACCTGCCCATACCACGTTAAGTGTTCAGCAGTTTTTAACCAAAAATGTCATAACTCCTGTGTCCCACCCTCCCTATTCACGAGATCTCACCCTGAGCAATTTTTGTTTCTTTGGATGAAAAAAAGTCCCTTAAAGGAAATATTTTGCCCATGTGAAAGAAGTGAAACAAAAAACAGCAAAGGCACTAAAAGGCATCAAAATGGGTGAATTCAAAACTGTTTGGAGCAGTAGTAAAAATGTCTTGATAGATGTATTGCACCAAATGGAGGTTACTTTGAAGGTGACTGAAGTTTAAACATGTAGAGATAAATACACATTTTTTTCACAACTTTTATAAATAAATTCTGGTTTTTCTTGGGCCCTCCCTTGTATATGTCTCATATATACACATATACACTTAAATGTGTGCATATGTGTGTGCATGTGTGTATATACACATAATTTTTTCAAACATCAGAATCTTTTGGACTCACACCTTTAAAAAATGAAACTCCCATCTGATAAGTATACTATTTAAAATACGCAGATAGAACTAAAGTAGGCCAAAATGGTACAGATTGGAGTACATTCAATATATTAGCTGTTAAGTTAATTCTACTCTAAAATTGCTCATCTTCTAATAGAACTCACTTATACCTGCTCTTTTACAGCAATTTTTCTCCTAGTACTATGAGACTTGTTGAAGAAGACCATTTGTGCTTAAAGAAATATCACCTAAAGCCATGGAGAGAGAAATGTAGCATTGAAAAGCAGACTCGGAGAAGGTGCAGGCCAAGGGAACTGTGGCCTTCGGGGGTCGTTTAGCCAGGAGATGATGCTTTTCTGTATTTAATATGCTAGAACTGGGAAAACCTAAAGATGGTCTCCCCCAGTGTTCAGCAGAGGGGTGAGGGCTCTAAGACGGGAACTGAAGCAGCACAGCAGAAGGAAAGAACAGGAAAGCTGGAGCCACCTCGATTTAACTTTGAATTCTGCCCTCATCATTTTGCTTATTTCTGTGGCCTTGGTCAAGTGACTTTTCTTCTCTGAACTGTCTCTCTCCATTAGTAAAATGACATGATGATACTTTTAGGGAAGACCTGTAAGGACTGAACAAACTATGTTCAACATCTAGCTTAAACCCACAATGAGGAAGTAGGTAATATAAAGATGTTATTATTATAATTATTACTCAGTTCTCAGTAGATCTTTTGGCTGGGGTACTTCTGTTTAGTTTCCAGATATTGGCTCAAACATCACTTACCCAAAGGAAACTTATGCAGCATTTTGTCTCACCCCCACCCACATACACATGAACCTCAATTTCATAGTGTACCTCCCCTCCCACGGTGTCAAAAAATCCAGCACTTTATTTTCTTAGTACTTGACAATAGTATGCAGTTACACACACACTCCACTTAAACAAGTGTGCGATTTCCTATTTTCTCATTTTTATTGAAATATGAATTAATATAAATGAATGCCACTCAGTATAATATAGTTCTGTGAGTTTTGACCAGTACAATAAGGTTACAACCACCAAAATCAAGATATAGAAAATGTACAACAGGTTTGTCTTCCAAACAATTTCTTCATATTCCTTTGTATTCCTTACCTCTCCTGAACACTAATCTTATTTCTGTCTATAGATTTAGTTTATTCAAAAATGAATTGCATCTTTTATGTAGCCTTTTGAGTACAGGTTCTCTCACTAAATAATGTGTTTGATAGTCATTCATGTTGTATGTACCAACAGTTCATTGATTTTTTTAAAAGATTTTATTATTTTTTTTTAGAGAGAAGGGGAGGAAAGGAGAAAGAGAGAGAGAGAAACATTAATGTGTGGTTGGCCCTTGCACGGCCCCAACTGTGGTCTGGCCTGCAACCCAGGCGTGTGCCCTGACTGGGAATTGAACCAGCCACCCTTTGGTTCACAGACCCATGCTCAATCCACTGAGCCACACCTACCAGGGAAGTCCATTGATTTTAATTGCTGAGTAGTATTCCATTGAATGGATGTACCTGTTTGTTATCCATTCACCCATTGAAAGGTATTTGGATTCTTTCCAAATTTAGATGATTGTAAATTAAAGTACTGCATATGATCATGAACAGATTTTTTTATGAGATGCTAACTTTTTATTTCACTTGAGGTAATATGTAGGAGTGAAATTTCTGGGCTTATATGCAGTATTTAATTCCTTAAAAAAGTAGAATACCTATAGCAGATATAATACAATATTGGTTTGATAAATGTGAGTTGTAAGAACCTATGTGCTCTGCATAATGTTCTTATGCTTACAACACTTTATTAAAAGTAAAACTCACAAAGTCAACTCAACAGCTCAGGTGATAAAAGTACCGCTGATTTTCTCAGGGTATGCACACGGACTTTTCATGGTGATAAACTCTTTTGCTGGCTAGAGATACTAATAGTTTTAACGATTCTACTAAAACCACTTAATGGTTCTATAAATAGAAATGAATCAATCTTATCTAGAGCTCACACGGTGGCCCCTTTGGATGATGCAAGTCTAAGTCTCTCTTTATGGGTTTACCTTCCAGGCACTACTGAACTCCACACAGATGCCCACAGTTCTCTTCCTCCCTGACCTTCATTCCCTCTTCCTTTTCCATCTCCCTTCTGCCTCCACCTGACCTGGGGGGCCATCTTCACTCACTTACTGCTCCTTCCCTTACACATGTTCTTCCAAAAGGAGCTTTCCAGAGTGGGCAGAGAATCTGCAAGCCATTAACTTCTCTTATAAATATAGATCGTAATAGTATCCCATAGCTGGTGTGAGGAAGAGGATGACAAAATAAGAGGATGGAGATGGAAAACGTATGGTGCTGATCCAGAACAAACAGATGAAGGTACAGAGAATCACCACCTACCACATAATTATCAGTCAGCAAAATATCAGGTGGCCCCCACCAGCCTTCAGGAAGGTGACAGTGGGGACACCTTCAGGCATAAAATGCTTTATATAAAGTGCCTTTGGATTATATTTCAAAAAATGGCTTTAGCTGTGGTAGTGATTAATGATCTTTTAAGCTTACAAAACATTCGTCAGCTTAGCACTCAGGCCCTTCAGGTAATGCGAAGAGTGAACATTGACTGGAAACATGAAATATGGGCCTGTTCACCATCCACTAACTAAAATGTTTCATCTGGTAATCCCTCTGGAGCAAGATTGACATTGGGTTTCACAAACAGCTTTTTCATTTAAATTAGATTTAAGGGATTCTCTCCTGCCATCCTCTGACTTCTTATACTTTAGCATTTTCTGGCTTCTTCTTTTTTCCATTACCTCTCCAATAATCATCTTCAAGTCAAGTATTTCCAGGGAGAAAATCATATGTGGAGCTGAACAATCATTAACAACTCCACTGGAAGTTTAGGATGATGATATGTTTTGTGAGAAGTGGGCTAACAATTTCCCAACTAAAAGAATTATGAGGAAGTCTGATGTATACTTGGAATTTTGTTCTTAGGAACATTGTTTCAGGAATCGTCAACTTGACTTGTGAGACACAGATTCAGCTTTACTTCTTCTAAGGAGCCATTTATGTTTCTGCCCACTCCACCCAGACAGAAGTGTATACTCCTCACTCATAACCCACATAGTACTCTCCTCTTACTTCCATGAAGGTATTTATCATGATATTTCATGAACCTTTTCTCACATGCCCATCACCAGCATTATTTCTGTGCCCCCAATACCAGAAGGTCATCTCAGTTATGACTGAATGTTCCCTCCCTCATCTTTGTTAGTGTCTGGCACAAAACAGACACTAACTAAATATGTGGTGCATGAATGCAATAATCTTTCTGAGTATAGAATCTTTGCTTAAACCCTGAGAGAGTGAGAAGAAAAGCCAGCAGTCAAGCAGGCAGGCAAGAAGGAAAGAAAAAAGAAAGGAAAGAAAAAGAAAATTATATCCCATGACAAATCTAATTGAACAACATTTTCAAGATAAGAAACAGCTAAAAGAGAAAATTTTGGAAGAGGTGAAGAATCTTTAAGATAGGAGACAAAATTAGTTAGTCTAAAATATAAGATTTAACATTACCAATTATGTTTTTTTCTTTCTGCTATTATACTTATTTTCATTGAGTCATAAACTGCATAATCTCCCAAGGCATTTCTATATACAAGGTTTCACCAATTTTTGGTGTTCTGCTAAAAATAAAATTAAAAAGAAATAAATGAGGCCATGGTGCCAGGCTTTTAGACAATGCTTCTGTCTATAGTCTCTTAGAGAATCACTGAAAGCAACAGCATACATAATTATCTGAGAAATCCTGTTCTAGAGATAATATTCTAGCATTTAATTTTGTTGCACCCAGTTTACACAATTACTTTTGGCCCCCTAACCCTTGTTTTTTCATAAGCATATTTATTAATAAAGATACTTAAAATTGAAAGCAACAGAAACCCAATTCTAATTTATTTAATCAAATAAACAGATTTATTGCACCAAGTAATTGTGTTGAACAAGGGTGAAGTTCAGGCATGGTTGACTCCAATGACCAAATAATGTTGTTTGTCGATCTTTAAACTGTGCTTTTCTCTGTGTGCAGTTCATCTCAGGAAATCTATACCTGAGTTGTTAAAATACAGACAATACTAGCTCTAAGATTTCTATGAGAATAGAAATTCCCAGAAGAGAGAAAATAGCTGTTTTAAAGTAAGTTTTAGGAAAAGTCTGGTGTCCTCTGAGTAACTCAGACTGGATACTATCACTGTGACCAGAACAATGTAGTGATGTGATGTTTTCATCGGCCTGACTCAGGTTAAATGAGAACAAAAACTTAGAGTGGGAGGGTGGTACTCTCAAGAAAAACAAGCATTCAAGAGGCTGTTTCCAGAGGGAAATAGATGCTACAAAGATAATTTCCCGGAAGACCCAAGATGGCAGAGGAGAGGTGGCAGTTGCACAAACCTCCTCCCAGGACAAACTGGAATTACAACTAAATTATAGAAAAATCGTCCTGAATAACCAACTGAACACTAGCTGAGGAAAACCCTTATAATGATGGACATATGGAAGAAGCCACATTACCACAATGAGACTGGTACAGAGTGCAGAGGAGGCGTAACAGAGCTGGCTGGGATCCCACAGGCAACATTTGAAGTTCCAGAGGGATATTTCAGCCGCCAGGGGGGTCCCCCTAGAAGTATGGGGTCTAAACCCCAAGCTGGGCTTCCCAGCCTACAGCACCAGAGCCTGGAAGAACCCGAATAACATATGTGAAAAGCAGCAGAGATTCTGTCCACCAAGGAGAGATGGCAGGATAGGCAGAGATCCTCTTAAAGGGCCAACACACAAAATTTATCTTGCAGTCACTTACCCTGGGCTCTGACAGAGGGCAGGAAGAGTGGATTAGAGACTCATGAGGAGACTCTGGGGCTGGTGTCCCTGGGGAGAAAACGGAAGAAATAGCTGCCAGGATCCCTGTGCTGAGTCATTCCCCACACTGCAGAAGCCATCTTTTTCAGGCAGAGCACACACCTCCAAGTGGAATGAGCCTGAGGGGAATAGACCTGCCACAGGAATTACTCTGTGCTATAATCTATGGAGCTTAAGTTGGGCTGCTAAGTACGGCTGGAGGCTGTTATCTCAATGATTAAGTTTAACAACTAAGGCAGATCTCTGGGAGCTCTGAGGCTACAGCTGCCCTTCCCCTAAACCAGGGATGTCAAGCTCATTTTCACCAGGGCCACATCAGCTTTGCAGTTGCCTTCAAAGGGCCAAAATAATTTTAGGACTCTATAAATGTAACTACTCCTTAACTGTTAAGAAGTTGAAATTACATTCGGCCCTTTGAAGAAAACTGCTAAGCTGATGAGGACCCTGGTGAAAATGAGTTTGACATCCTTGCCCTAAGCCAAGTGCTGGTAAAAGTTGGCCATGGTGTGCAGCCTGGTTCTTCTTGCACACAAAGAGACCCAGCAGAGAGAACCACAGCTGTAGATCACTGTTAGCTCCAAAGAAGATTGCCCAGGGCCAGTCACAGGCAGTGTTTGACATAGGGCTGAACCAGAACCTTTGCAGATCAACCTAATACATAGAAACAAATATAAGGAGCCAAAATAGGAAAATAAAGAAACAGGCTCCAAATGAAAGAACAAGAGAATTCTTAGAAGAAGAACTAGAGGAAAAGGAGATGAGCAATTTATCAGATAGAGAGTTTCAATAATGATTATAAGGATACTCAATAGCATTTAAAAAAGACATAAATGCTATAAAACAGGGCCAGTCAAAAATAAAGAATGTAATATCTGAAATAAATAATGCACTGAAAGGAATAAACAGTAAGTTAGATGAAGCAAAGGATCGAATGTTTTGCAATGATTTGGAAGACAAGGTAGGAAAAACAAGCAGAGCAACAAAAAGAAAAATAAGTTGCATAGAGAAAAGAAAGAAAGAAAAAAGAAAACCATGAAATCTTTGGGACAACATGAAGCATAACAACATCTACATTGTGAGAATACCAGGTGCAGAAGAGAGTGAACAAGGGATCAAGATACACACAGACTAAAAGTAAAAGGATAGAAAAAGACATTTCATGCAAATGGAAAAAAATGTTCTACTTACATTCAACAAGATAGACTTTAAAACAAAAGCCAAAGTAAGAGACAAAAAAAAGGACATTGCATAATGATAAAGGAAACAATTGAACAAGAGGATATAACCCTAGAAAGTATTAATGTACTCAACATAGAAACAACTAAATATGTAAAGCAAACCTTGATAGACATAAAGGGAGAGATTGATAGAAATACAGTAATAACTGGGGATTTCAATACCCCATTGAGTTCAATGGATAAATATTGCAGGCAGAAAACCAACAAGGAGACAATGACCTTAAACAACACACAATCAAATGGGTTTAATTGACACTTTCACGGCATTCTATGCCAAAGCAAGAGAATATACATACTTTTCAAGTGCATACACATGGAACATTTTCTAGGATGGACCACATGTTCGGACACAAAACAAGTCTCAATAAATTTAAGAAGACTGAAATCATATCAAACATCTTCTCTGACTGAAATGCTATCAAACTAGAAACCAATGACAAGAAGAACACTGAAAAACACACAAAGACATGGAAGCTAGATAATGTATTATTAAACAGTGAGACCAAAGAAGAAATCAAAACTTACCTTGAAACAAATAAAAATGAGGACACAAAATTCCAAAATCTGTGGGACACTGGGCAAGCAATCCTGAGAGGAAAATTCATAGCATTCCAGATCTATCTCAAAAAACAAGCAAAAAAAGTTCAAATAAACAATCTAACTTTACACTTAAAAAACTTGAAGAAGAACAACGAACAAAGCCCAAAGTGAGTAGAAGTAAGGAAATAATAAAGATCAGAGCAGAAATAAATGCAAAAGAATCTAAAAAAAAAACAAAAATGCGGTACAAAACATCAATGAACCAAAGACATGGTTCTCTGAGAAGGCAAACAATATTGACAACCTTTAACCAGACTCTTCAAGGAAAAAAAGACAGAGAGGACTCAAATTAATAACATTAGAGGTGAAAGAGGAGAAATAACAACTGACACCAAAGAAATACAAAGCGTTGTAAGAAAATATTATGAACAACTGTATGCCAACAAACTGTACAGCCTGGATGAAATGGATAAATTCCTAGAAACATAATATCTTCTATAACTAAATCAAGATGATTTAGAAAATCTGAATGAACAAATTACACATACTGAAATTGAAGCAATAATCTAAAAATTCCCAGTAAAAAAAAGCTTTGGACCAGATGGCTTCACAGGTGAATTTTACCAAACATTCCAAGTAGAATTGACACCTCTCCATCTCAAACTATTCCATAACATTTAAGAGGGGTGAAGGCTCCCAAGCTCACTTTATGAGGCTAGCATTATCCTAATTCTAAAACCAGATAAAGACACTGCCAAGAAAGAAAATTATTGGCCAATATCCCTGATGAACACAGATACTAAAGTCCTCAACAAAATATTAGAGAACCAAATACATCAATGCATCCAAAAGATCATACATCATGATCAAGTGGGATTTTTTCTGGGAATGCAAGGTTGGTACAATGATTGCAAGTCAATAAATGTGATTCACCACATAAATAAAATGAAAAATAAAAATTGCATGATCATACTGATAGATGCAGAAAAAGCATTTAACAAAATCCAGCAACCATTATAATAAAAACTCAGCAAAGTGGGAACAGAGGGAACTTACTAAACATAATAAAGTCCATATTGATGAAGTCATTGTCAGCATCATACTCAATTGGCAAAAACTTCAAGCATTCCCCTTAAGATCAGGACAGGGATGTCCACTTTCACCTTTCTCATTCAACATAGTACAAATGGTGTTGGGAAATTGGTCAGATACATACAGAAAAATGAAACTAAACCACTTTCTTATATCACACATGAAGTGGTCTTTATTGAAAGATGCTCTTTATTGAAAGACCACTTTGAATAAATTCAAAGTGGATTAAAGACTTAAATATTAGACCTAAAATTATGAAAATCTTAGAAAAAAATAGGCAGCAAAATCTGACCTTGCTCATAGAAATATTTCATCAAATATATCTCTAAGCAAAGGAAACTGGTGATTGCAATAAGGGGACTAAATGGTAATGGAAAAAATACAATAAAAATTTTTTTAAAAAAGATTATTTCCTTCTTTCCTTCCTTCCTTCCTTCCTTCCTTCCTTCCTTCCTTCCTTCCTTCCTTCCTTCCTTCCTTCCTTCTTTCCTTCCTCATTTCCTCCCTCCCCCCTAACTCTCTGATACATTTCATAACCCTCAGGGATAAAGAGTTAATTCCCAAATAGCCCCAGTGCCAGCAAGGCTGTCTGAGATCTTTGTTTTGCCAAAACACAGCTCTGTGCTGAATTTGCAGAAAGGTTTAATTTCTCTTCTGGTGCTCTGAACAAGGTTATTAAGAGACCCTTTCAAGTTCTCCCTCTGGGCCACTCTACAAACAGCTGCACTAAAAGAAAGAGAAAAGAAACACTAAAGTGTTTGGAGGTCAGACTGTAAACCTTATCTAGGCTTTATCTGGGCAACCTGGAGGTGGAAGCAGCAGCAAGCAGGGGAAGTTGGGGGCCAGCAGAAAGATTTTCAGAAAAGATCATTTCTGATTGGATGCCTGCCAGGGAGTGCCCTGTGCAGCCATATCAGGGGATTGAGAATAAGGCTGATATCCAAGAAAGACTTTGATTTGATTTTGAACAAATATTGGGTTGTTAGAATACATTTTATGGTGACTAGGAGAGGGGTTCTTTTCTCTCAACTTAGAGGAACACACACAGCATACGACTTCTTGCAGAGTTTGATGTTATAATATATGCTCCCATTAAGTGCACTGAGTTTTTGGCCTGCCTGTCTTCTTTGGAACACATAGATTATTCTTGGAGCCATGTCCAAGAAAAGCATGGTGTAGCAGGGGTGTCCAACTCGTGGTTCGTGGGCCACATGCTGCTCAGGATGGTTACGAATGCAGCCCAATAAAAAAATCATAAATTTACTTAAAACCTTTTTTTTTTTGCTCAGCAGTTTTTGTTAGTGTTTGTGTATTTAATGTGTGGCCTAAGACAACACTTCTTCCAGTGTGACCCAGAGACACCAAAAGATTGGGCACCCCTGTTAAGAAGGTTAACTAAACTGTGATATAGATCTCAATTTGCACCAATTCACTGACTCACAGCCTCTCCCTCTCTGGGCTTTTACTTTCTTCATCTTACATGTGAGAAAGTTGGGCTAGATCAGCGATGGGAAATGGCATTATCTCACAGCTCAACTCTCATTTTTGGCACTGTGTTCAGAAGAATTTTGATGTCATATCTTTAGTGTTCAAGAAATAATTAAGTATCTGAGCTGAAAGTATTTGTCATATACATGAGAAAGTCTCCCTTTTATTTGCTGTCCCTGGAAAAGATTATCTCTGGAATCCCTGCTAAATGGAAAATTTTGGTTTTCTAAATATTTCAATATTTTTCTTGGTGTTTGAGACTAAATCATTTTAACCACCCCCAATCATTGTAAATGTTACCTCACACCAGTATTCTACCAAAATGTAGTATTGCAGATTATTTTTAGGTATCAAAACACAAAACATATATAAAGCACAGAACTAAATGTTTCATTTGCCAAGGTTTTCAGCTTCCCTCCACTGTGTATTCCAATAAGTAAACTCTGCTGCACATTAATAAATGACAATGCTTGGAACCACTGCTTTTGCTTTGCTGGTGTTTTTCTTCCTCCTTCAGCCGTGGTGACATTGCTCCTTTCTGAAAGTTCACAGCTCCCAGGGATGCCAGAAAACCACATCTGAGCCGCTGGAGCCTTCCTGGGGCAGAATTGTGATCAAAGCTCGTGGGTTTTAAGTTCATTGTGTGGGCTTCAGCTAAGCTGTCCCTGTTTTGTTTTGTTTTGTTTTTCTTTTCCATCTTTTAAAAGGAATGATTCCTTTGCATAGCAATCCCATTCAACAAACACTTTCTCATGTCAATTGTAGGTAATCCCGTGCACTAAGCACAAGAGAAAAACAATGAAAAATAAGGCAGTCTGTGTCCTTGACAGTTACAAGCCAGTGAGGGAGAGAGATTTACTTGGACACAACTCATGGTAATAAAGATCAGGCTGTGACATGTATTTTAAAGCGAATAAAACAGAATACTATGAGAGAAAGAAGCAGAGAAAAACGTGTTCTGGATGAGTAGGCTCTGGGTAGGTTTCCAGAGAAGCTATTTGAACTTGGCAGTAAGGATGTATGTTAGGAGGGAGGAGGGTATTTTCCAGTGACAGTAACCAACATATGCAAAATTATGAGGTTGGGGTGCAAGGTGTGTCTGAAGAACAATGAATAAATGGTTCAGAGCGGCAGGGTTGTAGAGTCTGTAACAGCAGTGGGGAGAGGGAGAAGATTCACGGCGGGGTTAGAATTCGGAAGGTCTTAAGTAACATTCTTACTTCAACTTACAAAGCAGATATTGAAAACCAAGTGTGTGATGGACAGGATTCTGCAGCCTCAGTTGGGAGGAGAGTGCACAGGGCACTTGCACTCAGAGGACTGTAATAAACTAGGATCACACGCAAAGTGCTAATTGCAGTAAAATGTGTAACTACTTCTGTAATGCAGATATACAGAGAAGTATCGGGTCAAATATTTAATATCCAATGGGGAGGATAGAAAAGGTATTAAAGAACATCTGGGAGAGAAGGTGGAAGGTTTTTCCATGCACAGAGAATGGCATAAGCAGACTTGGAATCATGACAGATTCCAGCACACTCTGGGAAATTGTGGTACATTTAGTCTAGACCAAACGTAGAGTAATTGGGGGTCAGGGGCAGCGATGGAAGGTTAGTCTTTAAAAGCTTGTGTTTTAGTGTGAATGAATGAGGAATAAAAAAGCTTAATTTATTGCAAAGTGAATTATATATATTTTTAAAATTACAATGGTATATATTTGATCACGCTGATATTCAGGGTCCATTTTAAATGGCCTGTGATATGTAGTAGTATATAATCAGCTCACTACATATATATATATATATATATATATATATATATATATACACACACACACATATATATATATATATTACTTCTTAATATTTTAAGGTCAATTAATTTTCTATTTTGTATTAAGGGGCCTATGCATGGACTGTACATACAACAAAAAGAAATTTTATCTTTAATATTGAAACCTTTTGTAATATAGACCAGCACTGTCCAGAATTTACTATGATGATGTAAATGTCTTATTCTATGTTATCTGATATGGCATTCATTAGGTACGTGTGGTTATTGAGTGCTTGAAATATGACCAATACAAGTGAAAAACTAAATGTTTTATTGTGTTTAATTTTACTTAAGTTTTTTAACTTAAGTAGCTCAATGTGACTAGTGTCTACCATATTGAATAGCATGGGTATAGACAAAGCAAATACATTAAAAATATGAAGTTCAAAATTTGACAGAATTAAATACTTAGAGCACCACTGCAGAAATGAACGAGTGAGGGTTCCAGCCAAGATGGAGGTTTAGGTAGATATGCTTTGCTTCCCCACACAACCAAAAGAAGGACAAAGACCAATTTAAAAACAAAAAAACAGCCAGAACTGCCAGAAAAACATTTGCATGGAAGTCCATCAACCTAGGAGTTAAAGAAACATTCACCCAGACAGTAGGACAGGCAGAGATGGGCAGCTGGGTGGAGAGGAAACACGAGAGTGGCTGGTTGACAGCATGGGCAAGGCAGTAGCTGACGGACCATGTGGGCCATCCCACATCCCAGCACAGACAAACCAGGGGAGACAATGGGGGAGCAAGACAAAGTACAAAACCCAGAGTTTCAAAGCAGGAAACTAAATACTCAAAACCCCGGGCTGTAAAAAAATCTGTGGGGTTTTTTGGCAGTGGGAGAAACTCCCAGCTTCACAGGAGAGTTCACTGGGGAGACCCCACAAGGTCTTAAAATGTACACAAACCCACCCCTCTGCGATTCAGCACCTGAAAGGACACAATCCTCTTGTGGGAAGCAAGGGAAGTGATGGAAAATGGGATGACAGCAGAGCAAGTGGCATTGTGCCCTCTCTGACCCCTCCTCCATAGACAGCACTACAGCGCAGCAATGTGGGTTGCCTGGCCCTGGTGAATACCTAAGGCTCTGCCCCTTACATGTAACAGGTGCTCAGAGACAAAGAAATATGATCTGTTGGGTTGAAAATGCTGGAGGGTGAGGGGGGTGATGCAGGAAGAAGATGATAGAGGGGAGAAAAAAGTTGGGATGACTGTAATAGCATAATCAATAAAATATACTTTAAAAAGAATGAACAAGTGGGACCACTTATTGCAAAGAACTATGTGAAGTAGGAATGCCATTAACTCCTTTCTGGGAGGGAGATGGAGACAGAAATAGAGACTGGGCATTCTCTCTTAACAGTTAGAATCACTGAAAGACCCAACCTGAACATGGAGGACTTTGAAAGCAATAGAAATGAAACAGCAAATTGTAAGGTGAAGCTTAAACCACAACATTAATGCAAGTGTTTGACCTCTAACAAAATAATCTTACAGAAAGATGTACAGAGTCCAGGGCACTTAGAAACTAAAAACCTGTGCCTGAGATGAATGTATTTTGCTTCTACTGTCTGGCACCCCTTTCTCATTCTTCTCATACTGGTACCAAATTTTGGAGGGGAGCTGCCATTTCCACATTCCATATGGGCCTCACACAACATTAAATCTCAAACCCTGGTTTACTACATGGCCCAGGACTGGTCAATAAAAGTACGTCACCACCCTAAACTCAGTAATTGGTTCAGGGATGAAACAGCCGAGCCAACCAGAAGCTTCCCTGGAACTCTTTCTAGATGCTACATTTTTCTCTGAAAATAAGTCTAAAATTACTACAGATTCGAAGTTGCCAGTGATCATCTTACTGATTGTCTAGGAAAGGGGCTAGGCAGAGGCAGAAACAGAAATATGGAAAACCTTAAAGATTCAGTTCAAATCCCTGTATTTCTTGTGTCTGAAGCTCCTGATCTACCCTAGCAATGCCTGCTTATGTGAAGTAATTTATTCCCTCTCTATACAGGACTTGGATTGGGTTGGGTTTCTGTTAATTGCAACCAAAAGCCTTTATTAATGCATGAGCCCACAGAAGGTACAGATTTGATAGATGTTTTTCCATTAATTAAACCAAAATTATTTGCATTTGACAGACAGGTGAAATGATGGTTTTTAGTTACTAATGGAGGGTTTGGGAGCAGAGTAATTTTTTTTTTATGATTTTGTTAGCAATTAAAGAATAAAAGAAATAATGGAAGGAAATTTAGACTTTTTCAATATTTTGGCAGCTGTCATATGAATATCTTGAAATAGGTAGCCCAGAAGTATGTTTTCTACTTCAAAAGTCCTGAAGTTCAAGCACAGACTCCCCAGTAATTACGACTACACTAACATCGTAGGTCTTATGCCACTGACATGTGGAAGAATTGTATTTTGAAATAGGAGTTGTGCTCAAACATTGCCATTCTGATAGAACAATCAGCTATCTTATCAGAGTTTTCTCAATTATTTCTCATCTACCCACATTAGGGAAAAGCTGAGGAGTCTTCAAAGCTCAAAAATAACTGTCCCGCGTGGTTGGCATTTACTTTGGGGATAGACACAACACCCACCTTAGCACAGAGATTGCTATGCTTGCTCTGTGGACTGCCAAACATAGTACGAGGTCCTAAAAGTGAACAAACAACCCAAAATGAAAATTTACTTTATTCAAATTCTCTGTAGATCAGTGTAATGATCTACTAAAAATAAACCACAGAAATAAAAATTTAAGGTAAATCTTTATTTAGGGTCAATGTGAGTACATTTGCATGGTGAGAAAGGGAGACATGATAGGGTTGTGAGGATAGATCTATAGAATGTGGAATTAAAATGGTTAATAAAGTCGGGGGACTGGAGCTTGAGTATGAGGTTTCTGGCCTGAGAACCTGAGTGCAATGTTAATCATGAGAACTAAGAAATGGGCATGGCTTCAGAGAGAAATTAAGGGGAAAGAGAGGAGACAGGAGGGAGACAAAGGGTGGAATCTTACACAGAGGAGCTGAAGATGGGGACACTGAGGGAAAAAAAGGACCACTGGGATGATGCAGTCTCGTGGAAGTCAAGAGAAGAGAAGGGAGATGAGAAGAATGATGATAGAAATTATAATCATTTTGTAATGGAGAAAATTAAGACTCAGAGAAACAATGTACCACCCATAGCTAAAAAGCATCAATGCAAGGTCTGGGACTGTCCAGTTCCAAAGACCATACTCTTTATATTACATTAGCTGTCTCACAGATGAGACATAGAGGAAGATGCAGTCTCAGAAAACCCATTGGTTTGTCAACAGTTAGTATACTAAGCTGTGTGATGGGGATGAGAGATGGCATTTAATAAGAGGAGAGAGACAGATTATAAAGGATGACAAATGGCAGCAAAGGAGTAGAAAAGAAATTTTATAAAGGTGGCTCTATGAAAACAGAGGGGACAGTACTATTACTGGATAGTAGGTTGAAGAGAGAGATGTTTTAGGTTTATGAAGATTCAGAATCGGGAACTAATATCACACTGATATAGAATTTGGGCTCTAGAATTAATACAGAAGCTCAAATCTGGACTCCAGTATTTATCTATATCATAAAATAGGGGATCTCGGCTCAGCTGGGAAGGTTGTGTCCTTCATGGACATGTGACAATGCCTGGAGACATTTTTATATCACCTCTGGGAAGGAGGTGCTGCTGGCCTGTAGTAGGTGGAGGTCAGGGAGGCTGCTCAGCATTCTGCAATACACAGGGAAACCTCCCTACCATATAATTCAGGCCCAAACAGCCATAGCACTGAAACTGAGAAACTGAGTCATAATAGGAATATTTCTTAAGCTCTTTAGAACTAGTCTTCCTCAACTGGAAGGAGTGATATGTGTCACTTCTGGGGCAGCTGGGAATTTAATGAGCTAACATATGCACAGCATGGTGCTAGTGAATACTCAGAAATATCCTCAGCACCATCATCATCATCTCCATCGTCATTTTTACCTTTTTCGTGTGACAAGCCAGGATGTCAAACCTGCCAGGCCAGGTTTAAGGTCGACTTAAGCCATATAGAAGAGCAGGGCTTACTTCCAGTCGAAGATGATAGCTTTATGAGTGTGTGTCAAGGCTTGCTTTCCAAATCCTTTTTTGTTGGGAGCAGTCAGGGCCACAGGGACAGCAGAGGCTATGTCTAGAGAGGGATACATTTTTTTCCCCACTGGATGTCCCAGCTTCAGATATAGAAAAACTCCCAGTGGAAGCACATTCCTGAGTGGAGAGAAGCAGTGCTGACCATCACCTGGGTCAGAACAAAAACACTTCTGACAGAAAGGCTTTCCAGGCAATTGAGCAGATTCCGTTCTGTTGCTGCTGAGGGCGTGCTGGCTTGTAGCAGAAGAAATGGAGATATTCCCCGGGGGTACTCTCCATCAAAGGAGAAAAGCAGATTATTAACAAAGGAAAATATGTATATTTGGATAATTACATTTGTTATACCTCTATATATTTTTATTCTCTCAGATGGCACAAAAAGAAATTGAATAGATCTTGGGAAATGTGATTGTTTTGTTACCAGGCTAGAACAAGGTCTGAGTGTGTGTGTGTGTGTGTGTGTGTGTGTGTGTGTGTGTTAAATAAAAATTACCTGCAAAACAGCTAGGCGAAAGAGGTACATTTGAAAGATTCCTACTCTAGTCAGACTCACTTAGCCCCTTAATCCCTTACATTGGCAGTTGAATCTCAAGGACGGTTCTGGTGCACAGAGGAGCAATAAACAAACACAGCCCAGGGCTCCTGGCATCATGGAAAAAAAATCACCCATTCCTTGTAAATAGATTGCAATAAAACAATAGCGACTGAACATTTAGTGGAAGAGAGAATCAACCAAGAGGAACTCTGACTCGGTGGCCTTTAAGCTGCAGAAACAAACAAAAGGACATTGAAATGGACTCAGATGAATCCTTTAAAGACAACCAGCTTTTGAAGGCTTATTAATCAACCTCTCGGGCAGAATCCCAGACTATTTTAACTGGAGTGAAGGTAAAAGCAAATAATGAAAAAATAGTCAATCAATCATCCAGAAGATGTGCGTGCTAGCATCAACAAACTTTTTTTCCCTGCCTTGTTTTCATGACTCCACACTGGTCAGATTTAACATCTGTCTTTCACAGTGTAGGTGAAAGAAAAAAGAAGACACGCTGTTTGTTATAGACGTCTGTGGCAGTCTTCTCAGAATTTCCCTTCTATTTCTCTTGTCCAACAACACCTAATTTTTATTTGGGGACTTTTGTGATTCTGATTGACCCCTCAGTGGGAAGGGTGTGGGTGAAGCGCAGGAGGCAGGCTAAGCCAAGTAGATGACTCTTTACATCCCCTCTAGCCACAGTCACTGCCTCACCTGCAACAAAGGATGTAATCTGGTCTTTTTTTTTAAATGCCAGTTAATACACTCTCCTCACTTTTAGTCAGTTCTAATGGGTTTCCTATTACTTACAACAAAAAGAATCTTGACTAATGCAGCGGTTCCATATTTCAGTGTTTCCCTGACTCAAATGCTTGGTTAGTGTATTAGTTTTCTACTACTACTGCAACATACCACAAATTTAGTGGCTTAACAAAGCTCAAATTCATTATCTTCCAGTTCTGTATGTCAGAAACCTGACTTCAGTCTCAGTGGACTGAAATCAAAGTGTTGGCAAGGCTTTGTTCCTTTTAGCAGGCTCTTGGGAGAATTTGTTTCCTTGACTTTTCCAGCTTCTAGAGGCTGCCCACACTTGTGGACTCTTTCTCCATCTTCAAGGTCAGCACCGTGGCATCTCTCTGACATGCTTTCATGGTCACATCTCTCTCTTTGCCTCACTTCTTTTGCATCCCTCTACTCTAAGGATTCTTGTAATGATACTGGACTCACCTGAATAATTCAGGATACTCTCCCTATTTCAAGCTCAGTTGTTTAGAAACCTTAATTCCACCTGCAACTTTCATTCCCCTTTGCCATGTAAGGTAACATGTGCTGCAGGTTCTGAAGGATTAAAACAGGGGCATTTTAGGGGAAGCATTCTGCCTACTGCAGTTAAGATACAGTAGTTCTCCCTTATCCACAAGGGATGCATTCCAATACCCCAAGTGGATGCCTGAAACCATGGATAGTACTGAACCCTGTATATACTATAGTTTTTCCTATACATACACAACTATGATAAAGTTTAATTTATAAATTAGGTACAGAGATTAATGATAATAATTAATAATATAATAAACAACTATAACAATATACTGTAATAAAAGTTTGTGAATGTATTCTCTCTTTCTTACTTTCTCATAACCAGTCTGATAACCAAGACAGCAACTATATGACTAGCAGGTGATAAGCATATACAGCATGAATATGCTGGACAAAGGGACAATTCAGGTCCTGGATGGGACAGTGAGGGATTTCATCATGCTACTCAAAATGACGTGCAATTGAAAACTTATGAATTGTTCATTTCTGGAATTTTTCATTTAATGTTTTCAGAGTTTGGGTGACCACAGGTAACTAAAACTACAGAAAGTGAGGCTGCAGATAAGGGGGACTACTGTATTTGGGGATCTCTTCTACGACATACACACACACACACACACACACACACACGTGCGTGCCCTCGTCCTCCATGTTGGCTGAAGTAGTAGAGATTTGGAGTCAGATGGAGTTGGTTAGATCTATTTTTATGAAGTTTTGTTATTTTGAAGTCACTGTTTTAAGTGTCTATGTAGAAGCATTTATAAAGTTTTTAAGGTTTTAAAAAATTATCAAGCATTATGTAATATACCATCTGTGTCCTCTACCTCATCTCCCACTTGTGGGGTGATTGATGTGATAGAAGTGAGGGAATCAGCACTGGGAGATGAGGGAATAAGAAATGAGGTGGGCAGTGGTATGTCTCCCCTCTGTAAACAGGGGGAGGTCCAAGCTATTCGGGACCTGACAGTTATGCAATGTCAAAGGCCCTCTTTATGGAAAAAATATAAAATGGGCAAAATTGTGTTACACAGGTGGATATTTATTTAGAATAAAAACACAAATCAAAGCAAATCACAAATTTTTACAACCTGACAAAAAGCACAAACATCACAAAACCCAGAAAAATATATAATGTATGAGGTCTGTCCAGAAAAAGTCCAGCCATTGTTAATATAATGAGAATGGTTTGGCAACATCTACATAACCTGGCAGCCAAGGACAGTGGACTGAGTGAGTACAGCAACAAAGCTGCATCAGATTTTGCATTTAGCTTGAACATTCCTCTATAAAAACTATTGGATTGGTTCAGAAGGCCACGACTATGGGAAACTGGTGACTGGCAGCTTCATCACGACAATGTTCCTGCTCATTCACCACGTCTCATGCAGAGTATTTTGGTGAAACATCAAATCACCCAGGTGACTCAGCCCCACTATAGCCCAGATTTGATGCCCTGAAACTACTGGCTTTTCCCAGAATCAAAATCACCTTTGAAAGAGAAGAGATCTCAGACCATCAGTGAGATCCAGGAAAACATGACAGGGGACCTGGTAGTGACTGGGAGAATTGTGTTAGGTTCCAAGGTGCCTACTTTGATAGAGACTGAGGCACCATTGTCCTATGTACAATGTTTCTTGTATCTTGTATCTTCTTCAATAAATGTCTCTATTTTTATATTACAGGGCAGGATGCTTTCTGGACTAATCTCCTATCCTCTTTAGCATTTCTCTGAAACACCTACAAAATACTGTTTTCCTCTAGTGTTTTTTCATAGGATAACAATTTTTATATTTTTCATAGAAGGGAAATAAATATAATCGATTTGGATATTTTTCTATTATTATTGATGGTTGTGTTTCATAGAACACATGACTTTGTATACATTCTCACTGTATTACTGCTGTAGGCTTGTGCCCTAAAAAGACAAGAATTGTGATGAAGCTTATTTAATATGATTTCCTATTTTTTAAAAAGAAAAATCCGTAGTGTTTAAAATTGTCTAAGCTCTATTTTTCTAGTGTATTCTTATTGGTAGTCAGTTGCATCTTGAGTGGTAATTAATGACGGCCAAATCAGCTACATGCAATTTTATAGCTCTAACAATGGGAAGGATTTCCCACGGACTACCTTCCATCTCCCTATGTCACTGAGGGGCGAAAACCCCCCTTCCAGGACCGCAGGTGGGATTTTTTTCACTCGGTTTCTCAAAGTCAGTTACTAAACCCAATCACCACACCTGAAGTAAGGGTTAACAGTGCAAGCTTATTTAATAACTCAATGACCAAAGAAGGGAGAGACATGAGCATATTGCTTCTCAGATCAACTTCTCATTTGGCTCGGGGTTGAGAAGTTGTAGATATAGGAAGGTAGAAATGAAGGGGTGGTCTAGGCAGGTAAGGGAGGGGAATAGTCATGATTTTTCCAGGAAAGGAGTAGTGGTTTTCTCAGAATCGGGGTTTCACCTCTGCTCTGTCTTCTCACGGTGCCTCCCATCACCATCATCGTGACTGTCAACTGTCTTGGATGGATCTCCCAAAATGTTTGTGCCATTGAACCACCACCTAACACAAGGGGAAATGGGATGCATGGGGTGATGGAATATAATCAATAGTCTTTACCAGGTAAAATATTTTACCTTCAACATTTTTTTCAATGTGTGACCATATAAACACATTACCAAGCTTTCTCCCAGGGCCTTGAAAAGAGCCAGTATAAGCAAGTCCGTGAATCATGAACTAAGATTCAGGAATTGTGAAATGTTCATAGATGTGATAGAAGGGAGGGAAGGGGGTGAAGCTTTTGTTTCATGAATTATGTTATCAACTGAAAGTTTGGGGGGCTGCATTTATTGGTCAAGTCAAAGTCTTCCTGCATTAAACTAAATCTACATGACACAGATCTTGAATGAATATTTTATTCTCTCGTTCTCTAATACTTTGGCAATTTACCATTTCAAAACCTTTTCACATTCAGGAGTTCTTTAGAAAGCTGTTTTCTTAAGTTTGCCCATCACATATTGTCTATTTAAGGTACTTATATAATGAAAGTGGTGTGTGTGTGTGTGTGTGTCTGTGAGTGGGCTAAAGGAATCTATTTACCTGTACACATCAAAGCCCAATAAAAGGAACTGGAGCTGCCTGCAAAGAAAGTAAGGGTTTATTTTTAGGAAACACCCCAAGCCTGGAGGTACAGGTGAGCTAATGCTAAAGACATGGCTCCCCAGTGACTTCTAGGGGACAGGCTACATAGGGGAAAAATCATTAAATAGAGTGACTACGGGAGTTAAGTTGTAGTCTCTACTAATTGGTCAGTGTCTGGTAAGGTCATTGGTCTTTGCGTCTGGTCCTGACGTCAGTCACGGTGATACAGGGTGCAGCCAAGTGTGTGTGTGGGGGGGTGGGCAGAAAAGATTTGGAATGGTGTCTAGAACTCAAAGTGTATAGGAATATTGGAGGAAATATTATTAAGATGTCCTCACCCCACCCAGGTGTCAGTTGGGGGAAGGGACGAATGGAGCAGGGCCATTGAGAGCTGTTTTGCATAGCAACAGTTTTGAAGCTAACCTCTGGAATGGTCATTTAACATATCTATAACCTTTAACTGGTTTCATAGATATGTTAAATAGCTGTGGCCAAGTTTTGGGCCAGGGAGAAGTGAGTGGCTGCTACCCAGGATGTAACTGGGGGCTGATGCTCAGGGAGAGTGCCTGTGGGAGAGGCATGTGGCTTTAGCAGAGTGAGGACCCCCTCTTGGCCAGGTGAGGGGGAGAGCCACGCTGTTTTGGAAAAAATGTAGACCCATGTAGCCATTAGGAGAGAGAGCCAAGCAGTTTCAACAGAGTTAAGACCTCCTCTTGGCCAGGTGAAAGGGAAGACCATGCAGCTTTGCCAGAATAGAGATCCCTGCGGCCAGGTGAAGAAGAAAGACGCGCTTTGGGTGGAGTGCGGACCCCTGCAGCTTTGGGAGAAGAGGCCCCCGTGGCTTTGGGGTGCTCCCTTTGGCCGAGTGGCCTGGAAAGCGGTAGAGACTTTGACTGGAACTTGGTACAAAGAACTCTTGCCAGTGGAAGGTGCGGCATGAGTTTGGATTAATTGGAGATCTTGCCTGGACAGGCGACACAGCTCACATGCCAGTGACCTGAAAAACAGACGTGTGCTCTTTTCCTGATTTACGGTACCCGGAGTTGGGACAGTGGGAGAAGGGAGTGCTGTGTGTGTGTGTGTGTGTGTGTGTGTGTGTGTGTGTATGTGTGTGTGTGTAGGTGAATACCCTTAAAGACTTTAATATTTTAATGAAGGTATTAGGCCTGAATAGCATTAAATAAACATTTTGTTTCCTTTTCACAACTCTCTGGCATTGAGAGATGTCTTTCCAATTGGCGGCGGACAGAAGAGCCCAATAGATATTAGTATACCGTCCTTGGGAGGGGCCTCTGTTTTCTGAAGCAGTTTTTGGCATCCCTCGGTGGGCCAAGTATTACCACCCCCTCGCCCCCTGAGCCTTGTTCGGTAACAACTGCATCACCTGGTTTCATCACTTTTCTGGGCCTAGATATTCTGTCTGGTTTGATGGAAACTATGTCTCTGTAGTCAACAGACTGAAAAATTTGTTCCTAAGATTATCTTTGCCCCTCAGAACCTCACTGTCCTGAGGGCTTAATGATTAAGGGAGTGGTCATGCAAGGGAGAAGGAGGCAGGGGAGTCAGGGTATGAGTGAGGCCAAGCATTCATGCTCTTCTGTGGCCAAAGTGAATTTACTTTAATTATATTTTATTGATTATGCTACTACAGTTTTTCTCCCATTGCCCCCCTCCACCCAGCACCCCCAACTTCCTCAGGCAATTCCCCCACCCTTGTTCATGTACATGGGCCATTCCTGTAAGTTCTTGGGCTACTCCATTCCTGTGCTGTACTTTACATCCCCATGGCTATTCTGTGACTACCTATTTGTACTTTTTCACCCCCTCCCTTCTTCATCCACTCTCTCCTTCCATCTGGCAACCATCAATACTTTCTCCAAATCCATAATTCTGTCTCTGTTCTTCTTGTTTGCTTAGTTTGCTTTGTTTTTTAGGTTCAATTGTTGATATGGATGTATTGTTTTTGCCATTTTATTGTTCCTAGTTTTTTACTGAGCCACAGGTGTCTTTCAGGATGAGTTCTTCCCCGTGATTCTGGTGGAACTTCCTCACCTGTCCATTAGACACGAGTAGACATGCACTCTAAAGAAACCTACGTAGATTCTAACTAATAACCACTCCTCAAGATACAAAATACACTAGTGTGTATTTTGAGTATCTTTCAATAAATAATCCACAAAGCTGCACTTCACTTATAACAGGGTGCAGCCAAGAGGGGGGGCCCAAATAGGGATTTGGAATGGGGTCCAGAACTCAAGAACTGAAGGTGTCCAGGAAATATTAGAAAGATATATAGGATGTCCTCACCCCTTCCCATCACAGATGTGAGTGGGGGAAGGGACACGTGGCTCAGGAACATGCAGAGCTGTTTTGTACAGGAACAGCTTTGCAGCCAACCTCTAGCATGGTCATTTAACATATCTATAACCTTCAACTGGTTTCGTAGATATGTTAAATAGTTATGTCCATGCTTTGAGCCAGGGGGATGGAAGTGACTTCCACCCAAGATGTAACTGGAGGGCAGCCCCCCCAGGTGACAGGGCCTACGTGAGAGATTGGAGAAGATTGGCTCCATGCCATGGGGCCACACCTGCCCAGACTTATGATGGCAGCCCAGTAAACCTGGAAGAATTCAGAAATGCTGGCAGGAGTAACAGATTGTAAGAGGAGTCGGAAATGGGAGTATAGAGGAAGGTTGGTGCGGGGATTTAAACCCAGACTCAGCAGCCATGCGAGAGAGAACCACACAGCTTTGGCAGAGTGAGGACCTCATGGCTTTGGGGTGCTCCCTTTTGCTGCGTGGCTTAGGAAGCAGGAGAGTCTTTGCCTGGAAGAAAAGGGGTGAAAGGTCTCTTGCTGGTGGGCCATGAGAACGTCCACATGGCTTTGGATTAACTGAAGACCATGGTGGTGAAACAGCTGAGGGTGCCGGGAGCCTAAATCATGGACTTCTGCTTCTTTTCCTGAGATATGGTACTTCAGATTAGGGCAGAGGGAGAAGGAAGGACTGTGTGCATCTGTGGGTATCCTGAAAGACTTTAATATTTTAATAAAGACATTGGGTCACTACTTTAAGTCTGTATAGCTTTAAATAAACATTTTCTTCCTTTTCACAAATCTCTGGCATTAAGAGACATCTTTCCTCTGGCAGTGGGCATAGCAAACCCAGTGGGGGGTCCTTTCAGTAATAGTATATCATACAACCCGCCTTGGGTCTGTTCTGTAACACACTTAACAAATATTCTCAGAGCTTCCACTATGTTGTGAGCACTCTGCAAAGCAGTTGGAAGAAAACAATGAACACAACTAAGAACAGTTGTGAGAGGCTTTGACAGGAACCAAAATGACTTTTGGTGTCCAGCCTGGCAGTCTCCTCTGCATTATCTCAGTCTTTCCCTGCCTTTGAGCTATTTTACAACTCTGTAGCTTGTAGAAAACTGATAGCAATGCAAATGATTCTGGTTCATAGACATGCAAATTGTGTCCCTTGGAATGTAACTGATTCTTGCCTTGTGGGTATTGACCAGTTTTGCTTCTATTTGTACATTTCTTTCAACACTTCTGATGCCTATATATGTCTACTTGGAACCCTTTGGATCCACCTTTGAACTACTTGCCAACATCAAACTGGTTCCCTTACTAATGAAAGAGTTAAATACAAGTTTTTAACATACACTCATATTATACTTGTAAGAGAATCATAATTTTGCCATTTTTAAACATTTACTCTTAAGCAATGCAACATGGGCTTCAGGAAGTTTACACACTGAATGGAGAGTAACCACATTATCTTATACAACTACACATTTGTAGATATTAGGAAACCTGATGACCTATAACAGGGGGACTTGATATTGCCTGTCTGAGCAGGGCAGAATCCCCCATGAAAGTGACAGATGAGTTCTTCAAGCAGGAGTTCACAAGGTGTGTATAGGGGAAGAATTCAGAAGTGAGCCAGCCTGTCACAAAAGCTGCTCAGGATCACATCTCCCAGATTTGTGATCCTGGGGGAGAGTCAGTTTTGGACAATAATTCAGAGAAGCTGGAAGATTTGGCAGCTGCCATTGTCTGTGTTTCAAGATAAGAGAGTCAGTCAGTGAGCAATCTTCAAATGGGATGGGGCCAAAGGCTTTGGAGAGATGGGATGACAGAACCTGGGGCCTGGCTGTCTCTCACTCCCCTTCCCTAAGATGAGTGGTCCAACCACTTGCTTTGATGATCAAACAGTTTGCTTTGAAATGCATTCACACCAGGCCCTGCCTATGATGCCGCATTTCAGAAATGGTGTCATCAGTAGGAAAGAAGAAACCTGGCTTCTCTCTGTGACCAGCACAGGCCTTTCAATCTAGTTTCATCAAATCCAATGGGTATTTAATTACCAACATTTCATTGTTTCCTGACTATTTTTATGGAATCTGGCTTCATGTGATTTCCTGTGCAGACACTTTTACAGGAATGCCATGCCCCAGGACACATGTTCATTCCTACCTTTCATTTACTTCTCTACCCCAGTGTCATCTCCTCAGAGTGGTCTTGATAGGGGACTCAAGAGTGGGAAAATTTTAGTTTAAGATAAATAGTTATAAGCCTAGTAAGTAATGCATATGTTAAAGATTTTGTTTCAGAAACTACAGATAAGGCCCATCCTGGATCCTGGGAGAAACAGCTGACCTCCTGGGGCACTGCTAAAGGCCACTGCCTGGGGACAAGTGGAGGCATCTGGGCCATTGTGTTCTGGGGTGAGACAAACAACTACCCACTCCTGGGAACAGCTAACTGCCCAGGACAGGAATGTTGCAGCTTCTATCACCTAATCCTCCCTGAATCTCAAATCCCTCACCCCACCCTGTTTATTCCCTGTTATAAAAATGTTAGCCTGGAAATCCAATGGAAGATGGTGTTTTGGGGGATGCGAACCCACCATCTTCTCAGATTGCCAGCCCATAAAGCATGAATAAAGCGCCCATAAAGATTCAATCTCTGTCATTGCTTATGGGTTTGGTAGTGACAGGCAGCCTGAACACTGGTGTCTTTTCCAGTTTCAGTCTTTTCAGATGACCCTAATACTGGACTAAAGGGGCCCAAATACCTGCACACATCAAGGCCCAATCAAACTTGACCAAGGGTGCACAGCCAGGAAAGTAAAGGTTTATTTTTGGGAAATGGTACCATATCCAGAGTCACAGGTGAGCTTATGCTTAAAGATTTGGATCCCTGTTGGCTTCCAAGGTATGAGTTGTATGGGGGGTGGGGATCATTAATCATGGTGACTTAGGGATTTAGGCTTATGGTCAAGGTCATGGTCTCCATTGATTGGTCAGTGCTAGGGTAGCAGGTAGTTGGTTATTACATCGGGTCCTGATGTGTCAGCCATGCATTTTTCTGTCTGGTTTCACAAGGATTTGGTCAATGGGATGTTCCACTTTTGGGGGTCCCGAGTTGAAAAAAAATGAAACCTGGATGTTATCTTTCTCCGTGGTCAATAGACTGGAGGCTTTGTTCCTAAGATTGTTTAATGCATATCAGAACCTCATTGCCCTGAGGACTTAATGCTTAAGGGAGTGAATGTATAGGGAGAAGGAGGCAGGGGAGTCAGGGTGCCAGATGAGGCCAGTTTAAATCGAAATGGAAAAAAATAGAAAAGGCAGATAAAAAGAAAATGATGTTTTTGCACAGTTACAACCCCACCTGAAGTAGCAGCCCTCTCTCAATCTCTACCATTTTACTCCATAATAGAAGCAGCTTACATCCCCCCACTCCAGCAGCCATTCCCCTCAAGTTTCAAGAAAATTTTATCTAAGTACAGGAGAGGGCAGGGAGGACGGTGAAACACCAATTAAAACATCTCTATGTGTTCCTTAAAAACAACAAAAACATTTCCATTGATTTCTGTCTATTGTAAGTGAAAAGCACTTCTTGTCTGAAGGACCCACTCAGTTGATTAGATTTACTCAAAAGAAACACAAATAAAGTGAGGAAATTCAGGTGAAAGATTTTAGCAGCTCTAACCGGTGCATATATATCTGTAACAATTTGTCTTATTGGTCAGTAGAGGACTCTCCAAACCCCAAAGAATCACCCTCACAGATGCTGAAGGAGCTGCAAATTCTGTCATTAGTTTTCACTGGCCCTTTGTTGAATGGAATTGCCTCTGAGAAACATGGGAAAATACACATTGAAATGTTTGCTTGCACAATTCAGCATCTGCCTTCAGAAAGTTCATTGCCTAGTCTTACCAAGTATTAACACTCAGGTAAAAATAAGATCATCAAATTATTTTCACCCTGAAAGTTCCCCAACAATAAGAGAGTATATTGGCTATACAGATGGTAGTCACAATAATAATACTATCCTACATTATTATTATTGCATTACTACATTATATTACCACATTCTATTACTACATTAGGAAGTCCATGTGCCAACCACCATACCGAACAATCATATGGGTTGCCTTATTTATTCAGCCCAAGTGCCCTGTGAAAAAGGTTTTACTCTCCTCAGTAATAGGAGGAAGTTGGTCCAGAGAGGTAAAATGACTTGTGCCCAGTCAAACCAAGATTTGGAGCTAGGATTCCAACCAAAGCAGTCTGACTATCCAACCAGCATCCACTATCTTCAAACTTATGAAGTGTTTTCTAATTTACACTCTTGGTTAAGTCACACACTAAATGCTGTAACAATGGTATCATTCATATTGTTCTAAGCAATGAAAACTGATTCTCAAGCAGGAAAATAATTTGCCTTAAGCATTGGTTTCAACACTGTCTGCATAGTAAAATTACTCAAAGCTTTAAATTGAACAAATAAACACCTGGCTGGTGTAGCTCAGTGGAATGAGCACAGGCCTTCAAACCAAAGGATCAAAGTTCAATTCCCAGTCAGAGCACATTCCTGGGTTGTGGGCCAGTTTCCAGCAGGGGACACATGAGAGGCAACCATACATTGATATTTTATTCCCTCTTTCCTTCCCTTACTCTCTAAAGATGAATAAATAAAATCTTTTTAAAAAAGAACAAACAAATAAACAACTATGCCTGAGCCTATCCCCTCACTAAGAGATTCTGATTTACTTGTTCTAGGAAAGGCTGATGACTTCACTGTACCTATCAGGGGAGCAGTATATGCTGTTGGGTGAGCTTGTGTACTGTGTGACCATCACATTCAAAATGACTGAGCGAATAAAGCAACACATTTGCATCAAACTCTGTGTTAGCTTGGACATTCCCCTGTGGAAGCTATTCACATGATTCAGAAGGCCACAACTATGGGCAACTGATGATTGGCAGCTTTATCACGACAATCTGCCCTCTCATGCATCACGTTTCATGCAGAGATTTTTGGTGAAACATCAAATCACCCAGGTAACTCATCCCCCCTACATCCCAGATTTGACACCCTGAGGCTTCTGGCTTTTTCTAAAACTAAAATCACCTTTGAAAGGGAAGAGACCACTGATGAGATTCGGGAAAATACGACAGAGTAGCTGCTGGTGATTGGGAGAATTGTGTGAGATCCCAAGGTCCCTATTTTGAAGGGGGCTGAGGCATCATTGTCCTACGTGCAATAGTTCTTGTATCTTATATCTTCTTCAATAAATGTCTCTATTTTTATATTACAGGGCAAGATACTTTGTGGAAATATTATGTATATGTATGTGTATGTATTTATATATTATGCAACTCTATGCAGGCAGGATTGAGAACCACTGTGCTTCAGCTTACTAAGAAAAGATAGGATTTTGACTCAAAATCCTTGAGTCAAAATGTGTGGGCACCATCCAGGGTACAGAGATTCAGAGTTCTGCTGGAGTTTAGTGGGTTGCACACATTTGTTGTGGGGTCTCTTGATAGCTTGACCTAGGACCTCCGTCCATGTCACCTGTCATCATCATCTCAACCTGGTATGTTCTATCCAGAGGGAAATGCTTGTAGTGCCTCCTAAGAGGGCATCATCTCCTGGTATGCAGGCTGATACTCCATCTTCAGTTTGTAAAGCACCCCTTTTTTCATTCACCCTACTGGTTCCTCCTCTTCAATTAAGTTTCAACTTAAATGTTAGGTCCTAAATGTTAGGAAGGCCTTTTGACCTTCCAACCTGTGTCTGGCCCCCTCTGCCTAACTCTAGGCTTGTGCAACAGCGAATACGTCCTCCCCTCACAGTACTTACTATACTACATTTTAGTGATTTTCAAAAGTATTCTGCATTCATGTCTTCCCATGAAATACAATTGTCTTATTTAGCAAATAAAAATACAGGATACTCAGTTAAATTTGAATTGCAGGTAAGTAATCTGTTTTTTAATATAAGCACATCCCAAATACTGCATGGGAGATGCTTTCACTAAAATAAAAAAATCATCATCTAAATAAAATTTGAATTTGAATGTATTTAATCTGGAAACCCTACTAGGAAGCCTTTCAGGATGTAGGGAAGGTCTTTTAACAGCTCTTCACGTCCTCCCAACCCCAAGGTTTCATTAAGCTTACCACAAGAGACTGACACCTCTTAGAATCATGTTACTCAAAGGGTCAGCCACAGTCCACCTGTGTGTAACTTTGCAAAAGATTACAAAGGCAGCAACTGTTTAACTCATTAACACAAAGACTCCAGAATCCATCTAGACTTAATGAATCAGAAACTCAAAATTGTGGGTAAAAGATTTAGAGAGTAATCTACACTTTCAATCAACAACTCAGGCAATTCTAATGCACACTGAAATTTGAAAAGATATGCCAAAGGAAAAAAACATTGCTTTGGTCTGTAACTTTTGGACCTAATTCTCAAGTGTATAGAGGTAGGAGAAAAGTCAACATCTGTTGCAATATTGCCTCTATTTTCTTCTTCTTTATATTGAGAGCTCTTAAAGATTGTATTCATCTTCTTCACTCTTCTGTTCCTACTTACTAGCACAATGCTAGCATATCTCAGTGCTCAGCAGACATTTTTTATGCAAACAAAGAAAAATATGAAAGAATCAAAGTTGATTTGGTATGAGAGTCATTCAGCAAACTAGATTCTTTCAACAAATAAAATTTATTCTGAATTTATTGTGTGCCAGACACTGGTATAGGATGAAGATACTATTGTGGACAAGAGAGATAGAGTCTCTGCTTTTATTAAATCTGTATTTTATTAGGAAAATATGGGCCATAAATAAGATAGGTTTGTTTCTAAAGCAGTAGGCACAATGAAGAAAATAAAATACAGCATTGGTTAAAAGGCAAGTGGGTTACCTCTCTAACATTTGGATTTCCAAATTTTGATTTTATTCAGATATCCACCCTCCAAGTAGAGATACCCTGATCAGTAAACAATTATAGTAATCTCATTCTCCTTGGCAGTGCTTGGTTTAGAGGCAGGTGGGCAAGTGAGTTAATTTTGGCTAATGAGAAATGATCCAATTCTGCTGTCAGGTTGGGCTTACCTGAAGAGTTTCTATGCTCTTAAAATACACATAGGAGCAATGGCCCTTTATTCCTCATGTGCATTGCTATGTTTCAATATGATGCTAGACTGCTGAGGCCATTTTATGGCCACAAGAATGAGCAGACGTACAGTAGGGTACCTAGTAATTCACTGTGTAGCTAAATTGCTAGATGATTCAACTATAAGGCCATTTACTTCTATTATGTAGCATAATAGAACTTTACTTTAAAAAACTGGTTTGAATTGAGTTATCAATTCAAATGCACCAATGCACCCTGACTGAAGCAATAAAATAGACACCTCTGGACATTTGAAGTAAAGAGTCACATGATGAGAAAGAAGCATTTATTTGAATATCTGGGAGCAATGAGTTCAAGGAGAGAAGATATCAAGTGCAAAGATCTTAAATTGGTAATAAACGTAGTGTATTCAAAGGCTGGAAAGGATGCCAGCATAGGTGGAGGACAAACCATGCTGTATGGGCCCTTTCAAATCCCAAAGGTGAAGGCAAGGATCAAATTCAACAGGAGTGCTGGTCTGACTAATGCGGCCTCCCAAAGACTGTCATACCCTTATTCCCAGACCCTATGAGTGTTACCTTACATGGCAAAAGGGACTTTGACAATATGATTTATTTAAGGATTTTGAAGGAATCAGATTATCTTGAATTATCTGGGGAACCCAATTATCTGGGGAACTCAAGGGCCTCTACAAAGGTTATTGTAAGAAGTGGTATGATCCAATATAGAAACTCGGGTGACCTGATGACAGAAGCTTAGGAGAAAAAGTTGTGTGAAGTAGGGTCATGAGCCAATGAATGAGGATGGCTGGAAAAGGCAAGGAAACAGATTTCCCTCTGGAACCTCCAAAAAAAATTACTCCTGTCAACATCTTCACTTTCGCTCAGTGAAAATAAATCTGGGCTTCTGATCTCTAGAACTGCAAGGTGACAAATTTGTGTTGTTTGAATCCACTAAGTGTGTGGCAATATGTTATAGTAACAATAGGAAACTAATACTGCAAGGCAGTATTGTAGTAGGCATTGCTCCCACTGTCACAGCATGGCAAGGCATTTAACTTAAGTATAATGGAACCACTGGAGGGTTCAAGCAAGGGAGTAATCTAACAGGTATGGACACTTGACAGTAGCAGTGGAAGAGTAGAATCAGACATTATTGCATAAGTTGAGAGGAGAGCGTGACTGTGGATGTAGATGTAAAAGTAATGGTGATAACAAGTAGGGTTACCAACCCTACTTGTTGCATTTGCTGAGGATTGAGGGAGTTCCTAGGATACAGGGATTCCTACTTTAAAATAAAGGCAGTCCTGGCAAAAAATCCTGGGCTTTCCTGGGACTGAGGGAACTCTTGGTATGTGGGACTTATGCTGCTAAATTTTAGAAAGTCCCAGGCAAACCTAGATATGTTGATCACCCTAGTGAGAAGTGAATTGGAGTTACATGTACCAGACAGAGCCAACAGAACTAACTGATTTGTTCAGGATGAGAGATGAAGCATCTGGCTGATCCCTACATTTAGGCATGAAATCGGATGGATGATGGCTCCATCTAAGGTACCAAAGGAGACTGGGTGAAGAGCACATTGAGGGATATTAGAAAGGCCAGCTGTGTTGGGGGTTGGAATGCCTGTGGGAGAGAATTGTTACTGGCAAGACAAGATGGTCTTGTCTCAATTCTTGTCTTCTTGAAGAAAAAGTTTCAGTCAAGAGACAGAGTGCAGTAAAGCAAGAGTTTATTGGCTGCAGCAAAAGCACATTCAGGACAGTGAAATAAGGAAAGGCTTAGGATAGAAGTGATGGGAGAGCCTAGTCTGACCTGCTTTGGCTCACTGGGAAGTCAGAGATAAGGGGGCCTTGGGGACAGGTTCAGGGGGTTCGCCAGAATGAGCTGTCACTGCCTGCTGCTTCTTTGATTGCAAGTCTTATGGGGTCCCTTAGAGTAGGGGTCCCAACCAGCTTGCAAGCAAAGCTTGTGAAAGCCCCATCCCACCTCCTGTCACCCCTCCATCCACGGAGGGTGAGCTAGTGAAGCTTGCCTGAGCTCTGTCTCCTGTGTCCTCTCCACCCCCAACTCCTGGCCCTGTCTTCCACAAAACCTGTCCCTGATGCCAAAACAGTTGGGGACAAAGGCCTTAGAGTTTAGGAGATACATGCCTATGGGGTAAGGTGAGGGGGGAGGGAAAGGCACAAGCATGCTCCTGGGATAGAGAGCACTTGTGCCGGTCCTTTGTCCTGGAGTTTTTATCTCTCTCTTGCAGGTGGGAGTCTTAGGGGAAGCCTCAGGGGAGGAGCTCAATAGAATATTCATCAGCTTTCCAGGTGTCCTTTCAGGTTTGTGGTCTCCACTGATTGGCCAGCATCAGGCAGGGGGTCATTAATTAATACAATTAATCCATCCAGCTGGTCCTGAGTCAATCTTGGTGTCACTTGTCTGGTTTTGCTGTTTTTCTAGGCCTGGAGCTGAGCTACGACTGAGACTTAGATGTTATCTCTAGGGAGGAAAAGCCAGGAGTTCTAAATCCCATCACCGGTGATATGAAAGATCACGGAATCCAAACCAAATGACCAGTGAGGTAAGAGATAAGGGGGTCTGTATCACCACTGATACATTAGGGGAGGAATGGTTGCCCTGGAGGTAAGGTCCTTGTTTTCTCACTTTCACCCATTGCTAGGCACCTGGGGCTTTCCACCCTGGTAACCTTCTGTATCTGGCCCATGGCCTTTGCTCTGCTCATATCTGTCTAACTGCCTGCAACAGAAAGACATTAATAAAAAAAATTTTTGTTCCACACCATTTTACTAGGTACCAGCCCTGAAGTTATTCAGTCCAGAGGCTCTTTTTTCTCCATTTGAAAGAATCATGACAACAGCTACATCCTTACAAATGGAGTTTGTCTTCTAAGGTGTTTGCTAGAGCTTTTTACAAGAGGCTTAATCAGTTTCACATGAATTAATGATGGCTATCAAATGGGGAGAAAAGAGTGAATTCCAAATAAATACTTATCACATAATTGGAGTTGCAAGAATCCACTATAAATAAAATATATTTGTATTTACAATGCATAAATTTGATGGCAACATTGTTGGGCAACACAAGGCTTTTTCATAAGAACCCTCAACAGTGTTAAATTAGTAATAGGATGAATACATTTCTTAATTATGTCACTGGCGTTGTGCTTGGGAATACCATTTGCAATAAATTGAGCCCTATTTGTATGCATGTGGTGCAAGGAGAAAGTGCTGTATTTTGAAAATCCTAATGTACTCATGGGAACACAGGTTAATGTCATCTACTGCTTAAAATTAGTCCTTGGTTTCAGAGCTTGCAATTGTATTAAGACTTATCATGTACTCTTTTCATCAAGGCAATAATTGCTATAGATTTACATATCCTGCCACAAGCAAAAACATGGATCCTTCAGGGCTTTTTGAATGGGAAGTAGTTACATGAGAGCTGTGGGCAAGAAATATTATATATCTCCTGTTTATAAAAGTAATTTTTCCTTATCAAAAAGATGGTGAAATAAGCAAAGGTAAAATCACAAAAATGGAAGCTATCCATGGAGTGGGTTGAATAGGGACCTGCCCCCCCAAAAAGATGCCCAAATCCTAATCCCCAGAACCTTTTAACTTGACCTTTTTTGGAGAAAGGCTCTTTACAGATGTGAAGTTTAGAATCTCCAGGGATGGGCCCTAAATCCAGTGACAGGCACCCTTATGAGAAAGATTTTAGACTTGAGATACAGAGTATAGACTAGTGGTTAAACTTGTATACTCTATGGAAATGCTGGCCAATAGAACACAAACTGAGACACAGACACTGGGAAGGTTGTAAGAAAGACCAAGGCAGAGACTGGAGTGATGGGTCTAGAAGTCAAGGAATGCCAAGGATTGCCAGTGTAACGGGGTGCAGCCAGGGGCCCCCCAAGCCATCTCAGGGGATGGGAGACATGGAGCAGGGCTGTTGAGAGTTAGTTTGCATATAATAATAGCAGACTAGTATTCCAGCCTGAGTGGAGGCAGAAAAGTATGCATGACTTTAACCCATGATGTAACTGGAAGGCAGCTCCCCCAGTTACCTCACCTGGGAGAGAGCTTGGAGGTGGTTTGCTCCATGTCCTGGGCCACGACTGCCTGGGCTAAAGATGGCAGCCAAGAAAGGCAGAGAATATGGGAGTGCTGGCAGGTGTAGCCAATTGTGGGAGGAGTCGGAAATAGGGTTATGGAGGAGGTTCCAAGCTGGGATTTAAACTAAAGTTGGGCTGCCGGGTAGGATGGGAGGCAACGCGGGTACAATGTGAGACTTTGTGGGAAGGAAAGCAGTGAAAGGAGTCTTGTTGGCAGGCCGTGAGAAGCTGCCACGTGGTTTTGGATTACGAACGGGAGATTGCAGCGACAAAGCTGGCTGATGGTGCTGGGAATTGTCCAGCAGAGCTGGATTACTAAGAGGAACTGGGAGAAGTGAGCTGAGAACTTCTGTTCTTTTTCTTCTGGAGCACAATACTTCTGATTGGCATGTTCTGAGACTGGCCTGACTGGGTGAGCAGTAGGGATGGAAGGAGTGTGTGTGTGTGTGTGTGTGTGTGTGTGTGTGTGTGTGTTGCAGTTGTTTTAAAGGGACTTTGAGATTTAATGGAGACATTCTGCCATTACTCTAAACATGTATAACTTCTGAATAAATAGTTCCTTTCCTTTTTACCTAACTCTGGCATCAAGCACCACCCTTTCTACCTGACAGTTAGCAGGACAAACCCAGAACAGAGAGACCCCCAGGGAAAAGAGCTTGTTTCAGAAGTATCTGGGCTCCCCAACTGCTCCATTCTGTAACACTAGCAGCCACCAGGAGCCAGGAGAGAGGCATGGAACACAATCTTCTCCAGAGCTTCGAAGAAGAACCAACCCTGCCAACATCTTTATTCTTAGCTTCCTGTCTCCATGTCTGTGAGATGGTGAGTTTATGTTGTCTTAAGCCACCAAGCATGTGGTTATTTGTTGTGGCAGCCCCAGGAAACTAACACAATGTGTAGTTCTACCAACTGGAGGAAAATATAGTTAAACTCTTTGTAAGACCTCTTTGTAAGATGTGCTAGAGGGGGGACCCCCAAAATGGAATTCTTCTAGAAGTCAGGCCCCTGTAGTACATCTTTCCCTGAGAGGTTAGTGTTCTGGGGATCCATCTGTATGAGTGTACCAGCTGGCATCATTGTGAGAGGTTGTATTTGGCTCCAGTGAATTTTTTTAAAGACTTTTTCAATTCATTTGGCTATTTCATGAAGGGTGATTTATGAGAGCACTTGCCCACACCATGCGATGTTTTTAGCAGTTTTTGACCAAAGCCAGCATGACCTCCATGCCCCACCCTCACTATTCACCTGATCTCACCCCAAGCGACTTTTGTTTGTTTCCTTTTATTTTCCTGGATGAAAAAAATCCTCAGAGGGAAATATTTTGCAGCATGGAAGAGGTGAAACAAAGCATAGCAGAGGCACTAAAAGGCACCAAAATGTCTCAATAGGTACTTTGCATCAAATGGAGAGTACTTTGAAGGTGACCAAAGTTTAAACATATAAAAATACATAAATTTTTATAAATAAATTCTGGTTTTGGAGGATTCCCCCTCACATGAGGCAGGTAGCATTAGGAGCTGCATTTTATGAGTAAGGAAACTGAGGCATTGAGAAATTAAGCAATTTGCCCCAGTGATACAGCGAATAAGTGGTGGTGCTGAGATTCGAACCCAGGTACACAGGCTCTGGAGCTGCGTATTTCCAGTACTAAAATAACTGCTAGTCACACATGGCTGTTTAAGCTTACATTTAAATTAAGCAAATTAAAATAAAATGTAAAAATGTAGTTGCTAAGCCAAGAGCAACATTGTAAGGACTCAGTAGTTGCATGCGGCTAGTGGCTGTGTATTGGTCAGCCATGATAGCAGAGTATTTCCACCAATGCTGAGTTCTACTGGATGGCATTTCCACAGAATCTGTGAGCCTACCCACTGTCCTAGACTGCCTCTCTGGCATAGAGAGAGATTTCTATAAAGCACGGTTACTGTTATATCTTTCTAGAACTTTTTTCCTATGTGTGTCTGTGTGCCCACCTGTACTCACCTATGTGTATGGGTAATATGAGGGATGGGGTAACTAAGTTTTATGTGGTGAAGGACATACTGTGCATATAGGTAGTTCTTGTTTTACCTGTATAAATATTACATTGTCAGAACTTCTGGTGGATAAGTCAATACTTTGAAATTAAAATAGCTTGTTTCTGAACACTGCACTGCTTTCTAGGCACTGTGGAATCTCTCTTAGAAGCAACAGTGGCTGGCTTGTGAAAATGACTAGAATCCAGAATTAGAGTAACACAATATAGTGGCCAAATTGGTTAAACAAACAGGTTCTCCAGTGTGTTGTAACCATGTGTGGTCATGGATAATTATGACTGTGTGATAACTGACTCTGTAAAAGTGGAATCTAGGTAATAACTTCAGTATAATAAAAGACTGCCTGTGTAATAATTGACTCTGCTTAACAACTGACTCTCTGTGTAGTAACTGACTGTGTAATAAATTACCTGTGTAATAATTGACTCTGCATAATAGTTGTTTCTTTGCATAATAATCTTTGTGACATAATTGACTGTAAAAATTGACTCTCAGTGTAATAATTGACTTTAGTGTAATAATTGATTCCTGTGTAATAATTGATTCTGTGCAATAGTCGACTCTCAGTATAATACCTGTCTTTCTGTATAATTGACTCTCTGTGTAATAATTGATCCTCTGGATAATAATAGACTTTCTATGTAACAATGAGCTTATGTATAATAATGAACTCTTTGGCCGTAAGCACCAGCAAATGCTTGACCTAGTAGAAATTAGAGTAATAGGTAAGCCACTTTCAAACTGACTCAAACTACCTTAAGATGGCAGAAGGAGAAAGAGAACGTTGTTAGTTCTCATACCTGGGAAATCCAGAATCTAACTGGCCTCACATCCAGCTGAATCCATGGTTTCACATGAGGTCCCCAAGGTTCTATGTCTCTCTCCATCTCTGGGCTCTTATTTGCAGATTGGTTCATCCTTCACATGATGGGAAGATGACCCTTATCAACTATGACTTCCAAGGTACTTAGAACGCCTTGTCCCAGGGAATACTAGAAAGCAACCCTTTACTCCCAGCACCCAACTCAATTCCTCAAAGAACTTGGCCAGCCCACAGTTGGGACAGTAGAAAGTGGCACCTTGATTGACAGGTACCTCATTATCACAAAAGATGGGTAGTAGTTCACAAAATGAACAGATGGGGAAACAGAGCAAACAAGTAACAGCTGTCTCCTCTGTTCACAGGCTGAGAGTTACAGCCTCCTGAGGATGGGCATGAGCTGTGTGAATTTGTCCCAGCAAGTTTTCAATCCTTAGGTAAACCAGCCATCCGCTCACTTTAGAAGAGGTGACTAATATCCACATATTGTGTATATGCATGTATATAATTTTCAAATAAACATAAATATGTTTATGAATAATACAATGCAAGGTCATTTAAACGAACCAACTTATATTAATGTTTTATCTTTATGAATTTTCTCAGTCAGAAACCACTAAATCTACTAATTCTCATGCTCCATACTACAGTTTTCTTTTAAAAAGTTTCTTGTGAAATACCTGCAAAGCATGGAAATATAGAACTTTAAACTATATATTTAGGCTTTTCAATGGATTAATCTTTTTAGTTGAAGTCTTACAATGTGGATGCAAATTTGGACTTCTTGACTGAAATTCAGTTGCCCGATTGGGACTAGGAAAATGAGGCTAGAAGAAGACTTACTGTCTTTATACCCAAACACCCTCCTTTTCTGTGAGTAATTTCTAATTATTCCACTTGATCTTAGCCAAAAGGCCGAGAGCAGTAATTCCTACTTACTCCTTCAGATCACAGTACAAGCATTGTTTCCTCTCTGACTTTGTCTATACCCTTCTTATAGTATCTCCTCTATTACATTGCATCACCACCACCACCCACCTACAATGCATACATGAGTGCACATTGCACTTATCCGTGTGAATTCTTGAATATTCTGTCTCTCTTTGAGACTCTTGTTGAGGGCAAATGGGAACTAGCCAGAACGTAGCTGTAAGGAAGCAAAAGGTGTTTTACTAACTAACGCAAAGAGGCTCCGGGACACACCCCAAGAGCAGGGTGTGTTCCAGGATGTGGTGTAAGAGCAACAAGGTTAGTCAGGCAGATAGCCATCTGGACAGTTACTGGGCGGGGGGGGGGGGAATTTTACCCCTGTGCACAAGCTCAACTGACCAATCAAGTAAAGGAGCACGAGCCAGTGCACGAGTTAACTCACCAATAATCAGTAACCCTATTGTGCCCCTGAGCCAACCGCTAACCGCCACATCTGCTTCTGTATCCAGCTTGCTTGCGAGACTCCATAAAACCCTAAGCCTGTAAGCGTTTGGCGCCACTCTCATTTGCAGCCCTTGCAGGCACCGTGTCTCCAGACACTTTGGAGAGTTCGCCCCTACGCAGGTTAAACTTGGCCAATAAAGTAACATCTTCGGAACCCTGAAAGTCTCCGGCATTTGTTCTTGCGGTTGGTGAATGCAACAATTCTCATTCCTAGGAGAATAGGGCAGGTTTAGCCCTGGTCTCTAGCATAGTACTTTGGACATATTAGAAGCCCACTAAATATTATTTCCTAAATGGATGAATGAATCCATAAGTGTGAATCCAAACACCAAAGGGTAATGACAGGGTCGAATCTAATTTTATTCTCACAACATATGAGATCAGAAGACAAAGTGCCCAAATTCTGGTGATCTCTAAGAAATAGGTGCTAAATGGTTCCACTGGGTGACGTATTTCCAGTCCATAGGCAATTTTCATTTGATTAAAAAATCCATTCCAAAGAAAGAATTGAAAACAAACAGAAGTGATGTAAGGGGAACCCTGGAGAAGGTAGCAAAAAAGGTAGTCAGAAGAGACTTGATTGATAAAGAACTTCAACAGCATTGTCTAATTATAAAAAACAAAAACTAGTTTTGCTACATACAAAATCAGATATCTTAAGTCAGATTGCAACAGGTTGAAGCTAAGAAGGGGGCCCCAAAAGGGAATTTGGAATTGGGTCCAGAACTCAAGGTGTCCAAGAAATATTAGAAAGACATATAAGATGTCCCTTACCCCCCCGCCCCCACGTGTGTCAGTTCGGGGAAGGGACAAATGGAGCAGGGCCATTGAGAGTTGTTTTGCATAGCAACAGTTTTGCAGCTAACCTCTGGAATGGTCATTTAACATACCTATAACCTTTAACTGGTTTCACAGATATGTTAAATAGCTGTGGCCATGCTCTGAGCCAGGGGTATGGAAGTGACTTCCACCCAAGATGTAACTGGGGGCAGGTCCCCTGAGTTACAGCACCTATGTGAGAGCTTGGAGATAATTGGCTGCACAACATGGGGCCACACCTGCCCAGACTCACGATGGCAGCTCAGTAAACTTGGAATATACAGGAATGCTGGCAGGTGTAGCAGATTGTAAGAGGAGCTGGAAATGGGGCTGCAAAGGAGGACTGGCTCGGGGATTTAAAACCCAGACACAGCAGCCATTGGAGGAGTACTGTTGCATCCACCAACCGCGAGAACAAATGTCGGAGACTTTCAGGGTTTCAAAGGTGTTACTTTATTGGCCAAGTTTAACCTGCGCAGGGGCAAACTCTCAAAGTGTCTGGAGACAGGGTACCCGCAGGGGCTGCAAACAAGAGTCGTGCAGGGCTTTCAGCTAAGTCCTTATATAGAGGCAAGCAAGCAAGCATTGTATAGAAGCAGATGTGGCGGTTAGCTATTGGCTTACAGAGCCCGCACGTGGGAACAGGGTGGGGTCTGACTCAACTGAAAGGAAAAATTTGAAACTAAACAGATGGCAATCAACTTACAGGATGTTTGCTAGGGATGCAGGCTCCTTGGGGCTGAGACTATTTTTCTTGTTCCCAACATTCCCCCATTTTCTTTGGGGGTATGTCAAACCTTTGATTCTTCATCACTCGGGAGGATGGTGTAGGGTTGGGAGAGTACCATTAGCTTAACCACTTCTATTCTCTCCTTGATGAAAGCAAGTACTTTATTTAAGATAGTGGTCCTATTGTGACCACTAATAAGAGCACTAGGAGTGGTCCAGCAATGGCAGATATAAGGATGGTTAGCCAAGGGGACATTTTGAACATAGAATCATACCAATTAGAACTTTCTTCTTCTCTATTTCTATCTTTTAATCTTTTGGGGAGTGTTTTGATATTTTCTCTAATTACTCCAGAGTGGTTAGCATAAAAACAACACTCTTCTCCTAATGCAGCATATAACCCACCTTGCTGGAGGAGGAGGAGGTCTAGTCCTCTCCTATTCTGTAAGGCTACTTCAGCAAGGGAGTCTAGTTGGTGCTCTAGATACATTACTTGATCTTGTAGGAGGGCTTTGTCCTTGGAGAAAGTTTGGGATAATTGCCTGAGGTTGAGCTCCCCCTTTATGAAAGCCCCCGCCCCTACAGCGGCGGAACCTACAATCCCTATAGTGGCTACAATTGGGATAAGCAGTGGGGCTCGTTTGGTGCACTTAGGGGAGGCAACTAGAAACTCAGGGTTTCCTCCATATAAATATACTTGAGGAATAATATAAGCACTAACACAGAGCTCGGGGTGAGTGGGAACAATGCATTTAAAAATGCCTTGGGTACAGACAAACCATAACCCCTCAGGAGCTTTGGTTATGAAGGGGTTCCCTGAGGTTGTTTGCAGGGTCTCTTGGTTAAGACAGTAGTCACTATAGTTTGGATTTTTGTCTAGAGTGGAATTTGCTTGGAGGTAACAGGTTCCTTTGATTTCTCCAACCTCGCAGTAGGGGTCTCGGGGGACCCGGTCTGACTCAAGGAACTTGTGGTAGGCTGCGGCAGCTTCGGTAGGAGGCCACCTCCAGCCCCTTTAAGGAGCTGTTTAGTTTTCGTAGGGAGTTTCTTTATAGTGAAAAAAACCCCTGGGTTTTGTCCAGTAACATATAATCTTAGACCCCAAGTTCTCCCTTTGGCCCATTCAGGGTCGGTTGTGTTCTTTATAGTAATGACGGTGGAGCTACACTTATTCTGATCACACTGTGGGTCCCGCCCCGAACTTGGCTCCTCATTCTTTCGGGTTAAATCAATGTGTGGGTCTATCCCTCCTCCTGGGACCCACCCTCCCCTACTGACTAAAGTCTCGCATCCCCATGATCGGCAGTAATAATCATAGTGGGCTCCACATGTAGCTTGGTTTCCAGGGGAGGGCTTGGGACACCCATAGAGTCCAGTGGAGTACAGATTCTTATTTTTCACTGCTCTATCACAACACGTAGGATCCCAAGACATACCTGAAAAAGCTAGCGTGTCACAAAAATCATCAGCAAAGACTTAGATAAGTCTACGCTGAGACTTACTGTGTTTCCCCACAAATAATTGGAAGCAATTGTAGTTCCATCAGCAGTCCTAATTGGCACCCATTCACATTGTCCTATACTCTTGCCAGTGAGGAGACAGAGTATAAGCAGTTCTAGCTGGCAGAAAAAGTCAATTTTAAGGGTTCCCCTGGTTTTCTTTTGACTTGCCATCTTCGAGGTTCCTCATCAGAGGGATTGGCTGGTTTTACATGGGAGAGATAGATCCAGTAGGGTTTCTCCACCACTCTAACAGCCGTTGGTGTGCTTAAGAGTACCTGGAATGGTCCATTCCACCGCGGCTTCAGGTTGCCCCTCCTGTGATTGAGGATCCACACCCACTGTCCAGGTTCTGGTGGTTCAGGTATTCAGGTGCTATAATCAGCGTCTGATGGAGCTGTCTTCTGAAGGGCTCGCACCTCGCTCTGGATGTGCTGTAGTGCCTGTAAGGACTTGAGGAAGTTGTGGTTAGAAACTTCTAGCTCTTCTCTAGTTAACCGAGGCACAAGAGGTATTGGTTGCACAAATAAGATTTCATAAGGGGCCCATTTCTTAAGGTAAGGAGTACACCTTGTTCTAAAAAGGGCGAAAGGGAGTAGCTCAACCCAGTTTTCGCCCGTCTCTTCCCTCAATTTCATTATAGTTTCTTTTAAAGTCCTGTTCATCCTTTCTACTTGTCCTGAACTTTGGGGCCTATAGATGCAATGCAATTTCCAGTTGATATTTAACTTTGTAGCTAGTTCTTGAGATATCTTTGAGACAAATGCAGGTCCATTGCCTGATCCTAGGGCTATGGGAATGCCATATCTGGGTATGATTTCCCTCAATAAAACTTTGCAAATGGTGGAGGCAGTCTCTCCCCGTGTGGGGAATGCTTCTACCCATCCTGAGAAGGTGTCTACTAATACTAGTAGATACTTATAACCTGATTTCCCAGGAGTCATCTCTGTGAAATCTATTTTCCATAACTCTCCAGGAGCTTTTCCCCAATACCTTACAAGGGGAGGCAATTTCTTATTCTGCACATTTACCCTAACACAGATGCTACATCTAGAGACAATGGAGTGAATAATATCCCTAATGTTGGGCCCTAAATAGTATTTCTTGACAAGCTGTTCTAACTTATTTTGCCCTAGGTGGGTACTAGTATGAATATCCTTTACTATCTCTCTTATTACTCCTTGAGGCAGGTTGAGTCTGGAGTCAGGAAGTTCTATCCACCCCTGCTGATTTTTCTGCCCCTTTAGTTGTATCCCTTCCTGCTCTTCCTCTGGGGAATACTTAGGATCTGGAGGTAGCGTTGGCTGAGGCAGTAGGGGGAGGAGGTTTTCTTGTTGTCCCGTAGCCGCTTCTTTCGCAGCTGAGTCTGCCAGGCAATTACCTTTTATAACAGGGGAATTCCCCTTCTGATGTCCTTTGCAATGAATGATGGCAACTTTGGTGGGTAAGGAAATGGCGTCTAGGAGGGCAAGAATTTCACTGCAGTTCTTAATGTCCTTTCCTCCTGCTGTTAGGAGGCCTCTCTCCTTGTATATGGCCCCATGGATGTGGGCTGTGGTAAATGCATAACGGCTGTCAGTGTAGATGCTGGCCACTTTTCCTTCAGCTATCTGTAAGGCCTCGGTCAGCCCTATCAGCTCTGCCCTCTGTGCAGAGGTCCCTGCAGGCAGTGCCCTTCGCCACAGGACCTTATCTCCTGTGGTCACTGCTGCCCCGGTGTACCGCTGTCCATCCTTGATAAAACTGCTCCCATCAGTAAAGAGGGTCAGATCTGCCTTTTCATAAGCCTGATCTCTTAAGTCCGGGCAGGAGCCAGTGACTGTGTCAAGGATTTGCTTGCAATTGTGGAGTAAAGCAGAATCCGGTACTGGCAGCAGGGTCACCGGGTTCAGGGCAGCTGTTTTAAGGAACTGAACAGACAGAGGGTTTAATAGCTGGGCCTGACACTGCGTTAGCTGTGCGTTAGATAGCCACCTATCTGGGGGCACTCGTAGCACTTGCTCTATGTAATGCTCCCCAATCACCTGTATGTCCTGTCCCAGAGTCAACTTACTGGCCTCCTTGACCAGGGTTGAGGTGGCAGCAAGTGCCCTCAGACATGTTGGCCATCCTGAAGCCACGGGGTCAAGCTTTTTAGACAAATAGGCGACGGGCCTCTTCCACGGCCTGAGCTCCTGGCTCAGCACCCCTAGGGCTACCCCTCCCTTTTCTGCTACGAACAGCTGAAAGGGCTTAGCCAGGTCCAGCAGGGCCAAGGCTGGGGTGGTCACTAGGGCCTCCCTAAGTGCTTGGAATGCTTGCCTCTCCTTATCTGTCCATGTGAACTGCTCTTCTTTTCCCCTGGTTAGTTCATGCAGGGGTCTAGCTAGTTCTGCAAAGCCTAGTATCCACAACCGGCAGTATCCCACTGCACCCAAGAATTCTCGTACTTGCCTTTTGGTGGAGGGCTCAGGAATCTGCAGAATTGCCTGGATCCATTGGTTGGACAGGGTCCTTTGTTCCCCCTGCAAGTTATACCCCAAATAACTTACAGTCTGAGCCACAATCTGGGCCTTCTTGGCGGAGACTCGATACCCCATCCGCTCGAGATCCTGTAGCAGATCTATGGTGGTCTCTTCACATTCTCCTTTATCCTTGGCTGCTATGAGAACGTCATCTACATACTGGAGCAGTATGATCGATGGGTGGGAGGAGCGAAAAGCCTGCAGATCTTTGCTGAGGGCCTCATTGAAAATGGTGGGGGAGTTCTTAAACCCTTGTGGTAGCCTAGTCCAAGTGAACTGCCCTACCAGTCCATTTTCTGGGTCGTTCCATTCAAAGGCAAAGATCCCTTGGCTCTGGAATGCCAGGGGAATACAAAAGAAGGCATCCTTCAAGTCTAGAACTGAATAATAGGTATGGGTCGGGGGCAATGAGCTCAGCAAGGTGTATGGGTTGGGCACTGTAGGATGAATAGTCTCTACCCACGCATTCACCTCCCGCAAGTCCTGCACCGGGCGGTAGTCCTGAGTCCCTGGTTTCTGGACAGGGAGTAGCGGGGTATTCCATGCTGATTGACACTCTCAGAGTATGCCTGGCTCCAGCAGGAATTGCAAGTGCCGTGCAATACCCTGTTTGGCTCGGGCTGGGACTGGGTATTGCCTAATTCTAACTGGGCTGGCGGTGCTCAGCAGCTGCACCAGGGAAGGTGGCTGGTGGATGGCTAACCCTGGTGGATTGGCCTCTGCCCATACTCCAGGTATCTTGGTGAGTAGGGCATCCAGGACCCCTGCTCCTTCCTCCTTACCTCCTTTTATAACGGCAAGTAGGTATTCTTCAGACATTGGGACAGTTATCTCCAAGCTGACCTCTGCCTCCTTGCCCTTGTTCCTCGAAGGGCTCTCCTCACATCTGAAGGTAATGGTGGCCTGAAACTTCTGCAACAAATCTCTCCCAAGCAGTGGGTAAGGGCAGTCTGGGATAACTAGGAAGGAGTGGGTGATGGTGCCTCAGCCCAAGTTAGTAATTCTAGTGGTAGTCCATGGATAGGCTTCTGCTTTGCCAGTCGCCCCGACTATTTTGGTGGTTGCCTTCTGAATTTGCCCCTGAGGTTGTTTCAGGACTGAAAAAGTGGCTCCCATATTGACCAGGAAGTCTATTGGCTTATCTTCGACTGTTAAGGTGACCATGGGCTCCTGTGAGCCAATGGGAATGGAGCCCTGGCCCCATCAGTCTAAGGTTTGGAGTAAGACTTCAGGGCCTTGTTTTTGTCCCTGACTGTCTGCCTTCATAGCCTTCAGCTTCGGGCAGTCTCGCTTCCAGTGTCCCTTCTCCTTGAAAAAGGCACATTGGTCCTTGTCTATGTCTGTTCACCGTTCCTGGCCCTTTTGTTGTCCCCCTTTTCCTTTGGGCGGAGGCTTCTGAGCGACAATCAAAATCTTGGCAACTTCCTTTGCTCTGCCAACCTCTGTATCATCCCTATTAACATACACTTTCTGTGCTATTTCTAGTAGCTTGATCCTATTCTCTCCCTCAAATCCTTCTATTTTCTGAAGCTTTTTTCTAATATCTGACGCTGCCTGAGTCACAAAAGCTATATTTACTAGCCTTCTGTTCTCCTCCGCCTCTGGATCTAGAGGGGTATATACTCTGTAGGCCTCCACGAGTCTTTCTAGGAAGGCTGCTGGGGATCCTCTCGCCCCTGGATGACTTCACCGACTTTACTAAAATTAGTCAGCTTTCTAGCTGCTGCCTTCAGCCCTCTGAGTAGAGCCCAGAGATACTGGAGGAGAGCGTCCCTTCCCCAAGTAGTGTTGGAGTCCCAAGTTTGGGCCTGAGATGGGAGGATACCCTCTATTTCCCTCCTTCCCGCCACGGTGTCCCCTTCCTCCCCCAGGACTGCCTTTGCAGTCTCCCTAATAATCCTATCTCTCCCCTCCAAAGTGAAAAAGGGTCTGCAGAATCTGCTGGCAATCATCCCAGGTGGGTTGATGGGTTCTAAATATGGTTTCAAGGAGGGAGATTAGCCCTTGGGGTTTCTCAGAGAATGGGGGATTCTGATGTTTCCAATTATATAAATCATTGGTGGAAAAAGGCACATAAATAAGGTGGGGAGGTGCCCCCGGCGGAGCATCTGGTGCGGGTGGCACCTCTCGGAGGGGCAAAATGGCAGAGCTACCCGCCAAAGACAAAACAGCGGGTCCTCCCGCTGGAGGCAAAATGGCGAAGTTTCCCGCCAACGGTAATACCCCCTCCCCGTAGAGTGCCTCCCCCAGGTGTGTGATGGGCTCACGAACCCACCAACATCCTGGTGCAAGGAATCAGGTTCCTCTTTGCGAGGATAGGGTGGAGGAGCATTCACAGGGTCTAGATGGTCCTCCGGTGGTTCTGGCAAAACAGGGTAAAGCCTAGGCTGCTTTCAGGGCTGTCTCGGGGTAGGACCAGGACCTCCGCCTTGCCCCTCCTTCTCCTTGGCCTTATTCCCTCCTGCAGCGAGGCAGATTGCCCGTCTGCCCCGCTGATTTCCCTTTAAACATTTCCTAACATATCCAGGATGCTCAGTAGCAATATCCACCTAGATATCTATGTACAGGTATTGGTTGGGGTGGGGAACTCTATAAATGGTAGCCCGGACAGCAAATAGGGTTGGGAGGTCAAAAGTGCCCTCTGTGGGCCACCCTACATTGAACGTGGGCCATTCTAGTTGACTCAAGGTTTGAAGTAATTCAGGGTCCAGTGGCGGGCCACCATATCCTTGGGCTCGCCTCTGAAAATCAGAAAAATTTTTCAACAGGCAATGAAGCGGAGAAACAGGCACAGATTCTTGTTGAACCATCTGAAAGACCTTAGGGAATCTCAGAGGCCAAACCAATACACCAAACAAGACAAACAAAGACCCCGACAACCAACAGGATGGAACGAACACACAAATTATCCGAGTCTCCAAACATACACACTTGCAGACACACCAGGCACACTCACAGCCTGAGGCGCAGTGCAAGGGAATAGAAACCTAACGGGACTGGTCCCAATCTAAATCGTCAATACCAAATTTCAGAGGGCAGAGTCCCACCTCTGACAGTCCCTGGGTAGGTCACAGGCAGCATCCCACCTACTATCACAGGGCTTCTTACTCCGGAGTACAAACACTAAAGAGGATCCTCACCAAATACTTACTCAGCTGCCCGTCCAGTCTCCGAACTGAAACTCCGCCAAGGGAGATCTCACTGGGGCCTCCAAATGTTGCATCCACCAACCGTGAGAACAAATGTCGGAGACTTTCAGGGTTTCAAAGATGTTACTTTATTGGCCAAGTTTAACCTGCACAGGGGCGAACTCTCAAAGTGTCCAGAGACACAGTGGTGCCCGCAGGGGCTGCAAACGAGAGTCGCGAGCAGCGCTTACAGCTAAGTCCTTGTATAGAGGCAAGCAAGCAAGCGTTGTACAGAAGCAGATGTGGCGGTTAGCTATTGGCTCACAGAGCCTGCGCACAGGAACAGGGTGGGGTCTGACTCAACTGAAAGGAAAATTTGAAACTAAGATGGCAATCAATTTACAGGATGTTTGCTAGGGACGCAGGCTCCTTGGGGCTGAGACTATTTTTCTTGTTCCCAACAAGTACCACGCAGCTTTGCCAGAGTGGGGACCCCCGCAGCCATGTGAGAAGGAGAGGGAACCATGCAGCTTTGGAAGTGCAGAGAGAGAGAGACACATGCTTTTGGACAAAGGGGGGCTCCCCCACAGCTGGTGGTAGTGAGAATCACCAGGTGGCTTTAGCAGAGAATCACCATGCAGTTTTGCCAGAGTGGCAACCCTAGTGAAGGAAAGAAGAGACTTTGCCTGGAAGAAGGGTGAAAGAACTCTTGCCAGTAAGCCATGAGAAGGTGCTACATGGCTTTGGATTAGAGATCCTGCCTGGATGGCGACCCACTGGACGACGGCAGGAGCCTGGACCCAGACATGTGCTTCTTTTCCTGAGTTACGGCACCCCAAATTAGGGCAGGGGGAGAAGGAAGTTCTGTGGGCATCTGTGGGTATCCAAAAGGACTTCTATATTTTAATGGAGACTTTGGGTCACTACTTTAAGTCTATATATCTTTAAATAAACCTTTCCTTTCCTTTTCACAAGCCTGGCATTGAGAGATGTCTTTCCTCCTTGCGGTGGACAGACAAGCCCAGTAGGTGGTCTGGATGGTATTAGTATACGTCCTTGGCGGGGGGGGGGGGGGGGGGGGGGGGGGGGGCACTGTTGTTCTGTAACAAGATCAATGCAATGGAAAATACATCCAAGAAACAACTGTTTCTGACATTTTCAGTGGAGACCAGAACCAAGTAGGTTAGTATAGTATGGATGAAAATACCACCTCCCAAACTCACATCCACTAGAAGTGGACAGTTTCACATTTACCTGTCCAGCATTTCTTATCCTTCTGCTGAAACAGTAGCTCTTTCTGATGGGACATCCATTCCATAGAATTGGTGCTGGCCCTGTTTTCCCACCTGCCACAGGATATGTAGACCACTGACAGAGGGTTCTTCTCCCGGGTGAGTTACTGATTCTGAGCTGAACTTTTGATCTGAGTTGAGCCAATGGATATCTTCTCGGGGACTTCTCTGCCAACGTCAGGAGGGAAGTGACTCTCATTGTGATGGGCTTAGAGAGACTACTGTGCATCACACCTACTACATGGGTGGACACCCCATGAGAAATGGAGAGAAATGTTTGCCTGATCACATTCTTGGGGCCTTTCATCTGGAATCAGTAACATCCTGGGACTTCTTAGTTATTTGAGCCAGTCAGTGCAGTTTTTTCCTTTTGTTTTCTTGAGTTGGGTTTTCATCACTTGCAACTGTTAAAACAGATGTAGTTTATTTCATGTTAATGTGGATCTAAAACATTTCTTGGGCTGGATAAGTAGCATTTTACAACTGCTTAGGCCAATAGAAGTTTTGTAGGCCTATCCATATCTGATCTAAAACAGGCTATTACATAGTTTCTCCCACATTTTAGATTTTCATCAGAATCTGCTACAGTTGTTGAGTGGCCCATAAAACAGTATAACCAGACAATACCTTCAAAAGGCATCCTGAAAGCATGCTTTTTAAAAGCTTAGGGAGAAAGCAGGACATTTTTCATGTCTCTGTCAGCTCCATTATGATGCATTTGGACATTTTTGATAAAATTATGAGGCATAAAAAGTTTGAAGCATTGAAGATTAATTTTCCTCCATAAATATATAGATCATAGTCAAATTCTATATGACTAGTTTGGCCTAGAGCAAAATATATTTTCAGTGTAATTTCATAGCAATGTGGAAGCAGATGATGAGAGAACAACACTGAAAAAACCTTTGGTGGATTGCAAGTGTCAGGTGAACCTTCACAACCTGATGAATGGAACAGAAACTGCTTTTAAAATGGAGGGCTTTGTTGTTTTAAAGTTAAAAAAAAGTTGGGAGCCAGTACAGAAGTAAAATTAAAGTAAAAGATAATAAATAATCCATATCTCTTCTGTTCTGTTTAAATATTAAAGTGTCAGCTGCAATTTTGAAATGACACAAAGAGGCTTGCTTAGCTGAAAAAATGCTTCATTTGCTGGATTTCCATGCTGTCTGAACTGTAATTTCATCTAAGGGTGATTTTCTGATGAGATGCCTGAGCCGTGGGGTCTCTGACAGGTTGAGAGGTATGCACATAGGCATGGGATAGTTTTCATTTCTTCTTCCAGTTCCTTTCTGACTTGACTGCCTTTGCCTGGAGCCTACTGGTGCCCAGTGGAATGGAGTCACTCATTCTAGTTGAAACACAATTCCTTCTTAATGCCCCCAAGTGTACTATTGTTTTTGTTTGTTTGTTTATTTGTTTGATTTCTTTTTATGGGGGGGGTGCTAAGAGGTTGTCTCATTCTTCATGGATTTCCCAAGGGCCAAGAAGTTAGTGCCTGAAATACTTCCTCTCACTCACCTGGAGCCATCAACATTGCCAGTTAAAGTCATTCAAAGTTTTCAGGCACAGATGGATGGCCATTTGTCTCTAGGTAGTTGTGTCTTTGTTCGAATCAACTCAGGAGCTTTGAGAGATGGAAATGACACATCAGGCATGCTGGTGTGGTGTTGTTTAACTGTATTCACTCCCTGTGCAATACTCAAACCTTGTTGAGGAAGCCATGAAGGAAGGTCAAGGGATATTGAAACTTTGCTCTTCTTGAAAGGCAGACCCAAAGTAAGATTTTCAAGAGCCATCGGGCTTTGGTAGAGAAGCAGGTAGGAGGAGCTGCCACAATCCAACTAAAGTACATAGGGAGAGTCAAGAAACCAAAGGACAAGTATGAAGGCAGATATGCTCATACAAGGGGTGAGACTCAGTGAAGGGTTTGGAGGAGGGCTGAGACAGGATTGGAGCCAACAGATATCAGAAACAAATAAGAAAGATTCCAGGTAGTCACTAAAAATGGCTTGGTGGTATCTGTTCATAGCGAGACTTATTTTTTAACATTAGAAATCTATTTCTTTCATTAAGGAATTTTTATCTTACAAATTATTTTAAATGATTATAAGTTCTCTTACAAAAGAACATAAAGATCTCAAAATAGTCATTTCTCTAAGCTTCTTTTCAGCTCAGAGAGAGTTTCTCAATGCTAGTTCTGTCTGAATTTTGAACTAGATAATCTTCTGTTCTGAGTGGCTGTCCTGTGCACTGTGCAATGTTTAGCGGCATCCCTAGCTCCTGTGAAAGAGGTGTCAGTGGAACTCCTTTACCTGGTTGAGACAACCAAAGCTGCCCCCAGACATTGCCAAACATCCCCTGCAGGCAGGCTGGCCCCTGACTGAGGACCACCAGTCTGGAGCATCATCCAAGGTCTAGACTCAGCCAGTCAGGTGAATGAGCTCCAGAACCAGGATCCAGACAATCTGCAAAACAGATACTGGGCCGTTTCCTACCCCCATCCACAGGGATGGCAGTACCACAGTCAAAACCAGCAGTACCCAGTTCTCAGATCACAAGATACAGGCTCTTTGCAGGGAGATCCAGCAGTGTCTAGGAGGAGCAGAGCTGGTTAGAATTTTATGTCATCAAGCTAGTCTGGCCACCAGGATTTTGGCCTACCTCCCCTCTTTCCTGGCTATCTTTTAAACCTAGCCCTCCATCTTTCCTGGGGACTCTATGAACAACCCAAATAGTCTTTTGATAAATTCCTTTTGTGCTTAAATAAGCCATTTCTGCCTTTAAACTAACAACCATACCTGTTATACTAGCCATTAGGCTTTCCTAGAAAATATCAAGATTCAAGGGTGGTGAGGGAGGTTGATTCAGAGTCATGATGGAACAAGAGTCACTAGCTGGATTCAGACATAAGCTCCAAAAGATTTAGAAAGAAACAAATAATGTCCCAGAAATTATCTTCCCAGTTCCCCTGTTCCTCACCCTGTCTCTGACACTTGTGAAAATACACAAGGAAAATGGTGCATAGGCTGTCTTGGCAGAAAACGTGTGTTTAGCAGTGCATCTGAGTTTACATCCAGGCACACGATAGCTGGTGAGTTTGGATACTTAACCACCAGGTGCTTCAGACTTCTCATCCACAAAATGTAGACAAGGCTTCCTGTATTAAAGATAATGTATTGGAATGCTATGCAAAGACTCTTTTTTTTTTCTCAGCTCAGCATCCATTTCTCCTTTGCTTTTGTTACATCATACTAATGTTTCTCTGCTTAGAGAAATCACCTTAGTGTATATGGTTTCCGTGTGGGGATTTTATCTCCTAGACTCAAGAGTATGAAATTGACCCAAACCCACCAATCAGCATTTTCTGTATCTTAGACCACAGTGATGGGCTTAGGGTTCATCTCACAACTCAAGTTGGTCTGGTCAGAGGCAATTTGTGGATGTTCACTGAAGGAAGCAAGAAGAGGGTTTTACTATTTCCGTGACAGTTCCTGACAGCTATAAACACAAGCCTGGAGTTGCTGGCACCCATATTGCTGCTGGGAGGAGGGTTCAACCCGAGCATAAGGAGATTGATAGAAAAGTGCAGCAGGAAGAAGAAGAAAGTGAAACACAGTCTTGAAAATGACGTTACAGGCTCTGGATCCAGCTATACCTGAAGCAGAATCTAGCTTTGAACTTCCCAACACATTCCTCTTCTTTCATAGGAAAGCTTGAGCTGAGTTTCTGTCCCTGTAGCCAAGAGAAGCTGAATTATATGACCTCCTAGCACACAGTAAGTGCTCATCACGTTGGTACCAGTAATGAAACTATGACAAAGATTTGAAGAGCCAATCATAACGATTGTTCTTTTGATTTTGCACCCAGCATCTAGTACAGGCGGTATCAGTAGGTACATTTCGTATTGGAGTTTAATTGCGTGAGGGCATGGAGCACAGTTCACAGGATAGGATATGAGGGATTTTCATTTGTCAAGGCTACGGATTTAGGGCAGTAAAAACCTTTGGGGAAAGCGAGCTTCTTACACTTTCACAAATGACACTTGTACTTCTCTTTAACACTTTATAGCTCTTCAACTCTGTGGGGATTAGGCTTTGTAAGGGAGGGAAGCTTTCAGTGCTATTTGGGTAATAAAATTACAACCGAGGACACCCACCTGGGAGTGTTGCATGGGCTCTGTCAAAACCCCCTACCCCTCAAGCTCTGCCACAATGAGCTCTAACGTGATCTGTGGCATCGGATGCCCATATTTAAAAGTCACGGCCAAAGGCCCTTCAGATCGATATTATTCCCCCTGTAGCATTTCCTCGAATATTACGTTAAAAAGATGAATTCCTTGGAGGGTGGTAAAGATGTTTTAGTGTAGAGCATATATTATGAATGTTTCATTGTTATTCCTTAGGATTTATTTAACATTTTACTCAACAGTCCCTTTGGATTTTTGATTGATTACTAGGCAAATTAGATAAGAAACCTCCTTCTGTACGAGAATCCCACATTGCATCCCAGCAGCAGTGGTGATAACGATGAAAGCCAGCATTTATCTAACACTTCTTGTGTCAACAACCACCCTAAGCAATTTACATGCACGCTTTCCACCCCTCGCAGAAGATACCGTTATCTCCATTTCACAGATGAGGAACTGAGGTTTCGAGAGTTCCCCAGTCAAGATCAGAGCTTCAATCAGGATCTGTTTTACTTCAAAGCCTATGTTAATAAATGCTGTCTTCACAGCCATTAAATCCCCATAACATGATCCTGTCTCAAGATCGAATTAGTTGGGGAAGCATGGTTTACTCTAGACTTTCTCTTTGGGATTCACACACACACATGACCCAATTAAATGTTCTGAGACATCCTAGTAGGAGGAATCTCATTTATGTTTACTTTATAAATGCTGTCAAAATGGCTTGATTCTGGAGCCAACCTTTTGGGTTGTCAGTTGCATTTGCTGGTTTCTTCCTATAATGAAAGTTAACATGCTGCATGTGATAAAGAAGCAGTCTGGCCTTGGCCATCTCCCCACCACCTTTCAAACAATGACACAGTGGAAGGGTTGGCCCCACCCTGGCTGGTATAGCTCAGTGGATTGAGTGCGGGCCTGCGAACTGGAGGATCGTGGTTCGATTCCCAGTCAGGGCACATTCCTGGGTTGTGGGCCAGTTCCCGCCAGGGGACACACGGGAGGCAACCACACATTGATATTTCTCTCCTTCTCTTCTTCCTTTCCTCTCTAGAGATGAGTGAATAAAATCTTTAAAAAAAAATTAGAAGGGTTGGCCTGATGTAGACATACAAAACCCCAGGAGTGGCAGGAGAGGTTCAGTTTCTTTGAAAATCAAATTATAACTATTAGCTTGGACTCATTTTTCTTTTTTCTGTGGACACATCATCCTGAAGGACACATGGCCCAGTGCTCCTACTAGTGACTCTGTTAGAAGCTGGAGCACTTCCCAAGCAGTTGCACCTGCATCTGGATTTGAAACTATTTATAAAGTCTAGCTCTGCTTAGTATTTCAATAAATTTGCAAGCCATTAGGATTGTTGGTGTGTGGTGTTGATTGTGTCTGGTTAGGCCAGTTGTCCCCAAGGGGAGCAGTTTTGCCCCCAGAGGGCACAGCACAATGTCTGGAGACATTGTGGTTGTCACAATTGGGGGGTGTGATACTGAAGTCTGGTGGGTGTAGCCAATTATTCGTCAATGCACAGGGCAGCCACTGGAACAAGCAATTATCCAGCCCAAAATGCCGATAGTGCCAAGGTTGGGAAGCCTTGAGCCAAAAAATCTGTTGAGACAACACATAAAACATACAATCTCAGGGTCTTAACACAATAAAAGGTTTACCTTGTTGTTGTTGTTTGCTCATTTATGCAAAGTCTAATGCTAACATTTGTACTTTGTCAGCCTCTCTGAGAAATGCTCCTCCAAGTGGTACCTGAAAGATACAGGCTTCCGAGGTTTAACATCATGTGGTTTCATTGTTTTAAAAGCCATAATCCGCAGTGCTACAGACAAGTGAAAGACTTCAAATGATTACACAGATCTTTGAGGATTTGGGACCACAAGTACTGTGCATATTTTCCACCTGCAGTCAGATGGCCAGAACTTAGGAATGGGGCCCACTCACCTTCAAAAGTAGCTGAGAAGTAGCTCCCCTGCATTCTCAGAAGGAAAATAAAATGTGTTGATGAACACTTTGCATTGTTTCTGACACACATGGAAAGTTAACTTTGAGTAAATGCTGCATACACAAGGCACAAAAGCCAACATGTTAATACAGAAATCGAACAGCGATAAAACATAATTTTAATTTAAGACACTTGCATTGTAGTTGAGAAAATAGTTCTAAGGCCCTACGTCAGGATTTAGGCAGTAAGATTAACATTTATCAGCTATCCACCGTTGTCAGTCACTTGGAGTATGTTAGGTCATTACACCTTTGAGGTAGTTATTATACTTGTTTCAGAAGTGAGGTAACTGAGATTCAGAGACTTCAAGATACTGGTAGGTAGGCACACAGCCTAACAAGTTACAGTGCTGGCCTGCAAATCAAAGATAGATTAGAAAATGCCTATCCTTTTACCAGCCTTTTCCGAACTGGGCTTTGTCACACACTATTCCTGCGACATGATCTTAGCCAAAATAGCCCTGTAAGCTAAAACATTTGAAGAATTCTCAGTTTCATATTTTCCTCTTGAAAAGTCACAATGTTTATTAGCATATTTAAAGCATATGAGAGGTCTCATTTTAAAGAGACTAATTAGACTAATTAGATGAAAGAGTCCTATATTTTCATTATACACATTAATATTCCATACAATTAACTAAAACAAATCTCTGGAAGTGTTGCTTTCTCAACAAGATTTCCATTTTCAATTTGGAATTTAAGTTTACATCCACACCCAGGTGCATAATATGTACTGTGCCATCTAAAGCACTGTGCTGGGAAGCAGCATGGTGTACCCACAGTGATACTAGCTGAGAATTCAGAGATGAAACCCTGGTTAGGGTGCTTTCCTTTTCTGGATCTTGGTTTCATCACATATAATGGTGGGGGGGGCTACTAAATTAGTTCATGGGAAACACATAGGTCTTATCTTATATGTCAAATCAATGCTGATTGTGGCTGCCTAGGACAGCATGTTGAAGGATTCTGAATCCAGTTTCCGTGGAAGTGAGGAATGCTCTGAATGGGTCTTGGGGTCAGCCATGAACACACAAATTCCACATGCTATCAATTTACCATCTCAGAACTAAAGGAAACCTAGGGTCCTATTCAACTCCAACATTCTCTGACTCAATTTAATGTGAGAAATATGATGAATTACGTTCTCTTACTCCTACCTTCTAATAAAATGTGGTGGGGAAGACAGGAGGTCATTGAGCTAGTTATAACTTATGAGGTCCATTGCAAGTTCTAAAATCCAGGTACAAGGATAGGGTAACTCTAGACACATCAGAGAGATGCATTGCTGATAGAAGCTGTAAGGCATTTTGAAAGAAGTAATATTTGAGCTGGGGTTTTAAGGATGTATAGGACCTTGACAGGCAGGGGCAAAAGAAAGGAAGCCAGAAGATATAACATTGCTGAAAGCTGACAAAATGAAGGTCTGTTTAATGGTGGTCAGTGCTCCGACTGGTGGAGGCACGTGCAGACTTTGGACATGGAACAGGGAGAGATAGAGAGACAAAGGAAGAAAGAGACTGAAGCCATATAGGTAGGGATCGGATTGCCATGCTCCCTCAAAGCCAAATTTCAGCAGTAGCTGACTTCCTAGTGTTCCCAAAGTAAAGGGACCTCATGGTGCCTAGAGAGATGCCAACTCCAACAGAGTGTAAGTGAAAGAGCTATCCTTGCAGGTAGCCTGTCCACTCCCAACCAATGTCAGGGTTGGCTTGTGGCATCCCTCCTCTCTGCTCTCCATCACTTCCCAGGGCTCCTTTCCTCGGACTAGGCCTAATAAAACATTTCCTGTTTTAATTTCAGCTCTGCTGGGAGGAGCTCTTTTATCTCTGCTGCTCCTCTGCCATCAAAGCCCACTCAGTGTTGAGTAAGCTGCCCGCCCCCTTGCCAGTCCTGTCCTCCCTAGAATCCTGCCTGGAGGTTTTAATTCAGAGTCTCAGAAGACTTGCAAGGGGGCTGCTTTTGACTGATCAGTCAAACACAGTCTCTTTGCAACTGTCAGTGGAGACACAGGCTCCAGACATGAAAGGTAAACACGAGATGCCAGCTTGGTTTAAGATGGAAGTCTGTGCTGGATCTTTCTCTGCCTCTTTCAACTCAGAAAAAAATAAAATAAAATAAAATAAAATAAAATAAAATAAAATAAAAGCCTTCCCTCTTGGTTCAATCAGTGCATTGTTTTCTTGTCTACCCATCTTGTTCCATTTCCCAAGTGAATTTTTACTTACTTCAGAGTAACAAAACCATCTAACATTTACTGAGATTCCTCTGATCACTTTGCGTATATTCTAGATACTCTGTGTATATTAACCCATTTGTTTTTAACCATTATCTTATGAAGTAGGTATCATTACTCACCCCACTTTATAGATGGGGAAACTGAGCCACAGCACACTAAGTAGTCTGTCCCACACAGCTCTTAAGTAACAGAGCTGGGATTTATGATTTAAAAATATGACTCTAGGGTCCCTTCTTTCTGCCATCATGCTGTGCTCTTTCCCTGACATCTCATTCTTGGGGTAACATTCTATATGTTGATTTATGGGGAAAATTTTACACCTTTATCACTGAAATATTCTTCATAAGAAAGGGTGATCATCTCCTGGATTTATGGACAAGAAGTGATGGATGATTCCTTGATTAAATGAAACCAAAAAGTATGCTTGAAAGGAATGGGGTCACCTTTGAGGCAGGTCTCCAAGGATTGCCTGATATGATGTTTTAGTCTAGAAAATGAACATGTTGTAGGCTGAGTTTTGCTTGTGAATGGTAGGGACTATTTATTCAAAGAAAGTTTCATTATAGTTGATGCAACCTCTTAATATTTTCTCAGCCTTAAAACTTGGAAAAAGTTAGAGAAAGTGAATTAAATTAGCCCAGCCCTGCCTCCTACATAGCAGTGTTTTCCAGAATGCAGTCTGAGTTTTTTACCCTGCTCTGCCCCAAAGATTGAAGAATCTTGCGTATTTTCTTTGTCAACAGATGCAAATCACAGGTATAGATTGTTTATTCTCCTTGTGCACCACCTTCAAAACTCAATACAGGCTTCAGGTACTCTCTAGAAATAGAGGAGCTCTATTTTTAATTTTTTTCTCCAAGGTCTCAAGTACATGTTTCTGTTACTTTCAGTCTCTAACAATCATAAAATAATCAACTATACAGTGCATCATCTTTAACATTATTGGAGTATTAATGTAGCTGTGTAAGAAGAGCACAGTGTAGAGACAGGATAGTAAGAAGCTAGTAAAATTCCTTGGCAAGTGGAATAGGGAAGCTCGAACAGACAGCTGAACAAACTGGCCAGGCAACTTACAGCCAGATGCAGAAATTCACTTCCCTAGAGATAACATTGAGACCTCAGTTGTACTTGCAGCTCCAGGCCCAGAAAAGCAGCAAAAGCAGGACCAGCTGCAATGAATGAAGAACCTCTGACCTGGCACTGTCAAACCACTGGAGACCATGACCCTTAAAGGGCACACTTGCAAAAGGTGATGAGTATCCTATTGATAGCCTTCCCTAATACCTCTCCTAAACTCCCAGCCTCTTGGGAGAATGTCCTTGCCTTTCCACACCCCTCTTCTGCCCCCATAGTTACACATCTCCTAAACTCTCAGGGACTCCACAAGACTTGCAACCAGGGGAGCAACAAGCAGCAGCAGCTTGTCCCAGGCTAAGCCCCTGATCCTGTCTCCAAGATCCCCTTCTCTGACTTCCCAGTGAGCTAAAGCAGCCCCGTGAAGGCTCATTTCTTTCCCATAACATTTCTGGAGAGCCAGCGCAGCCCTACCTAGGCTTTCCTGTTGCATCTTCTACCCTGAGCCTTTCCTTGTTTCACTTTCCCCACCTGGACTCATGTTGTGAAGTTTTTTCTGCACAAATTCAAGGACCCACATACAGCATGCCAGCCCAAGAGAAATCAGCTCCAGGCCTGGTCCTGTCCCCGATAGCAGTGTGATACCTAGATCGCAAGATGTTTGCAGTGATCCTCACTTCCTGGTATTTGTGCTGTGTGTGGCTTTCTCCCACACTGAATCAGGTCTGGTTTGGGTGACTGACTGCACATAGCATAGGCAGTGGGGTGTACGACTTTCAAGGCTAGGTCATAAAAAGCATTATGGTTTCCTCCTCTGTCCTTGGTCCATTGGCTCTGAATGAAGCCAGCAAACAGCCACATGAGAGTGTCACTTGGGGAGTGACTTCTCCAGCCTCATCCAAGCTTTCCAATGACTGTCAGCCCCAGGAACATCTTGACTAAAAACTCAAAAGATACCCCAAGTGATAACTACCCACTTAAGTGACCCCCGAAATCCTGACTCACAGAAAATGTTAGAAAAAAATGAATATGTAATGTTTTTGAATCACCGAGTTTTAGAGATATTTTGTTATTCAGCAATAGTAACTGGTACATGTTCTGAATTTGAAGAAACCGTTTCAATTTCTAATTTTCTGCCCAACTGCCCAATCACATGTCTCTAAGACCACTGAAAAAACCTTTGAAGGGGCTATCAATTAATTTATGATATACCACTGGGTTTCCTGTGTTAGAGGCACTTCTGTTAATCTTCGCCGCAACTTTATAAAGTTAGTTACACTTTTCAGATGAGCAAACGAGGGCTCAGAGAGAATTTGTTGACAAAAATCATACAACCAATAAGTGGGGGGAGCCAGAATTTTGAGCTACTCTGCCTAAGTCAATGACCCACATTCTTAACCACTGTGCCAGATCACCTTCCTGCTAAAACTGTTCATGATTATTTGCCAAGCCCTAGGATAAGTCTTTCATATGCATTATCAGATCTGACCTACGTCACTGCAAAGGTCATTTTGCAGACAAGAAAACTGTGGCATTGGAAATGAAGGCCAAGTTTCATGCTCTTATTTTTTGTTTGGGAAACATGATCATACAACAAAACTTGCCACATTCTTAAGATAAGTTATGTGACCTTTTTCTAGATCATTAGCAGTGATTGGAATCATGCTAAGCACATAGAAAGTGTGTAAGAATTGAGGGAGGGGAGAGGGAAAGAAGGACAGGGGAAGGAGAGGGAATGGGAGGGGAAAGTAGGGGAGCAGAGAGAGAAGGAAAACCTGAAAATTATGAGTCCCCTTAAGTCAGAACCTGAAATAGTGGCAATGAAGAGATCTGTTTGCCCCAGGGTATGGTGGAAGAATATTAGAGACAACAGGTTTAAAAAACAATATGAGGTGGATCTGGCAAAGTGTGTGAAGAGTGGCAACTCTAGCAATATAATGGATGCCTACCCCATTTAAAGAAGGCAGAGCCCATTCTGCTCAGCCCATGGTAGGCAACAGGTTGGCTGGCCCTGTATTGCAAACTGTCTTTTCTGTCTTTTGTTGTTGTTGTTGTTTGTTTAAGAAGATGAAAATCTGGATTCTTAGGTGCAGCTACCCAATTTTTAAAAGTTGACAGTTACGCCTCTTGTTTTATTTTTTTAAACACTATGTGGGCTGAGCTAAACATCTTTGCAAGCCTAGCATGTCCCGCAGGCTGTGTGTTTGTGGCCTCTGTTGTAAAGAAACAAAAGGACGGGAGGTGGCCAAACTGTGAAGGACCAACTGCTAAGACCCAGAAGAACAAAGAAAAGGGGAAATCAAGAAGACTTTGCTTGATTTCCCTTCCACCTTACAGCACAAGTTCTTGCTGGTATCACTACCGGTAGATAGACTGGGGTAGGGCTGGGAGATCCTTAGAAGCTTGTGGACAAAGAGAAACCAGTGACCTGGCCTGGCAACTTTTGACTTTGCAGAGTCTGATCTTGGGGAGGAAAAGTGTTGTTGAAACAGAAAGAAATTTCAGACCTGCCCCCTGGCAGGACATGGGCTAGATGCCTTGTTAGAGCAGGCATCAGATCGCTGACAGACTTTGTTTCCTTCTTCTTCTTTTCCCTTTTGACTCTGGGACATAAGGGATGGAACACAAACTGGCAGTGAATGATATCCCTCCCGACTTTGGGTGATTATGTTCGTTAATAATGATTATCGCTTCTATGTAATATTTGCATATTAAACTATAGACATCTGGTGGAGTGTGTGTGTGCGTGTGGTGTTTGTTAGGAAACAGAAGCACGCTAAATGCTGATGAAATGTGAAATCTAACTGCTCAGGCTAAAAATAAAGTCGGCAGGCTTTAGGATTTCTGCACACCAGCGATTCTGAGCCGCTTCTGGACGCAGCCTCAGTTACCGTGGAGACACGTGGCCGTGCATATGCAGAACAAAGTACAGGCTTTGTGGGCCTGGCCCCTGGGGGGCCCATTATAGAATTTCGTATGTTTAGAAATATTTTGTAATAAGGCCCCTGGTGTCATTTATTAGTAATAAAATGTGCAACTGCCTTCATCAGCATCAACCACAAATTTGTTTTTTATGGAAAAGAACAACGTACTTTCAGGTAAAAGATGGTGTGTATGTGTGTAATTTATTTAATTTAAATGTATATTTAAATATGTGCATAAATTTTCACCTTCTTCAAATTGTCATATTACAGTTCAATTTATTTCTGGGAAATCCTGCCCTTTTCTTTCTTTAACCTACAGAATCACTGAGTTTTCTAAATGATGTACAAAGTAGCATGTATTTCTTGAGGCCAAGGTCAAGCATAAAAGCAGCAACACATTGCAGGGTGCACAAACTGCAGGGTGAGCTGCATGTTTTCTGGAAAAGTACAGATTTTATCTAATGAATAATTCTGAGCATCACTAGCATCTGAATTCCGGGAGAACTAGGTGGGAACACCTTTATCCAATTGTGAATGTTGTGTTGTTTCAGTGCCCTTTGAGTAACATTTATATCGAGGGTCTCAAAGTGAAGAGATGACTGTAATTTTTGTGGTTGTGTTTATACATGCTCTGAGTGGCCAGGAAATATATATGTGCACTCTTTGTTCTTTTCCAAAGAGTCTCTGGTAGCAGAGAATAATCGGCTTTCTTTTCTGCTAATGGTTTTCAGCCTGTTTCAGGCAGGCCTGTAGTTGAACCCTCCCTGGTACATTCTGCATAGTGAAAGGATGTGAAGAACAGAGAATCCAGAGAGCCTGTATTTTCTAAGAAAGTCAAGCTACTCTCTACCAACACCCTGAGCCACACCAACTGCTCTGACTTCTGAGCTGTTCTTGTAAATCGGGACCGATGTGTCATGGAGCTGAAAGAGGTTTGGTTTGGCCATTCTGAAGGCTTAGGGTGGATGACTATCTATGAAGTTCTCTAATTACTCTGAACCTTTTCCTCATCTGAAAAGCTGAGGGACTAATACCTCCTTCATCAGAGCTTTGAAAGGATTAAAGAGGATAGAGCTATATAAAGTTTCCAAAACATTGCCAATAACAAAATAAAAATATGTAATGATAATTATCATTAAATGTTAAACTAAGCACTTTCCATGTATCATGCACTGTGTTAAGCGATTGATATGCATTTTCTTGTTTTATCATCACCATAATCCTTTAAGATGAGTAGCATTATTATTCCCACTTAAAAGCTGGAAGAAAAATAGAGTTATAAAGAAGTAAATATTTTGCCTAAAGTCAGTGAGCCAGGATTCAAGTCTAGAGCTGCCTACATAAATGACACTAGCAAATAAATGCTGAGCCCTGTTGTTATTGATAAGAGAAGCAATGATAATAATTGGAAAATTTATCCTTGCAGTTTTTGAGTGGGTAGAGGATAGAAATGAAGCATTAAAACCAATTGAACTCCTGGGAAATTCAGTACTTACAGAATGCTTACTAGAGCAAAAGTCTCATTCACAATCCAAACAGTGAAGGAACAAAATAGATTTTGAGTTTGGCCATTTCACATAGAGTTCAGAGCCAAGCACATAAAATGTTTGGATATTTGTGTGGATAACTCTTATCGTGGTGTGACTGAGGATGAGCTCTCCAGCACTGGGCTGAAGGCTCAGGAGGGCCATCATGAAGAAGCCTTGAGTTCCAAAATGAGGTTGGCAGTGACCGGGCCTTACAGATCTAACGCCACAGCTGCCTCTTTGCTCAAAAAGAAACATTGTTTACAGTGTAGAAGTGTCAGAAAATCTAGTCAAGGTAGCAAACGTCTGGTTCTCCTTACAGAGCTTCATTGAACTGCATGGTGGCAAGATCTAGGATTTGAATCAATATAGAGACCATGTTCTTGCTCTCAACCGGCTTGAGGTCTGGGACAGTGCTGACCTATAGGACTTTCTTTGATGATAGAAATGTCTTACATGTGTGTTATCCACTATAGATCTGGAGCTCTTGGGATGTGGCTAATGTAACTGATGAACAAGCCTTTTATTTCATTTAGTTACTTAAGTTTTAAATTTAAGCAGACATGTATGGCTCATGATTACTATATTAGACAACATGGACCTGGGTCATGAGGTAGGGAAGTAAACAAGTGACGATGAAGGCTGTGACCTTAGAGTTTACAGGAGGTGCTGGAGTCTGCCTGCAGCCTTCACCGTTGTTAGCTCCATGACTTTGGGAAAAGGTAAATAATTTACCTGAACCCAAAGCATGCATCTTTAAAATGGGAACAGTTATGATAAAAGAATGATGGGATTGCCACGAGTATGAGATATTCTACATAAAGCTCTTACTAAACTTTAAAACAGTTTTGATAAAATACTAGCATATTATTATTGTTTATTATTGTCACATTTATCAATATTCTTGTAATCAAAGAATGTATAAGTTGCTGCAAGGTCATTGAGTTTGGAGCAATTCTTTATACTGTGATTGAGGTAGATGCAGAAGGAGCTATCAGAACACAGCTCAGAGAAAGGGTGGCATTTGAACTTCCCTGCCCATTATTGGTGGATACACAACTGCTCACCAAGAGGAGGGAGGGCATTTCAGACGGAGGCTGTGCTTGGGTCAAGCACTTGGTTTTGGACCATCTGCTTTGGGGAGATGGGAGGACCACAAATATGAGTCTGTAGGGTTAGGTAAAAGCAAGGTCCTAAAGTCTAGCAAGCACAGTGTGTCTTGTAGATTATAGCAATCTATCACATAGATTTATGGATAGCAGTGAGATCTGATTTTCATATCAAAATATAAATTTGACTGCTGTGGGGAATGACTTGAGGGTGAGCGGGGCCAAAGGCCTCTTGGAAGATCAATTGGAAGGAATCTGGTACAAGACGGACAACACTCTTGATTATGTTAGTGGTGCTGGTGATATAGAAGGGGGTCAATTTGAGAGACCAGTAAGAGAAAAAAATCAGCAGAACTTTTGAGGAAAAAGCAATTAGGACTTCTATACTCAGAAGCCAGATTTAGAAACAGTTGTAAAACATAAAAATAAAAATAAAATTTAAAAATTTAAAAAACAACATGGCATTAGTTAGTATATCCATTGAACTTGTCAGTTTACAAAGTGTTTTGTAAACTGAATCTTCTTCGATTCTCCCACAATCCAATGGACACCTTGAAGGGAAAAAGTGATGATGCATGTGAAAGGCTTAGTCAGGCTGTAGGGAGCTACGGAACACTCAGATACTGATGGTCACAGCCAAGGTTGCTGTTGTCCACATTGCTTCATTAAGAGAAGGAGGATTTTATCCTCTTAGAGAGATAAATTCTTCCCAGTGGAAAGCCATGATAGATCATAGCGCGCGCGCGCGCGCACACACACACACACACACACACACACACACAGATACTAAGACAATATCCAGAGAGAGCATGAGCAGGGTGAGACATTCTAGGTGCAATGTCCATGGGGCTCCTTGGGGGACCCACGACCTGATGGAGAGGTTACTGTTAACTTCTGAACAATATCTGAATGTTAAACTTATCATCTGCCTTGCCCCTCATGTTCTTTCTTTCTCCTGTTTGGATTATGTCTTTATTTGGACTTATTCTTACTGCACATAGTCTAGTGAAAAGAACTTGGGCTTGAGGTTAGGTAGTAATGGATTTGCATATCATTTCTATTCACTGGAGATTTGATGGTTTATTTTCCACTTGTTTGTTTGATCTGGTAAGGAGAAGTAATGAAAATTTTTGTTTTTTCCTTGTTTCTCATCTGTCAAAGTGTGACTAGTATTGTCCATCTCGTAGCATTTGTTTCATGTTGGTCATACCCTAACATGTTTTGTGGAAGAGAGAGACACAGAGATGAGGACAATGACAGGGACAGAGACAGAGAGAGAGAGAGACAGACAGAGACAGAGAGACAGAGAGAGAGAGACAGAGAGACAGAGAGACAGAGAGAGAGAGAGAGAGAGAGAGAGAGAGAGACTACTTCTTTCTGTTACTTCTATGTTTATTTGATCCTAGATTTTGACTTGTAAATCTGAGGCAGGGCACTAAAGGATTCTATAGGGCACTTATTAATGTTAAAAAAGCCTTCAAGGAAGCTTGCCTTAAAAACTCATTAGGAAGAGATAGGTAGAAAGGTAGCCTGAAATGGGTTTCTAAGAGCCAGCCCTTGGACACTGACTCCTTGTTCCCACCTCTCTAGGACAGGCAGAGCTGACAAATCCTCCCTTTGATGTTGTTCATAGCTCTGGACCAGAATAAATTTGACAGTCATGTCAGCAACAACCAACACATCCCAATGGGCAGTGGCTGCCCGTATTGGTACCTTTAATTTCAATTTCAGTTTCAGAAGCTTTAGATATAAAGAGGTCTTTATGGCAGAAAAGTGCTTGCAACATTTTCTTTAAATTCTCAGTTCCTTTAGGAATAGGCTTTTTTTTTTTCTGTGATGGTATCTAGCCAATTATAGCCTCTATACTGAGTACTCATTTATCAGGACAGCACTAACGAGTGAACCATTCCACAAAAATTAATTTCCCAGTAACTCCCCTTAAATGACTAATCTATTTGTTATTATTTCACCTTTTTTATTTGTAGGAACATTTAAAATAAATATTTCACTGTCCCCTTGTGCTTCCTTAAACAAAGTTCATCCAATTCAATATAAATTTTCTCTAAGGATTCAAGGCCATATGTCTGGTGCAGGCTTTGTGGAAGTGCAGCCTGACAAAATGACTGTGGGGGCTGATACAGATGGAGAGGCAGGACTGTCCTTGCACTAAATACCCCCAGATGTTCTCCGCTTTTTGAACTAGTGTGTCTGCCTTTTGGGTGACTTTTATGAGCTGCTCTCCTCCCTCCCTATAAGGCTGGCACCCCAGTTCCCTTCTTGTTATCGTCAACTCCCAGTGAAACCTTTTTCGTCTTTCAGTGTGTAGCTTTTCATCTGCTTCCCAGTGTAAAACCAGATTACAAAGGCTTACTATCATTGTGACCAATGCAAAAGTGACAAGACTCTGAGCAAAAATATTGGGCCAAGCTTCTTGATCAGAACACTTGGACTTCAGAGGACTTTTTTTCTAATGGTCTCTGGCCACTCTGAAGTTGGATGACTAAGGACTGGAGAGTCCATTGCTCAGAGTGAACAAAAACTGGCAGACAAGCATCACCAGAATTTTAATTTGTGTAGCATTCATTTGTTTTGTTTTGTTTGTTTATATTCATGTGAATATCAAGACTCTGGTCCTAAAGGATCAGAAGGCAAGAAAGGAAACTCTGCTCTCAGAGAGAGAAAGACACTTGAAGATATGTGATGCAGAGACTGTGTTATCTACTAGAAGATAAAATTAATTAATGTAGGATTTTTGTAGAGTGCAAAAGCCATCTTCACACTGTTATGGAAGGCATTGGGATGGCTGAGACTTTTCCTGGTACCCAGGGAGAAATGTGTTCTAAGTCCCATTAAAGATGCGTCTTCTTCCATGATGCCCATTTCACAGATCCTACTGGGAGGATAAGTCCTCACAGCACACGCTGGCACTTTGCTACTCCTCTTTCATTTAATAGAGATCCAGAGTCATCGTAGTCCCCTCCACGAATCTTTGTTGAAGTAGGTGCTACTAACGCTCATGGAAGATCTAATGATGGTCACATCTACCTCTAAACAGCAAGAACAAAAGATTGTGCAGTTGAGAATCAGAATAAGTAAAAAATTGTTGAAAAGGGGAAGCCAGAGAGAATAAATACCAGTTTTGTCATGTTTTGCAATTTTGCATGAAACTGGCCTTGGCTTTATGAGAATCTTCCTTGGCACTTACTAGAAGGCTGGCTGGTTTAGGACTCCATGAAGTGAAAGTTAACTATGTTAAATCCTGCTGGAGTCACCAGGAAGGATCTAGCTGTCGCTGTCCAGTGAACAAAACTTTTGAAACTCATAGAAAAAGCTACAGCCTCCCATGATTATGAGCATCTGAGGTCTACTCCCTCAACCCTCCCCCAGGAGAGAAATATTGGTTTTGCCTTTTCTGAATACTTGTTAGAAGTCTGTCACTAACATCATAGTCAAATGCAACCTGTGACCTGAGATTGTATCCTAGAATAAAAAAAAAATGCTATCAGGTGCATCATTAGGTCAATTGTCTACATTTAAATATAAACTATATAGTGAATAATTAGATTGTGTCAACATTTAAAGTTCCTGAACTTGATAATGCTGTTATGGTTACATAGCAAAATTTCTTATTCTTAGAAGGTACATACTGAGGTATTTGGTAATAGAGATTATGATAGCTGTGACTCATTCTCAAATAATACAGGAAATAAATAGGTATATAGATGCATGTGTGTTCATGCATACACACACATTGAGAGTAAGAGTGAGAAAGACAGAAGATCAGAATGTTAAAAATGAACAACTGTGAATGTAGGTGAAGGGTACCTAGATTGTCACCGCATCCTTGCAATAAGGAAAAGGGGGCTCCTAAAGGGAAATTGAGGTCCCATCTCCAGAGAAAGAGGAAAAGGATGCTGGTAGGCAAAGTGGCAAGTGTCCAGGTGACTCTCTTTCATTGTAAAACAAAATCTAAAAATTCTGAAACATTATCTGTTCTACTTGCTTTCACTTGCATTAAACTTGAAGTGGCACTTTGTGAGCTCAAAGCAACCTTGACATGTGAGATTCTATAGAGCCGTTCCAACTTCTTTGTCCTGTTTAGATGAAAGACAGTGAACACATTGGCTGATCTTAACTCACACATCAATTAATATAATTGACTTAAGTGTTGTTCTCACATAAAATGCTACTATTTGGATTATTTTAAAAGACATCAATTTGTCACAGAAAAATACCATACGGTTGCTTTATTTTTTCCTCCAATTCCTTTAATGCCTGTTTAGTTAAATGCTTAGCAACAAAAGGTTGCCTTGGGTAAAAGCTTCTTTGCCAAGATAAAAATAATCTAAAATTTAGATGTGTCTGCAGTGATCGTGGCAGTGTAAATTAATTAGCCACGCTGAGCCTGAATCAGCATCTCTAAATCGATCTTGCTTTTATGCTGCTCTGTTTTCTAAAATTTGTTCACCCTTGAAAGTAGCCATTCTGATTATGACTTTTTTCTCCATCAGAAAAGGACAGTTGGCAAGAAATTATTTTTTAGGGTTAACATTAGTAATCCATTAATAAATACTAGAATTTAATTTTGTGCCAGTAGTTAAACTGAAGGCTACCCGCTGACGATGAGGATATAAAAATAAGAGATTATTCCTATCCATGGGGAAGCTGACATTTTCTTTGAGGTATTAAAATATGTATACCAAAAGTTGAATGGTGCAACATCAGACCACAAGCAAAGCCATGAGGCAGGACAGTTTTCATTGTCAAGAAAGAACTCTGATAGAATCAGGTAGAACTAGCAGTTCACATCAGAGGAAAGAAATACTCTGAGAGAATTTTTGAGAGAAGAAAGTTGGAATAACAATTTTGTATGTGTCTTGCAGGTCCAGGTTCCATGCTAAAATTTTATAGACCATTTTTTTAACAGTTTCAAAAAGGTGTTATGTATATAATTTAAAATTCATTTATTCCTAATGTCAATGACTTTTAGTAAATATAAAGAATCATGCAACCATCATCACAATACAATTTTATAACATTCCTACCACCCTAGAAAACTTCCTGTATCTTATTTTCAGTTAATAATTATTTCCACCCCTAGTTCCAGGCAACCAGTAATTGATTTTCTGTTTATTTCTAGCCTTGTGGATAAATGGAATCACACAATATGTAATATTTTGTATTGAGCTTCACTTAACATAAGTGAAGTTAAGATTTTGAGGTTCATCTGCATTATGCTACATATCCATGTTTTTATATCCAAAAAATATTTTGTTATATGGATATACCTTATCTAATTTATCAAGTCATCAGCTGATGGATGCTGGATTGTTTTCATTTTCTGGCTACTATGAATAATTCTGCTATGAACATTCACATGTCGTATATGGGTTTTTGTATGGGTATAATGCATATGTCCTTATTTCTTTTGAGTAGATACTTGCTAGGGAGATACTTGCTAGGAGTACAATTGCTAGGGCATATAATAAACTTATGTTTAACTTTCAAAAAAACTGCCTGTCATCCAACATGCCCGCATCATTTTCAAGTTGCGCCAGCAGTGCCTGAGGTAGAGTTTGCCTATTTCTATTAATTATCATACTAAGCTCATTCAGGCTAAGAAGTAGACAAGGAAAGGGCGATGGATTGTCTCTCCCAAGGTTGTGCATCCCATAATTGTAGAGGCTGAGTTTTAACCCAGATTTGACTGATTCCAAAGTATTTTCTCTCTCATGTTGCAGCTCCAGGATTTTGAGACACACTTTTGAGGAGGGCTTTCAAATCTGAGTTGGAAGAGAAATAAGTATTGATTGATAATGTCTGCCGCGGACACAGTTGAGGAGATCTTGTGGCAACTGTGTTACCTTTTGCTGTCATCAGACTGGAGTACTTGCCCCCACTCTGCAGTTCTGTGGGATTCCTCCTCTGATTCTTCACCATAGTTGTCTAGCCCAGATATAAGATGATTTGAGCATAATTGTCTTCTCAACTCCTTTACCACAGGAAACGTTCTCTAACTGAAACTCATTGTGTTATGCTATAATTTGCTGTTTGTTAATTAAAGAAATTCCAAATATAAAGAAAGGTTTAAAGAGTTCTTTCTGAGCCCAGGTTTGGGGCCTAGTTCCAGAAGCAAAATTCCAAAGGATTGCAATAATCGTCTAATGAATAGCAGCTCTGCAGTTTGTTTTATGCATTAGAATCAAAGGAAAAGACCCAAGGAAGGTTACATGAAATTCGTTGGTGGCAGATTAAGGAGGCAGAAGAAAGCAAAACAGGAAAATTCTCTAGGATTAAATAAAAAGTAAAATGGAGAGCTACATGTTTCTTTTACATCAGTGGGTGCAGGGTAGTTAACATCTAACTTAGTTGACAAAGGTATGCAGGTAAAGAATAATGCTGAGGAATGTTGAGGTTGTCTTCTTCCCCTGATATACACTAAGATGTATATCTTTGGAGGTCTGGAGAAGAGATCATTCTGACATTTTAAATACATTATTCTAGAAGCATATAAACAATGGACAGGACTTGTTCAAGGTAGAGGTTAATCTATCATATACGCTTTAGGACATGACCTTCTACCATAATCTGCTCAGTTATGAATTTTGTTTTCTGATTAAAACATCCCATGTGGCTACTTTCAGTTATTGAGCTTGTCAAGCTTGCAAAATGAGCCCCTTATTTTGGTTCACATGTTTAATTCCTGTATCTCTTACTGGGCTGAGAACAACTGGTGGAAAGATGTTCTATTCTGCTCAGTAACTTTACCCAACAACAGAGTGTCTGGCTTAGGAAGGATGCTTAATGGCTGTTGCTTGGTTGCAAGATTGTAGGAATAAATGTGACCATAAAATTAGATTTCTCCTTCCCATTTTAAACATAATAAAACAAGGAAGTGGAGACTTTGAATATCATACTATATCCACAGAGCCAAAGGAAGATGGAGAGGAGACTTGAGTCCCCAAATTTCTTAATCATTGGGCTGAAGCTAACTTCTTGAGTAAAACTGGCTTCCGTCCATGACTGTTAATAATTGATGGGCCCCTTAGAGTCTGCTGATGCTGGGCTATGCTGAGAGGAAGGTGTCCAAGATACACGGTTCCCTCTTGGATTATAAAGAAAAGCCTGTGGTTTGCATGGTGTGCAGAGAGAAAAACACACCATTAAGGTATTTTTCCAAGAATATTTAAACAGAAATTAAAATATAATACTTCGGCCCAATGCAGTTGGTTGGCAGAATGGCCTATGAATATTGTATAATTACATAATCAACAAACAAAGATATAATATAATATAATTTACACAGCATGATGACTGGGCCCAAAGCCCCCCCTTCTCTCATGTCCTATCTCTCTCTCTCTCCCCCCCACCCCAGGAAAAAAAAGTATGTTAACACTAGCCAGTACTAAATGATGGAATAGTGGTCTATCTTCTTTTTCTTTCCTGTAATTTTTAAACTTTTCATAAAGAATAAGCATTAATTATGACAAAGATAAATATTATTTTTAAACCTTTGATAATGTCTGAATCCACATGTTTTCATTGGCAAAAATACACCAAGAGAGAAGGCGATATTAGACCACAAAAACAGTTGGATGTGAAGAATATTTTTTAATTTTTACTTTTTATATATTTTATTCTTTATGCTATTACAGTTGTCCCATTTTTCCCCTTTATTTCCTACCACCCTCTACTCCCCTCTCACCCATATTCCTCTCCCTCCTTAGTTCATGTCCATGGCCCATACATGTAAGTCCTTTGGCTTCTACATTTCCTATACTGTTCTTAAACTACTCTTGTCTATTTTATACCTAGCACTTATGCTCATTATTCCCTGTACCTTTTCCTTCATTCTCCCCCTCCCCAACCTCCTCCTTGCTGATAATCCCCCATGTGATCTTCATTTCTGTGATTCTCTTCCTGTTCTTGTGGTTTGCTTAGTATGTTTTGTTTTTGTTTTAAGTTCAGTTGTTGATAGTTGTGAGTTTGTTGTCATTTGCTGTTCATATTTTGTATCTTCTTTTTTTTAGATAAGTCTCTTTAACATTTCCTATAACGAGTGCTTGGTGATGATGAACTCCTTTAAGTTGACTTTATCTGGGAAGCACTTTATCTGCCCTTCCATTCTAAATGAAAGCTTTGCTAAATAGAGTAATCTTGGATTTAGGTCCTTGCCTTTCATGACTGGGAATACTTCTTTCCAGCCCCTTCTTGCCTGCAAGGTTTCTTTTGAGAAATCAGCTAATAATTTATGGACACTTATTTGTAGGTAACTGTCTCCTTTTCTCTTGTTGCTTTTAAGATTCTTTCCTTATCTTTAATCTTGGGTGATGTAATTTTGATGTGCCTTGGTGTGCGTTTCCTTGGGTCCAACTTCTTTGGGACTCTCTGAGCTTCCTGGAATTTCTGGAAGGCTGTTTTCTTTGCCAGATTGGGAAAGTTCTCCTTCTTTACTTTTTCAAATAAGTTTTCCATTTTTTGCTCTTCCTTCTCCTTCTGGAACCCCATATGATTCCAATATTGGAATGTTTAGAGTTGTCCCAGAGATTCCTAAGCCTCTCATCATTGTTCTGAATTCTTGTTTCTTCATTCTGTTCTGTTTGAATGTTTATTTTTTTCCTTCAGCTCCAAATCATTGATTTAAGTCCTGGCTTCCTTCCCTTCCCTGTTGGTTCTCTGTATATTTTTGTTTATTTCATTTTGCATAGCCTTCATTTTTTCCTCTATTTTGCAACCATACTCAATTATTTCTGTGAGCATCCTGATTACCAGTGCTTTGAACTCTGCATCTGATAGATTGGCTATCTCTTCATCATTCAGTTGTATTTTTTCTGGAGCTTTGATCTTTTCTTCCATTTGGACCTTTTTTTTTTTTTTGTCTCACAAGTCTGTTACATGGTAAGTGGTGAAGCCTTAGGTGTTCGCCATGGTGGGGCACCTCATTTCACTGAATTGTGGTGCTGTCTGATGGGGAGGGGTCTGAGAGGAGACAATGCCACTTGACTAGCTCTGGGCTGGCTTTCAGTCACTTCCTCCACTACCAACAAATAAATTGGACCCTTCTGGTGCTGATTTCCAGGTGGGTGGTTTTGTGTATGTTCTAGGACCCTCTGGGGTCCTATGAACTCTCCTGTGAGGTTAGAAGTTTCTCCCATCACCTCAACCCCCACAGGTTGTTTCAGTCAGAGATTTTGAGGCTTTATTTTCTCACACTGGAACTCTGGTTTGCAAGGTCTGTCTTGCTCCTTAGTTGTTCCTCCCACGTTTATCTGCACACAAATGTGAGACCATCTGCTCTGTCAGCCACTGCCTCACCCTGTCTGCCAGACACCACCTTGCTGCAAGTTCTGTCTGCCCCAGCTGATTGGCTCTGCCCCTCCTACCAGTCTGGATTAATGTTTCTTCAACTCCTTTGTTGTCAGACTTCCATACAGTTCAATTTTTTGGCAGTTCTGGTTGGTTTTTGTTTTTAAATTTGTTGTCCTTCTTTAGGTTGTGTGAGGAGGCAAAATGTATCTACCTATGCCTTCATCTTGGCTGGCAGTGGGATGTGAAGAATATTTTCTATCATGGCTGTGAAAGCATAAAACCTGATTCTCCAATCCTCTAAGAATTTGGTGGCTGAGATCTTAACCAGCAGAAGTGAAAGTGGGAGTGAGTGGAGGGAGTGTCACAGGAAGAGAGTGGCTTATAGGGGCTGGTGCCAGGAATATCGTGGTGAACTTGGGAGATTAAAACGCAGTATGTCCAAATTTTAAGATGCACATCATTGCTATGTAAGGTGGAGGTGAAGAGGCTGGTGTGCACCAAATCTTATGGACCTCACATGGATTATTCAGATTCTTGTATAACTTTTTATTTTTATGTGATGTCAAATTTATTGAAGAGTTACTGGTAGAAAGGACAGGTATACCCTTAACCAAACTGGGTACATTTGGTGTGAGTATGTCCTTTAAAAATCATTTACATTTTGAGTATGTCCTTTAAAAATCATTTACATTTTGCCCTATTTGCTCTGTCTTTGGGTGTATCCCCATCTGTGCATAAATGTTTACCCATTTGTATGGATGTCTATGTGTTTTCACACATAATGATATACTTATGCCTACATACAATTATGTTATTTATTTATTTTAGTTGTTATATGTTTTGCCTAAATCATTTGGGGAAAGTTGAATTGGTACACCCTTTTACTCAGATTCTTCAGTGTTTATTTCCTAAAAGCAAGTGTAGTTTTCTACATAAACACAACACAGTGATCAAAGGTAGGAAATTAACTGTGATACAATACTACTATTTAATCCATAGTGTATATTCAAGTTTTGAGAATAATCTAAATATTATCCATTATACCTTTGCCATCCTCAGTGTGAAGTCCAGGATCATGTTGAAGAATATTGATGGATTTTTGTGTCACATACCCCTCAGTTTTCTTTGGTTTGATATTTTTTCATAAACAAGTTGAGGTCATACTCTTTTCATTAGTGGTGGTTGTGGGGGTTTTTTTGGAATGAAAACCACAGAGGTGATACCAAAAAACTGGATCTTTCTCAGTGTAATATATCAGAAGGAGGAGGGCTGTTTGCCCTGATATTGCTGATACTAACTTGAGTCACTTGGCTGAGATAATCTCTGATTATGTTACCTCACTGTAGAGTTACTATTTTTCTCTTGTAATTAATAAGTAATTTGTGGAGAAATCCTTGAGACTTTATAAATATCCTGTTCTCCATCAATGTTTTGTTCACTAATTTTAGCATCCACTAGTGATTTTCTAAGTTTGTTATACTTTTAGTATGTAGTATTTGTCAATTTCAGTTAAGGAAGAGCTTCCCCATCTCCCTCATAGTTAATCTATACATATCATTATGGACTCATGGCTTTTCATCTTACTTAATGAGTTATAATCCTTTTCTGTCATTATTTATTTTAATGCTCCAATTGTCCCAGTGGAAACCAGTTTAAAGGGCTTCAATCCTTATCCCATGGTCAAGGAGAAACATACTGTTTCTCTTTATACAGATGGTAAAATGATCCAATTTGCTTTTTTGACAAATTATTCCACCTGAGGCACAGGGAATGAGTTGGAGGAGGTTACCTTTATGGAGGGATAATGAGGCAAGAGCTACAAAGAGTGTTGGTGAATCATACTCTAGCTCTTTATTCATCCTCCATTCATGTGTGTGTTTCTATCTTTGTTTTGTGTGTACATGTGTTGATCTGTGTGTGTGTTTCCCTGTGTGGGTCTTGGTGTCTCTCTTTTATCTGGATATATAGTTTCCTTAATAGTATGCACTTTTTTCCTAACAATTGTACCCTGGTGCCTTTGGAAAGTCTCTGAAATACATTTCTTTTTAATATGGTAATAAGCCTTCAAAAACATAATTAAATTCAGATATTAAATACTGTAAGCACTATCATTTAGCTTCTGATGAAAATGTGCATTACTGTGTTTGAAATGACACCACCAACAAAAAAAGCAGCGACTTCCAACAACCTTTTTTTCCCCGCTTCCTGTGATGTCTTGGTGTGGAATAACTCAATCTCTCTCTGGTTGCATTCTCTGGGACATGGGGAATAGACCCAGAGCTATTATGGGGTGATGAGATGTGGTTTCTAATTCTGCAACCCTGCAGGAACAAGATCCATTGTCAGTTTTATCACTTTTCTGCTTGCCAAGTGTTTCTAGTGGAGAAACCACAACTCTCATCATGGTAGGAGGCCAGGACAGGGACTAAACATGAGATCTGGAGTGACCCATTCACTCATTCATTCAGTCCAATAGTACATACTGATCACATATGGTGGGCACTTAACTCCATGCTGGGGATACAATACCAGATAAGGTTTGACAGGGTCTCGCTTCGGGATGTGTACTAACTGCCTCTGTTCTTGGATGGGGTTTTCATTTTGATAAAGCTGCTTGATTTCCCTGACCCCTAGTTCCTTATCTGTGCAGCTTGTTCAAGTGAATAGGGTGATTTAAAACAAAAGTAGGGCATAGTACAAGCTCTTGGTTTAAGCAAGGTGGGTCAAGTTGGTCCACACTTCTTATCTCCTCCCCAAGTGTCATTTTATCTCCTTGTTAAGAGAAGTGAGTGCTCCTCACTTCTCTTGGTTGTCATGTGAGCTGTATGCTATGTTTACCATTCACTGGACCTTATAGATTTATGCTTTAAGGTATCTAGGGAATCATGAATATTTTAGTTTTTTAGGCACAGAATGTTGGTCATCAGAGGCTGGGAGCTTTCAAAAATATGAGAAAGATAGGAAATATTAGGGGGAGAATAGAGGCACTTTTGAGAGAAGTCATGTTATCCTCTTTTTCTTCATTTTTCCATCCTGCTTCTTTTTCATATGAAGTGAGTGGCTCTGTATAGAGTTGGGAGAGAGAGAGAATTAGGAGAAATTGTGAAAGTTCTGGTGAGTAGATGCCTCTTGGTACGTATATCAGTCTTGTTTGAAAAAATATACTCAGAATCAAAGACTTGTACTAACTATCCCTTTAGTAGTTTTCCATGAAATAAAAATAGTAAAATATTCCACATAAATCTTCAGGATCCAGACATTCACCTTTTATAAGTTCCTTTGCAGCTAGATGTGGCCTGTGCCGATCTGCCAGTCAAAAAAGGAAGTGTCCTGAAATTCTTCTTGAAAGTTTCCTTAAGAAGAGGGGCATGTCCTTTCTCTTCCTTTCCTCTTTCTCATTGGCTGGAACCTGACTGTGATGGCAGGAGTTGAGGAAGCTCTCTGCAGCCATGAGGTCTGTATGCCAAGGGTGACGGAACAATAATGTAGAAAGAGCCTGGCCTATAAAACCTTATAGCTGTGATAACAGTTCTTTTCTAAATTATTGTTATAAAATTGGTATATAATATTATATATTTTGGGGGTGTACAGCATTATAATTTCATATTTGTATACCCTACACAGTGTTCACCATCATAAATCTAGTTACCATCCATTACTGTGCAATTGATCCTCTTCATTCATTTCACCCCCCCCCAACCTCCTTCCCCTCTGGCAACCACCAACCTGTTCTCTGTATCTACAAGTTTATTTTTGTTTCATTATATCAATCTTAACTTACCAACCTCAGTGCTGGATTTACATGAGACAGAAATAAACTAATTTTTTTCTTTTGCCCTTCTATTTTGTGGTATACAGTTGAAGCTGTCAATACATTCTTATTTTAAACAAAAAGACATAGTCCCAGAGAGGGAAGGTAACTTAGCCATTCAGCTGGGTCAGGTATGGAATAGAAAATATTGGACATGAGAGATATATGTCATTGAGATTGGTAAAGGATCAAAAGAAAATGGCAACATAAAGAAAATGTGAAAAATGCATCTAATGTACTCTGGATATTCTGGAACCAGTGGAAATCCAAAAATTAGTAGATTTAGTTCTACTTTTTCTTTTTTTTAAAGAATAAGCTAAGATAAATTGAGAGATTAATCCATCAGGCAATATTGATTTTCTTAGAAATGACTGTCCTCAAACAATTACACCTACTGACTGGTTGATATAACAAGTTGTGAGCTGAAATGAAGTGGAATAACTTGGTTTTGCTAGCATCCCAGAGGGACAAATGTTTGTAAAGTTGAGTTCACCATGATGCTTTTAGAGAAAATTCCTGTAGAAACTTAGTCTAGGGAAACTAGAATTGTAAGCTCTCAGTTATGCACTCACAATAGACACTTACTGTCAATTGGCCTTCTTTTTGTATTGTGGTGACATTTTCTTTGTGTTTGTACATTTTGGTTTTAAACATTAAGTGGTTTATAAAATGAGACCAGTACATGTGGTGAAAATCAGTAGGTGAAAATATTGAATTTGGTGTTCAGCAGTTTAATGTGAAACAATAAGCTTAATTGTTTTCTGGTTGTTGGTACTTTTTTGAGTCAAGGCACTGTTTGAAATGTCCTCCTGGGGAAGCAAGTGTCTGGTTGACTTAGAATGCAGCCTGGAGAACTGCAATCTGAGCCTCCAAAGTTCCATGAAACAAGGAGATTGGGAGTAATTGGAGTCCATTTTGTTAAGATGTTACTGCTTTGAGAAAGCCTGCCTTGGTATGTGCTTTTTTGGTTATCTGACCTTCTCATACGCTCCCAGGCACCCTGCAAGTGGTATTGTTAGATGTATTCAACATTTACCATGAACATAGTAGGTATTATTATTATTGTTCTTGGTATTGCCTTTTTATTATCACTATTTTGCAAATCTTTAGAGTTTTTCAGTGACTTTTCAGGGTTATATACCAAGTAAATATAAAAGACAGAATTTAGACCTAGATTTTTTTCTATCCAATTAATGAAAATGAAAAGTTATTGAAATAAGGGAAAATTCAGAGGGCTGAAGATTGGAAATTCAGAAGGCTGAAAGTTTAGCAATGTGTGTTAAAAGGTTTCCAATTTGCATAACTTTAACAGAGTAGATCTGAAATGTTCTCTTCACACACAAAAGAAAAGAATAAATAACTATGTAAGGTGATGGATATGTTAACTAACTTGATTGTGGTAATCATTTCACAAAGTGTAGAGGTATCAAAACACCACATTGTATACTTTCAATATATATAATTTTCATTTATCAAATATACCTTAATAAAAGTGAGGGATAAAAATGTGACTCAGAAAATATTGAAAAATCCATTTCAAAATCTTTTGAGGAATGGTTTATCTGTCTCTCATTGCTTGCTAGACAAAAAGAAAAACATTTGGGGACAGCACCATCCAAGATGTTGATTGACATCTGCCATTACATGATTATGCCGAGAACAATCTTTTAGCAACAGAAACATATGATATAATTTGATAGCCCTTTGTACTGACCTAAATAAAATGCTTCTTACTTTTAAATGTATATAACCAGTGAATTATTATTTCTACTTTAAGAAATTTATCCTAAAGAAATCATTAGTTTTGAAGGAAAAAAGAAAACATAGATATTTTATAGAAAAAAGCAAGATTCAATTTAATGTGTATATATAGTCATAGTTGTTCATTATTTTTGTTGATTTGACTTCTAAAGAACAGCTAAGATTCATGCTCATCCAATGAAAGGTGACTGTTAGAAGAAATGAAGCTGTTACAGAACAGAGGTCCAAGTGGGGGAGCAATATTTGGCCCACCCAGGGATGCCAAAAACTGTTATAGAACAACAGGCCCCCCCGCAAGGATGGTATACTAATATTGTCCAGACCACCTACTGGGCTCATCTGTCTGCCACCAGAGGAGAGACATCTCTCAATGCCAGAGACTTGTGAAAAGGAGAGGAAAGGTTAAAGCTATACAGACCTAAAGTAGTGACCCAATATCCCCGTTAAAATATCAAAGTCCTTTTGGATACCCACAGACACACACAGCGCTTCCTTCTCCCCCTGCCCTAATTCGGGGTACCAAAAGTCAGGAAAAGAAGCACACGTCCATGTTTCAGGCCCCTGGCACCATTTGCTGTGTCATCGCCCACGCAGGATCTCTAATCCAAAGCCATGGTCACTCTCTCATGGTCTACTGGCAAGAGTTCTTTCACCCTTCTTCCCAGCAAAGTCTCTCCTGCTTCCCAGGCTACAAGGCCAAAGGGAGCATCCCAAAGCCACGTGGTCCTCTTCTACAGAGATCCCTCTAGAGCTGCAGGGATCTGCACTCTGGCCAAAGCCACATGGTTCTTTCCTCCAACAGAGCTGTGGGGAAGGTAGGGTTGCCACTCTGGCAAAGTCCAGTCGTGATTCCCTGCTAAAGCCACATGGCGATTCTCTCTACTCCGAGCTGCAGGGGTCCCCACTCTGTCCGAAAGCTCAAGGCTCTCTCTCTGCACTGCCACAGCCACATGGTACACTCTCTCTCAATGGCTGATGTGTCTGGATTTTAAATCCCTGCACCAGTCCTCCTTTGTAGCCCCATTTCTGACTCCTCCTACAAGCAGCTACACTTGCTAGCATTCCTGTATTATTTCAAGTTTACTGGGCTGCCATTCTGAGTCTGGGCAGGTGTGGCCCCATGTCATGGAGCCAATCATCTCCAAGCTCTCACGTAGGTGCTGTCACTCAGGGGACCTGCCCCCAGTTACATCTTGGGTGGATGTCACTTCCATCCCCTTGGCTCAGAGCTTGTCCACAGCTATTTAACATATCTATGAAACCAGTTAAAGATATGGTTTCATATCTTTAACCAGTTAACATATCCATTATAGATATGTTAAATGACCATGCCAGAGGTTAGCTACAAAGCCTTTGCTATACAAAACAGCTCTCAATGGCCCTGCTCCATTTGTCCCTTCCCCAACTCACACCTGTCCAGGGAGAAGGGGTGAGGACATCTTAATATTTCCTGGACACCTTGAGTTGTGGACCCCATTCCAAATCCCTTTTGGGGCCCCCCTCTTGGCTTCACCCTGTTATAAAGCCATTTAAGTATTAGCAATGCAACCAAACTTTGAGGTTTTTCTGGCTGTGGATGTTCTTTAAAAGGTTTTGGATGCCTGCAATGCATTTTGGGTATTAACTTATCTTGGCTGTTTTGCCTCTGTGCCAACAGAAATATAGGAGCCTAGCAAAACACTAACATGCTCTTCCAGATTTCCCATACCCCCATGACCTTGGTCAACTGCTCTTAACCTCACAGGGAGGCCTTAGGCAACACTGGTACCTTTATGATGTGCATCCATTCTCTCTTCACATTTTCCTTCCCTCAAGTCCCATAATAAGGAATCCAGTATGAAGTAATTAGACAGTATGTTATTGAGGTGACTGCCAATATGAGTTCCATTATGCTGATGGAACTGAAGTCTTATCAGATCAATAAGGTTTTCTAAATTGGACTTGGTTCTCTTGGTTGTTGGTGGTGTGAATATTCCTGAAAGAAGTTGCCCAAGTATTTGAAATGAATTCACCTAAAGGTAATTGTTCATCTTCGATGAACTGGAGTCAGCTTTGGAACCAGAGATAAGTCAGTTCACACTTGGATTCTGCCACTTACTTAGCTATTTGGCCCGAGGCAAGTCACTTAACTTCTGACCGTCTTCTTTCCTGTCTGTAGGTTGGCAATGTGAACTTCTACCCACTTGAAAAGACTGATTAAATAGTTAAAAAACTGCACAACATTTGACATTTTATAGGAGTTATCATTCTTAACTTTAGACATGGTTATTTAATCATGTTTGCTACATAATAAACAATTAAAATGTAACTATATTATTATTCTTAGAAATATCTCATAATCTCAGAGAACTTTGGAGACAGACTGACCTACATCTGAATTTCAGCCCCCACATAATCAAATGCTGACTCTTTCATTACTCTTAACATTGGTTTCTCTCTTTAAATAAGAGTAAAAATAATAACAAAGAATAGTTACATCTTGAGACATTGTTGTGAAGATTAAACAAACTAATACATAAAATGTGTTTACCACACTGCCTGGCTCAGGAAAGAGACTTCCTGCTACTGAAAGGACCAAAGTATTATTGACATAATCATTTTCAGTAGAACTTGAAATTTATTGTTGGTGAAAATTTTTCCCATTTGAATTTGTTGAAATTTACAAACCATGTCGACATTGGGACTCTGAGACTATTCAGGTTATGTATAATTCTGTGTTTTAAGGCTCACTTAGAGGTAATTAAATCAAATTAGTTTAAGAATGACTTTTTATCTTATAGGATGGTTAAGTGCAGAGTTAAAGTCAGGTTCTTATATATCTGGATCCCGGAGCTCACACCTCATATTTCATGAGGAAAGTGATATTTTTCTCTTCCACTACTCAGATACTAATTCCAGGAAAGAATATGTGTAAATCGATTTTTTTTAAAGGCAGAGTGTCAGCCAGAGTTGCTGTCCCCTTCTATGGTGCTCAAAGCCCACACAGGCACTGTGGGCTAAATTGTCTCTAAGTTGTCACAAACCTGATATTGGCCTGTCCTAATCCTACCAGCAACAGGATCCCCTGCCCTTATGATCAGCAAATGCCTATTTTAGAAAGTTTCTGTAATTTTGTATTTTCTGAAAATAGGAGACAAGAAGGGAATTAAATAGAATTCTAATATCTAGTGTTGAATTTTTCTTTCCTTGGGAAAAAACAGAACAACTTTAGCACAACCTGGAGAGTGTTCATTTATTCTCAAAGCACGTCTTCACCATCTAATGGGCACTGGGAAGTGTTCTTAACACTGGAGATTCAGGGGCAAAGATACAACATTTGGCCATGTGGGACTCCCACATCTCAAGTGACAGAAGTTACACAAATAATCAAAGTTAATGTGACAAGTGTTATGATGGCACTCACTGAAAGGGCAGAGAAAGCAGGTGGAGCTGTGTTTGCAGAGTCGTGTTTCTGTGGAGGAGCTGCTCCATGATTTGGGTGAGTAGACATCGTCCTGTCTTGAAATGCAGAGCAGGACCATTCCATCGGGTTAGTTGCTCCCCAAACTGTACCTAATTGGGCAGGTCTGAAAAGTAGCCTTTTCAGAGGTCCCCTGATCTCCTGGTGCAGTCACTTCCTGCTGATCAAGATGGGCCCATGTGAGTAAGCAAAGGAAAAACAAAAGAAAAAATTAGGAGCAAATAAAAGAAAAAAATAAAGGGAGACCTGAAACTTGTTTACCCAAACTTGTCTGTATTCCAATGAGAAGAAATTGAGCTGCCAATAATTGAGCAAGGCTCTCTGATGATATAGATTAAACCAGAAGGGCCAACAGTAAACAAGATGAACTTCAAAAGAGCAGCATCTCTGCTCTCTGGGGACCTCCATTAGCGAGTCACCAGATAGGCAATTACTGTACAGTTCTTGTAATGACCGGGATCAAAAGCAAGCATTCTGCACAGTAGGCAGTCAGAAAGCAGGCAGACAAAAAACTGTGAAAATATGCCATTAAATCTTAATTATTCTTCAAAGGAAAACAAGCACAACTAGGGGGCAGAGAAGGAAGAAATATTCTGAGCCTTACTAATGCCTGGGGCTCAGGGCAGTAGCACAGCTACTGTCTCAACTCTCCTATTTACTTAGAACTGAGCATCTCATTCCGATTTGACTGGGACTGAGGCATTTGGTTTACATAAGCATCCCAATTTCTCTGACCTGCTATGTCTTCTTCTAGAGCATATGAAGGCTGTGGTAGCAGACCTAGTTTTAGACATAACAGTTGAATAAAAAATGATTGCCTTTTTATTACTAAAGGTAAATATCTCACCATCCACAGTTGACTACTGTTTATACTCACATTCAGAGTAGTCCTTGCACCCTTGTGGAAATAATACCCTTTGTTCTGGAATTTACAAGCTTCAGAGGTCTTGCTAGTCATGTGTTATTTTTCTGAGACTGACATCTGAGATGTCCTTGATTAGTGGGTAGAAGCCATTGACATCCCAAACTCAATATGTATTACTAGCTAAATGAAAGACTTAAAGAACTCAAAAGGTATTGATTTTGAATACTATACGTGTGTGTGACTGAGATTGTATGGAATACATAAACTTAAATCCTATTTTGATCACTTAGCACCATGGTTTTAAACAGCCACAGAAGAGGCTAACCCTGTGCTTCCAATGAAACACAACATGAAACGTATGGGATTTAAAGTTTTCTAGTAGCCACATTACAAAAGACACAGGTAAAATTAATTTTGATATGTTTGATTTAACCCAATATATTTACAGTAGTATCATTTCAATATAAAAATGATCAATGGTACATTTTATACTTCTTTGATTCTGTCTAAAATCTAGTCTGTATTTTACTCTTCCAGCACATCTCAGTTTAAACAAGACACATTTCAGGTACACATGGGGCTGGTGGTTATAATTTTGGACTATGCAGGGCTAGACTGTGTCCCCAGTTCCATACTGGACCATTTCTACATATAAACACTCATTTAAAAAAAACTGCCTTACACTGTATAGATTCTAATGCAGGCGCTATATGACTCTTATTAGCCTATCAACATGGACTTGGCATCTTATGACCTAAGAGATACAAAACTAGATTCAACTTCTTTGGGACTCTCTGAGCTTCCTGGATTTCCTGGAAGTCTATTTCCTTTGCCAGATGGGGGAAGTTCTCCTTTATTATTTGTTTAAATAAGTTTTCCACTCGTGGCTATTTCTTTTCCCCTTCTGGCACCCCTATAATTCCGATGTTGGAATGTTTAAAGATGTCCTGGAGGTTCCTAAGCCTCTCCTCATTTTTTTGAATTCTTGTTTCTTCATTCTTTTCTGGTTGGATGTTTCGTTCTTCCTTCTGGTCCACTCCATTGATTTGAGTCCCAGTTTCCTTCCCATCACTATTGGTTTCCTGTGCATTTCCCTTCATTTCAATTAGTTTCGCCTTCATATGTTCCTCTAATTTGTGACTATAATCAACCAATTCTGTGAGCAGCCTGATGACCAGTGTTTTGAAATAGAAGGAACACACCAAGCCACATCATAATTACATTAGCCAAGATTAAAATGAAGGAGAGAATCCTAGAAGCAGCAAGGGATAAGGGGACAGTCACCTACAAAGGAGTGCCCACCAGACTGTCAGCAGATTTCTCAAAAGAGACCTTACAGGCAAGAAGGGGCTGAAAAGAAGTATTCCAAGTCATAAAATCCAAAGACCTACACCCAAGATTGCTCTATCCAGCAAAGCTTTCATTTAGAATGGAAGGAGAGATAAAGTGCTTCTCAGATAAGATCAAATTCAAGGAGTTCATCATCACCAAGCCCTTATTATATGAAATGTTAAAGGGACTTATATAAGAAAAAGAAGATAAAAAATATGAACAGTGAAAGGACAGTAAACTCACAGTTATTAACAACCACACCTAAAACAAAAGCAAACCAAGAGGACAGCTAGATCAGGAGTGGAACCATAGAAATGAAGAACACATGGAGGGTTAGCAACAGGGGAGTGGGAGGAGGAGAAGGGGGGAGAAGGTACAGAGAATAAGTAGCATAGATGGTAGATAAAAAATAGATGGGGGAGGGCAAGAATAGTAGGGGAAATATAGAATCTAAAGAACTTGAGACACGTGGTCATAAACTAAAGGGGGGGAATGGTGGGGGAGGGGGTGTGCAGGGTGGAGGGGAATGAAGAGGGGAATAGAACAACTGTAATGGTATAATCAATAAAATATATATATTTAAAAAAAATAGAAACAAAAATGTGTGATAATTGTCAGCCTTGAAAATTGTACCCAACATTGATGATTGTGGTCTCCTGGGTCAATGGGATTCTCTCCATTAGAAAATTAATAATGAGACAAAGAAAAACACCTCGAGAATGTTTCAGCTCCCTCACCCTCCATGTTCCAATTAGAAGCATTCTGTAGGTAAAAGGGCAGAACAGTGTTCCTAGGTCATTTAAGTGCTTAATAATCTCCAGGGTGCTTATGTAAATGCAGATTTCCAAGCCCTACTTCCTGATTCTACCTCAGTTGGTGGTATCTGTCTTTATAGCAAGTACCTTTCCAATTTTAAAAAAGTCGTATACAAGCAGCCAGTGGAGGCTTGAGACGTTGACTAATGAAACACACAACCCTTTCACTTTGTTTGCTGAGAACCTCCTTATTTTCCCTGTGATCTCTCATGTTTAGGGTGGGAGAGTGAGGAGAGAGAATAGAAACAATTTCTTACCTGCTTCTCTGATCAGAACATTGAATTCTCCACAAAAATTCTACCTTGGCTGCACTGTGTGGTTTCATTTATAATGTGGAAAATAGAATTTTTTTATTATTCAGATATGACCCCAATGGTGTTTCCCATATTCTTGATTTGTGCACAGCCTACTCACAATTGCTATGTCATTATGGAATCAAGAAATGAGATCTCTGCTCCCAAGGTATTTATAGATGACTGAACAAACCCTTCATGAGAAGACAATGGTATACAACTAAAATTCATGAGCAGTGGTAGAAATAAGAGCCACTCAGGATCAAGGAATGGTTGAGAGGATGTTGGCATCCTCTTACCTCTTACATGGTTCATTGCCTGAATAACCAAAAAATGACTATGCACATGAAAGCTTCATTTTTCCACTTATGTCATCTTCACATGATTCATTAAACTGACCAGAGCTATTTGGTAAGAATTAAATAACCAAACCTTGCTATTATTACTTTATTATTGTCATTGTGTTCAATAGTAGAGCTTCACATCTTATAATGCATCCTCACTTACAAATGGTTCGTAATCTCACACACATATATATGACATAGAATGACTATGTAACTTGGTGTTCTTATTGTTAACTTACTTTTAGAAAGTACCCTATTATTCATGGAATATTTGCATGTATATTCTCTCCTCTGACCCTTGAAACATTCCTGATGTTGAAAACAACCAGAAATAGAAGAACATTTGTGTAGATAAGGACATGGACTCTGATGTGTTAAATCAAAAATCACAGAAATATTTGGTGTCACAGCCAAGGGGAGGATGCTGGTCTGTTAAGTGTACATTGGTCCACTTTCTACTACCTAGTGCTGCTACTTTTTCAGAGAGGATTAGATTCTCATGTATACCTGGCAGTTGTGTTCTTTCTTATATTTCTAAGATTTGTCTAAAATGACATTTTTGAAAAGAGATTCTGGCCTGACCATAGGGCTCCTGGAAATGGCTATAGTGAGGGACAGTGAGAATGGTTCCCACAGTACTTGTGTTTTGAATCTGTCTACAGAAATGAGTGGGAACCAGGTGCTGCCTTCTGTTTTCAGGTCCTAGTTGGCTCACTGAACAAGAAAAGAGAATATTTTCAATTATGCTGTTTGACTCAGTGACCAGGGCTCCAGTGGAAAATAACCCCTTTATTTCCCCCTTTTATCCCAACCTCAGTGACATCAAACTCCAAAGAGTCTGAAGGCTGGGTTATGAAGGAGTCTGTGATGAGATTGTTGTATCATAACGTGGTGACTGGTTTTTGTCCCCACAGGTGAAACTTGTTACAGGAGCAGGAGAAAGATTCCACAGAAAGCAGCAAGCTAATACATTACACAGACACTCTATTACCTTGCCTCATGGCACCTGTACTGTGGGTCTATGGGGCCAAGCCTGTGGAGTGGGGCTTGATCATCAAAAATCTCTGTGTTTCATGTCAAGTCCAAAGTTCCCTGCTCTCCAGTGGATGTGGTCAGGCACTGTTGGTTCCCTATTCTGCTAAATAAAGCAAAACCTAACTACCTGGAGCCTGTGTTAAACTTAAGCAGGTGATGGCTATATTATCTCCAGGAAGCAGGTTGGACACATCAATAAGAAATACTTCTCTTAGCTGTGCCCAACTCTCTCCTTTGGGGAATGTGAACAGAGACCTGAGAGGGGAAGTGACTTGTCTAAAATCACATAAGAATGTGATTTTCCTGTTTTCTGGTCACATGTGATTTTTTTTTCTCTCAGATCAAGCAATTCACCTGCCACCTCAATGGTCATGAGCCATTGTCTAGATATTTGGAATAGAACCCAAATTCCTTTCCTTAACTTACATAACTCTGAATAAGCTCTGGCCCATACCTACCCCAAGTCTTACCTCCTATACCTTCTGATCCTTTTTTTAAATTTGTTCGCTGCTTTGAGCCTTGTTTTGGTCTTCAAACACAATACTTCATCCTCAGAGCATTTTTGCTATTATTCTCTCTGTTTTCAGTGCCATCTCTTTGGTTTATTTTTAATGGATTCCTCACCACCCTCCAAACCTCTGCTCAGAAGTCACCTTTCCCGAGAGGCTGTCCTTGGTGATTATATCCAAAGTTGCCCACACTCTCCATCATATTACCCTGTTTGTGGTTGTCTTAATACTGATCAACATCTGAAATAAATTTCTGACAGGAGTGTTTAATCAATTTTCATTTTTGGTTCTCTTCCCTAAGGCTGCAGTCTCTGGGAGGACTTTATTCAGTACTCTAACCCCAGTACCTGGAACACAGCCTTTCAAATAGTAGGTGCTCAATTCACATATGTTGAATTAGTTAATAAATAAAGTTCACTTTTATGCATGGGTATATTTTTTTGAAATCAGGAGCATCTTGAACTGGATAGCTGTCTTAGTTTTGGATGCTATCAAATGATATCGTAAACTGGTAGTTTAAATAACAGAAATTTATTTCTCAAAGTATTGGAGGCTCAGAAGTCTGAGATTGGGGTACCAGCATGGTCATGCTCTGGGCGGCGTGGGGGGGGGGGCTCTCTGCCTGGGTTGTGGGTAGCTGTCTTCTCTCTGTGTCATCCCATGGTAGAGAGAGAGTGGTCTCTCTCTCTCTTCCTCTTCTCATAAAGCCACTATTCCTATCATAAGAGCTCCACCCTTATGATGTCATCTAAACCAAATTACCACCATCTACAAATGATGGTCTACAAATAGCATCACTTTGGGGACTTGGGTTTACATGATGAAATTTAGAACACAAACATGCAGTTTCCAATAACGTCCACCATTAAATGGTAGTGTTGCTTTTCACTCTCTTTCTATACATCTAAATAACTATATATCTAAAACTGTACTTATAAATATGCCAACATCTATCTATATCTCTATCTGGAGTTTCCCTCTTTAGAACTATTTTATGAACTATTCAGTCATCTTCAACTTTTTACAAATTGACACCCCACTCTTGATTGATACCACTACTTTCTCAACTTCCAACACATTGATGCTGCATAGATTTTCAAACAAAACAAAATTCAACCTTTTGATAATTTCCACTTTGGAACATTTTGAGAAGTTAATGATAATTATGAAACAAGTAGAGTCTCCCTTTAATGGTATTAAATCAAATTTTGAATCAACAGCATAGCAAAAGCTGTTACCTGGATCATAAAATGTAAAACCAAATGATTTGGTCCCTATTTTTTTGAGAGAAGTGACTTTTATGGGATTAAAGTGACTTTCATAGGATTTTTAGTGGCTTCTCAAAGGTTGCATTTCCTCTCTCATTTCCTCCCTATACTTCTTTCTCTTCCTGTATTTTCTTCTTTCCCTTTACTTTCCCCCTATTTTATTCCCCTCTTTCATATCTCCATCCCCTTTTCTGAAATGCTAAAACCAGTCTAAAGTGAATGCCTGTTCACATTTCTCAATGGGTGATTCCTGAAAGCTTACTCTTCAAGGCAATTTTTAAAAGAAAACCCTCACTTTCCAGACATAGAAATCATCCTTATCAGGCATACTTCAGGAATAAAGAAGTGATCACGGTGTTCCCAAATATGCAAGATACTGTATTATTACAAAGGAGCATACCTTGGGGAATAGAATTATTATTATTTTTACCTGAGTTAAATGTTGCTGTTGCAAAATGGCTATATTCTTTACTTGAGGTAGATGTAGTTTCCCATGATAACTCAGTTAAGTAAATACAGCCCCATCAGGAAGGGGCATAAAACTGTGTGGTTTAATACTATCCAACTGACAGAGCACCAGATTACAAAGCAACACAAGGAGAACAAAACAAATGACAAATAAATGAGGGAGCAAGCAGGATAGCAGTTGGTTTCTTCTTTGTATATGGAGGAACACTTAGAGAAAATTCAAGCGCATTGTGATTGGAAACCTGAGAAAATATAGCATTATGGGTATTCTTGGAAAGGCAAAGAAGAACTCATTCTAGTCCTGTCTCCATGTGGACACATTTTTCTTTTGCCTCCGAAAATCACATGTGTCCCTTGTGTCATTTTATAATGAATGTTCAGCTCTGTAATAAGAAGGCCAAAGAGCTGTGTTTGGTATCCACAGAGTTTGCAAAGAGATGAGCAGGGTATAAAGGAATAAAGAACATCTGGAAACACAGGCTTTGCATTTTTCTTTCGTCCTGAGTGCGTTTGAAATCTGAGCATTGGAGATTGGGCGACCAAACTTACTTTCACATTGAAAAGCCTATTACCCCCATGACTCAAGCAGACAAATAGAATGGGACTGACCGAGTCTCTGCCAGCAGCACTTCCAGCCCACATGGTAACTGTTAGTGTGATTTCTATTTCAGGTTTGTCTGATCTGAGTAGTACATGGAAGGGGAAGGAGGAAGATAAAATTGTAAGGCTTCATTTCATTCTAGCAAAAATAGGTTGAGAATGTGATATGCACTAATCACTGTTCTAGCCACCCTGGGGAACAAAATTAAGTCTTTTCTTGCCCTGATGTTGGAGGAGGCTATGTATATGGGGGATGAGGCTGTATATGAAAAACTTGTGCACCTTTCCCTTCAATTTTGCTGTGAACCTAAAACTACTCTAAAAAAGTATAAGGTCTTAATAAAAACAAATAAGTAAATAAATAATTGTTGAATAAGTGAATGAGTAAGGTAGATATAAAAGCTAACACAGAGCTTTGACAAGGATGGGATTGTTCTGTCAAAAGATAAATTGAGATATATTAAAAATTTAAGAGTTTCTTTGAGCAAAACTCAATTTAAATCAGGCAGCCTCCAATCTCCTAGGAGATGTACAAAATGAAACACTTTTATAAGCAGAAGAGAGCAGGAAAAATAACGTCATACTAGCGAAAACTGGGTCAGTTATTGCTAAATCACTCCTTCCTTCCTTCCTTCCTTCCTTCCTCCCTTCCTTCCTTCCTTCTTTCCTTCCTAGAGAGAGAGGGGAAGGAAGGGAGAAAGACAGGAGAAGAAACATTGATATGAGAGAGAAATACTGATTGGTTGCCTCTCAGACACACCCTGGTCAGCGACTGAACCTGCAACCTAAGCATGTGCCCTGACTGGCAATTGAACTGGCAACTTTTCACTTTGTAGGCCAATGCTCCAACCGAGCCACACCAGTCAGGGCAATGTCACTTTTCCTTATGGGATGGCAATGGTCCATCAGACATGTTCTAACTAGTACTGATTAGGTGACTTCTGATTGACTTGTTTAAGATCCCATTTCTGGGAAAGCAGAAACAGTATTAAGTCACCATTTGGTAATGTGGAGCTTAGCATAAGTGACTCCATTTTGGGATGTGGCCTTGATTTTAACAGTTCCAATAGGTAGGCTCCAGAAGAAGTAGAGTTCAGGCATGGCCTTAATCAATTAAACAACTTTTATTTTTTTTAATTATAAAATTGATTTTGTAATATGAATTAACTTTTGGAAAAAAAAGAAAAAGTGAACAGGCTGGTATTTCCATTTCCATGGAACCACGAATGTTACTGATATACATTCTTTCTTTTTATTTCCATGTGTCTCTCTAATACATCTGCAAAACTGACCTGTGCTTCTAAATTCTGTAATTCTAAAATGTTGCTTTTTTAGAATTAGCTGGCATGTGTTCACATTGTTATGCAAGGCTTCATGTGTGTTATTTTCAGTAGAAGTGTGAGATACTCCATCAAATCAGCCAAATAATGATTTACCCTAGTATTCACTGACTTGGATTTTAAAATACAAATGGGTGTGAGCAAAGAGAGGGCAATAAAAGCAAAGCATCAGAGGGAGGAAAGTAAAAGGTCCGAGTGTCCGAGATGGAAGATGGAGCCTGGCCATGATGGGTGTACATGGACATCAGGAACAAAGAAAGTGAAACAGAGAAAAATCTTCAATGTTCATGTTTCAAGCTGTTCTGTGGCCCCCAGAAATCCATTAACATTTGCAGAAAGATGGTTGAAAAATTTTAGTAGTGGGACATGCGTAAACTGGTCCTTGAAGATGTAAATTTTGAATAAAAGGAAAAGAAAGAATACAGGCAAAAAAAAATGCCAACCACTCAGTGATTATCTTACAAAAAGCCATTATGCCACAGGAAAAAATAATTTTTTGGTCTCTAATTTGGAGCCCCCAAGGCCATTTGACTCATGGCCATATTATCCTCAGGCAGGACACCATGCATGCTTAATTAGCTCTTGCTACACATTTGAGACTTATTGTCCCTCAAGCAAAGAGTGACTTTAGGCCCTGCCTAGCATTTCTGCTGAGCCTGGGGAATAACAGGACTTCCCTCTCTCACCACAGGCATGATGGAGATTTTTTTGTCAAAACATCTGGTCTTCCAATCTGGACACTCAGATTCTTCCACGCCTGTCTTCCTAGAAGCCCCAGAAGATGAATCTCAACACCCGACTAAAACACTGGAATAGTGCAGGGGGAATTGGATGGAAATGCAAGCCCTAACCATTCACCACCCACCAGTTGCTCTTGTTGATAAATTCCATCTGTACAGACACATCCCTCAAGGTCCTCTTTAGCAACAACAAACAACAACAATAAAGAATCCCATGATAAGATATTTTTGAGAAACAGCACATTCACATAACTCTTATTATAGTATATTGTTGTAATTGTTCTATTTTATTATTGCTGTTGTTAACCTCTTACTGTACAAAAAGAAACATAGTAGACACAAGATTTGGTATTATCTGCAGTCTGAAGCATCCACTGTGGGTCTCAGAACGTACGCCTCACAGATAAAGGGGAACTATTATACTATCTGATCCTTCAGAAAAACAGTTTTCTGCCCCTTACTTCATTCTTATTATCATTGTTATCAAAATTACCATAGATATAAATTTATCATATCTATTATCACAGATAGGATATCATGGGGTATCTTATCTAGGGTACTCTTCCGAGTTCTGCTTGATTTCATTGTCTTTGTCCTCTTTCACAATTCTGTATACAGCAGAAACCTGAAACTGCAAGTGATTCTTAGCCATAGAAAAGCAAATGAATTGTGTCCAGTTGAATGCACTTGAGTTTTGCTCCATAGATATTGACCAGATTTGCTTCCAGGTTTGAGTCTATTTGTAAAGTCATTTCAACATTCTTGGTTGCATATAAAGTTACAACCCTTTTTAAATCTTCTTTTGAGCTGGTTGTAACATCTTACTATCCCCTTCATTAATTAATGAGATAAATATAAAATCTTTGACACATTCATTTTACATTTTTGTTTGTGAGTCCTGATTTTATTGTATAAAAAATAAACATTTTAAATGAATTTCTACACTGAACACATACACAACTAAAGTCCTCTGCTGAGTCAGGAAGTAGAGGACTAGGGCTAAGAGGAAAAGCTTTGAATTAGATTGCTTTAGTTTGTCTCTCACCACATTATTTATTAATTAGATGTTTGAGTTAGGCACATCACTTAACACTTCTGAACCTCCATTTTCTCTTCTACAACACAGTTATTAGAAGAATTGCTACCTCAATAGTTGTACAAGGATTAAATGACAATCCATGCACAACATCTAGCATTCAGTAAACAATCTAGCATCTCGGCTATTGTTGTAATTGTCATAATAAATTGCATTTTAATTCATTAGCTGAATAAAATTTTCAGCTTCCACATGATGTTACCTTCTGTCAGCTGCTTGCATGCAGCCCCACTGGCCTGGTTTGAGTTCTTCTAAAGGTAGAGCCTGAGACAAAACTTGAAACAGGTAGTTTTGTAGAGAGATCTCTGGAAAGGGGAATGAAAAAGGAAAGAGAAAGAGAGAGAGAGAGAGAGAGAGATTAAGGAAGAAAAGAGGAAAGGGATGCCTTTTTCTTCCATGAGTATCAGCAGGAAACTGGGGCTCAGTCCTGCTAGGGACACTGACCGCAGCAGCTCACAATGGTCTTTCTAAAGACAGCAGGCTGTGACATCAGCCATCAGCACCCATCGCTCATTGATTTCTGGTGTCATCCAGGGACATCAAGTCTTCCCTGATGTCAGCCTACCCAGACTAAGGGCTGAACAAGCCCCTGTGGCTTTGGATTCACCACTGGGACAAAAGCCAGAGGTTTAGGGGGAATTTTGTGCTATATGTAGGAACTGTTATCACGGTCAATGCATTGGATACTCAGAGACAGGCCAGTGGGCTATCACAGGGCCACAAAAGTGTCTCCTATACCCACCATTGAGAGCAGATGACCAAGTTCCCTGACCAATCACTTCTCAAACCCTGGCAGTGTTCTCTGGCTTTCCATTGCCTTCGAGGGGACTGAAAAGATAAAGGGTATGGGCCCAGTATCTGTACCAGGAATTTCTAGGTACAATAGAAAGAGCAAGTTATTTTTTTGGTGGTGAGGCAAAGAAGATTCCTCTCCATCTCTGCTCCAGAGACCTATCTGGCTCCAAGATAGAGGTTTGCAGAAAAAGAAACTGCACTTTTTGATTTGCCTCCTATAGAAGGCTTCAGGAAGGGCTTTAGGGAAGATGAGAAGGGGCCAAAGCTGTAGGAGAGGAGCTCTCTGGGTTCTTCACTGCTTTTGGTTGCTTACAGTGGGGTGGGGGAAACATTGTACCATAGCTACTTCTGCTCTCGTAACTTCACAGGTTATTGGTTCTAATTCTGCATTTTAAATGGATGATATTTGAAATTCACATGGAAATAAAGTGGACTCCTGGTGCTGTAGCAGCTGCTGTAGTTCAGCCATTTACTGAACACACTGCTAGACTCTTCACATGTGCTATCTCGGAACTACAAGAAAAACAAAACCAGAGAGAGAGAGAGTCACAAGTTCAGTGGTTGCCATAGATGGGGAGAGAGGGGGCTGCATGAACAGGTGGAGTTCAGGGATTTTTAAGGAAATGCAACTGTATAATTCTGTAACAGTGGATACATGATATTATAGATTTGCCAAAATTCATAGAACTGTACAACACAAAGAGTGAACCTTAATGTAAATTTTTCTAATAACAATGTATCATTATTGGTTCATCAATCCAAAATATATCCACACTAATGCAAGGTGTTACTAATGGGGAGACTGTCAGGGTCGGGGGCGGGGACGTCGGGGGAGAAAGGCATATGGGGACGTACTTTCTGCTCCATTTTCTGTAAACCTAAAACTGCTCTAAAGAATAAAGACCTTAATTAAAAGGATAAAAGTTCATAACGAATCCTCACAGGTGGTTGTTATCACCTCCTTGTAACAGAGGAGGAAAGTAAGGCTCTGGGCGCCACACCGCTGTAAATGGCATCGCAGGCTCAGGGGTCCTGGTTTATGTGGTTCTGAAACTCCCATTCCTGGCATCAGGCCATCTCTGTTGCTCTTCACTGGCCCCCTGCCTCCCCATTCAGTGCTCTCTCCTCCATGGTAAGTTGCCTTCCTTCCTCGAGGTCTCTACCATTTGACAGGACGTGGTGGGGGGGAGGGGCACGGGGGAGGGCGGCCAGGGTATCTGCAGTGGAGCTTTCCAGGAGGACCAGCGCGTCAACCTGAAGCTTTCTAATGAGCCTGGGAGGTGCCATCAATCCTCAGCCCCACTTCGCGGAGGCATCTCAGTGCTGTGATATATGGATCCATCTAAGTGCTTCTGCTCTTTGAAAGGCCGAGTCCAGTGGCAGCCCTGGGAACCCAGCTCATTCACTTACCCTTTCGCTAATTTATAATTCAGCTGACACAACTCGCTGCTGTTTTGTTTGTCTCATGTGAATGTCCATTGGTACAGAGGACAAGGCTTTTGGGAGCTAAATTAACGGAATCATCCACGATTTGGTTAGACCTCACTGAAAGACAACACCCTGATCCTTTTCCCACTTTTTATTTTTTAACATTTCACCCAGAGCCTCCCTTCTATTCCTGATACTCCTACATTTTCTCTCAGTCTTCTGCCTCAAAATAATTTACTCTGGATGGAATAGCAGAGCTAGGAGTATAATGCTCCAAATATATAAATAATAATGAGAACCTTTAATAAAATCCACCATAAGTTATGCAGCAGACATCAATTACAACGGATTTTAAAGGTTTTGATCTAGAACCTGGGTGGTGCTTCATTTAGACCAATAACTGTAACCATGATTTATGTGTTTGCAACCAAAATGGTTTCAGTGCCTCGATATATGTCCAAAGTGAAATTTATAGTCTGCTACAGAATGTATAAATAATGAACAGCCATATGTCATCACACATTTAAAAATGTGACTTCTTCTGCAACAGCAACGGGGTAAAATGAATTAAAATCTTAAGTTCATTGGGAATCAACTTATTTGGGAGTACTTTAAGGAATGTGCACAAATGTAAACACTGATTTAATACATTTTTCCCAAGTCAAAGAAAAATGGTTGTTGTGAAAATGACAGACACTCTTGGGAAACCTCAGGAATCATCAAATCAAACAATGTCATGAGAGAGAAGGAGGACTTGCTTGGATGTAGAAGGAAAGATTCTAGAAGGAATTTTCTTGACTCTGTTGTGACCTCAAGTTATTACGAAGGCCTTTAATATGGCCAAAATACATGAAATAAATTGATGATGGCATTCCACATTACAGTTTCCCATGAAGTTCGTATAAGACTTATTGGAGATGGGAGAGTTGCCACTGATGAAGCCCAAAAGCCTGTCCACTTGTGTTGAGTCCTCCTGCAGGTGGTACAGACACTGTGAGGCTCAGCCTATCACCTAAAATGGGATAAATAAACTCCATTAAATGGAAGTGCCTGGAAGGTTTAAAATTAATAATAAAACTTGTGAAAGCAACTGGTACAGTGCCTGGCACAGGCACCTGGCACTCAGTAAATTTTAATTCTGGCTTCTTCTTTATAGCCAGAAGAAGGCTATAGTACCATCTTTATTACCATCCACTTCTCCTTTAGTGGGTGGTAAGTTGTTGAAGGCACGAACCATTTCTTATTCGTGTTTCTATGTGTGATGCCTATAATAGAGCCAGTGGTTAGCAAATATTAATGCATCCTTGCTGAATGGATCAACAAATCAATGACTGTGTTCCCATAACTCTAATAGACACTGTAGAAGTCCAGGTGTCAGGAATAGTAAAGGCAAGGATGTGTTGCATGCTTGACAGTTTCAGTTTGTTCACATCCTTCTGTTTGTTTCCAGGATGGGAATTAATTTTTGCAAACTCAAATTATGTTTTTCTATAAGTTAGAATTTGAAATAGAAAATGCTTATGTCTGTTTTGTGCATGAGAATTGGGGGAAGATAAAATAATACTTTGTTTAGGTGTTTTTCTCAGCCCTTATTTGCATAGGACCAAATAACTCCTCAGTGTAGTAAAAGAAAAAAATTATCCCTCACAAAGGCAATTTTATGTTCTATAAATCATAGATAAATGGAAAGAACCCAAGATTTAGGAAATCTGTCTTTCATCAAATGGATGTACCATATTTTATTTAAATAACTCTCAATTTTTAAATCATTTCATTATGTTCTTGTCTTCTATAGCTAAATTTCTGTGCTCATCTACGATAAATTCCTAAGAATAGCTTCTCTTTGTTCATTTCTATCTTTGCTTCATCCACTGAAGAGTCAACACTTGTATAGTCTGAGGTCCTTCTTTCCTTCAATAAACTACATGGTTTTTATCTTGTTTTTTAGAATCATGCAGCACAGTAAAATATTCTGAACCATGCAATTGGCTGATGTGATTCCTATGTAGGCAGGGCTGTCTCTACTTGTTCCTTGTCCTCCTCACCTTCAGCAATGGTTTAAAATTAAAATCAGGTTAAAAATCACACTGAGTCCTCTTCACACTTCAACAAGCAGCTTGACTGCCTGAGTGATACAGTGAAGAAAACACCTGCTGTGAGTCTGGATAGGTCTGTATTTATGTGCTATCATAGTTACTTTTAAGCTTTATTGCATTGGGCTAGGTGCCTGCATTCACTGAGCCTTCATTTCTTTATCTGTGTAATGGAAAGAAAAAAATCCTTTCTCCAAATATGATCAAGGAGGTTAAAAAAGAAAGTGAACATTCAGGTGCCTAGTTCAGTGCCCAGAACATTGTAAATTAATTCTCTTCCCATCTCCCTCCCTAGAAATGTATGTAGAAACTTACATGTGTATGTGCATTTCACTAACCTTGTCCTATTGTCTTGGAGACTATAGGTGCTCCTGGTCTTGTTGACTAGGTAGGCACCTGTGTTAATCAAAATCCCAGCAGGGAAAAGATACATAATCAAATTGAGTGACCTGAAGAGCACTTATGAAGGGGACTGGTTACCAAAATCGGGGTAGAGCTAGGGAACACTACAAAAGATAGGGCTAGAGGTAGGGAACTAGAAATAGCGGGAATGGGAGGAGATGCATGAACAAGATCTATGACCTGCAGGTCTATGGTTGCAGTGAGAGTTGGTGACTTGAAAGGGAGGGATTCAAGAGACTAAATAATCTAGTTGCATTCTTCTCCTCCCCTTCAGTCCTGTTGGTGCTTCCCGTTTGATGAACCAACACAGAAGTACAAAGGGAGGGTAACCTATGGTCCATGCAGGTCAGTCTTCTAGCTAACAGAGCAGCAGGAAGAGGCAAGAGACTAAATATGGACATGCAAACAGAAGATAAATAACACAGCTCCTTTTGCTCAAAAGCCAGTGTCTTTGATCACCTTGAACTTAACCATCACTGAAACCAGGAAAGACACCAGTGCTCAGGCTGCCTGTCACTACCAAACCAAATCCAATAAGCAATGACGGTGATTGAATTTTTATGGGCTCTTTATTCAGATGGTCGGCAATCTGAGAAGATCATGGGTTTGCACCCTAACAAACCATCTTGTCTTTTCTTTCCAGGCCAATGTTTTTATACCAGGGAATAAACAGGGTGTGGTGAGGTCTTTGAGATTCAGGGAGAAGCTGCAACATTCCTGTCCTGGGCAGTTAGCTGTTCCCAGAGGAGGGTCGTTGTCTGTCTTTCCCTGGAACACAAAGGCCCTGATGCCTCCAGTTGTCCCCAGACAGTAATCTTTAGCAGTGCCCCAGGAGGTCAGCTATTTTCCCAGGAACCAGGATGGGCCTTATCTGCAATTTCTGAAACAAAAGCTTTAACATACTCATTACTTGCTAGACTTATAACTTTTTGCCTTAAGCTAAAATTTTCCAAGTCTTGGGTGCTCTATTATCACCAAACTCAGGTTGTACTAGACTTTAGGGATTAGACTCATAAAGGGCTGTCTTTGCCATTTCTTCTCAATCGGAGGTCCACCATGCCCTGAGGGTCTGAGGACATGTGGCCGAGCTCAGGGAATTGTTAAAAGAAAATTTTTATTTCTATCTTGGTGATAATCTGAATAAAATAAAAACAATATGAATCACCTTACAATTCCACGCAATTTTTGTGTTTCTACTCAACTTTGGCCCAAATTACATTATTATATATTGTAGGGATGAAGGTTTTGCAGTGAATGGAGAGAAGTGAGTGTGCTCACAGTGTACAAGGGCGTAGGAAGACAAAATTGGAAATGCCTGGCACCAGAATTTCAAGGTCACAGCCTCCTGTGAATGGTTGTGTTTCAAGCACATCATCTTTGTTTGCACTAACATTGCAATGGTTTGCAAGCAGTAGTACATTAATAACTTTTTGTTTCCTGACTCCAGCAATAATAGGACTGTGTGCCCCTTTAATTCAGATTTCAAAATGTCACAGAGCAAACCTCATCTCCAAGGGAATGAGTCAGCTTATGAAAAATCAAGTGACTTGGTATCACTCAATAGCAGAATTCCAGCTACACACGGAGGCCTTACAACCCAATCAGTCCAAACTGAAAAATAAAGATCCGGGAGATAGTAGTGTCACTGTGCATTTATTAGGGAGTAGAAATACTTTCTACTACTATCACTGAAATCAAACACTGAGATATATTAAATGCAAAATAATACCTGAGGCTATAGTTTTCTACTATTTAAACCCATAGTGACAATTTATCTATAAAAAATTCCTCACTTTAAATTAATGAGGCTAATTTGGATTTTGTTGGTATTAGAGCTTCTGCACATTCAACTTATAAAATAATATTATTCTCATTTTTAAAGTTTTGTAAGGGATACAAGCATGAGAGTTTATGGCTCCAGCAGTGGTTTCACATGTTTAACTGAAGATATAAAAATAATATGTCATCAATGAAGAATTTCATTGTTTTTCCTATCCAAAAGTTATCTCAACAACACTCAAGTTCAGAGGCCGCTGTCAGTTCTTTATCTTTTGGGTTGGTTTTTGCAATGATCTTCAAAAGTAATATTGTTGTACCTGGTTCCTGCATCAGGAAGGCAGAATCAGTTCTTACAAAGCCCCTAGATACACACAAAAAACCAACCACCCTCATCTCTGCCACCCCTGCTCCCAGCGCCAAAGTCTCTTTCATGGGGAAGAAGGTTCACTTTCATCCTTTTGGAAGGTGACAGCCAGCACCGTTCCCCACCTGGGGAGATGTAGGAATAAAGAAAACTCAACTTGTTCTGGAGTGAAGCTGTCAGCATAAGGACCCTTCTCCTTCAGAATGCTGCTGAGCATTATTGGGAAGTTATCTAAAGTGTCAGAGAAAACATTATTGATCTTTTAGTCTGTTTTGTCAACTAGTCAATAAACCTTGCTTTTTCTTAGATTTTCTTTTTTATAGCTCCTTGCCTCTAAGCTCTTCAGAGTTCCTATCATCTCTCCCTTCTCTCCGATTCTCTTTCTCTCTCTCCCCCACCCCAACCTATCTCCCTTTTCCTGTCTCTCTCTCTCTCTCATGCTGCTTTCCTTTCAGTAGCAGTAAGTAGTTACAAGACCTTCTCACTAATTCAAACATAGCTAAGTGAGATCCATGATAATGTCTCCATGTGACTCTTTTTATTTAAGACACAATGAGATTGATGTTTACTAAGCAACACTACCTTTGAAGCTGGTAGAGATGTTACATACATTCATGGCTCACCATGTCTTTGTGTTTCCCAGAACAGCAGAACTTTACTGTACTTACCTATTCTTCTTTGTTTAAATGATTACAAGAAACCATCAGTACATTTCACTACCTTATTTCAAGCCTCTTCCTAAAAACCCAGAGGGTTCTGAGATCACATTTAATAGAACTCCGTTTCTATCAGGCACTGTTCTAAGTGCTTGGCATAGTAATTCATTTCAGTCTCATAACAACTCTATGAGGTAGACTTCATTATTATCACCATCTTCGAGATGAGGAAGCTGAGGCACTAGAAAGATATTTCTTCTATTCCTCTGTTTGTTGAGGAAGGCCTGACACCAAATGGTCCCAGACAAATGCTTGATCCTCAGCCGTTTCTCCTTCTCCAGAAGAGATCCCACCAGCAGAAGATACTTGTAACAGTGATGGTGCCTGTCATGAGCATCTCGCAGTTGGGTATCTTCACCACATACCTAGTGTGCACAGAGGTGCCATAGCCCTTGACTTTCCCAAGACCAACCAACTAACTACATCCTCTCTTTCATTTCAATCTCTACCTCTTCCCACACTTCCCTCTTAATCCTACAAACATGCTCAAGTCCCTAACTACACTCTCTCTCTTCTTTTCCTTCCTTCTCCCTCACCTCCCCATAAAGTATTGGTCAGGATTGACTAAGCTTTGCTGCAGAAACAATATAATAATCTTGTGGCTTATCACAATGAACAGAAACATGAGTTACTTCTTGCTCATGTTAGAGGTCCACCTCAATTACCTGGGACTCTGCTCATTCTAGTTGTTCAGGAACTGAGGTTGATGGAGATTCCATTCTAAAAAAAAATACTTCACTGGTGACGGTGGCAGAGAGAAGGGGCAAGGTGATGGATGGCCAGTCCCTCCTTTTCTTCCTTTTTTCCCAACAGCAATTTTTAAGTGTGCAATTAGTTAAATATATTTACATTGTTCTGCAACTATCCATGTGCTTCTTAAAGAGTAAAAGTATTGGTAGTCATTTTTCTTTCCCTCATGTTTCAGACTCAAACAAAATAATTCAAAATAAAATTTGGTTAGTTTCTCAAGCCAGGGAATCAAAAAAATGTCAAGGTCCTAGTACTTCTGTGCATTTTCTCTTTAATCACATAATGGAGTTTACTATCAGAGATATGTAAACAAAGAAAAGCTAGCTGTGAATTATTATATTCACTTTATAGGTTTTCCTACATATTTATGTTAAGGCACTATATATATATATATAGGAAATTTGCTGTTTACAGTTTCAACTGTCTTTTAAAGAAAGATGATGTAGAATAGAAGAACCTTTATTTTTTCAGGGTATTTTGATGCTTTCAGAATTGATATGTGCAGCTAAAAGATAATGTGTTGAATTTCTCTCTTCCCTCTATCCCTTCCTTCCTTTCTCCTTTCTTTACCCCTTCTCCTCTACTTCCCTCATTTACAAATATGTATTGAGCTTTTAGTATGTTGAAATATGAGTTCTTAGAAGTGTTAGAATAAAATAGTGAATCAAGCAACCAAGGATCTCAGAAAACCTGCATTCCTAATAAGAAGAGTAAATTAATAAGCTTAAAAAGCAGAAGAATATCTGATAGAAAAGAGAAAATAAAATAGAAAAAAATGGGACAGAGAGTAGCTAAGTGCCTATGTTAGACTGAAAGGCAAAGAAGAGTCTTTCCAAGGAGATATCACTTGAGCTTGGACCTAATGAAAACAGGATCTAAGAAGGACAGCATTTTAAGCAATGAATAGAACCAACAATATGGTGTCAATGAATTCAATGCATTTGGAAAACAAAGAGAAGGTCAGAATGGCTCAGGAGTGGTAAGGGAGGGTGTTGGCACACCAAGAACACTATCTTTTCCATGTTTTGAAAATGTTGTTTGTGTTAGAAGAGAAAGCTGATCACCCTTCCTGAAATTTCCTGAAGCTAACAAATCATTTCTAAAAGGGAGAACAAAATTAAGGAACTGGTTATTATCTTGGGTGGCCTCTTCTCAGACAATTCTCCAACTGCAAGTTGAAGATGTGTTTGCCCTCATGGAACATGGACATGATATGGTGGGGGGTTGAGGGACCCAAAGGAGGAAATATCTTTACTCCCAGAATGACTATGAGCATCATTCTGTGAGTCCCAACTCTGAGCCTGAATTTAGCAAGTACAAGTTTATTCACAGGAATAACAAAGAAACTAGAATCTAGATCATCTTGGAATATCCAGTGTAAGTGGCACTGTATTTAAAATAAGCTTTTGTTAAAATGATATTTAAAATTATGTGTATTACCAAAAAAAACATGTTTGTTGTAGCCTGAAGCAGAAAATGATGGGAGAATACATCTTATCCCATCTAGCTATAACTTCTTTGGGCAATCCTCGCCAACGCATTTTATATTATCTTTTTCCCTTAAAATTATATTATAGTTTATATATTAATTCATTTTTGCATTCATTCAGCAAATATTTACTCAGCTCCTATTGTGAGTCAGATGCTTAGAATACAGACTTGAACAAGACAAATACTGCCATTGAGCTCATAGGGAAATTTAGTACAAGAGGCATAGTTTATAAAGTATTTTTTTAAAATTCAGAAGACTTCCAGTTATACAATGGCAAAGTAAAGATATTCATTCTTCTCTCAGATATCACCCAAAAACAACAAAAAGAGAAAATGAGATACATACTCAAATTTTGAAGAAACTAAGGAAAACCTTTAGCTCATAATACAGATAGAGAGTGAGACAGGGAGAGGTAGAGAGACAGAGAGAGAGACAGAGAGAGATGAAGAGAGGGAGGGAGGAAGGGAGAGAAAGGTTTAGCAAGGAGAAGAGATATTAGAAACAAAACAAAGTTCTCCAAAGTCAGAGTTATAGGCTAATTAATTAATTAATTAATTTTTAACACCATAAATGGTATATATATAGAGAGACAGTAATTAGTTTACCTTTTATCCATTCAACCAAGTACATAAGTTGAGGATGAAACCCAATGAAACACATGTACGTACATATATACATGTGCCATGTTTGTCAGAAGATATCTGTAAGTGAGGCAAGGTGAGAAGTTTTGTAACAGAAGACATTCTGCAGTTACTAATCTTGGTTATTGGTATAAAAAAGAATAAATTACCAAAGCTGATTCTGGGAGTAAAAATAATTATGCAAACAAACTACCAGTGAATATAGTCACAGAGTAAAAATGTATCCCCACAAATATGCGAGGTATAGATGATTTTAAAGGGGTACTTTACTGAAAGTTAAAGGCTCAGACAACTCTCATATTATTTAATCTGTTCTAGAGCTGTGGCATTAAGGAAATGAAACTTTCAAATTCTTGTTATGAGCTTACTGTAACAATGAGGAAAAACCCCTCCAAAACTTGCAAAGACTAATCTCATTTCTATCAAACACAATCCAGAAATGTAGTAACTCTTCTGGTTCTGATCAAGAAGGATGTGTCCCTCTTGTACCCTCTATGTGGAACGTGACTACTTCCGTCAAAATTTCTAACTAATCCTATTTCCAGTGTCCCTTCTAATCCCCTTCCTGCCATTTCTGGGTTTGGTGGGGGTAACACTTACCTTCTCACCACTACATCACTAGGTGTGTGCTTGACAGTACTGATCTCTACTCCGCTTGGCCAGACTACTATTGCATCCACTTTCCACCTTCTATAGACTATTACAACCTTTTATTCACTTAAATTTCCTTCAATACCTTTATTTTTATGAGTCTTTAACTTAATTTACTTCTTTCATCTGATTTGAAGGCATTTCCAGAGAAAAACCCAATGCACATATGGCCAACCACCTGTTTAACCAGTAGCTCTTAACATAGTGTTTTAAATAAAATCAGTACCAGGTTACAAGTGCACTAAAATGTAACAATAATTCCTTAACATCACCAATTATCTAATCAGTGTTCAAATTTCCCCAATTAAGCCCTGTCTGGTGTAGCTCAGTGGATTGAGCGTGGGCCTGTGAACCAGAGGATCGCAGTTCGATTCCCAGTCAGGGAACATGCCTGGGTTGCAGGACGGTTCCTTGCAGGCCAACTACCAGCAGGGGATGCATGAAAAGCAACCATACATTGATGTTGCTCTCCCTCTCTCCTTCCCCTCTAAATATAAATAAATAAATGAAGTCTTTTAAAAAAATTAAAAAAAAAAATTTCCCCAATTATACCACAATGTGTTTTAGTTTTTCTTTCTAGCCATAGTGCTTTTAATCTGCTCTTTAAATTGAACAATGTGTCGTGAATATAATTCTGTGCCAATAATTATTAGTTAATCACCATCCTCATAAAAGAATAGTAGTTAGTTTATAAATAAATAAACCATAACTGATGTCAATATTTGCTATATTGCTACTTTAAATAAAACCATAATAACTGTGTGGGTAGCTAATGTTTTTGCCCACTTGTGTCCTTAAGTCACATTTATGCCTGTTTCTGCAGGCATAAATTATACACAAAACAATGTACACATGTCAAAGGTGTTAGGCAGGCCTGACCTAACCATAATTATTATCAGCATTTTGGTTTTTCTTTACCTACTTTATAAAATGTCATCTGATTTTTGCTCAATTTGTATACCCTTCCTAATGAAGCTAGCCTCTTTGACATATGCTTATTAGCCATTTGCATGTCTTCTTTTTTCTTTACCCATTTTTCTCCTACCAGGGTTTTATATTTAACCAGCAGCACTGGTTTGAGTGCTGCTTTGATTCTAAACCCTCCACTTGGAAAATAAAGCAATATGTTAAAGCTAGAAAAGGACATGTTAGAGCTTCAGTCCCTGTGGACAGATGGATGAGGTTTATAGAAACAAGTTCCCTGTCACAGCCAGGAGAGGCCTTGACCCTTTGGTGGAGCTGTCATAGGATAGATTCAAGACTAACGTGGGAGAATGAGCCAGTAACTCTAAGGGTTCTTGAAATCTTAAGATCTTTCTGTTAATCTTAACAGAGAAGGTTAAAAGACCAGTTAGATAACTCCTCAAAACTCTTGAAATTGTAGAACTTTCACTGTACAAAGACATGTTCTTATAGTAGCTGGTCACAATCTTACCTGGGTTTCAAACTAATATGACAATAAAAATTAGTCTCTTTTACAAAAAAAAAAAAAACCTCACTGTAATGTATCTTACTGAAAATGAAGACTATTCTAATTTAAAAGAGATAAAGTTAGATTTGGGGGCACACAGAGAGGGAGAGAGGAGGAAGAGAAGGAGGAGGAGAAGGCAGAGGACAAGGAAGAGAGAAGAGGAGGAGGAGGAAAGGAGGAAGAGAAAAGAAATGCTTCATTAACTCCTCTAGTGTTGTTGACTTGAGTCACGGGATATAAAGTTGAATTTAGTGTTTTTAGTTAAACCTCTCTTTACCCTCCTTTCTTTCTAGATTTCTTTAGGCTCTAAACATATTTACATGGAATATGTATCAGGTTTTTCATGTCAGCTGTGTGCCATTGTTAAACTTCAAGGTTTAGAACCAAACAAAAATAGCATCATAGCCTTGAATTAAAATTCTCTCAGGGGTGACTTTCCAGAACACTTCTCAAAATATCAGCGAGAGAACCTCAGATGTGTACCCTCTGTTCCCCAGCGGCTCTACTCACTGTTCAGAATGTGTTCACCTGTTACCACTTCCTGAAGGCAGGGTTCATGCTAACATCTATTAATGATATCACTGAATTTGTGGCTGATAGCTTTCTTTTCAGTGCTTGGGTGAAGATTTAAAAAAAACAGCTAAAAAGTCTTGAGTGGGTAAGAGGAGTCAGGCAGGGCACTAACTTTTTTATATACCTGAATTGGCATAATTTTATCCTGGAATCTGGATTTCCAGTGATTTCATTGCCCTCACAGAATGCATACACTACCAGCCAGTATTATCATGTCTACTCTGCTAATCTAACAAGGAATTTAAGGTAGCAATTAGGTTTGAATACCATAAACCTAATGATGATTAACTTTATTCCTTATAAAGAAAAACAATCAAATGTAAAACACAGCTCCAATCGCTATGCTTGAAGAAAAGATTCACCAAGAATATGTCACATTCAGGGTCTAATTTCTGAGTCCTTTTTTAGGACAAAGGAGATTAAATAAGAACAATTTGTCTATTGTATATAACTTCTAAAGAAAATCATGGAAGGGTTTTGTTCTCTGAGCACATAAAAATGCTATTTTGTGAAAATAAAATCTCCAGGGGGATTTTTAAGACTTAGGTTATATATGTCTCTAACAGTCTTCATTTAACAAGTATTTGGCATCATTTGATTGGTCATCGAGTGAGTCTCTTTCTAAATTGCCATATAAAAATATGGTTTGCTTAAAGGCAATAAGGAGACAGATCCCCAAACCCACTCATCTTCCCTCTCATCTTGTACTATCTGTACCCTTGCTGGTGGTGAATACAGGAATTATCCTTATTCAGACCCTTGTCCTCTGTTCAGAGGAAACGAGAGCCAAGTCATTCCATGATATCCCATCCATTTGGGCATCCAGTCTTAGGTGGTGGGGTAGGGGAAGAAAAATGAAGTAGAAATTGTTACTTTTCAGTGAGCAAGGGCAATAGCTGGCTCCATAAAGTCTGAAGTAGATGAAACCGTCTCAATCTGGCATCTCCCCAAAGCTGACCCTAAGAAAAAACTTACATGCAAGTAGGTTAGTTGGGAGTTGAAGAAAATGTTAAACTCCAGGCAGCAAGTGAGGAACTAAGATAGATAAAGGAAGTCAGACAATAAAGGGTATATTATCAAGTAAATTATCACTGCGGGACTGAATGTTGATCACCCTGAAACCCTCTGGCAGCCAGTGTATGACACACACCTCCAAGTCACTCCATCTGAGAGGGGAGACTGAGGTATTCATACTGTCTCCACCAGTGGTTGAGACATACTGCGGGCAATGATAATAGCCCAAGTCTTCCATTCTGCCATCCAATAGGCAATGTGGATGTTAGTGGCTAAATAAAGCCTGCAGGCAGTCAAGAGCAGGTGCTTACACTTGGGAGTCTGGACAGTTTTCGGTGAAGCATTAAAGATGAAGGAATATGGGCAGGATATCAACATTTGTTCAGAGGGTGAGCTTTTGCCTTTTCCCCAGGAGAGATTTTAATTGGTCTTTAGATCTTAAGCATATCTATCCTTCCTTCTCTTGGCTTTGTTTCCTCATCTTTAATGGGGGCGAGAGTGCTGGATGAGGAGGCCCTGGAAGGAAATTAAATAGGATCTGGGGTCCATAAACACCTACTGTTCCATTCCTCTGAAGCTTGAGTGTGCTAGCGTTTCACACACCCAGAAATTGCTTTAGTAACTTGCACCTCCAACTAATGGCTAACTTTGAAGATCCTTCCTCACACTCTTGATTGGGATCTGAGATTCATTGATATTTCTCCCCGAATTAAAGCTTCTGATGCTTTCTAAATCCTTGTGAAATTGCTCTTAAAAGCAGCAAGATGAGCATCAAACCATTTTGCTGCAGAGCTTAATTTTTTTTTAGATGCAATCACCAGTTTAATCACGTTCACGTTTGTAAGAGGAGAGCTTTGGTTGGGTATTGCACTTTAAGAAATTTGGGGAAAGATAAACCCAAATGAAAATATATTACCTCAGCCCTCAGCTGTGTTGTGCTCCATTACAGTTATCTTAGCATTGTCAGAATGGTTATCTGCCTTATAACTCATCTGTAAAAGTGGAAACAACAAAACTGAACTTAGGATGCTGTGAACTTATGATGCCCTCAGCCCTGGGTGGCAACTGAGTCTTTGAAAATACTGTGTGTCTTGCCTCACCCAGTTTCATTGTATCTTGCAAGTATCCCCAGCCACTGTCTGTGTCAAGTGAAGAGACTCTTACCTGTATTCACAGCTTGACTCTTATTAGAATGTCCAATCTTGTTATTTGATCAACTACTTACTCTTTGGCCTCTTCTTCCTCTTATATGTTTACCAAAGAAAAAAGAAAAAAAACCTATAGCTTGTCTTAAAGATGAAGATATGTATTACTATATACATTTCACCTAGCCAAATGGATATTTCTTATGGCAGATATTATGCATTCATCAACAGAGATGGATTTCATTCTTTAGTGAGTGTAAGACTGTCACACACTACATTGTCTTCTTTTCTCTTTGCTGTATGACTTAAGCCATGCATTGTTGAGCTCAGTATCAGCATGTGGCTGATGCTATGGTGGGGAGTTGACAACAACTATATCTGTAACTCTGGCAACCCTAATATTTGCTTGGATTGAGCAATTTATAATTTGTCTGAACTGGAAGACTATCTCTTAAACAGTCTCTAGCAATCGGTTGGCCCAAGCACGTAATAAGACAGAATGAAGCAGTCTGGTTTGCTGAACATTAAGAGAAAGGAGTTTGGCTGCTGCTATTTTAATAACACTTGAAGTCACAAAAAATCAGGAAAGCAAGAGATTAATATGATCCAGGAGAGTGTATGTTTGGAAAAAATTACATTCCTTTGTATTTTTAATCCAAAGGGGTAATACCTCTGTATCTGAGAATCAAGTATATTTCCTTGCTTACTAAGGCAGGATGAAAGTTTCATTCTAGTTATTAAGAACGGTAAATGAAAGCTTTGTTTGCAGCCTCTAAATTCTGTTTCGAACAGGTCTTGTAAATGAAGAATGCACAGGAAGCAGCAAAGCATGAAGGGTAAGGAGACAGACCCCCGGCGGGCTGTGGGACTTAGGGACAGCCCTAGGCAGAAGAAACTTCCCCCTTAAACTGTTATGGGAGGAAACAAGGAAGGGTAAGAAAGGCTTCCACAATTCTAAATATTTTCTCTGTGAAAAAGGACAGGAAGAGATAGTCTTTTTATTTTCCTTACAGAAGTTTCCATGAGAAAACTTCTACAACATCCTCACTTCATCTGATCAATGAGGGTAAAATTCCCACAACCACTGGTCCATGTTTCTTGATTGGGTGGGAAAAGCATGTTTAACAGCCATGAAGAAGGACTGCTTTCTACTCCCCTCTCCCCTTCCCAGTAAAATACCTAATAACTTCTTCCACATCTGTTTGACTTCTCTGTCTCTTTCAGTTGAAAATGAACAAAAAGGCAAAGAGAGGTGTTGCATTTTCACCTTCACATGTACCAAAGAAGCAAAGCCTCTCCTGAGAGTCAAGTGGAAGATCAAAGGACATCTGAGGAACAGAAGGATCTTTTCTTATTTTTTAATTTTTTTGCCTAATATCATATTTTCTTGTCTCAAGAGGAGGATCTTTTCAACTACATTGAAGAGAATGGAATAGAGAGCTGGCAAAGGCACCAGGATCTCTGCACAACGTGGAGTGCCGAGTTAATATCGGTGCCTGAATTTGAGCACCTGCCTACATTAGGCCTGTGCTTGGTAAGCCCTAAAACGAAGTCATACACAGAGCTGGTCCTTGACCTCAGAAGCATCAAGCTGACTATGTGTGCAGGCCAGGAAGTGGAGATCTGTGCAGGTTTTACCTTCTGTTGGTATGGAACATGCCATCTCAGGACAGTGTGATCATTCCTAAGGCAGGTAAGAGTAGAAGGGGAGACATTACCTCCAGGTGAGAGAGGACTTCATACAGGATATGACATTTGAGCTGAATATGACAGTTAAAGAAGGATAGTGGAAAAGTATGCAGACAAAGTGAGCACAGGGCCAAAATCCCAGAGGCAGGACAATGCATGATTGTTAGAGGAAGGGGTAGTGTTTCACTGTGGCCTAATCATTGCCCTTCCTCTAAGTTTTGGATGAAGCAACTAGAGCTAGGAAGTTCAGTGGCTGACCAAGGCCTCAGGGTTAAAAATGCATCAAACCCTGATCTAAGAACTTATAACCCAAAGCTCTTCCCACTACACCACCCACCTCCCCAAACCTACCGAGTCACCACAAGATAAGGACCCATATCACTGATTCTTCTTCAGCTATTATTCCTGTCTTCTTCTTAAGTTACTAGGGAGAGTGTAAAGTTGGAAGTGAAGAGAAATGAAACCTCCCAAGTTGGGGCAAATGCACCATATGTCTTCTAACTCCTGGACACAATGGGGTGTCTCTTTAATGACTTTCCTAATTCTACCCCCCGCCCCCCCCCCGGCATCTTGGTGTTGGCTGCACATATGGTGCCTCTCCCTTCCCACGGAATTGCTTTTGCTGATATCATTTCCTGTCACAACCTTAATATTCTTTTAATGTACTGCCATTGCTTGCTGCAGAGCTCATCTGTTATCCCTTGTTATAGAGACCTCATTCCAAATGCCAGCACTGGGGATCGCGTCTCTGAGTTCAGAGCAATGCTTTGTTTATGCATTTATTAATTTTCAAACTTTGACTTTCAAGTGATGGACATAATTTCTGGGTTATGAAATTACAACTTTGTGTAAGACATGACTATATTAGTCAGTTTGGGTTGCTTTCCACTGCTAGCTGTGGAAGCAGCAGCAACAACAACAAAAATATGCATGGTTTAAAAAATAATTCCATGTATCTAAAAAGTTCAGTCATAATGTAGACTACAGGTAAAACTGGATCAAGCAGATCCTTAGTACCACCAAGGACCAACACTCTTCCTGACTCTCCATTCTGCCATCCACAGTGTTTGTTCTATTCCTACCGCAAGCTCAGTGTTGGTTACAAAATATCTGCCAGCAGTAACCAGGATTACAAGTTTCACAGTTGTAATAAGAAGCAAGAACAGAAACGGTTCCATCTAAAGGTTTCAGTAAATGTCTTAATCTCATTGGCCTGAGGTGCATCAGGTGTCCCTCTATGGAATGTGACAGGGGCAGGAGATATGCTAATTGTCTTAAGGCCAACCAATCCAAACCTCTGGTTCAGATCTTCAAGCATCAAGTAGAAAGCACAAATAGATGTTGGGGAGGCCACTAATGAGTCAGCATAGGATTTGTAGAGACATTATAGGGGTAAGAGCTTAAAACTCAAATGCCTACATTTAAGTATCAGCCGCTCACTCTCTAACTAGTAATTTTGAGAAAGATACTTAATCTCTCTATGCCTTACTTACCACATTTGTAAAATGGGGTTTATGTAAGAACAAGCTAGTTAATTAATTTTTAGGAGGCAAATTCTTAGTATGGCATTCAAAGCCCTTCCAAAGACTAAAATAAAAACAAACCAAAGAAAGTCTACTTTATTTAATATCCTCTCTAAGCTTCATGGTTCTATTAAGCACACTATTTCACTAAGCACTTTGATGCTCCTTGACTGCTTCAGCCAAACATGAACACAAGGCAGGTAGAGAAGGAACTTGTATACCCTTCTTACATACGATGGTTCAGGGTCATTCAGTAACATGCCTGGGTTAAATACACAAATCAACTAACAAAGTTGGTCTGTGTTCAGAGCCATTTCTGATATGAAGAATGGGTTTTTTACTTGTCTTTTTTTAAGTGGTTCTAAATCTTCACTATCCAATATAGTGTCTGTAAGCCTCAGGGAGTCACTTAAATTAATCAAATTAAAGCATCATTGTGATATTATCCCCATTTGTGGTATAGAGATTTTATTTTTTTCTTTAAAAGTACATTTTATTGATTATACTGTTATAGTTTTCCTGATTTTCCCCCTTCCCCCCCTCCAAACAGCAACCCCACTTCCTCAGGCAATCCCCCCACAATTTTTCATGTCCATGGGTCATTTGTAAAAGTTCATTGGCTACTCTATTTCCTGTACTGTACTTTATATCCCCATGGCTGTTCTGTAACTACCTATTTGTACTTCTGAATCCCCTCACCTCTCACCCATTTCCCTCTACCCCCTCCCATCTGGCTACCATTAAATCTCTCTGTGTCCATGATTTTTTCTCTTTTCTTACTATCTGCAACATTTGTTTTTTAGATTCAGGGTTTTTTTATTTATTTAATTATCTTTCAAGCACAATTTTCTGGTATAGAGATATTAAACACCTGGGATTTACAAAGTAGTAAAAGTACAAGGAGGATCTTTTGTTCTAATATTTGGTCTTTGCCCTCCATTCCTGACCCAAGGCTCCTGAAACCACTGTAACTTCCTGGGTGATGGGAGTGTCTTTTGTTGTAATGAGGTGACTCTGGGTGGGCTCTTGACTCCTGGATGAGGGCTGGTCAATAGAAAGACAAGCCAGGATTAGGATCTTGAATTGTTTAGCCCCGCCCCTATTCTTTTGAGAAGGGGAAAGGGCTGAAAATGGAGTTAATTATCAATCTTGCTATGCAAGGAAACCTCCATAAACTCCCAGAAGTTTGGGGCTGTGGGTTGGTAAACACATGGAGGTACTTCAAGAAGGACATTCCCAGACCAGTCATGGAAGCTCTGCACCCCTTCCACATACCTTGTCCCATGCATCTCTTCTATCTGGATGCTCATCTACATCCTTTAGCATATCTTTCAATAAACTGAGTAATATAAGTAAGTGGTTTTCTAAGTGCTTGCTCTAGCAAATTAAGTGAACCCAAGGAAGGGGTCATTCAACCTTCCAATCAATGGTGATAAACAAGCATGGGTGATAACCTGGACTTTCAACAGGTATCTAAAATAGCTGTGTGCGTGAGTTGTGGGATTGAGCCCTTAACCCATGGGATGTGACACTGTCACTATCCTGGATAGACAGTATTAGAATTTAATTAAATTGCCCAAGATCCAGATGCTATCACAGAGATTTGCTTGTTGTGGGGAAAAACCCACTTATTTGGTGATCAGAAGTAAAGGGTTTTGTGTGAGTAGTAAAGGAGAATTACAGAGTAGAAACACAGGTAGGGAAGAACTGGGTTTCTCTCTGCATAGGAAGGTAGGAAATTGAGTTTTTCCTTTACATGCAAGGCCTCAGTTATCCTGGCCACATTTCAAGGGCTCACATTAGCTAGAAGATACCATACTGGTCAGAACAGATGTAAGAGCATTTCCACCATCACTGAAAGTTCTACTGGTTGTTCTAAACCAATATATGTATTAAACACTTTACATCATGTTATCTTTCTACAGGCAGTGATGGGAATCATAGGGCTAAAGTACTTAGCCAAGATCCCTTCCTTGCCCCAGTTAAGTTAAAATGTGGGTACATTAAAATAGTAGTGGGACTTAATAAAATTGAGAAAGTGCTCAAAAAGGAGAAAAGATACTGCTGACCACCCCAAATCCCTTGTGTCCATATCATAGAGGAGTCATTTTATTGAATGTTAGAATAACATAAATAGGGAAACTTGTTTAATTTAATGAAGAACAAATTCCACTTTAGAAAAGTTTCATGTTCTCTTTCTTTCTTTCTTAACACCTTCATCTTGCTTTTCTGTTGTTAAAAACAAAAACAAAACAAACAAACAAACAAACACTGTTCTCTGCAGCAAGGAAGGTCTAGAGTACAGATATCATAAGCAGAAGGGCCTTGGCAATTTTAATACACATATTGAAAGCTGCAAGGAACCTGGCATGCTACTTTGGATGGATTTGGAACCATCTCATCATTTCCATGCCAGACCATGTTTTTATAATTAGCTCTTCTAAAAAGGACTCTATTCTCAAAGCATGTTGGGACTTATGGACAGGCTGCACACAAAGAAGTCCTGTGGCAAAGGAAATGTATGGAGGCCTCTTCTGTTTGCTTTCGCTTCCTTTTCTCCTTGGCTTATCTTCCTCACCGGCCTTACAAGTGTCTCTTGTCTGTGTGCGTGTGTATGTGAAAAGCGGTAAATTGTGTGGGTAAGTGGAAGTGTCATAGAGCAAAAGAAACATTTCCTCTTGTTAATCTATTACCTAGACAGCCAAGGCCATCTCTGGATGACAAGCACTCAGCCTCTATTTCCCCAAAGCGGCATCTGGCTTTCTGGCAGATCCTCTCATGCACATGAGCAGAGAGGCAGCTGGGTTTCTCTGGCTAATGACGAACTCTGAGTTGCTTCCTCTCTCTGGGAGCCATTTTCTTTGGCTCACCTTTGACACAATCATTGGATGTTTTTCTCTCCATTTGGAGGGTTGTTTTTTTTCCATCCAGTTTTTTATCAAGACTTCATGTGTCTCTGATCACCACTTTTAAAAAAGGGATGAGGCAAATGAAATCTTATATGCATCTCTTATGCCTGGGTGCAACATATGTTGGAGATCTGATGACCCAAATAGGACTTTAGTGCCCTTTGTGTTAAGAAGGAAAATGTGTTGATCTAAAGAAATGCTATGCCAACAGTTTGCTTTCTCCTGACCATATTTACAAAGAGTATTGCTCTTCAAATAATCTTAGATTTTTAAAAAATGTGACATCTTTAGGAATCAATAAGTAAAAACAAAAACAAAGCAAACCAAACAAACAAAACAAGTCTTATTATAGGACTTAAGGTGGTTTTACCTGCTTCTTCAGTGATAGTTAAGAAGACGTTTACAGAGTAGGGTCCCAAGTATAAATGTGAGCTTACCTCTCCCTGTCCCAGAACTTTAAGACAGCCAGGCAGAAAGGTCTGGGACCCACGTCGAGCAGTGGTGGCTGGGAGTGTGGTTGCAAAACTCCACTGGGAAAGAGCAGACATTCTACTCCCACTTTAATCATGGAACTACAGAGAAATCAGTGTCTTCTTCTGCCATTAGGTTGGCCACTCATCATTGATTAAAGTGAAATAATGGCACGATTTGCTATAAACAAATCTATTTATTTATAGCTGAGTGGCCTCTGTTCACCAGTGGACTTTGGGTTCCTGCTGGGGATCCAGCTTCCTCTAAATATTTGGCTTGTACATAGAGTAGAATTTAGAACCTCATGGCTTTTGGCTATATTCTAAGAAGGGACATATTTGAAAGTCCTTGGGGCTGGGACCTAATTCTGATCTGATACAGGTTGTATGCAGACATCGGTCTCTCCTTCACCAGTCAGCTACCCCTCATTCCCCATATTCCAGTAGGTTCTCTTCCACCAGCTCATCTGTTTCACAGTGTTGCCTTGGAGTGAATATAGTAACTTGAAAGGAAGGCTACTATGGGTGTAGTAAAAATTCTAGCTGGGGGAAAAAGAAAATCTTACCCTGTACCTTAGATTAGTTCCTTATTTTTGTGTCATGGAAGGTAACTTCCATAACCTCTTTCAATCTCAGTACTCTCAGCTGCTATGTGCAGAGATTAATACCTATCTCTGGGCACAGTTGCTGTGTGGAATCAAATATGCAATAATTATAATTGATATGAAATAAGCTCATCTGATATGCCAAAGACTATTAGAAACTTTTACCTGCTTTGTTTTTACTTAATCCTCACAACCACCTGAGGAGATGCCTGTTATTATTATTTCCATTTAAAAGATGAGAAAGCAGAGGTTCAAAGAGGTTGACTGGCTTTTTTGATTTGGATGTGGATTCAAGTTCAGATAATGTGACTTAAGGTCATGAGCTTTGAAATACTGATACAATGAACAGGACTGAAAATATTCACACATGAAATGCTCTAAAAATGTAAATAATCTACCTCTAATACTGTCATTACATGTATTTCTAGTACTATAGTAAAATATCGAGATAGAAGTGGATTATACTTCTAAAAAATACAAGTCATAGTGAAATGACTTAAAGAAGTTATACTTTAGAACACATTATCTAATATCCATTAATTGCTAACCTGACTACTGAATATAAGATGTATCAGGGCAAAAGGAAACTTTAGCAAGTGATCAGTTTGTTTGTTTGCATAGACTGTGGTGATGATTTCATGGGTGTATGCTTATCTCCAAACTCATCAACTTGTATATATTAAATATGTACAGTTTTTTGTGTGTCAGTCATTCCTCAACTACATGGTTGTGTTTATTAAGACATTGACCAACTTTGAAATAACAAAATACAAGTAACAAAGAGATATTCTTTAAAATGTAGATAATTTTTAAAATATTGAATCTAGGCTTAGAGATTAATATTTCCATTAGAGAATAATGTGACGTGTTAAGAAGTTACACCAAAGGAAAACAATGATTGTTAAAAACACCCTCCTGAGATGAAGCAAATTGGGCAGATGAGGATAGAATAGTGAAAAGGTGGTCATCTCCTTCCCTTTCCTTCACATTTCTCTTCAGCCGTTTCACACTTGTTGTTGGGAGGAGAGTGAGAAGCACCACTCTTGGATGGCTCAAAAGTTCAGCTTCTTCTTGGTCTCTTTGAGACCATAGGAGAGAACAAACCTCTGAGAGCTTTCTACCAGGACATGTTCCCTTCCCCTTCTCTAGTGGTGATGAATGTGTTTATATAAATGAAAGATATAAGAGCAATATTATCCTGGCATAATAGTGCTACTATTACTCAAAGAATTTAACAAATACAATTACTAGTGGGAAAAAGATCTGGCAGATCATGTGATTTAGCCTACACACAGAGAGAATTGATTTGTTTCAGGATGCATAGCTACTTAGAGAAAAAGCTTACAGTCCATGGACACCCAGCTACAAAAAAGCACAATCATTGGAATTCATTTATTGACTCATTGATACATGGATCCATGCACCAAAATAAATGACTACTTCTCGATGAATAAAAATTCTAACAGAAGCATGAACAAGCTGTTATAACCTCATGAGGTGGTAGAACTGATGGAATAGCAGAGAAAGCTTCAGAGACACTGACAACCACAGTGTTTTCTTCCAAGCTCTGTAGAGAGATGAAACGACCATTATTGCTGCCCTTGAGAGCTCACAGCTGAGCAGGGAAGATAAGACACTGATTACAGGCACACCTATGGCAGGGGAGAACATGCCAAGTACCACAAGAAAGGTCCAAACAAGCAGCTGAAGATTCTGGAGAAGCAGAAATGCACCCTGCTGAGGGGATCAGAAGGCCTTCCTGGAGGAGGTGCTATTTGATCTGGCTCTGAAAAGCTTGCAGAACTTCTGAGCATACACTGAGCCTAGAGGTGCCAGGTATGGGAAGACCCCACAGCAAATAAACAGTAACACATTCAGTTTGATTTTGTCCCTGGCTTCTTGGCGCACATGGCATTATTAAGTCCCTAAACATAAACATATTCCTTTTAAATCCATCTTCAAAGTCAACTGGAGCTTCAGGCCTGTGAAGACCTGACATATCAAAAGAAACTTGCTGACACAAACTGGAGTACAGAGCTTGATCTATTCTAATATATGGTTTTAATGTTTCTCATTTTGCAGCCTTGCCAGCTACCATCTATCATCCACTGTCACATTTAAGTTTCCTAAATTACTGCTTTTTAACTTTTGTCACTTATTCAGCAAAGAGCTATATTCAAAAACCTGCCCCGCCCCACCAAGCCAACCCCTGGATTGTATCTTAATATTAAGAGTGAGAGAAGGAGAAGTAGAAATCTTCACTCCATTCAGAGTAAGCAGGGTTGGGGTTTTTTCTGGTTTCAAATTCAAGCATTGATTCAATTGTGTCACTTTTCAATGATTTGAAGTGGAAAGAATATGAAACCGGTGAGAACTGGAAGAATAGAATGTGTTGAGAGTTGTAATTATGGAAATAAGAGAAAGAGTGAGTAAATTCTTTGGAATATTACTGGATACAGAATCACAGGAAATATTTCCCTCTCCTTTAAGATGTGGGTGAGAAGGGGCTGCAGGTTTCTGGACCTTGATGTGAGAAGAAAATTAGAGCGTGGTTCACTTGACTAGCTTTGCAGTCTTCTGCTTCTTATTTGACCTCCTGCTGATCAACTCCACGGCTGCCATGGTGTTAAGGGTGACTTTCTGGTCTGACTTGGCCCATTCAATCAAATGGAAAAGTCTGCTGGTGGGTACAGTTGTGAGCTAACCACAGGATAATGGAGTCTAACCATATTTATCACAGGTTCACCACATGCTCTGCTTTTTCCAAAATTGGTTCTCATTAACAAATGTTTTTTTTTAAATGTACTACATGGTTAACATTCTTTTTCTACTCTCAAGAGTGTCTTGTTTTGGACAATAAATTATATGGTCACCCTACTTGTAGGTGAAATGCCCTTAGTAAACTGAGTCACCAGCATAGCAGACAAAGCTTTAAGAAGCATTGAGAGATGCCCCATGGTTGTGGGTAAAGTCTGTCTCTCCTCTTACCCAGCTACAAGAGTGCAATTTCTGCTCAGGTTGTTCTGTGTGTCTACCTACAGACCAATTTAGCAACATTAAGTCTGAGAATGTTCTCTTTTCAAAGGGGAATCTTTCAGTAATATTATTAGCAACTCATCTGTTGCTGGAGCATATTGTCAGTAAGTGGAACTTTTTCAATTGGATAAACATGCTGACCTATCCCCCTAATTTCTGTTCATCTATTCTCCATTACAGGCACCACAGGCTGTCTGTCAATGTTTCAAAAAAAGTCAGAGACCTTCTGGTTCCAGCTAAGAAAAAGTAAGCACACTCTAATCTATCTCTCCCTCTGATTATAACTAGAAACTTTAAATAGAATACGTGAAGAAACTATCTAATGACTCTGGGAAGTAAATCATACAGGAAAATTTTTTTTACTTAAAATTATTTTATTATTTTTCTTTTATTTTTCTTTATAAGTTTTTTTTTACACACACACACAAACTTAGCTTAACTTTGTATGTGACTATGCTTTTTAAAATAAAATGGTATCAAACTATATCTTGCTTCAGGGACTTTTTCCTCTCAAAGCTATGCTCCTAAGTCAAGCCCATGGTTATTTCTTTAATGTTCATTTTCATTGTGCCATACCATGGTATAACATTGCATGAATATATGGCTAATTATTTACCTGTTTCCCTTTTCTAGAATTCAAGTTGTTCTCAAGTTTGTTTGTTTTCACAATGGATAATGCTTCTGTGGATATTCTTATACATGTTTCTGGGGGGCACATATAACATTTTTGGTAAAATTTTTAGGTGTAAAATTGCTAAGTCATGGAGCATATGCAAGTATTACAATCTAATGCCAACTTGTTTTTCAAACTGCTTGGATGGAATTATACTTCTCTCAAAGGAGTATAAAATAATTCTGTTTGTCACATACTTTTCTACCCTCCTGTTAGACTTTTTAATTTTTGCCAATCTGTTGGGCACAAATATTATTCTCATTGACTATTATTCACATTTACCTGCTTTTTACATTTTTTGTATCACCGAACACATTAACATAATCATATTTTAATGGTTAAAATTTAACCTTATTCTGCAGTCAGCCTTCTCTAGTCTGGAAGGACTGACACAGAAGATCTGAACATTGCAGTCCCCAAGTGACCATACTGAGGACTTGGTTGATAAATAGTTCATTCTGAGAACAAATCGAATATGTTTGGGGAGCTCTCAATAAGAAATAATGTGAAGAGTGATGTCTAGGAGAATTCAAGAACTATCTAAAGAACCAATTAATTCCCTACATGGCAGTTACTAGCTCCATATGCACACAGATGTTGGTGATTATTCAGAGGATAAAATCTCCTTCTAAGGGGGTTATCCACTTGACTTGTGTTCTGCTGAGGACGGTGGAGTGCACAGTTGTAAAAGTCTTGGGTTCTCAGCATCATTGAGGCAGTATATCAGCCATGGATTTCTCAGTCCTAAAATTCTTGTTTTATGAGACAAACAAATCTATATTTTTCAAAGATATTGTTAGTGGAGTCTTTGGTCCTAATAGCTCAACCAGTTCCTAACTGACATGAGACTCAATATTTGTTGGGCACTTACTATTGTCCTGACACTAGATATCTTACTTATTTCATACCAATGAATAGGGGGAAGAATGTGCCTTTAATCACTGTCACTAAAAAGAGATATGTACAAAGTAAGATAATGATAATAATCTTCATATTATTACTGAGAGTCCTCTAAGTGCCAGATGTGTTATATCTATCATCTTTAATATTCCAATCAGGCAACTGGGGCCATGAGTGTAGTTTAGACAAGATACCTCACATTGGCCTGAGTTCTGTCTTGCTTAGGTCACCCAATGAATTAGTAATGAAGCTCGTATTTGAGACAGGCTTGTCAGCTTTCCACCCCCACACTCTTCTTCCTAAGGCTTTTCTATCCACTTCATCTTTCACCTGCCCCCTTCCTCACTCTTGCAATGAATGGCACAGTGCCACTCTGATAAAGAAGATTATTCTGAGATGATAAAGTGAATCATTTAAAATTATGTTGGAAAGAAGTCTACGAAAAAGATTCTGACACTCATGACTCAAGACAAAAGCTACTGGTGAGAACTGTGCACTAACCACAAATGGTGTTTTGGTATAAAATAACAATATCCATAGGTAGGTGTCCATACAATCTGTTTTTTCTGAAAAACTGCTGGGTTATATGTTTTCCCATCCAGATTGTGGCTCTGTTAACTCTCAAAAGTGTCCCAGTTGGCCACACAAAGTTTTTCTTTATACAGGAAACATCAGGATGATATTTTGTCTGAACATCAAGTACATTGAAGTCATGGTTGATACTGAGAGTGAATCTGTCATAAACTAATGTTTCCACTCAGTTATCATCATTGTCACCAGCATGATTCTTTAGTGTCTATTGTAAAGATAAAGTGTCACCATGGATGTTTACACATTTCTCTATATTTCTGCAGCTGAATTTGTCTAGAAGAAAACAGGGTGTTTGGTATTTTTCTTCAGCTGGAAATAATTTAAAGTTGCAAGAAACTCCTCTAAGAATTAATTTAACACTCTAATCACAGGCAAAGGTGATTTAGCTTTGCAATTAGCTTCCCTGAGTCTATAAAAGAGATGGCACTTAAGGAGTTGGAAACTTCTCAGCATTGCAGCATTTCTACATGCAGCCAGCACGTTATCTTTGATTCTGAAAGCCAGAGAATACGATAATTGAAAAACATAGAAAACTGCCAGCCCATATTTTAGTCTCACCTAAAGTAGTAGAACATAGTAGTTAGGTTTTTAACTGAGTGTGAGATTAGAGATAGGGGGATGTGTTTCTACTTGGTGGTGGTTTCTGAAGTCAAAATTGCCTGGGCTTGAAATGAGATTCTCCCACTAACTAATCATGTGACCTCAACCAAGTTACTTAACTTATCTATGAAGTGGAAATTTTAATAAGACAGAGGCTTATCATTAAAAATATATGATGGAAGGCTGCAAAGCAATTGGGACAGTTTCTAGCATATGGTAAACACTTGATCTTATCATTGTTAAGACAAAAGGAGACAGAATAATACAAGTCTGGATTCTGAGGATAAAGTTAGAACTCTGGGAAATGTGAGTATAAATATCTCCCTCTCCATCTTCATAGGCAATTAATTCAAAATTAATGTCAACAAAACACCAAAATGCATAATTCATAACCATGGATGAAACTGGGTGAAGGGTACTGGAGACTTTGCTGGATGATCTGTAACTTAGTGTGTACTATAATTATTTCAAAATAAAAAGTTTTTTTAATGCACCTTTCAATCCCATTCAATTTTCTCTAACACTTCTGTCTCCAGTCTAGTCTGAGCCACCATCACCTCCATGCCATACCTTCCTTCCAGTTCATTACGAGCAGAGTATTCAAAGTGGCCTTTGGAAAAGTAAATACAGTATTGATAGTTTGCTATATAAAGCCCTTCATTCTCTTCCTACTGCAGTTCTCATGTGGTCAGCAAAACCATGAATCAGCTGGCTTTTCAGTGTTCTCCAAGCCATATCATGTGCAGCTTGCTGCTAACTTAATATACTCAGTGCAGACTATACTCCCAACCCTCAGTCAAGCCAAGCCCTCTTCCACTGAAGGACCTGAAACACTTTGTTCTCTCTTTGCTCTTCTCTTGCTTCCATCTTACTCAATATTCAAGTCTAAACTTAAAAGCTACTTTTTCCAGGGACCCTCCCACTTTCACTCAGATTCAGGCAGTTATCTTATTATGTGGTCTCCAAAGTTGCATTTCCTACACACCTACTTCTTACTTAATAACTTTAGCTCCTGAAACCATGCCACTAACTTAAAAAGTCAAATAAAAAGTCTCCATTAATTGTAATGGGAAAATTGTTCAGAATTTTGTATCAATAGGTAGTATCACGGATCAATCTATAAAATGAGATTCATGTCTACCTTTTAAAAACATATAGTATTTTTAAATGCTTCATTTCTCAAATTGACATTAGAGAGAGGGAGATAGGGAGAGAGAGAGAAACATTGATTTGTTGTTCCACTCATTTATGCACTCATGTGCCCAGGCTGGTTTTCAATCTTCACTTGGGGATCCATGTATTGACTGTAGGGGTGGGGGACTGTGTGTTGTTCATAGAGCGATTATATATTCATATGTATGCATGTATATATATATACGTACATGTATGAATTAAATAATATAAACATAAGGAATAAGCAATAGTTTATTTTTTCTTCTTTTTAAGATTTTATTTCTTATCTTTAGAAGGTAAGGGAAGAAGAGAGGGAGAGAAATATGAAAGTATGGCTGACTCTCGTGCGTCCCCTGCTGGGAACTGGCTTGCAACCCAGGTATGTGCCCTGACTGGGAATCGAACCACAATCCTTTGGTTTGCGGGCCTGTGCTCAATCCACAGAGCTACACCAGCTGGGGCAAGAATCAGTAATAACTTAAAAGTAAATAATCCTCATGTGAAAATGTAATATAATGAAGATTTCACTGATCAAAGAAGAAAAATAGTTGATAGCAGGTAGTAGTTAAAGAAGCATTCTCTTTCTGTAGCAATGGTCTAACACTCTGCAGAAACACATAGCTATCTTTAGCTCAAACTGCACTTTAAAGTTAGAGTACTGAAAACACATGTAACACAAAATAAAAGCTAAGCACAAAAGTGCTTCCCAGTGAACAGAAATAGCACTCAGGAACCAAAGATGGCTTGATCTCAGATGTTACATTTTTATCTCTCTTCTTGGTGTATGCAGAATGTTTGGGGTTTACCTAAACATAGAGCACAATTCAAATTTGGTACTTGTTACATGGTCTGACTAGAAATTCTTGTGGAGACCAAATTGACTATAATATCTCAATATAATTTCTTATAGCATGGTACTCATTTATGTGCTCGTGTGTAAGAAATTATTACATTGGAAGAAAGATGTCATTAATCTAAAGATTGTATGGAGTTTCAAAATAACATAACTTTATAACTACATAGGTAATCTGTGTACTTGACTACGTAATATAACTTGGCAGCTTTAACAAGTCATTAAATGCATTCATTGCATAGGAAACTTCATAGGTACATACTTACTGTGTAACTATTCATGTTGTTTCCACCACTAGAGAATAAACTTCATGAAGGGAGGTTACTGTCGTATTCTTAGCACCTGGCACAGTGCAATAAAGAAGGTCTTAGGATGAGTCTTGGTACGGAGGAAGAGCCAGAAAGAAACAAGTTTAAACCCAGAGCAAGAAGTAAGTTGGGAAAGTGTTACAGAACAAATGGGGGGGGGGAATTATTAGCCCACCCAGGGACGCCAAAAACTGTTACAGAGCAGATACACACATACAGGGCCAATGGGGGCCACGATATACTATTTACCAAAAGGAACCCCCGCCAGGTTCATTATGTCTGCCACCAGATAGGAAAGACACTTCTCAAAGCCAGAGATTTGTGAAAAGGAAAGGAAATGTTTATTTAATGCTATGCAGACTTAAAGTAGTGACCTAACATCTTCATTAAAATATCAAAGTCCTTTTTTGGATACCCTCAAATGCCCACAGTGCTTCCTTATCCCCCTGCCCTAATTTGGGGTACTGTAACTCTGGAAAAGAAGCAAACGTCCATGTTTCAGGCTGCTGGCACCGCCATCCGTGTCGCCATCCAGGCAGGATCTCTAATTAATTCAAAGCCATGTGGCACCTTCTCGTCGTCTACTGGCAAAGAATTCTTTCACCCTTCTTCCAGGCAAAGTCTCTCCTGCTTCCCAGGCCATGAGGCCAAAGGGAACATCCCAAAGTCGGGTGGTTCTCTCCTACCCAAGCTGCAGGAGTCCCCACTCCTTCCAAAACCACATCCTTCTTCTCTCCACCAGAGCTGCGGGGGTCTGCACTCTGACAAAACTGTGTAGATCTCTCCTCCACCTAAGTTTTGGGGGTCTGCACTCTGGCCAAAAATACCTGGCTCTCTCTTCACCTAAGCTGCAGGGAGGGGGTCCCCACTCTGGCAAGGCCGCGTGGTACTCTCTGTCTCACATGGCTGCTGGCGTCCCCACTCTGCCAAAAGTGGGTGTCTCTCTCCTTCAATGGCTGCACGTGGCTCTCTCTCACATGGCTGCCGAGCCTGGGTTTAAATCCCTGGGCCAATTCTCCTCTGCAGCCCCACTTCTGACTCCTCCCACAATCAACTACACTTGCCAGCACTCCCATATCCTTCCAGCTTTAATGGGCTGCCATGCTGAATCTGGGCAGGTGTGGCCCCTTAGCATGAAACCAATCTTGACCAATCTCTCACGCAGGCTCTGTCAACTGGGGGACCTGCCCCCAATTACATCTTGGGTGGAAGTCACTTCTATCCTCCTGGCTCAAAGCATGGCCACAGCTATTTAACATATCTATGCAACCAGTTAAAGGTTATAGATATGTTAAATGACCGTGCCAGAGGTTAGCTGAAAAGCTGTTGTACAAAACAGCTCTCAATGGCCCTGCTCCATGTGTCCCTTCCCCCAACTCACACCTGTGAGGACATCCTAATATTTCCTGGACACCTTGAGTTCTGGACCACTTTCCAAATCCCTATTTGGGGCCCCTCTCTGGGCTGCACCCTGTAACAGAAGGGATGAAGAATGGACTATCCCACACCATACTGTGAAAGGAAAGAAAATAAAATATGTGCCAGACGTATGTATTACATGCATTATTCTACATCTAAACTGTTGCACATGTAGTCAATTGCTTTTGTACCAAGGCTCAAAAATAAGGAAGATGTCACCAGATCTTAGTACAATGTCCTTCTTCTTCTTCTTCTCTGTTCTCTTGTACTATGGTAACATTTGATTGTGATGGTCATCAGAGGAAGAGCAATGACTCAAAAAATGGCTTGGGTATTTCCCAGGCTAATTTACTATGCAGACAAGCAATATAAGTGGTTTTGCATGCAGTTAGCCCAGAGCATGATGCCACAACTACGCACATACTAAAAAACTGGTGAGTTTTTAGTATCTTCTTCCCTGATTGTAGCATATAGGGCTTGAACAGTGCCTTTAGGGTGTGCTGGTTTAGGCTTTCCAAGCTAATTCAATTAGATTCAGCAAATATCCTATGTATGCCAAGATAATTTTAACCCATGACAAGGCTAGAGCAAAACCACAGCCTGGTGTCTCTTCATACTGACTGAAACAAAATGTGCAAAAACATTGAAAATGACCTTCTTAATGAAGACATAGGTTGGACTGGTAGTAAAATTTTATGCAAGTGCCTTTCAGATTCAAAGCTGTTTTCAATCTAGTTAAACCCTAGCCCCCCCATGCCCCACCCTGACCCTCACCAAAAGAAAAAGAAACAAGTTTGACCTATCTTGAGCCAAAGTCACACTGTTCTGCCTGTTAAGAATATGATTAGCTTCTGAAAGTGACTGATGCCCTGGGTTTTCAATCATGTTAGAATTCTGGAATAATGGAATTTCTTATGAGGTCTCCAAAAGGTCTGATAGGCTTTCAACATCAACTTCCTCCTCCTTCCTGGGAACTGAATTTACTTCTGCCAATCAACTTCTGTTTACATGGTGGTACAGGTTTATAATTCCATCTGTGTCAAAGGATCTGAAAATTAGTTGTGTTTTCAGTGACTCTCATGACTTCAAATGTCAATCTATCTCTCTTTGATGAAAGTTCATTAGTTCCTCTAGCACTAAAATTTTAGACAAATGCCATTTTAAAATGAGAACTGGTATCAGCCTGGAACATAAGTAACAGTAAGATCACATTATACATCCAGGAACCTAGATTTGAATCTGGGATCCACCAATGAAAAGCTTGGTGAAATTTGGTAGTGCTTTACCTCCATCACTTTAACTTCACTATCTGTAAGGTGACAATTATAGAAATATCCACTAAGGCAGAGCTCCTGACAAACAAGTTTACAATTAGTGCAGCGTGACAATGTTATGCTTCCTATTACTGTTATTGTGGTTCAGTCTTTCAAATGATAACATAAAACTTGAAAACCAGTGAAGAAGCTGCTTTGGATAAACATACTAGCGTTACTTGGAAGTGGAGATATTGAAATATAAGTTTATTTCTTTTATCTTTAGAGGCATATTGTTGAAAGAGAATGAGAAACACTGTCATTAGTTTTTAAATTACATGTGCAATCAAATTAAATGCTACCCTTATATTTCAAGCATGCTTTATGGGATAGTCTTTGTGCCTTTATTTTAAAAAAAGCTGTAATTTTTGGTTTGCATTTTGGATGAGTCCACTACCCTGTAAGCATCTCTAACTGCCATGCCATATTAAATTTTTAAAAATATATACTTCAGTTTGGCTTTCAGAAAGACCTATGAAACTTATACTCTAGAGACCTTTCTGAAAATTGTAGTTATAAACTCTGGACAAAATAAAACACAGCTACATTAAGTCACATGGAAGCATAAAAACAGACAGATTCTTGAAAGGAGTCATTGCTTGAAATCAGGGAAGTACAGTTGGTGAGTTTCCCATCTTGACAGCATCCAGCTGCGGGCAGTGATCCTTCTGTGCCATGTTGTGTAGCTAAACTCAAGGTACATCTTGACTAACAAATTGAAGGACAGAGTTTGAGGCAATCGCAGCTACTGAAAGTGAGGGAGTTCCTGAAAAAGAGAATATGAGAAGGGGGACACTAGATCCTATGCACAAATTTTGCCTGGCTGTCTGATTGACCATCGAACCACCCATGAACAGAGCAGGCTATAAACACCAAGACCAAAGATAAAGTACTGAAATGAGGTTTGAGTTGCATCTCAAGAGCATTTTCAGTTTGAGTCCAGCCAAGTAAATTTTCTGCTAAATCAATCAACCAATCAATCAACATGTTTTGAAAGAAGATAATAGAATTTAGAGTCTTCATAATACAACATTCATAATAATACCCATAACAAAAGAGTGACTGATTCTTGAAAAAGAAAATGACAATCAATAGTTGAAATAATCAATACATTGGACATAGCAGAAAATTATTTTAAAATACCTATTGAAACTATATTGAATAATGTAAAGAAAATTATTAATAATAAATAAAAGGTAAATGATGTCAACAAAGACTTATAAAGTCTGAAACAGAAACAAATGGATATCTTAGAACTAAAAAATACAATATCTGAGATTAAAGTTCAATATATGGACTTAACAGTTACATTAATGATGACAGAAGGGTCGGGTTAGGGTTATGTCCCCATCCTCAGGTTGTGGCACTGAGCTGCGTGACTCTGCCTCAGCATGTGCTGGCCTATAAATATGAGCATTTTCAATGCTTAGTCAAGCAGGGTTTGACCTTAACATGTATGCTAACCTAGATATGTCTCATCACCAAGAAAACAGGCTTGGGAAAATGAAAATTTTTTGCCTAGCTAGTTATCGTGAGAATCAGGATTGGAAACAAGGCTTCTTCTGTATCACACCCACCATTTCTGTGTCTCACCTAGAATTCCAGACACCATAAATTTACACCTATAAATGTGGGCATTTTATTTAAGTTGCTAGTTGAAAATAAGTCCCTTGCATCCTGATTTTAGTTTTATTTACCATTTCTAGTATGTTTCTTCAAGTACCAGTGGAAGCTGTGATGCATATCTGCTTCCCAGATGCAGAGCACCAACACACCTTTAAATTTGAGTTGTTTTTTCAAAATCATTACCACTATCCTAAGAGCAACAATGCAGAGTCCTTTTTAAACACAATCACTATTTTTAAAAAGATGTTAAAAAAGCATTAGTTCATTGAATTCTTACAAAGGCTATGTGAAGTGAGTAATATTATTCCCATTTTACAGATGAGAATGTAAGCATCAAGGCATGGGGGAAATTGCTGTTTGTCATGTTACTAAGACAAGGGCACAGCCAGAAGTTGAACCTCTATAATCAAAATCCTGTGCTGTTAGCCATTCTATCACCTTGGGGGTAAGTGAACTGAAACTATGCCTGACCTTGATGGCTAGTGACATATTAGCACTGGTCTGATGGAGTGGGAGCCAATTCATAATTTATCTCAGGGAAAAAAATGCTCCCTCCATCTCGCCACTGACAACTGAACCCTTTAGCAGTATCAGGGGGAATTATGTTGGAAGAAAAATGGCATGTCTGTGAATACTACATTGTCTTCAGGTCCACCAAATTGATTTTTATTTTCAGAGATAAAATATTTCCAGGAGTTCTGCCTGGAATGGCAGGATGCCAGGGACAGTTGAACTTTCCCACGCACCATTTGGATTGGTCCAAGTCTTCTCCTTTTAGAGTCTCCTTAGGAAAGCTTGTCACTGCGGACAAAAAACAGAACTGTCAGAACTCAAGTGCAGATTTGAAGGATGTGTCATCTTCCACACTTCTTAGGAAAGAGGCTCCAGTGTAGGAGAAATAAAACAGAAGGAGGGTGTTTGCTTTCATCAAGAAGAAATAAGGACTTAAATACCCTCTAGAGCCTTCTTGACTGACTGATTTCAAAGTCTTCTCTTCTCTCTGCACCTCTGAAGTAAATATTCATAAAACAAATCAGCGTAGCAACAACAGCCATCATGCATTGAACATTTCTTAGGTGCCCAGCACTATCCTCAGCACATTCCATGGATTACCACAATTGTTCTTTGCAACAAACTGATGAGATTGATACCATTATAACCCACTTTTTCCAGATAAGGAAAATAGTCATTTAGAAAGGCTTAAGAATAAACCAAGCAGCTAATTGCTAAAGATGAGATTCAAATTCAGGCTTGACATCAAAGGTTGTTTTCAACCATCATTGCATATTTGAGTCACCTATAGAAAAATTAAAATACACTAATACATAAACCACACTTTCACAAATCCAATACTATTGATTTGGTATGAGCGCTGGGCACAATTTTAAAAAAAAAATGCACTCCAAATGTTTTCAATGTGTATCCAGAGAAATCACTACTCGAAGCTTGTGAATGCTCATGTTAACAAGCAAAACTCACTGAAACCATGATACAGCCTTCATGGCTATTTACCTTCATAATACCTTACACACCACAAAACCTTATTGCACCAATGATGTAAATCCACCCAAAGATGAAGCTTGATGAATACATCCAGCAGCAAGATCTAAGGTTTACTTGTAGTCTTCAACAGACACAACAAGTAGTAATATGTTGTCTTGGTTGCTGCATAAGGTTTCAGAACCATCCTACAGTCCTCCAGGCAATGTTCAGAAAGATGAACCCAAGTGGCCAAGAGAGAGATTTTCTGTCACTGATAAAACGCCACCCACAACCCGATCTCAAGCCTGAGAACATCTTCACCATTAGAACAAGTAGAGACTACCAGAAATCTTCACTCTGTAAAATAAGTAATTTGACATTTAAAGGCATTCATCAGAGGAAGAGAACAATTTTCATATTAACCAGTCTGGTTAGAAAAGGTGCCCATTTCTACAGGGCAACATCTGCGAAATTATTCAATCACCCAGTTTTAATCAGCTGAGCCAGAAAGGTCTGAGTCATTATCAAAGGACACTCGAGGAAAAGTGACAGTTCTGCACATCATTATGAGTGACACTTCCTTCAAAGGGGCTGGTCATTGTCCATTTTTATAACTACCATGGCCTTCAAGGGGTTTCAATTCACGGAGAACATGTCTTGATTAAAACAGATTCAAGTCGAAATAAAAGATATCTAAATGACAAGGTTAAGTGGTCTGGTTTGTACATTCACATGTCCTCCCTTAGTCTCAGAAACCCAGAATAGAAAACTTGACTTGGTTTCAGTGTTCTATATTAATCAACCATAAAATAAATTGAAAAAATAGATACTATGGTAAGGTGACAGAATTACCTATCTAGTTCTTTTCCATTTAAAAGAATTATGTAATATTTCATGAATAAATATATTATGGATTTATAAATTATAAAACAATAATATAAAGCATAAGAGTGCACTGACAAATCAGCAAAAGAGAAAGAACAACAACACTTTTGAAGCCTTCCTTGTATATCCTACCTTGGATCTACCTTGCTACACTGAGTCTGAAAATACCATCTCCTGAAATTTAAAAAAAATTATCTTCATCCAAGAACATTTTTCACTGATTTTAGAGAGAGAGAAAGGGAGGGAGAGAGACAGAAAGAAACATCAATGTGAGAGAGAAACATTCGGCTGGCTGCCTTCTCGTGCATGCCCCAGCTGGGGGGTTGTTGAACCTGCAACTTTGTTATGTATCCTGACTAGGAATAGAACCCAAAACCTTCTGGTCTATGGGACGGCACTCCAACCAACTTAGCCACACCAGCCAGGGCTTCTAAATTTCTTGATTATCATATCTTAGCTTTTCTAGAAAGTCCTGCCAAGTACTGCTTCTTTGGTATGTCATTTACTTTTCAAGTTTAGGAGCCTTATAAAAATAAAATCATACTGTATGCATACTTTTAATTTTGTTTTTGTTTTAGTTTTCCTTCAAAGTAGTTTGTAATATATTGATGATGTTTATGGATATTGTTTATTTATTTTATCTCTGCATGATATTCCAGTGTGTGAATATCCATAGTTTATTCACCGGTTCACCTACTGTTCAATTTGTTTGACGTTTCCAGTTTTTTTCAATGTCCTTCAGGAAACAATGATGCTAACAATGATGCTCTAGGGTATATATATTTCAAACAATTGAAATATATCTATCCTAAAGTGGTATCCTAAAGTGGTTACAAATATTCATGCTCCCAACCAGCAGTTGTGTGGGAGTGCCCATTCTTCACCTTCATATTTTCAAACTTTTTAATTTTGTCAAACTGGACTATATGAATACTTTATGGGAGCTTTCATTTGTATTTTTCCAGATTACCAGTTACCAATGAAGATGAGTATCTTTTTCTATTTTATAGGAATGCTGATACAGAGATTTTTGTCTATTTTATAATTGGTCATTTAGTATTCCCTAATGAATCTCAGGGAATTTTGTGTTGTCTTTATGTGTTGCTGGCAATTTCTATCAGTTTGCGGTTTGCTTTGGGTTTTATGTGTTAGATTTTGTGTTTTGATAAACAAAATTTCTAAACTTGTACATAGTCAAACCAACTTTTTCTCTGTGTCTATGATTGTTATGTCTTAAGAAATTTGATTTTCCCTTCCTGGGTGGTTTAGGTGGTTGGAGCATTGTCTAGCACACCAAAAGTTTGCAGTTTTGGTTACTGGCCAAGGCGCATACCTTGGTTGTGGGTTGGATCCCCAGTCTCTCACATGGATGTTCCTCCCTCTCTCTCTCTCTCTCTCTCTCCCTCTCTCTCAAATCCATAAATATATATCCTCTGGTGAGGCTTTCTTTTTTTTTAATTAAAAAAAGAAACTTGACTTTATTCATGTTGTGCATTCTTTTTTCATTGTTTACTCTTATAGTTTTAAAATTTAGTCTTTTATATTTAAATATTTAACTGTCTTGGAAAAACACCCCACATGAGAAAAGGAGCATGTGGTTATTCAGGAAGCATTAGGAAAGCACTACCACGGGTAGGAAGAGGGAGGGGCCACCAGAAAGGAAATGGCCATCCTACCTCTAAACCTCAGCGGTAATCTCTAAACCTTCCTTTCCACTTCACACTATTCTCATTTTACACACAGGGCATTGAACACTTAGAATTTTTAAGCAGCATGTCTGAGTTCCCACAGCTAGCAACTGACCAATCTGAGATTTGAACCTATTCATTCCAAAGCCGATTTTCTTTTATCTAGCTACACAGTGCAACTCCCCCTACTGGGGAATTTGGACTTGATCAGGGAAACTGTTAATTATTGTTGAGCTATAAAGGAACCTGATAGAAAGTTTTTATATTTTTTGTTTGTTTTTATATTTTTATGCAAAATTGATCTGGCAGTGCTGAGCAAGAGTCTTCCAAGTTTGTATGCCCTTTTGCTAAATGGTTTTTCATGCCTGAAATCACCTTCTCCCTGGGTAGCCTCCTCATCATGTCCCTCAACTCATTTCCCGTCTCCAGTAAGTCATCCCTGATTATTTGAGATGTCACAATAACACTCTCCAATCATAACTAATAGGCAAATAGCCCCAATCCCTTAGCAGTTGGTGCTTCCATCAAAAACAAAATTAATGCATTGGTAACGCAGCCAATGAAATCCACACAATTATATAGCTTACCAAGTTGTAAGGCATCTTAGAAAGAAAATGAGAATGTCCAAAGAACTGTCATTTATATTTTTTAGTCATTATTATATAAGCTATCTTGGAATGAGGTAACCATTCTGATTTTCACTTCTATATCTGCAGAAGCATGTTTTAAAAATACACAAGTGATCATTTTTATTGTAAAGTCAGTATCATCATTACATAAAATGTAAAAATGTGAAAACTTCAAAAGATAAAAATAATTTTCTCTTATCAAGCACATGTTCTGTTAACAGTTCATTGAATTCCCTTTTATTCATTTTCTGAGTATCATAATCATCCATTGCACATAATTTTACATATTAGTTTTGTTCCACCCAACATTATATAACAACAACAATATCACATGCTTTTTTAAAAGGCATTTAAATCACTAGATAACACACCATCAAGTTGGTGAACGAAATCATACAAAACCTTTTTTCTAAAGTTGGGAATCTAGGTATTTTCCAATGTTTTGTCCTAATGAATAAAGTTGGTATTTAGCACTCTTGCACATTATATTACTGGGACCCCAGTGCTTTGAATCTGTCTGCATCTACTGGCCCAAAGAGATGAATGAGAAGGAGTTTGCTATATACAAAGAACAGTAGTTTAATATTGAATTGGCCAATCCCCCCAAGGTGGGGAGCTGATGCCTAAGACCTGACTCCCTAATGGCCTGTAGGTTACAGATTATATAGGGGGAAATCGCAAGACATGGTGGGTTAGGAGTTTGAGGTTGTACTGGGAGTTGATGGGTTGGAAATGAGGTAAGCATAATAAATAATTTTTGAGGTCTTCAGGAGAGCTCCAAGGTCTGTTCTGGTGTGCCTCTGTCCTGTCTCATGAGAAAATAGCCAGAGGATAGTTCTAACTTAGGGGTCAGGAGCTGGAAGCATATTTTAGGTCAAACCTGGACATTAGTCAGATCTGGGCACTGTCTTCTGCTGCCTTGTGGGTTGCCGATTATCCAAGGAAAAGGCTGGGTCTCTGAGCAACATGTATATATATAGAGAGAGAGATGATTTTTAGGGCTAAGAGTTAAAATTAAATTCAAACAAAGTCATAAGGACTCTTAGTTTCAATTATTTTCATTTTGTTTCTTTGATCTTCAGAATTTGCAAAGCTTTTGTCTGGCCAGAGTTAAGAAGCATTTTAAAACATTTCAAATCACTATATAACATACTGTAGTTGAGAAACAAGATTTCTGCTTTATTATTTAGCAGCCATGTGGCCTTGCTTTATGGGACATTAATATCCCCATCTTTGATGTGGGAATCAGACCTCCCCTTGTTGCAGGAATTCTGAGCAATTCGTTCCCTACCTGAGGAAGCACTCTTTTCGTGAATGCAAAAGCGAGGTGTTATAAAGACTTCATCCAAAAGACAGATAATCCTCATGCCTCGGGGGCTGTGTTAAATGTTACAGAAAAAAATGAAGTAAAAAAGTTAATTCTGCGTGAATAGGTACTATATTAATAATAATAAATGGTAATTCTAGATTGCCAGATTTAGGATAATTATTTTAATTATATGTTTCACCATCTGGATGACAGTCCTATGTGTTTACACAAGTTTTCAATTAGTATTTTGGGGCAGTGCCAAGAAAAATTCTCTCTGAGCATTAAATTTCTCTCTCTTCTTTCATAATAGTTTCTGTTTGTTTTCCCTTTTAATTTCAGGGTTTAAAAAACCTACATACAGTGATAATGACAGCAGAGTCAATCACTTGGGAATGAAGCCTGGCTCTGTTACTTACTAGACAAGAGTTTGACTTCTTGGTGCCTCAGTTTCTTTATGTGTCAAACCTCAAAGAATGCATATTACGTAGAGTTATATTGTAAAGATACAATATAATACAGAGTGTCAAATTCTAGCACAGTGCCTGGCCCATAGAAGAAGTTCTATCCATAATATTTCTTATTAACAATGGCAGAAGCAATGTTTGGAAGATGGCAAAGCTTTTCTGGGCAGTACTTCTAGTTGTATCCTCACACTGACCCTGCAAATTGCAAGTGATTTGCCCTCCGTTTACAGGGGTGAAAACCATACCTGTAGGAGGTTATGTAATGTACTCCTTATCCCTCAGTTTCAACTGGCTCCAAATTGAAGCCAGCTTCTCCAATTCCATGTTTCTTTCTTTTTCCTTATTGAACTAGGGTGTTTCCCAGTGCAAAGGTTCATATTAGAAATTTCACTAAGAACAGGTTTAATGAAAGATTATTTTAATCAGATAATTGGAAAATACCTAGATTAGAAAGAACTCACAATAGCTGGCATTCATGTGTAGCACCTTAGAGATGTTTCTCAATTGAATCTTTCCATGCATATATGTTTTAGGTTTTCTTCTCAGCTGTCATACACACAAGAAAGGTTCCACATCCAGAATTATCAGACCATAGGCCTGTGTCTTTTGCTGCAAGTGCTTAAAGGAAATCAAGAATGAGGGTCACAGATGAAGGGTGGCATCCTTCAAACCTGAATGTATCTCTTACCCTCACTTCCTCTGGGAGACAATACAAAGCATCCACTGGTAACACCTGCAAAAAACAATGATCAACTTGTGAGATATGGGCAATAAAGATATTTTGAGGTGCTTGTAAAAGAGTTCCTCTAAGTATAGACCTGACTTGGCAATGCAAAGATGAGCCTCTCCAGACACCAGGGATGGAAAGATGGTAACAGGGGATCATTGCCTCTCTCTTGATGTTGAGTGATTTGCAGTCTGAAAGTGAAGTTGGACTGGAAAGGGAGAGAGAGATAACAAGGAAAAAAATATTCAATTTGAAGTTGCCTTCAAGGAAAAATGTCAATCCGGAAAATGATTTTATCAGGTTTGAAATGCAAATGCAATAAAATCCCTGACATATTTGGATTGGTAAAATAATATATTTCAGGATCGGGTAAAGAGGCTTCTAATGCAGGAGAAGTTGAGTGTAGTGACTGGCTGCAGTTAAAATATAAAAATCACCATCTTAGAAAAAATAGCCTTGGCTGGTATGGCTCAGTGGACTAAGTGCTGACCCGCAAACCAGAGGGTAGCCAGTTCCATTCCCAGTCTAGGGCACATGCCTGGGTTGCAGACCAGGTCCCCAGTAGGGGGCGCACGTAGGCAACCGCACATTGATGTTTTTCTCTCTCTCTTTCTCCCTCCTTTCCCCTCTCTCTAAAAATAAAATTTTAAAGTCTTTAAAAAGTAAAATTCTTTTTAAATTATTTGTATTGAAGTATAATTACAATATTATATTAATTTCAGATATACAACATAATGATTCCATATTTGTATATATTACAAAATGATCATCACAGTAAGTGTAGTTAAACATCCATTACCTCATTTTTGGTTTTTTTTCACCACTCACCCCCACCCTAGCCATCCCCACCTCCCACCCTCAACTCTCCCCTCCTTTGGCTTTCTCCATGTGTCCTTTTTACAAGTTCATGATAAATCTTCTCCCTTTAACCCCTGTTATCCCCTACCACCTCCCCTCTGGCTACTGTCAGTTTGTTCTTTATTTCAATGTCTCTGGTTATATTTTGCTTGCTTGTTTGTTTGTTGACTAGGTTCCACTTGTAGGTGAGATCATATGGTATTTGTATTTTACCACCAGGCTTATTTTACTTAACATAATGTGCTCCAGTTCCATCCACGGTGTCATGAAGGGAAGGAGCTTCTCCTTTCTTTCTGCTGTGTAGTATTCTATTGTGTAACTGTACCATAGTTTTTTTTTTTTAATTCACTCATTTACTGATGGGCACTTAGGTTGCTTCCAATGCTTGACTATTGTAAATTGTGCTGCTATGAACATTGGGGTAAATAGGTTCTTTTGAATTGCTGTTTCAGGGTTCTTAGGGTATTGCAGTGGAATTGCTGGGTCAAAAGGCAGTTCCATTTTCAGTTTTCTAAGGAAATTCCATACTGTTTTCCATAGTGGCTGCATCAGTCTGCATTCCCACCAACAGTGTACCAGGGTTCCCTTTACTCCACAACCTCACCAGCACTTATTGTTTGTTGATTTGTTTATGATGGCCATTCTCACCACTGTGAAGTAGTATCTCATTGTGGCTTTAATTTGCATCTCTCTGATGGTTAGTGATGCTGAGCATCCTTTCATAGGTCTCTTGGGCCCTCTGTATGTTCTCCTTGGAGACGTTTTTGTTCAGGTCCTTTGCCCATTTTTTAATTGGGTTGTTTGTCTTCTTGGAGTGGAGTCACGTAAGTTCTTTATATATTTTGGAGATCAAACCCTTGTCTGAGGTACCATTGGCAAATGTGTTTTACCATATGGTTGGTTCTCTTTTCATTTTAATGCTGTTTTCTTTAGCTGTACAGAAATTTTTCATTGTGATGTAATGCCATTTATTTATTCTTTCCTTTATATCCCTTGCTCTAGGGGACATATTGATGAAAATATTGCTGTGTGGAATATCTGAGACTTTCCTGCCTATGTTCTTCTCTAGGACTTTTATGGTGTCGTGACTTATAGTTAAGTCTTTTATCCATCTTGAGTTTAAAAAAATAAAATTCTTAACACTGGGTCATGACTGCATAGGAACAACATACTTAGCCTTAGTCAAATATTTTTTGTAACTGTATCCCCACTTTTCTATCATGGGGAGACATATGAAAAAGAAATTCTTAGAGCAACATGGTCTCTGTTGTAGTTGCTTCTATAATGGACAACTTTTGGGCGTCTAGTCATCCTGCATGCAGTCTTTCTTCTCTAATGACTTTCTGCCTCCCTCAGAGGTGGGCTTCCCTTGTCACATGTATATGAAATGACCTTGATTACCATCCCCCTCCTCCATGGAATTGGCTCTATCTGGAGTAACACCTTACCCAATAGGAGCTAGTGAGATCATCAGTCCTTGATATTTCAAATAGAGGGTCAGCTGGGTCTGAGGACTTGTGAAGATAAAAGTATGGCTTCAGAGAGCGCAAAATGAAACAAGTATGCAAAAGCAGAGAAATGTAAGAGACAGAGCAGACATTGCATGGAGCTCACAGAAATGAAGAGATAATCTAGGCTAACAATGCCTTTCCAGATCAAGGTTTGAGTCCCTGGGGCTTGGCTCTATCCATGGTTTCTTCTTGCCTGCATCAGCTTAGATGAGAGAAGTCTTGGTTGATACAATGCTATTCATCTCATGCAAAGTAGTGCTTCAATGAATTTTTGTGAATAAATGGAATACCAGCACTTTGATACTTATTGCTAACGTTGAATATTAACTTTACTTTTTGTTCCCCTTCATCTCTAATATATTCAGATATCTACTCTCCTGGTCATTTCTTCTATTTAACAATAGAATAGATGGATTTTTTAAATAAATAGAGCTCTCCAATAATTCTCATATAGACTCAAGAAAAATTTCTTTGGTGCCACTATGCACCAAAGGAGTGGATGGTGTAACTCCATGTTTGGAAATTATTAGTCAGTAATTGAGCTTCATGGGCAACAGTTTCATGACCAACAGAATCAGGATTGAACTCTTTTTTAAATTTGTCTTGGAAGCATGAGTAATGTGCTATTCTGTGTTAAACATAATGGTTAAGGAGTTAGCAGTTATATCTGCAAGTATGAGGTGAGGGCATCTTTGAATTTTTGCACACACAGTATCAGTAGAGCATGTGATGATAACATACAAACAGGAAAACCAAACCTTCAGTGTAATAGTGGTCTGTATTAAGTGGGGAAATGACTGGAATGAGAGAAATGAGGTGCTTTGTGTGCAGTAACCCCCAAAACCTGGTATCACACATTCAGTCTGCATAGTATTCTTCAAGAGAGAAGGTGAAAACTGTAATTGTTCAGTAGAAGGTAAGAAGAACGAAGAGAACACTGGAGTTTGCCATAAAAAAAGAAAATAGTCAAAGGAAATAAGAATATTTTTGAGAGGAGAGGCTCTTAGAAATATAATGATCTTCTTTAATATCAGAACCTCAATTTATAGGAGCAAAGATAAACAGTGAAACTCTGTGTTTGTTACTAGAACCTATGGATAGAAGCTTAGGGAGAGGAGGTTAGGAGCCACATCAGGATGATGCTCAAATAATAGTCAGAAGCTGCGTTCCCCCAAATCTCAGTTATATTTGCCTTCACTGCATCTGCCAAATACCTATGCTATGTTTTTGTCCATTTTTAATTGGCTTTTAAAATTAAATACAATTACGTGCATTTGAAAAGGATACCTTCTAGCATGACCATAAATGGAAATTGGGTGCCATTTATCATTAATAGCAGTAAAGAATAAAAACATAAAAACAAATTAGATAAAAAGAAAATGTTATGGAATTCAAGACGGTCTGAGGGCTGCTATCTCTATAATGAAAAGGAAGATTAGGAAGTGTTAGGTGTGAAAGACAGAGAGTACTGCAATCTCCTTGCTGTTGGAAATGCTAAAGAACTAAGGAGGGAATTTTCACTCTAGAAGTCACTAGTATCATTTAACATTTCATTCTCTGTATCTAAAATGTCCACGGAGGGGTTCCTGTTCTTTGGGAAACACTAACCAGGATGTCCAATGATGGGTCCATTTAGCAAAGAGGAAGTTTTTTGATTCCAAAGGAACTTCCAGAGAGTCAGCAGGGTTGCTTCTGAGCAGGTTACCTCACTGCAAAGTATCCAGAACCCTCTTGGCAATGATGGTTCCATAATTTACTGAGCCAGGCTTTCTATACAAAACCTGGATATCGCCTCCACCCAGTCCCATGAATGAGGCTCCTGGGCAGCTCTCTGATGCCTGAGTGTTGATTATGCACCACAATTAAAGCTTGATGTCTTCCAAGACAAATGGGAGAGGAGCTATTTGCGATCTGGCTGGCAGGCATACAAATCTGGCTGCGCGGCACTTATGGCAGCTCCTCATTCCTCAGTGTCACCGTCGATCTTGTATAACTTGCATTGTTTCATTTTCCTAGCAATGCAGTAATGATTTCCTACTGATCAAGTAGGAAACAGTGCCAACATGTGTCTGCTCTAGTGGGAATACGGAACCCTGAGTTCCAGTTCTCAGAGGGGCAGTGACACCCAGGAAAAATTCATTGGCCTTTTCACTTCTGCCCAAATCAAAAGAGCAGACAAGAACCAGGTGTTTCTCTCTGACGGAGATTGTCTGCAAAGGTGACATCCCCCCACCATTCTTGAATTATATGGCTGAACTAACAATAAAATTGACACAAGACTAGGTTAACAGGGGAAAAAACAATTTAATGCATGCATACAGGAGATCATAAGTGATGCTCCCCAGAAATGATGAACTTTTCAATAAAGAAACAAGAATTGACAGGACAAAGATATCTAGGTTTGAGTGCTCACTGGTAATGAATCTAAACCAAGTTTGGGTTTGGGTAGTAAATTAGCGAGGAGGTAACAGGATTTGTTTATGTGAGCTTTTGGGCCCTGGATTCCTTTTCTGTAGTGCTAAGGGTGTCATTCTCAGGTGCCCTGCAGGGAGAGTACCTCACAGGGGCCATCCATTTCCTATAGCCAAGGAGACAAGGGAGGGGAAGGTAGTCTTTAGGCACCAGCTGCTTGTCAAATAACTTTAACTCAAAGTAATCAATACTCCCTTGTGGGATATTTTGGGGTGGTCTGCCCTGGGCCCTGACAAGATGATGAAGGCCACATAAAACATACTGGAAAATCATGTGGTCTTTGCAGCCAGATGTAGCTGAGCTCAGAAACCAGCCCTCCCAAATACTGTTATGTAAACTTGGGTGAATAAGTGATTTAATCTCTGTAAGCCCCATATCCTTCATGAATAAATGAGATTTTAATAAGATAACAACTTGCAAGCCCCTTATTAGAGAAATGACTGAGATAGCTTAAAGTAAGTGTTTGTAGAACATCTGTGTAGCTCCTCTTCTCCCTTTATAATATATTGGTGCTACAAGTCAAAAGGAGGGGCAGGAATGAACCAGGATCATCAGCTCACCTTGTGCTGTCATTCTCATGGGACACGGGGTGAGAGTTTTGAGAAAGTGTTCTGTGTAGATTTGGGGGTAACTAAGATAAAGAAAGCAGAGCTTTTTTCCCCTAAATTTGCTATGGCATACATTTATTCATTTATTTACCAAATATTTCTATTGAGCAAATGTCATATGCTAGGCATTGTATTATCCCCGTGGATTCATTGGAGGGAAAGATTTGCATCATCTTTGTGCTCACTGAGCTTGTAATCTACTGGGATGGCGGAGGCTCACCTTGACTTAGTAAAAGCACATGTGCTGAGAGTTTTCAAAAGGGACAAACACAATGGGTTTCTATTACGCAGAGATCAAACAGTGTCTGCAGAGTCAGGAAATATTTCTAGGAGTGGGCGATTTTTTAATCCAAGCCCTGAATAATGAATTCATTCAGCTAAGTGGTGAGGTGTAGTGGGAGAGGAAAAGGCTGGATCGTTGGAGGAATAAAAATAAGTTCAGCCTGTCTAGGGGGGCCCTCTAAGCATAGCCAAATGTTCATTTTGCTGATTAAGTATATCTTTTAAAGCAACTAGTTAATATCATAATTTCATGGAAGAAAGAACATTTTAACACCAGGAAAATAAGGAGACACCATTAAATTAATGACGGCCCTTTAAATTGAATAAATTCAGTTTTATAAAATGTATACTTTGTTTTGCTTACTTTTGCTTAAAAGTGATTCTCTGGTCACCACTGTAGGTTTCCAAGAAAGGCAGAGAAAGGGCAAAATCATTCTTACTAAGTAGAGCTTTTGGCCCCAAATTGATAACCTACCTTTTTTATCAGCAAGGTGACCCAGGAGATGACTGAATAGCAAAGACTTGCATTCATTCACCCATTCATTCATTCAACAATAATTTTTGAGTTTCATATATATGCCAGACACTGTGTAAAAGAACAGTAGGGACTGAAGAAGATAATAAGTAAGTGCATGTCTCTCTCTCTCTTAGGTTGCTAGAGTTGGGGCAGAGCCAATACATTCTGATAGAGCCATTCTAGATTTTCATCACAGCCATCACCCGATTCAATTTACCACTGGCTTCAAATGTTTTCAGAGTAGAATCAGGACTTATCCTTCAATGGAGTTGGCGATCTAAGCACTGACCAGAGAGCTTGTCATCCTTTGGAGGAGACGAGCCACCAGTCCTCGGGATCAGTGGGATCTCTTTGATGTGAGCCCCTCCCTGGCTTTCTGTACCTCAGGTGATTCCACCACACCACCCCCCTGCCCCCAACTTGGCTGCCTTGCCCCCAACTTGGCTGCCCTGCCCCCAGTGTCCTGAGGTTACTGCCTGTGCCTGGGATAGTCCCTGTATGTCCTGGGAGATAGTTTCACCCCTCAGCCCTACCCCAACCTTTCACCAGCTACTGCCAAACACTTTGTGCCTTGGGTTTTCTCTCCACCTCTCTGATCATTAGCAGCCCTTTGCCTTGCACCCTGAAAAGGATCCACACACCTTGGAATTCCTCGAAGCCCTCCTAGTCCCAGCCTTCAATGTGCAGCCTCTGTGTATGACTGAAGCCCCTCAAGACAAAGTGTCCTCAGGTGGGTACAGACTAATCCTTCGATTGGAGCTCCACACATCCTGCTTTATCACACTGACCACAAAATTTGAAGCCTGTTAAAAGTTGAGCTGCCTTCTCCTTTCAATCTATAGCAGGATTTCTCCTCCTGCCTTGCCCAGGGGAAAAATAAGAAGCCACTGGTTTCTTCTCCCATATATATTGCTCAGCTCTTTCTGGATTTAAGTTTACTTAAGTTTCTGCCATCTCTAGATCTCTCTTTCTCCTCTCTTCTCATTCCCTCCCCTCCCTTCCCTTCCTCTTCTCTGCCTTTCCCATCTCTTTCTCTTTCAATCTCTATAAAACATAGTAAATAAAGTAAAATTCTGCATACTGCCCTCCTCAATGACATTTTACTGCCTCATCCTCAAAGGTAGAAAATCATTTTATATATGGTCTGTATCTTATATACTTTGACTAATCATAAAAACATAAAGTTGTAAAGTGTTATTAATTTAGTGCATATACTTTGTATAGTATAAAGTGCATATACTTTGTATAGTATTCTGAAACTGACTGTTCACTCGAGATTCTGTTTTTGAGAATTCCCATGCTCATACAAACAGATCTAGCTCTTTGATTTCATCTTCTGTTCACTTTTTTATTCTATGAAAATACCACTATATATTTATCTGTTACCATCCTGGTGGGCCTATGAGTTGTTCCCCACCCCTGAAGGATTGAGGATATAAACATGGAAAAGAAGAAAAAGTAACAGTAGGTAATTTGAGTGCTGTTTTGCATCAGACATTATTCTGGGACTGTGGACATAAGGAAAGATATAATACACTTACAGTCTCGTGAGAGAGACAGAGAGGTAAGCAATAATTGAATTTGCATTTTAGGAAGATTAATCTCACAGTGCATATGGGAAGGAGTAGTTGGAAACAAGGGAACAAAATAGAAATGTCTATAATGATCTGAAGAGGTCCAGATGAGATACTAAAGGAATCTAAATTAAAGCAGTGGTGGTGAATAAGTAAGAATAATATGGGCAGAGGACCAATTTAGCTTACACAATATTTGCCAAATAAATATTTAGCAAATATTTCTATTGAGCAACTACCATATGCTAGGTGTCAGAGGTGGAAAATGGGCTCCTTCCTCAGAACCTCTGCTTGCCCACCAAGCCACACCGCACGTTGCCCAGGCAAACAAAGGGCCACTTTGCGAAGGGAGGACACTGGATGTTTGGGATCAAATACTTTGTGACTCCCAGTGCCTTCTCTTAGGAAGGGTGGTGGACTTACAAGTCCAGTGGGAAAGATTAACATACTGACTTTACACTGTACAGCAAAAGCGTCTTGTCTACTGATGGGTCTGAGCCCAGCATTAAATGGGCACAAAGGATGAACAGCTGAGTCCCATGGTGAAAGTGAAGGGATATTTTCAAGACGGTATCATTTTGGCTGAGACTAAAGGACAAGTAGGATGAGACCAGGAAAAGAAAAAAACTATGTGTTCAATCACATTCTAGGTGGAAGAAAGAATTAGCAGGCTTATATGACCAGGAAAACCAATTATGTGGCGATTACTATGTGGTAGGCACAGTTCTAAGTTTCTTTCCTCCTTACAACAACCCCATACAATAGGTAGTCTTATTACTATTATTTCCGTTTTTCTGGAGGAGAAAAGGGAGGCATAGGAAGGTTAAAGTCACACAGCTAGTTGGCAACACAGGGAGAAATTAAGCCCTTACAGTGTGGCTCAGAGACCATGCTCTCAATCCCTGTTTGAAATGTATACTCACCGTGATGACACACAGCTCGGTGGCTTTTACTTTAACTCAGGGTGAAGTAGGGTTTTCTGGGTGAAGGAATCAGGTAGGAAGAGCCAAAGAGTGAGAAATTAAGGCAGGGGGTGGAGAGGAGTGAGGACTATCTCAGTGAAGGAGGACCAAGTGGATATGTCACAGAGCTGGAGAAGCAAGGCTAGGGAGGAAGGGGATGGTGAGCAAGGGAGGTGGCACCTAGAGTCAACAGTCCAGTGTTACCGCGGGCTGATGCTCCTGGGTCAGCCTGCACGATGCTCCTCTAGTCCTTGTCCCCAAATTCCACCTTGATGCATGTGAGTCACCTTCCTGATCAATTCTCTTACTTCCTAAAGTGCTTAGTCAACTATTTTCTGACCATTTTCCACCTAGAAAACTTCCAGCCCCTCTGGTTTTAGAGCAGTCATTGTGTACCTGCCCTGTTCCTTCCTTCCTTTTCCTTCCTTTCCTTCCCTCCTTCTTTACAGACTAGATGGGCATGTAGTATTTTCAAAGTGATGTGTTTTGTTATGCCTGAAGAAGACATGAAAGGGTGGAATCAGTAGTAACAGATGTGGAACACCTATAAATTTCCTCCTCTGACAGCTTGCAGTCCAGTAGAAAAAACAAACAAGCAAAAATAACTTACTCAGAACCATTTACTTCCTCATTGGAGAAGTCCTGAGAAGGTGCTCTGTGACATCAGGAAATTGAGGGCTGAAGAGATCTTCTCTTATTATGCAATGCTTAAATTGGAAGAAAGCTCAGAAATAATTCTTTTCACTCCTATCTTTGTGTTTCAGACCCCTGTGGTCTTCCTAGAGTTTCTGAATATAGAGCTAGCCTTGTCTGGAAAATTCATAGATCTGTGATAATATTAAAATATTGCTCTCACCGTGATTAATGAAATACAAGTTAATAGTAATACCTAAGATTACATTTCCTAATCTTTGGTAATTTTTCTAAATCTTCTCCAAATAGAAACTCATTTGGTCTTTACAACCATCTTCTGAAGAAGATACTATTATTATTTTAACTCTATAGATGAGGGAATTGAAACATGAGGAGGTTAAGCAGCTGGTCCAAAGCCACATGGCCAATAATTGGCAAGCATGAGATGTCCCCCCAAATAATATGACTCTGGGCACTGTGCTATGAACCACTGTGAAATGTTTCCTCTTATTTTAAATAAAGTTACCAAATACATGGGAGTTATATATTTTTATGGACTACTTTTCTTAAAAAATTATCCAACTGCCTGAAAAATGAAAAATGTTTTTGGCCTTAAAAAAGGCTCTGACACTCAAAAATATTGGTTTCTACAGGTTTTAGCTCAATCTCATTTTACAGATGAGTAAATTTAGAGAGGAAGTAACTTTCCTAGGATCGCAAAGTAAACTAGTAACAGAACCTGGGTAGGACCCAGGCAATATAGAAAAATATTGACAAGGATAGGCTTTGAGACAGAGATAGCTACATTTAAATCCCAGGTCAATTGCTGATTCATTCTTTAGGCTGGAGGGCACTGCTTATTTGTCCTCAGTCTCCATTTTCCCTATCTGTAAAATGGGAATAACCTTACACTAGCCTCGCATGGTTGTTAATAAGGATCAGTTGAGACAATGTACGTACGTGGCCTAGATGTAACACGTGTGTTGTTGCCAATATTACTCTTACTGTAATTAGCTTGTTTTAATTCACTCAGATCTCCTCAAATCCAGGAGGTCTTTCCAATGTATCACATAATATTTTAGGGAAAATAACCAGCTTGTGTGTGCCCCCAGACTCTCCAGTCTTCATTAATAAAAGTACCTCCTATAGTCAAACAAAATGGGCTCAGTGACTTCTCATCACCAGGATCAGTGAGAGAGGACACAATGTTCTTGGCCCTGGCCAGATATCCCAGTCAGTTGAAGTGTCCTTCTAAGATGCCTAAGTTGTAGTTTCAGTACACTAGAATCAACCAATGAATGCATAAATAAGTGAAAAAAGAAATCAATCTTTCTCTCTCTCTCAATTCAATAAATATAAATTTTTAAAAAACACAACACAGTGTTATTGCTCTGTCAACAACCAAGGACTCATGTATTTAACAAAGTCTTCAGAAGGTTCCAGCTTTCCTGCTGATTTATCATGTTTCATTTTTTCTTTATTCATTTATTTTTCTGTTAGTCCACAGAAATTATCTAAAATAAAATGCCACTCTGATCAGTATGGCTCTGTTGGTTGGGCATGATCCCACGAAGCAAAAGGTTGCCAATTCAATTTCTGGTCAGGGCACAAGACTGCGTTGTGGCTGGTCCTGGTTTGGGCTGGTGCAAGAGACAACAGATCAATGTCTCTCACATCCATGTTTCTCCCCCTCTCTTTTTCCCTCCCTTCCTCTCTCTCTAAAACTAAATGAATTTTAAAATAAGTAAAATAAAATGCCAACCCGCAGGTTCTAGAATGAGAATTTAGATGCCAGCTAAAGACCTCTTCATTGTCACATGCTCCTGTGCACAGAAAGGGGGTGTGGGGGTGTAGCAGAGACAATTCAAGAACACAAATAAAAGGAAATGTGAGTTCTTTCTGTGTCATGGCTGACAGCGGAGTGATCACAGTTTCATATCCTAGTAGGAGGAAAACTTACTTTGGGATCCTGATGGCATCCTCCTGGTCCAAAGAGGCCCATCATTCCTCAAACAATGGCAAATGTATATTCGAGCTCACACTTGAGCCTCAGAACCTGCAGTGTGCTCTGTGCTGTCTGGGTGAAGGTAGTTCAGTATTCTCCATGGATTTCTGGTTTTATAAAACAATTTCCTATCTGCTTTGATACTTGTCACATTTTCTCTTCAGCCTCCTTCTGCCATTTTTGCTGCTTCCTTTCCTTCTTGGGTTTATGAAGACATCCATCCAGCTTGAGGAGATCATCGGCAAAAATCACCTTGCCCGATGCTGTAATTAGCCGAGAACAAGACTGCTCTACCCGCATTTTTGCCGAGTCGGCATCACCTTCCTTTACTGCTATCATTTCAGATGTCAGCGAGTGGTTTTCAAACGATAAATGATTAAATCCTTCTATAATGAGAGAATTCTAGGAGAAAGTTTCAGCAGGCAGTACAGACTTTTTAAAGCAAACGCCCCTATCACACTGAGTGGGACAAATCAATGGTTCTTTAAGTCACTTACTTGGGTAGGATGTTAGGATTGTAATGAGGCACTTGCAGATGGGGAATGGCTTGGGTGTAGATCAGTAATGCGCATTTGCCTATTGTCTTCCCTGGTATCTCTTCTCGCTTTCTCTCTCTCTTTTTTTTTCTGATTACAGATTATCTCTTTTTCCTATGAAAAATTTTCCTCACTGACACATCTATCTTCTTAACCAATGAAATGGCCATATGACTGCAGCTAACTGCTTACAGCATACTATTCTCCTGGACACATCATTGTTCCAGGACCATGAATATGGCCCAAAAAACCAATCGGGGATTGATAAGGCCAATAAGAAAGAAACAATTTCTCTTCTCCTAAGACTGTGAGGTTTGTAAGTCTGGAACTCATTTGGAGAGGGTGTGGTTGGGAAATAAACCAATAAAGAGAAAAATGGATCTAAGGGATGGGAATAGAGAGGAAAAGAGAGAGAGAAAGAGAGAGAGAGTGAGACAGAACATCATTTGAGCCCCCAAATGAAATTATACCTCACTTTCTCTCTGTACAAAGAACTTACAGTTGCATGAGTCAATGAAGTGTCCTCACTCCCACTCTACCCCCTTCATTGTTGCTTGATCTAGCCTTAGCTTGCTTTCTGTCACCAGAAGCTGAGAGTCTGAACTGATTTGCCAAACATTTGTGTGAGCGTCCGGTCACGTGCCTTCCCAAAATCTCACTGCAAGGCCAGAGACAGATTAAAGTTGCCTCTACTTTCAGATATCTATGACTGATGCCTAAGGTCCAGAAGCATAGTGGGAAGGCCACTGGCCTCGGACCTGAGAAGGTAGAGTTCGGACTCTTGCTCTGCAGCTGCCTTGTTACGTCATTGTGGGCGGTGCTAAACCTCCAAGGGCCTCCATTCCACTCCAGGCCACTTGTAAATACATTGAAATAGTGTGTGTGTGTGTGTGTGGGGGGGGGGGGNGGGGGGGGGGGGGGGGGGGGGGGGGGGGTCAGGGGGTGGACTGTAATCAGAAACATTATTTTATTTTATTTTAAGATTTTATTTATTTACTTTTAGAGATGGGACGGGAGGAAGAAAGAGAGGGAGAGAAACATCAATGCGTGGTTACCTCTCATGAGCCCCTAACTGGGGACCTGGCCCACAATCCGGGCATGTGCCCTACAGTGGGAATCGAACCCTCTCATTTGCAGGCTGGCACTTAGTCCACTGAGCCACAACAGCCAGGGTCAGGTATATTATTTTAAACCTTGGCTCTTGTATGTAAAACTTGAATGATGATGAACCAGAAAAGAAAAAAAACTCCACATTTTAAATTCTTCATCTATAAGAATAAAGGCAAAACTAGTAACTATCTCATGGAGAATGAAAAAAAATTCAGGCATTTAGCATGGCCTCTAGTCTATAGTGAATATCAAATACATGTAAGCTATTATTGTTACTGAACAGACCTGGGGGAACACAATGTACTATTACCAAATGGACGCCCCCCTTCTCCTATGGTCCCCCTGTACTAGGTTCTCCTTGTCTACTGCCTGGGAACTATAGCTATCAATGTCAAAGACTGGTGAAAAAGAAAAGAATTCTTTATTCTAAAGTTATACAGACTTTAAAGTAATGACTTAATGTCTTCGTTAAAATCCCAAACTTCCTTAAAACACCCACAAATACACACTAGTCCTTCCTTCTCTCCTCTGCGCAGTCCAGGGTACCGTATCTCAGGAAAAGAAATAGAAGTCCATGGCTCAGGTAGCCCCTGGTTCTTCCCAGTAATCTGTGCTCAGCTGGCAGGCCTCCCTCGGTTCCCAGCACCATCAGCTATGTCGCTACCACAATCTCCAGTTCTTGATCCAAACCCATGTGGCACCTTCTCATGGCCCACCAGCAAGAGTCCTTTCATCCCCTTCCTTCCCTCAGCGTCTCTCCTGCATTCTTCCAAACTGCTAAGAGAGAGCTCTGCATCGCTGCTATATCTTGCTTTCCACCTTCGTAAGCTGCATGGCAAAGGGAACCTCAAAGCCGCATGGTTCTCTCCCACCAAAGCTATGTGGTCCCAACCTCCTAGCATGTCTGCCATGCCTGGGTTTAAACCCCGGCACTGATATTCTTCTGCAGCCCCATTTCTGACTTCTCCCACAATCAGCTACTCCTGCCAACATTCCTGTATTTTTTTCAGCGTCTCTTGGCTGCTCTAATAAGTTCAGGCAGGCATGGCTCTGCTGGAAGGAGCGAATCACCTTCAAGCTCTCACACAGGCACAGCAACCAGGGGGAGTTGTCTCCTAGTTACACCAAGGGTGGAAGTCACTCCCATCTTCCTGGCTCAAAGCAAGGCCACAGCTATTTAACATATGCATGAAGCCAGTTAAAAGTTATAGATATGTTAAATGACCATGTATTTTCCAGTTATTTGCAAAATTGTTGCTATGCAAAACAACTCTCAATGGCCCTGCTCCATGTGTCCCATCGCCCAGTTCAGACTTGTCGGGAGTGAGGACGTCTTATGTTTTTAATATTTCCTGGACACCATGAGTTCTGGACCCTGTTACAAATCCCTCTTTGGGGGACCCCCTGGCTGCACCCTGTTACGTTATTACTTTACGGGGACTTGGGAGGAATTGGTAAATATTAAAGACTTAGCAGGGATTACGCTCATAAACCCAGCCATTCTGTGTGTGTGTGAAAGACAGAGAGACAAACAGAGAGAGAAAGAGGGAGACAGAGAGAGAGTTGACAACCATTCTCTAGTGTATTCATAATGTAGAAGGGTGCAGCCAGGACTGGGGCACCACATAAGAGTTTGGAATGGGGTCCAGAACTCAAGGTATTCAGGAAATATTAGAAAAATATATAGGATGTCCTCACCCCTCCCCCACTACAGGTTTGAGTTGGGGGAAGGGATACATGGAGCAGGGCCATCGAGAGCTGTTTTACATAACAATAGCTTTGCAGCTAACCTCTGGCATGGTCATTTAACATATCTATAACCTTTAACTGGTTTCATGGATATGTTAAATAGCTGTGGTCCTGCTTTGAGCTGGAGGATGGAAGTGACTTCCACCCCAGATGTAACTGGGAGGCAACTCCCCCTGATTACTGTGCCTGGGTGAGAGCTTGGAGATGACTTCGCGCCATGGGCCATGCCTGCCCAGACTCACTCTGGCAGCCCAGTAAAGCTGAAAGGATACGGAGATGCTGGCAGGTATAACCGATTGTAGGAGAAGTCAGAAATGGGGCTGCAGAGGAAGATTGGCATGGGGATTTAAACCCAGGTGCAGCAGCCATTGTGGGGAGAAGCATGTGGCTTTGGCAAGGGAGAACTACGGGGCTTTGGTGAGAGTGAGGACCACATGGCTTTGAGGTGTTCCCTTTTGCCACGTGGCTTAAGGAAGCAGGAGAGAGTTTGCCTGGAAGAAAAAGGGGGAAAGGACTATTGCTGGTGGGACATGAGAATGTGCCACATGGCTTTGGATTAACTGGAGATCCTGGTGGCAGACACAGCAGATGGTGCAGGGAGACTGAATCACCGACTACTACTTCTTTTCCTGAGATACGGTCCCCAGATTAGGGCAGAGGAAGAAGAAAGGACCGTGTGCATCTGTGGGTATCCTAAAGGACTTTAATATTTTAATGAAAATATTGGGTCACTACTTTAAGTCTGTATAGCTTTAAATAAACATTTCCTTTCTTTTTCACAAATCTCTGGCATTGAGAGAGTCTTTCCTCTGGCAGCGGGCATAATGAACTTAGTGGGGGGTCCTTTCAATAGTAGTATATTGTACCCCTCTTGGCTCTGTTCTGTAACAACAATGCACATGTTTTACACTGAATTTTATCTCGGACACTATTATTAAGTGGTCTTCTGATTGATCATGTTTGTTTTTACTTCCTTTTTCCCCCTCCTTTTATTTAAAAGTCTATTGAATACATACAATGTATCAGGTGTTTTCCTATGCATGAAGTATAAAAGAAGAAATTCATACACATCTTCCCTCTTGGAGTTTAATATTTACTGTAGCCTCTGTGGTGATTTGCTCTGGAACCACTATATATATATATATATATATATATATATATATATATATACATATATACATACATACATATATATATATATATATGTATATATATCACTTTGTCACGGGGAATTCAGAGTGAGCTCTTCTAGAGTGTTTGTCTGTGTCATCAATGCTCCCTCCCCTAGAAAAAGTGGAGGAGGTAACAAACCTAAGTGAGCTAGTGGAGTTGTGGACAATAAAGGATGCATTTTCTAAACTTTGGTCCTGGCAATTATAGAAGGAATTGGTAGCTGCCCCTGGAGGAGACCCACACCTCTTTTACCTGGGAAAATTAAAACAGATACAACCAAAAAGACATCACTTTATTTGCCCCAGATCTCACACTACAAGCCAGATTGGCTGTGCCTGGATTTCCCTGTGACAGGGGTGAATTATAAACCAAGGGCTGCATTTCCTCCTCATTCCTCTCCCCTGTATGCCTTGCTGCACTCCCAGGTGCCCGTGCTGGAGATGTGATTGCACTTGCACAGAAGGAGATATTTTAATGCCTGCCAAAACCCTTGGTTCAGAACTCGCTTTTCCAAGCAGCGTGTCTGAGCACGGTGACTGCAGTGAATTATTGAGACCTTAAAGGGTTCACCAAGAGGAGCATGTCATGGATGCGGGGGTGGGGGTGGGTGCTGGAGTGGAGCTGTGACTGGAGTCTGATTCCCTTCCCTCCTTCCCACACCAGCTGGCCTGCAGCTTTGGTATCTCCTCTGGGAGCTGTCCCCGGGGCCTAGGAAGGAAGGGTAGGATGGCATGAGGTGGGAGGCAGCTGAGAATTTGGGACACTCTATTTATCTTAGATGGTGAGAAGCAAGACATGAGCAGATGACTGTCCAGATGATTTGGCTTCAAATCTCAGAATCAGGGTGTTTTTTTAATTAAAATATGGGAGTTCTAGTATTAAATAACACATACAGGTATACTTTCCTTCTCACCTGAAAATAATCACAATGATTGCCCCTTGTTCCAAGCATTTTTCAAGTATGTATGTGGTTAATCCTCACAACAATTCTATGAAGTAGGTGCTGTTTTTGTCCTCAGACACAGTTAAGAAAAATGGGGCATGTAATACAGAAATTTGCATGAAGTCACATATCTAGAAAGAGCAGAGCCAGGATTCAAACCCAAGTGGACAGTTTCCTGGCCTGCACTCTATACACCATGCTATGTGGCCTCTTGATAATGACAATGATGATGAACAATGTGGTGATGATGACTCCTGGTGCCAAGTGGTCTGTCTGCCTTATTTCATTTATTTTTCTTCAGCAACAGTAGCAGCTCATGGTTTTATCCTTATGTCATAGTTGTGCATGATGAGACTAACAGAAGCTAAATGATTTGCACAAGGTCATAATTTCAAAAAAGTCTAAATCAGGATTTGAAACTTAATCTGCTCAACTTGAAAGTCCATGCTTTCTAAAATGCAGCACAGCAACTTCAGGTAAGCACTCTGTGATGGTGACATAGAAAAGCCCAAGACGCTCACACACCCTCAAGTTCCCGAACACCAGGAGAAACGTTCAAGGTTACTTGTGAATGCCAGAAAGCATGGCTGAAGAAAAACAGATTGCTCCTGCGGAAAAAGAATAAGTGTGTAAATGCAAAACTGAATTTCCACAGGAGGCTCATCTCTGTCCAAGAGCCACCACTTTCTTAATTCCCTGCCCTCTCTCATCCTTTCCATCCCCAGCACGCTTGGTAGTTACCCTGTGGGGGCCTTTCCTTTCACATGGTAACAAGTTAAGAGCTCCAAGTATGTGATGACAGGGTGTGAACAACAGTGATATGTACATAGAGGGCACTTAGTGTTGCCCACTAAGCAGGCACTAGCCCTGTTCTGTAAGGATACATTATGAAGTAGTTTGTGTGTCTAAAAATAAAGATTACACAAATTTTGAACTTGTGAATAACGATAATGACAGCATTAGTTCTTATATGGCGAACAATTAGAGCCAGGTCACAGCCTAATTAATGTTTACCTATAAAGGACCGATTAAGTAAACTACAGAGAAATCCATGCAGGGGAGTGTGGTATAGCAATGAAAAGGAATGTGTAAATATCTCCATGGATTGCTGTGGTGTGATTGCTGAGATATGGTTCAAAATTAAAAATCTAACATAAAGCATTGATGAGGTGCTACCATTTAAGAAGGGGAATATGAGTATGTAGTAACATGTTAAAAACAAGGAAAAGACTCTGAAACTTCTAAAATGAGAGAGAAAGGGAAAGAGAAAACAATAGAAAGGGACTGGATGGAATCTTAACTCTTTAAATTACAGACTTATTTGACTATAAATTTGGCTGTAAACCGTGAGACTATTTTACATAATCACAAAACAAATGTATTTTTAAATGCAGATCCTAAAACATAGCACACAACCATAACTGTGTGAGAGGCTGGTAGCATACACACTAAGAAGAAACTGCGTGGTGACGGTAGAGTAAGTTCACTCCATATCTCTAAGGAGATACACACACTCTTTCATCTAAAAGAACTGGGGGAAACTTTTAAGAACTCATATTGGTGGTGGTAGTGTCGCTATTGTTACCTTGGGTCTGTTGTGTGTCATAAGAGATAAAAACAAATGAATAATTATATTTGTGTCATTGGGAACCAGGATTGTTAGAGTAGAAGTAAGGAAATCCAGGTTATTAAGGTTACTCCTGGATTTAATTTGTAGGCATTTTTCCCCAGGAGAATCAGAATCGAAATATCTGACTACAAGCTAGTTCCCACCAAAGCCTCAGGGCTTCTGACCCTGGACAGAGGACATGTTCTGACGATGGATCAAATCTTTAAGGCATAAGCTAGAAGTGTTGAGTGAAAATATGTCTCCTGAAAGAAATCATTGGTTTTGTGGCTCATACCCATATTAACATTGCTGTGACTGCACATATACCACAGAGTTAACAGGGCAGGTGGTCTCCAAACTATTTTTGTGTAAGCACATCAAGTAACTAGCAACACTGTCTTTTTTTCAGTCTGCTAGTTAAAACCATTATTAATTCCAAAAGTGTCAATATAGCTGAATTAAAGAAGTGATGATACTTTCAAAGGCAAAAAGCTATGGAAGAACATCAATTAATCCTGAAGGATTAAGCCACATCCTGGTTGCTTTTCTGAATAGACCAAACCTTAAATATCAGGGGGAAGTATATTGTAGAGCTTTGGCATTAAGCAGACCTGACCGAACACTCAGCATGTAAGAGCAAGTTGCTCAACAGTCCAGAGCATCCACTTCTATGGTGCTAAAATGTAGACGATTGTACCTTTCTCTTAGAGTTGCGAAGAGTAAGTGAAATGGTGAGGTGAAACTCAGAATGTGACAGAGATGAAATAGACACTCAACATATTATAACCAGGATACATCTCAGAACCCAGGGCCAACTAGCATATCCTTTCTGTCCTGGAGTTTTGCAACTCATCTAGTTTCATGTCTAACGCTGTTACATCTAACACGGGTTTGCTAGGAAAATCATTGGTGCTTGAGGAAAGAGAGTAAATCTTGAAAACTAACTTCATTTTGAGTTGTGATTGTCATTAGTGCTGTGTCAAATATTTCCCATTTTTACCTGCCTTTGAACACATGGTAGAACTTTAATTCTTGAGTACAATACTATTGGATTAGAGCCAAGTGATTGATACTGTCTATTGAACTGTCAAGCAGAATCATGTTAGTGAGAGTCACAACCACACTGAGGTTTAACTGCCAGGGCCTGACTCCCCAGAGCTCTCTCAGAGCACAGCCACCACCTATACACTCTCAATGATCCTATCAGCCTGAATTCCCAATTAACTTAGATAAGCAATGTTTTCATGCTGAGCTGTGGTGGATATGTGGTGGAAAGCAAGAAATAAAAACTTTTCTTTCCTTAAGCTACTAAGATTTTGGAACTGCCTGTTACTACAACATCACCTATCCCATCCTGACTGGTACATAATATCGATTAGATTTCAGTCAATTGATTTTATATAGTTCAGTTAAATTAAGCTCATTTTTGTTTTATAGAAACTGTTTTATAGCTGCCCTTGAAGAAATTTTGGATCTAAAAGATAAAATTTTAGATATATGTATGTATATATATATATTAGCTTTGTGTATATATATATATGAGTGTGTATATATATATATATATGTGTGTGTGTATATATATATATATACACACACACACATATATATATATACACACACGCACACACACATATATATATAGCAGCTGTATATACAATGACTTTGCTTCCATCATTAATCCCCTTACATGCCTGCATCTAAATAACTTCTACTAGGCTCCTACAATAGCAGGCTTTCACTCACTCTCTTTTGAGTAGTGGATGCCAGCTGTTGTTAATTGTCCCTGGCCAAGTCTCTATGGAGGGAAGTGGATACAAATACTTCATACCAGAATATTTTTTGAATGGTGAAGCATGTTTACACAATGGAAAAGCGACACTCAAAGAAGATATTTGTTTATTTCCTTTTTTATTGTTGTTCAAGTACAGTTGTCTCCATTTTCCTCCCACACCACCCATCCCCACCTCTCACCCTCTATCCTACCTTCCTTTGGCTTTCTCCATGTGTCATTTATACATGTTCCTTGACAACCCTTTCCCCTTCACTCCAATTATCATCCCCCCACCTTCTTCTCTGGTTATCATTAGTTTGTTCTTTATTTCAATGTATCTAGTTATATTTTGCTTGCTTGTATGTTTTGTTGATTAGGTTCCACTTATAGGTGAGATCATATGGTATTTGTCTTTCACTGCCTGGCTTATTTCGCTTAGTATAATGCTCTCTAGTTGTATCCATGGTGTCATGAAGGGTAGGAACTCCTTCTTTCTCTCTGCTGCATAGTATTCCATTGTGTAAAGGTACCATAGTTTTTTGATCCACTCACTTACTAATGGGCACCTAGGTTGCTTCCAATGCATGGCTATTGTAAATTGTGCTGCTATGAACATTGAGGTGCATTGGTTCTTTTGAATTGGTATTCTTAGGGTATAATCTCAGCAGTGGAATTGTTGGGTCAAAAGGCAGTTCCATTTTTAGTTTCTTGAGGAAATGCCACACTATTTTTCACAGTGGCTGCACCAGTCTGTATTCCCACTAACAGTGAACTAGGGTTCCCTTTCTCCACGATCTCCCTAGCACTTGTTGTTTGTTATGATGTGTTTATAATGGCCATTCTCACTGGTGTGAAGTGGTGTCTCATTCTGGTTTTAATTTGCATTTTTCCATTGGCTAGTGATGCTGACCCTTTCATAGGTCTCTAGGCTCTCTGTATGTCCTCCTTGGAGAAGTGTCTGCTCAGGTCCTTTGCCCATTTTTTAATTGTGTTGCTTGTCTTCCTGGAGTGGAGTCATATGAGTTCTTTAGATATTTTGGAAATCAAACTTTTGTCTGAGGTATCATTAGCAAATATCTTATCCCATACAGTTGGTTTGCTTTTGTTTTGCTGATGTTTTCTTTAGCCATGCAGAAGCTTTTTATTTTAATGTAATCCCATTTGTTTATTCTCTCCTTTATGTCCCGTGGTCTAGGGGACACATTGGTGAAAATGTTGCTGCATGGGATATCTGAGATTTTTCTGCTTATGTTCTCTTCTAGGACTTTCATGGTGCCACAACTCATATTTACTTCTCAGAGAAGATATTTAATAGCCTCTGATGTTAGTCCCACTGCTTAATTAAATGGCAACAGGGTAATTCCATTTAGATAATTTGACCCCCTGGGAGTAGATGGAGCCAATCACTTCAGGGTCTTGGTCCCTATGTGAAAGTGTGCAGCACTCAAGAGGGTGACTAAGTCCATCAGGCATCTGTCTTCTGGTAAGGTTTTGCAATATTCAGTGGCCATTTGCTGTTTCTTCTCTTTCTTTGGAGAAGTCAAGGTAAACATTGGGACTCAGTGTAGACCTTCTATCCTGAAAAGGCATTAATCTCATTATTCAGAAAATGTTCCATGCTATAAATACAATTTGCAAAGGGTGGCTTATTTGCAAAAGTATTACACATGTGTGGAGCAGTCTCTAATTTGACTTACAGTAATGTACTCACATATTCTTACTGAAAAAAATATTTGAAATCCTGTTTACCAAAAGCACTTTCCAAAATCAATTATATTTCCCTCTCAGAGGCCTATTTTATAAATTCTCTGCATGTGTGTGTGTGTGTGTGTGTGTACATGACCTATGTAAAACAATGAGATTAAATTATAGGGTAATTTTAGAGATAAATATAATATAATAACGATGATGTTCATTAAAGGTTTTTCTCAATGCCAGACACTATTTCAGACACAATGTACTAAGTGCTTTGTCTATGGTATTTTCATCATTTTATTCTCACAATAACCCTATGCAGAAAGTACCTTTTTAGAAATGAAGAAACTGAAACACCAAGAGATTAAGTAGCTTATTCAAGACCACGCTGCTGTGAAGGAGCTAGCAATGGACCCAGGTAGTCTTGCCATAAAGGTTTTCATTATGATTTTATACCTAGTAGAGATCATAAACTATGTAAAAGTATTGCCTTCTGGTTTTATTCCCTTTAACTCCATATCCAAGCAGTTTTCTTTAATGTTATTATAAAAATACTATTTAAAACCATGTACCTTTCAGCTGAACAGGCGTGTCCCAGTTTCCTGAATCATCCTCTGATATTGAAGGTCATAATATTAACTGGTTTGTAGGGAAACCTAGATGCTCAGAAATTATGTGTGTTTTCTCCCTGGGTGCAAGATTATAGTTTTTATAAAATTTTCCAAGGAGCTCATGACCTCCCAAATTATAATAAATAATGTCTGGTTTTTTTTAATTTATTCTTTAAGGCTAGTTTTTATTTACACAGTTAATAACTATTTCCTAACTGTGATCAAATCACTGGACATAGGGATGAATCAGACGTGGTCTTCTTTCTCCAGGAGCCTCCATGGTATGTTCACACGTAGCTTTGATGGCCCCTTAGAATTCTGACAGTCTATGAACCTCCAGGCTGCTCTGGCTCCACCAGCCCATGATTATCTTTTTCTAACTTACCCAGAGTCATGGTCACACAGTTCAGCACATTACTGGTTTTAAATTAGTCCCTATATGTTCATTCTTATCTCTCCATTTGTATCAAGCATTCCTTAAAGGCATCTATATTCGGCATTTTTTATTGGGTAGGGGGAGAGAATATATCATTCGCTCAGTAGATGTTCTTTGAGCATTTCTTAATAAGCCTGGTGCAGAGAAGATAATCTGGAAGATGGGGATTTGAATCCCCACAGTTCTACTTACTAGCCCTGTGGCCTTAAGTAAGCTGCTTTACCTGTCAAGTCTTCATTTTTTTTTCACCTGGAAAAAAGGCAAGCCAATCTCTACCTCTGATGATTGCGTGATAATTAGAAATCACGTATGTTAAGTGTCTGCCACACAGGAGGCTCTTGGCAAATATTTGTGGCTTTTCTTTCTGAGTGGTCTCATCACCCATTGGTTGGATCAAGTCAACCAAGAAAGTGTTTCTCTGCTTGGAGCCCCCAAACGGCCCCTTTCCTGCACTGAGCTGGAGCCAGAGAGTGGCTTTGCCCCAAGTCTTCCCATCTCTACCATCTGCGCGGCCAACTGTTCTCTGACTGCGAGCTTTCCGCTTGCAACCCCGCTAAGCAGGTGTGGCCGATGCCTGCCTCCTCTCTGCTTTGCATGCGGAATCTGATTGTGTTTGACAGGCTGCTCACGATGGAGAAAAAAACATGAATTGGATTAAATGCTCTTTGTTTAGACCTTATTAATCAAAGAAGCTGCTGCATAATTAATTGGAGAATAAGCTGTAATCTCACTCTGAGGCAGAAAGAAACTCATCTCCCTGAAGCACAGCCTTACTTGCATATCGAATGACTGGGGGTGAGGATATATGCCTAATTTACTGGTGGTCCTGGAGGAAGAAATGGGCATAGGCAAGGAGAGAAGAGGACCATAAGACGTCCTTTCCACACAGACCTTCACCGATCCACTTGACACTAATAAATCAGGTCACCTTGGCAAGTTGCTTAAGCTAAGATTCACTTTCCACCCTTGGGTTACATACAGGGTAGTGATGATTAAGTAAGATAAAACATCTAAAGAGTTTAGCACAATACCTTGCATGGGCAAGCACTCAATATATGTTAGCTGACATAAATAAAAATAATAATTATTGGGGTACAGCTCAGTGGTAGAGCATTTGATAACAATAATTATATTTATCAATGTAACATCTCATTAATACATAATAATTATTTTATTGTTATTATAGTGATTATTATTATTCATAAAATTTGGAATGTACATAGAAGTCCCCAGAGGGCTTTGCCCTTCTCAAATTGATCTTCTGAGAGTACCCTCTGATATTTTTAAATAACAGAATTCCAGAAACTTCTGGAAGCTTCTAGTCTTATCTTCCTATTTTACCTCAATTAACTCAGAGAGAACTGCCCTGTCCAGACAGAAACAGAAACTCAGTGACAGTAGAGAAAGGTTTAAGTGGGCTGGCCTATGCTTTATTTTTGATAATGTAGAGCAAGTATCCAGAACCTATGCAAATACACTTTCTTTTTAAAATTACCCTATTAAAAATAAAAGTATAAACAAAGACACTTTCTCTATTCACCAGTGTATTAATCTGAAGCTTTCTTAGTGAAAAGGTAATTTTTTACTCAAAAACAAAAATCTTCTGCACTGAAAAGAAGCCCAATCTGCCTAATGGGGCAGAGATGGGTAGTCACAGCCCCTCCCTCATTTAAAATGTCTCCCCCAGCTCCTTTCCCTGATGCCGGGAACTCCGCACTGACAGCCATTCTCCCTCCTCCCCTGTGTTGAATAAGTAAATCAATCCCAAATTCTTCTGAGGCTGACACCACCCACTGTGTCCAGCTACTGTCTCCCTTGGGCCCACATTTATATTAGCACAGCTGAATCTGCTTTCTTTTGGAGAGTGTTTGCATAACACATCCTTCCCACACTTTTATTTCCTTTTATTCCCCATATAAGATAGTTTATTATTGAATGGAGCTAAAGGAAAAAAATGATTAAACTATAGCAGGTGGGTCATAGTGGTTTTGCATGGATTAGTGACATAATTGTCAGAGTTACTATTCACTATCGCCACTTTGCACACCTCAATATTTTATTGTTTTTTTTTAATCCACTGGATGAAGAAGAAGTAAACATTCAAATGTCCTGTGTTTTGAGACTTGGAATATCTCAAACTTTCAGATACATTAGCCTGGCTATTGGTTTAATTTGGATGACTCATCAGCTAATGTGTGAAGCACAGGCGAGGCTGGTTTTTTGTCACCCCCACTGCTTTTGAGCTGCTGCTGCTTCTTCTGCCTCTTCTTTTTTAAATCTCAAGTACACAGCACTTTCTTGTTGCCCAACGTTTCTGACACAAATAGGCCTGCCCTCCACTCTAAAGAGCATCTTCTTTCTTCTCAGCATCATTCCTTTCAAGTCTCAGCAGTACCCAGGCAATGAACTAAATATACTCTGAAGTATGAATAGAACTAAATTTTTCTGAGGTGTGTTTGGTTAATGCCAGCTCTCAGAATGTTCTCGGAGATACTGATGACGGGATTAAGGGAAAACACACACAGACGCAACAACTCTTAGACACAGACAACAGTACTGTGATTACCAGAGAGAAAGAGGGTTGGGGAAAGGTAGAAAACAGTAAAGCGGGGGTAAACCATGATGGAAGGAGACTTGACTTGAGGTAATGAACACACTGTATGATATACAGATTCTACATTATAGAACTGACCACCTCAAACTTCTATACTTTTATTAACCAATGTCACCCCAATTAATTCAATAAAAACTTTAAAAGAGTTGGATTGGTAAGAGAATACTCAAAGATGATGTCACTCAGAAACTATTTCCAATGCCTTTATTTTCAACATCGATGTATCCTCGAACCTGAGTATTTTTGTAAACAGAATGTGTCTGTATATCTATATCTAGCTCTCTACTTCCAATTCTGACAATCTTTGTCTTTTAATTGGGTTAATTAACCTACTTACTTTTAATATGATAATACAATAAACCTTATTATAAAATTATATTTTAATATAACAAAGTTTTACCACCTTACAATATTCTCTATCCCATTTTTCTATCTCTTGTCTGTCCTTCATTTCTATTGGGATGTTTTTGTGAGGCATGTTCCCTTCTACCAATATAGTAACTGTGTGCACATGCTATTCTTTCAATAGTTAGGTTACAGCATAGATCCTTGTCCAAAGAACATGAGAAACTGCTTTTACTCTTTTCCTGTTATTAGAACCTTACAGTAGGTTAGATTAAATTAATTCAATTAGAACCTAACATTACAACTTTTACTCTGTGTGCTCCTTCTTGCCTTTTTTATATCATTGCCACATATTTTAAATCATACAAGACAATATTTTTCTTTACCATAAATACATACACTTATATATCTATCTGTTCAAATCAAATGTTTCCATCATTCTTCATTTCTTCATGCACTTCCATGCTTCCATCTAGAACAATTTTTTTCTGAACCGAAAAGAACTGTAATTACTAAGTATTACTTTTATTGTAGGTCTGCTAGAATTATCTCAGGTAATTTATTTTTTTGCAAATGTCCTTATTTTGTTTTTATTTTAAAAATATATTTTTGCTGTATAGAATTCTAAGTTGGCAGTTACTTTTATTCAGTTTATTCTGATTTCTATCTTTTCCTGAGAATCATCTGTCATACTTTTTGTTATTTGTCTCAATATAATTTTTTCTCTCTCTGCTTTTAAGATTTTTTTTTGTAGTTTTCCACAGTTTTGCTATAATGTGACCCAGTGTGATTTTCTTTATATTCATCTTACCTGAGTCTGTAGTGCTTCTTGAATCTGTGGGCTGATGTATTTTATCAGCTTAAAAAAATTATCAGTCACTGTTTCTTCAGATATTGCTTCTGTCCCTTCATGACTGTCACCCAATCCTGATATTTCAGATGTTTGCACATTAAATCAAAACACTGTGTCTCTTGGACACTTTCCTTTTTTCCTTTCTGAGTGACTGCCTAGGTGCTTTCTACTGATTTATCTTCCAGTTCATTAATGCTGTCTTGGTATATGACTGCTTTGTGAGTCAAACATTATCACAATGTGAATTTCATTGTTTTCCACACTAGGGTTTTCCTTAAATTAATTTCTCTACACTTCAGCTATATTTCTAGATTTTCTATCTTCTCTTTCATTTTTTGAACATACTGATCAAAGTGGTTTTCATCAAAACGGTCCATGCTTTATGTATTCTCTAGTACATGGATCCCTCCTGGTTCCATTTCTATTATCTGTTTTTTCTACTGGCCTCATCTCTTAATCTGCATGGTAATTTGGGGATGAATACTATACAACATGTTTTTAAAATTGCGGAGGCTCAGGATGCTGTTTTCCTTCTCCTAGAACTATTCATTTAGCTTCTAGTGGCAAGTTTAAGTAGGGGCAGATCATCAAAATGTGGTCCAGAATGGATGTGGTTCAAAGTATAGTTTAACCTTGTAAGGACATTCCTATTTCATCTGAGCTTTTCTCCTGGGGTATGATCCTTCATCTCCCCCAATGAAAGAACAGCCATGTTTACCAGAGCTTTTCCACTCTGATGAATCCTGCACCCCAATCCTTTTCTCCTCTCACTTTTGTAGCCTATCAGCCTCCCAACAGTGACTTTCTGCCTCTCATCCTGTCCTCTACCTACAAATCAACAAATAATTCAAGGGGAAAACCAAGTTAGACTATCAGGCTCCATTCCTATACTTATGTTCTTTCTTGGATCTTGCCCAATTGGCTGTCTGAATAATTTTGAATTTTGCATTTGCTTTTTGTGTGCCCTCCACAACCCTATAAGACTGATGATAGTTCCAGTCAATTTCTTTGATTCTTAGCCAGTGTGTTCTGCTCAAGTACTCCAGCTTACTGGGCTCACCTCAGTCAATATTCCTTCTCTCTAGAATTGTTTCCACCCAAGTCATAGCTGCTCTGGTGACTATCAAACACTTTCTATTATAACACAATATTTTTAGTTGATCTTGGTGGGAGTGTTGATCTAATTTAAACTTGTTTGTCAGGACTGGAAATGAATATTTGAGTCTACATTTCAAGCTGTGGAATTTGTTAGAATCTCAAATTTCTAGCAAGGACACAGTTGTCCGGTGTCCACACTGAGCCCCAGAAACCTGATGGTGATGTCCTTCTAAGTCTTATGGTTTCACTCGGAAACCCCTCTAATGAGCCCCATTTTGTTGCAGTGATGGATACACAGAGGAAGCCTCTGATTTTCAAGAACTCCATCTGGTCCCCTGGCAGCTTTGCATTACAGCCTTTCCTCTTCGGAGAGAACGCCTTGTTCCATATGTCCCCTCAGACGGCAAGTTCTGTCTGGGGCCTCTTTCCAAAACCAAGCACTATTTCCCACATGGACAATTTGGGAGTTTTGTTTCTTCAGGCTTTATTATGAGTCATTCAAGGTCATCTTTCCTATCTGTTTTGAAGACTGAATCTTTGGAATGCATGGTGCTGGCTCCTGGGAATCGGGTCCCTTTCTCAGGACTTCAGTTTCCTTATACTTTAGATGCAGCCACAGTTCCAGTCCCTTCCACATCTAAGATAACATATTTGAAACCTTGCAGCCTAAATTCTAACTCAGCCCTCTGTCTCTGATGTGTCATTCCTCACCCTAAGTAAATACAAACTGGTGTTCCTTTCTCTTAGTCTTCTCCACCTCAAACCTACCCTTCCCAGTCAAATTGGCTTCTACCTAATATTTCCCAAACACTCACTGCATCATGCTGGCATCCCTATGTAAAATGTTTCAACATACTATCCAGCCTGTCATAAATTCTCCCTGAAGGCATGGACTCACCGCAGTCCCTCTGAAGAACAATTAGTAAATAATATATTGTTAAAAATGCACATACTCCTAACCCTGAAATTCTAATTCTAGTAATTTCCCTTCAGATACACTAGTCAGGACTATTTATTGCAACATGGTTCACAATAAAGACTAGAAAAAAATCTAAATGATCATTAATTGATGCTCTTTAAATAAATTATGCTGACTCTAGTAGAATTACCATGTGGCTCTTTTTTAAAAAGCATAAGATGGACACTTAAGTGCTTTATGGAGCAACTTGCCAAAATATTTTAAGTGAAAAAATATAGAAGCAATTTGTACAATAGAAGAGTGTAAACAGTATAATCCTTTTTAAAACTGACCAAAAATATATACTATACACTTCTTCATTTATGTATCATTTGTCTTTCCACACTAAAATGTGACCTCCATGAGTGCAAGGACTGTTGTTTTCCCTCCTCTGTCCCTAGTATCCAGACGTAACCAGTGTTCATTAACATGTGTTGTTTACTGCGCCAGAGAAAACAGGTCCTGTGCAACTGAGGGTCTGGAGTGGGAGAGAGACTTGGTTTTCACTGTTTACACTATGCATCCTAGAGTGGACAAGCTCCTATTGGCCTCATTTCCCATCTCCCCACCCTGCATTCCGACCTCAGACCACTTCAGCCTACTTTGTTCTGAACACACCAGCATGTCCACAGCAGGGGGTAATCTGCTCACTCTGTTTCTTTTGCCTTTGGCAACCTTCTCAGCTCTTCCGCAAAACTCTCACTCATCCAGGCTGAATCACTGACTCCATCCCTTCAGTTGCAAATGTACTTATTTCTTCCTCTGGATTTCCTTAGTCCTTTTCTTTAGCAACACTTAAGTTATCTAGACCTTAAATATAACACTGTCCTTACAAAAGCTGCAGTGTTCTACCTGGACCAAGACCAACTCTTACTTATCATAAAAAGCCCAGAATATTACTCAGCAAAGAGTTGGTGCCAATCAGTGTTTAAGAATGAGTGAGCCCCAGCCAGGTAGCTCAGTTGGTTAGAGTATCATTTCCATATGCCAAGGTTACAGGTTTGATCCCTGGTTAGGGCACATATAAGAAGCAAGCAATGAATGCATGAGTAACTGGAATGACAAGTTCACATTTCTCTTTCCCTCTTCATCTTTTCCCTTCTTTTCTTCCTTTCTCCCTCTCTGTCTAAAATCAATCAAAAAAATAAATAAAAAAGAATGAATGAGTTTCATAAAATCCCCCAAATTAAAAAAGCCAAAATGCCTATCAAGTGGTCAATGGATAAATAAATATGGTATATCCACACAACGGAATATCAGTTGGCAGTAAAAAAGAATAAACTACCAAAATATATTGCCATGTAGATGAACCTTGAAATCGTTATGCTGAGAGAAAAGAAAACAGTCACAAAGGATCACAGACTATGTTATTTTATTTACACTAAGTGTCCAGAACAAGGAGATCCATAGACACAAAAGGCAGATTGGTGGTTTCTAGGGCTGGGGAGGGTGAGGGGTTGGGGCAGGCCGAAGGGGCAGTGACAGTTAAAGGGTCTGGAGTTTCTCTTACAGAAATAAAGATGTTCTAAAGAGTGATCGTGGTGATGGATACACCACCGACTACAAAAAGCCATTGCATTATACACTTTCAGTGGGTGAACTGTTTGGTAGGTGAATTATATCTCAATAAAGCTGTTTAAAATTGAAAATAAAAAAGAGGGAGTGAGTGAAGGATTGAATCATGAACCAGGTTCAAACAGGTTAATGAGGTGAAATAAAAAATAAAAACAAATAAGAAAACCTCTCTCACCTGACTTGCTAATTATTGAGTTATTTATATAACAAGTTTAATCCAGTTCAGTATGCACCTTCACCATGCAGTTCAGGGGATACAACAGAACTAATCTCTGCCATCACAGAGATAATTGCTTAAGATGATAAGCTGGCATTTAACAAGATATTAATTACCCAAAGAGACTTATTACTACTATTATTGTTGTTGTTATTACTGCAATTGTGTAAAAATTGGAAAAGAAAAATATACGAAGCATCAGTAGAGACTATAACAATGTTGCTTGTCTAGTCTGGGCAGCGCCCCCGAGATCAGGTCATTTTTATGCCTAATACCCTCCTGGTATCTGGGCACTTTCTGTAACACTGCCTGGCTTCTCCTCACACGCTAACGGAGCCTTGGGGGGGGGGGGGGGGAANCCCGCGGCGGGGGGGGGGGGGGGGGGGGAATGCAGAGCCGGGCAGTGTGTGCTTGCAGCCACTTGCCCTGTCACTACTGGGATGGATGGCCCTACCTGGGGCACCGAGGAACACCCAGGCACTTTGCCCCGCCGCTGTTCTTCAATACAAACCTCCGCGTCCACCTCCCAGTGCCTGGAAACGTGGATAGATAGCTTTAATTACACCAGTCCTTTAGGACGCTTCCAGGCCTTCGCTGATGCATTTCATTTCCTTCTGCTGTGGGCCCTTCGTGCCGGCTGATATAGCTCTACAGAAGATTTCCCTGGGAGGGATTTCAAAAACTAAACCTCCGACTTCGCTGACACTGCAAGAATCGTCTGAGCATGACCCGCTTTGCCTCCTTTCTCCGAGCCTGTGATTCACAGCTCCAGGAGCTCGTGAAAACCTGAGCAGGCCAGTCTTAGACTAAAACTCCTGTATAACCCATTGTCTTCAGGATGGATACCAAATCCCTTCTGTTGCATACTCACCCCTTTGAATCCAGCCCCGTTTGCCCCTTCCCCACCAGCCACATCCCTCACTCACTCACCATTGTCCTCTGCACCACCAGCGCTACTCCCGAGTCCTCACCCACTACCACACATTGCACTTATCCTGTGTCTGAGTTATCTCACCTCATCCTCCAACAACCCTTCGAGGCCGGGGATGTTGTTATCTCTGTTTTACAGATGAAAAACATAGGGCTGAAATAACTTCCCCGAGTCTTACAGCTAAATAAGTGGTAACACCCGCATTTCAACCTATCTGGTCTGACTGTGATTTTAGTAACTTCACTATTTCTCATGAGCAATACCAAATTACTTGTAATTCCCCCAGTGTGCATTTTTTTCATGCCTCTGGGCAAGAATAGATCTGGTTTTTTCGAGGCTGAAAGCTTATACGGTTTCAGAGGCCCTTTCTTAAGAAAGAAAGGAAGGGCTAATACAAATTTAGGTATTAACCAGAATACTTACTTTGAGTGATAAAACAATGGCAGTTTACAAATTTTTAAGTGTTAAAAACCACACAAACCTTTAAAAATCCAGGAACTAGCAGTTTCTATAATCTCTCTGACATATATGTTCATAACACGGTTTTCTTACATTTTGTTTGTACCAATCAATACTCATTCATATGCCCCAAATTTTGTGATGTCATTTTTTACCAGGAGAATAAAAGCATAATTCCCTCTTTTCTCAAGGGTATAGGCTGGTAAAGTGAGTCCTGACCTTAGCTGTCGTTTTTGCCACTAAGCAGTCATGCTTATTTACCTATTGTAAATCACTGCTTTCTTGCTACAAAGAGATAGGGTTGAGTGCTTTCACAGAGAAAGTATGACTTCAAAGTCTGACATATCTACTCTCTTCCCTTTCGCATAACAATTTTGCCAACTCTGCTCTAGAGCAATGATGTCTGATAGGGAGCCTTTAAGAAAGGTACTCTGAGAAAATTCCATACTGTTTTCCATAATGGTTGTACCAGTCTGCAATCCCACCAACGGTGGACCAGAGTCCCCTTTTCCCCACAACCTCTCCAACATTTGTTGTTTATTGCTCTGTTTATGATAGCCATTCTCACTGGTGTAAAATGGTATCTCATTGTGGTTTTAATTTGCATCTCTCTGATAGCAAGCGATATTGAGCATCTCTTCATGTGTCCCTGGATCCTCTGTATGTCCTCCTTGGAGAAGTGTCCGTTCAAGTCCTTTCCCCATTTTTTAATTGGGTTAGTTGTCTTCTTAGAGTGAAGTCATGTGAGTTCTTTGTATATTTTGGAGATTCAACCTTTGTCTGAGGTATCATTGGCAAATATGTTTTCCCATACAGTTGGTTGTCTTTTTATTCTAATGCTGTTTTCTTTAGCCATGCAGAAGCTTTTTATTTTGATGAGATCCCATTTGTTTATTCTTTCCTTTATATTCCTTGCTCTAGGGGACATATCAGTAAAAATGTTGCTGCATGAAACATCTGATATTTTCCTGGCAATGTTCCCCTGTAGGACTTTAATGGTGTCACGGCTTATATTTCAGTCTTTTATCCACCTTGAATTTATTTTGGTGTATGGTGTAAGTTGGTGCTCAAGTTTCATTTTTTTGCATGTAGCTGTCCAGTTCTCCCAACACCATTTGTTGAAGAGGCTATCTTTACCCCATTTTATGTTACTGCCCCCTTTGTCCAATATTAATTGACTGTAGAGAGTTGGGTTTATTTCTGGATTCTCTATTCTGTTCCATTGTCTATGTGCCTGTTTTTATGATTGAACTTGCCTTTTGACCCAGCAATTCCACTGCTAGGATTGTATCCTAAGAACCCTAAAACACCAATCCCAAAGAACATATGCACCCCAATGTTCATAGCAGCACAATTTACAATGGCCAAGAGTTGGAAGCAACCTAGGTGCCAGTCAGTAAATGAATGGATCAAAAAGTATGGTACATATACACAATGGAATTTTATGCTGCACAAAGAAAGAAGGAGCTCCTACCTTTTGCAACATCATGGATGGAACTGGAAAGCATTATGCTGAGTGAAATAAGCCAGGTGTTGAAGGACAAATACCATATCATCTCACCTTTAACAGGAAGCTAAACAACAAAACAAACAGGCAAGCAAAATATAACCAAAGACACTGAAATAGAGAATAGGCTGACAGTGACCAGAGGGGAGAGGGGAGGGAATTTCATGGGAAATAGGGGAGGGATTTAGAGGAACATATATAATGGATACATGGACAACAAATGAGAAGGGTGGAAATGGGAGGGAGGGGGAGCACGAGGGGGTGGGATGGGATGGCAGTAATAGACAGAAAACTGTACTTCAAAAATAATTAAATTTTAATTAAATTAAAAAATTGGAAAAATTTTTTTTTAAAAATCCTCGATTTTTTTTTTTAAGGAGAGGTACTCTGAAACTTACTTTCATTTACTTTCCCTTACATACAATGTTGCCTCTGGGCCAAAGGTGTACCTTTGGGCTGGATTCCTCCTTTAAGATTTAGCTCAGACATGTTCTCCCTCAGAAAGAATTTCCTGACCCCCTCCTCACCAGCCCACACCAGAGCCACCCTTCTATATTTCCTCGGTCCCATTTAAACCCTCTCTAAGTTATTATAAGGAAAAATCATTTCTTTAAGCACCCCTACATTCAAGGTTGGGAATATGATGGTTTGACCCAGGGGGAGTATCCCCAACCTATGAGGGTACACATTGTTTTGGAAAGGCTGACAGACACAGCTGGCTGCTTACCTTATATCTATTTTCCCTTACTTAGTAACAGAATATGATTTTATTCAGAGCATTGTTGTATTAAGTTCAAAGATTACATCGTGATCGATGAGATATAAATGGAAGTGTTGTGTGGCATTTTGAAACAGCTTGCCAGTAACAATTGCCTGGGCTTGGAAGTAATTCCCCTTTCTGCTCTTGCTATGGTTCCTCCTTTCAGCTTATTATAATATGGAAGCAAAGACTGGAACCCCGGCAGCCATCTTGTACTTTGGAGAGAACTTGAGAATGGATATCAGTATTTGGGTTAGCAAAATAGAAACCTAAAAGGCAGTCCATGTCCAAGCAGACCTATCGAACCACTATCAGAGCCCTGAACAATCTACCCTCAGACTACCCTATGACAGAGACTAAATCTTTGTGTGTTCAAGCCACCGTAAATGCATCTCTCCTCCTAGTAGCCAAATGCAACTCCTAAGTGGTACAGGAGGCTTAGAAAAATATGGGACAGCATAACTAGGTAATGTAGGCACTAAATATCTGATAAGAATTAATCCTTTTATTTTTCCAAGTAAGCTGGATACAAGTACTAAATTCCTATAAATACCACAGTTCCCAAGCTCCTTTATGTAATAATTATTGACTTCTTATTTATAATCAGGCCTGAAAGTAATGTCTGTTTAATTAGTTTTCTGATGACTTTCTTTTCCTTTTTTAATTAAACAATGCCACAGACAAACTTTTGAAGCTAAAGACACTTTAATGGATATGATCTGTCTGCCTTTCTTTTCTGACTGTATTCATTATAGGCAAATCAATGGAAATTGATAAACTCATGATGGAGAAAAGGAATGTATTTGTATTCATTACAAGGGATTGGAGATAATAATAAAATGAAATGTTGTTATAGTGAGATATAAACCCAACCTACAGAATTGTTCAATATGAGACTAGCTAGATACATTTCATTACTGTGCTAGAGAGAAGCTCAGAAACGGAAGCCAATAATTTCAAAAGTCTTGAGCACAGACTTCTGCTGACTATACAGTTCAATACGTTAATTGACAATAAATCCTGCTTGCCTCTAAAGGCACTTGGCTAGTCATTTTCAAGATGGTCGTGATTTTTTATGATGTGGAACTTTTAATTTACAGGGATGATAAAAATAGATTTACTTTCAGCCACTTGTATGTGATTTAATTACCTAATCAACTATAAATCATCTACTATTGAAAAAGTAATTTAACATAGATGATATTCGGCTGTCACAGTTTTGGGTTACTTTTAGGGAGGGTTTGGAGAGTGGAGAGGAAAGAGACTATGGCACCGTGAACCCTCTACACTTTTCTCCAAAGTGTGAAGAAACTCTGCAGAGTTGAAATTGGGTGGTTTGGCTTTACCTTCAAAAAACACTCAATTGATATTTTTACCTATTTATTACCATTTATTGCCAGATATACCATTCAGGGGTATAATGATGTTATAGCAGGAAAAATTCAGACTTTATTATTTTTCAGCATTTTCCAGCTCTTTTATGCTATCATATTGCCCCTGGTGACAAGTTTGACGTGAATCTAAAATGGTAGTTAAGATTGACTATGGAAAATAGATGCTCTGCTCAGCAGAACCTGCAAGATTAAATGTCTGATTGATAGATGATGGTTATGTATGATTAGAGAAGAAGGGCGTGGTTTCCTGGAATAATTGGAGATTCTGAAGACCCAGTGTCAGAAAACCTCCTGGAATGTCTCTCTCCCAGTCTGGTCAGACAACTCAGACACTCCCCTTTACTATTTGCCTCTCCAGGAAGCCAAAGTCTGAAGCCCTTTTGTGACTGTATGCTAATTACTAGCCATATGTTTCTAAAAGGCAAATCTCATTTTGTCACTTGGCAGGCTCAGAATTCTTCAGTGGTTTCCCATCATGCTTAGAATAAAGCCTAAACTTTTAGGCGAAGCATCATAATACTCAGACTCTCTGTAAATTCTTCCCCACACTGTAGGTTCCAAACATTCTGCAGGTCTTTTGATTTCTGCAATGTTATGATTTATTGGCTAGCTGGTTGGATGGATGAAAGGAAAGATAACTAATGGGTGGATAATGGATGGATGGTTGGTGAATCAATAAATGGATGGATGAATAGATGGATGGATGGGTGAATGGATGAGTGGATGGTTGGTTGGCTAGCTGAATAGGATGATGGATGGGTGCAAGGATCAGTAGATAGAAGAGTGGGTAGGTAAATTGATGAATAGGTAGATGAATGAGTGAAAATTCCTTCTTATTCATAGAGGTGTTTAGCCCTAGTCCCTCAAATATCATCCCTTGATCAAACTCATTCTTCTCCAGTCTACATCTCAGACATATCAGTGTGTCTGAATTATATTTACTCATCAGCTACTGAGGTTTTATGCTCTTTGGTGAAGTTTAACTTTACTCATGGTTCTAAACTGTCATTTGGTTTAGCCTGTGGGAGCCTTGAGGTCCTAGTGGTGGGCAGCATTTTCCCTGAATCATGTTACACTTAATCATCTCTCTCTGACAAGCAGGAAAAAGATTCTTAGCTTTCTCCTATTCCCAAACTTCTATTTCCTTTGGCATCAACTCTTAACACCTATTAACTAGAGATGGCTACAGTTATTGGCTCCCATGTAGAGCCAACATGAGTGATATATTCTGAGCTGAGTCATTCAATAGATTTTCAGTTTTCAACATGAAACTTTCCCCCAGATTTGATGATTATTTTTGAAGACACTCCATTGTAGGTAACTGTCTCCTTTTCTCTTGCTGCTTTTGAGATTTTCTCCTTATCTTTCATTTTGGGTAATGTAATGATGATATGCCTTGGTGTGTTTCTCTTTAGATCCAACTTCTTTGGGACTCTCTGAGCTTCCTGAACTTCCTGGAAGTCTATTTCTTTTGCCATATTCGGAAAGTTCTCCTTCATTATTTTTTAAAATAAGTTTTCAGTTTCTTGCTCTTCCTGTTCTCCTCCTAGCATCCCTGTGATTCAGATATTGAAACGTTTAAAGTTGTCCTGGAGGTTCCTAAGCCTCTCCTCATTTTTTTGAATTTTTATTTCTTCATTCTGTTCTGGTTGAATGTTTATTTCTTCCTTCTGCTCCAAATAATTTATTGGAGTCCCAGCTTCCTTTCCATCACTGTTCGTCTCCTGTACATTTTCCTTTATTTCACTTTTCATAGCCTTCACTTTTGTTTCTTTTGCCACCATACTCAACCATTTCTGTGAGCATCCTGATTACCGGTGTTTTGAATTATGTATCTGATAGGTTAGCTATCTCTTTATCACTTAGTTGTGTTTTTTTCTGGAGCTTTAGTCTGTTCTTTCATTTGGGCCATATTTTTTGTCTTGGAGCACCTGTTACATAATAAGGCATGGAGCCTTAGGTATTTCACCAGGGCAGAGCAACCAGCGTTGCTGAATGGCAGTACTGTATGTGGGGGAGGGGTCTGAGAGGGAACAATGCTGCTTGCTCAGCTCTCTGCCAGCTTTCAGTCTTCTACCCACAAACAAATAGGGCCCTTCTGGTGCTGATTCCCGGGTGGGCAGTTTTGTGTACATTCTAGGACCCTGTGGGTTTCTCCAATAAACTCTTCTGTGAGGCTGGGAGTTTCCCTTGCCACCTCAATCCCCACAGGTTTTTCCAGTCAGAGGTTTTGAAGCTTTATTTTCCCACACTGGACCCCTGGATTGGACAATATGTCTTGTTCCCCAGTTATTCCTCTCAGTTATCCACACATAATTGTGCTCCCCCATACTCTGCCAGCCACTGCCTTGCCCACCGGTCCTCCAGTCATCACCTTGCTGTGAGTCTTCTCCACCCCTGCTCCTGTCTCCACCCCTCCTACTGGTCTGGGTGAATATTTCTTCTTTAACTCCTTGGTTGTTGGACTTCCATGCAGTTCAATTTTCTGGAAGTTCTGGTTGTTTTTTGTCTCTAACTTTGGTTTTGTCCTCCTTTTGGTTATGCAAAGAGGCAGAGTGTATCTTCCTATGCCTCCATCTTGGCCAGGACTGGAACTTATATTTAAAACATATGTGCATTTATATCTAGCATTGAAAAAACCACATTTATATCTAGCATTGAAAAGAAAATATAATAGTTCAATTATATTCTAATACAAAAATATCCCAAACATGATTTTTTTTTCATTTTTATATGCCCTACTCCAGTCCAAGAACATAAACCCATGTTATCACAGAATAGCACTGATATTCCAGGTCATTGTGTGATCTGCTTTGTTCCTTTCAGAGTTGTTCAAAAACATTTCCATATGTGCACACAGTTTTCATAATGATAATTTTTAATATCTGCAAAATATCCTATCATGTTGATGGAACTTCATTTAGTTCATCATTCCCCTATAGATGGACAGTTTTATTATTTCTGTTTTTGTTGTCATTGGATATAATGCTACAAAGACTAATAAAAGGTATTGAATATAGAAAGTCTGATTAAAATTTCTTATCAATTTTCACCTTCTCCAAAGAGTATCTGATTATCTCAGAGCTCATTATGGCCTTAATTTCAATTCATTTTATTTTTCCAGTTTTCACACCTATTGGTCACCTCTCTTAAAATTTTACAGTCCTTATTTCTTTAGCTTTAACCTTAAGAAACATTAAAAGTTGTTTGCACAATAACTCAGATTTGAAGTCAAACCAACCTGCATTTAAATGCTCCATCCACCACTTAATAGTTGTGAGAACTCAAGAAGTGATTAAATATTTTTAGACTTCAATGTCCTCATCTGCAAAGTGAGAATAATATCTATATTACAGGTCTGTTATTTAGCAAACTTTAAGAAACTTTATTACTACTTTTAATATTTTATTACCATTTTGTTTGAATAAGTTTAAAAGGTTGAACTCAGAGGGAGTAGGATGAGGTCTGAACATTATAATGAAGAACTTTTTTTCAGTTTGTCTGTCTTCTTTCTTTCTTTCTACTTTCCATTTAAATAACCATACAGAGCACTAGGCTGGCAATGGGCCAGTTATAGGATGTCTGTACATAATGAGCTGTAGTAATCATTCTCTCAGAGTTTTCCCCAAGTTATTACATAATATTCATAAAAATGAAGTTTAGAATACATGGCAATAAGTGGGTATTTCACGTTTTTGTAACCATGGTGATTCATTGAAATGGTTTTGAAATTTTTACTATTGTAAACAACATTGTGGCCAATAACTTGTAGTATAAAATATCTTCTTCAAATAAGTATTATTTCCTTGGATGAATCTTTGCATTTAATATTACTATGTTGGATAATATATACTTTATTCATTTTGAAATTATGTTTTTCTGTAGTATTCTGCTATTTTTTTCTACCTGCCAAACCCTCTTAGGTTCAATGATAAGATAGTAGAAGGAAGATGAAAGAAAGCTTCAAAAAAAAAGATCAAGTAGTTTAACAATGTAAAATTCATGATCTGAGAAATGTCATATATGTTTTCTTTTACATTTTGTTGTTTCATTCCATGTTGCTTAATTTCTCCACAGGCACTGTTGCCTATGGGCACCCAGCTAGCCTTCTTGAGTCTCCCCTGCACTCCTTACCAAACAGGTTGTGCTGAAGCTCATTCTTTTGTCTGTCTGAGGTTATAAGGCTTCTCTCTCGCTATTGTTCAGTTGTTTGTTCTGGGTGATTTCTTCACAATTTAGTTGTAGTTCCAGATTTGTCCTGGGAAAAGTTTACTGTGGCTTCCCTTCACTCCTCTGCCATCTTGAATCCTCCTCTCAGTCTATGTTGGTATGTGAAAGAACCAAATAACTATTGTTTTCATAGGAAAAATACTATAGCTTACACAACACAAAAGCAAAGACATAAATTAACCTGGAAGGGATATTATGACAGAAGAAAAGTAAAAAGGACTTTTTATTTTACTAAAAACTCCATAAATTGGGCTAGAACACAAAATACAAGCATTTTGATAGGGTTCAATATTATTTTGTCTTCCCTTGTGTGTATAACAAATGTCAGCCGAAAAGTTGCTGACTTAAAATGATATTCTGTGTTTAAAATTTTGCTTCATAGAAGTTGTTTGTTTGTGGCTATTGTTATTAAGAACTGTGGTTTTCCTTTTACACTTAGTGGTGAAGTACTTCTAGACACGTACATCAAACAGGATGTGCGACTGTGGGACTGTCTAAGCTTAGCACTTCTCCCATCTCTCTCTCTCCCTCTCTCCCTCTCTCCCTCACTCCCTCTCACTCTCTCCCTCTCTCTCTTCCTCCCTCCCATCCCCTCTTTCTCTCCATTTCTTTCTTTTTAACCCCAATTTTTTAATTTAATTATTTTTCAAGTACAGTTTTCTGTCTATTACTGCCATCCCATCCCACCCCGTGCCCCCTCCCATTTCCAGCATTCTCAGTTGTTTTCCATGTATCCTTTATATATGTTCCTCTAAACCCCTCCCCCATTTCCCATGAAATTCCCTCCTCCTCTCCCCTCTGGTCACTGTCAGCCTGTTCTCTATTTCAGTGTCTTTGGTTATATTTTGCTTGCCTGTTTGTTTTGTTGTTTAGCTTCCTGTTAAAGGTGAGATGATATGGTATTTGTCCTTCAACACCTGGCTTATTTCACTCAGCATAATGCTTTCCAGTTCCATCCATGATGTTGCAAAAGGTAGGAGCTCCTTCTTTCTTTGTGCAGCATAAAATTCCATTGTGTATATGTACCATACTTTTTGATCCATTCATTTACTGACTGGCACCTAGGTTGCTTCCAACTCTTGGCCATTGTAAATTGTGCTGCTATGAACATTGGGGTGCATATGTTCTTTGGGATTGGTGTTTTAGGGTTCTTAGGATACAATCCTAGCAGTGGAATTGCTGGGTCAAAAGGCAAGTCCAATTTTAGTTTTCTGAGAAAATTCCATACTGTTTTCCATAATGGTTGTACCAGTCTGCAATCCCACCAACAGTGGACCAGAGTCCCCTTTTCCCCACACCCTCTCCAACATTTGTTGTTTATTGCTTTGTTTATGATAGCCATTCT